>NC_091841.1:16539370-17172661 GCF_037783145.1 Equus przewalskii
CACCTCGTCCTTTGGAACGAAGCCTGCACGTTGTGACTTCAGCTCTAGGGCAGTGTGGCACACCCAGAGCAGAAGTTCTGCTTCAGCCAGATCAGGCCTGCAAAGAAACTGCATTTCACAGGCCTTTGTAAGTGATGTTCCCGGTAGGCTGTAAGAGTCCTGTGCAGAGCGAGCTGTTTCTTAGCTTCCCAAAGAGCTGGAAGCAAGATGCTGTGGGGCCCAACTCGCCCTTTGGAAAAAAGCCTGCACGTTGTGCCTTTCAGCTCTGGGGTAATGTAGAACACCCAGAGCAGAAGTTCTGCTTCAGCCAGATCAGGCCTGCAAAGAAACTGTGTTTTACAGGCCTTTGTAAGAGATGTTCCCGGTAGGCTGTAAGAGCACTGTGCAGAGCGAGTTGTTTTTCTCTAGCTTCCCAAATAGCTGGAAGCAAGATGTTCTGGGGCCCAACTTGCCCTTTGGAAAGAAGCCTGCACGTTGTGCCTTTCAGCTCTAGGGCAATGTAGTACACCAAGAGCAGAAGTTCTGCTTTAGCCAGATCAGAAATGCAAAGAAACAGCATTTAGCAAGGCCTTTGTAAGAGATGTTCCCGGTAGGCTGTAAGAGCACTGTGCAGAGCGAGTTGATTCCTAGCTTCCCAAAGAGCTCCCAGAAGATCTATGAGTGCCAGACTCACCCTTTGGAAAGAAGCCTGCACGTTGTGCCTTTCGCTCTAGGGCATTGTAGCACACCCAGAGCAGAAGTTCTGCTTCAGCCAGATGAGGCCTGCAAAGAAACTGAATTTCACAGTCCTTTGTAAAAGTAGTTCACGGTAGGCTGTAAGAGCACTGTGCAGAGCGAGTAATTTCTTAGCTTCCCAAAGAGCTGGAAGCAAGATTCTCTGGGGCCCAACCCGCCCTTTGGAAAGAAGCCTGCACGTTGTGCCTTTCAGCTCTAGGGCAATGTAGCACACACAGAGCAGAAGTTCTGCTTCAGCCAGATCAGGCCTGCAAAGAAACTGCGTTTCCACAGGCCTTTGTAAGATGTCCCCGGTAGGCTGTAAGAGCACTGTGAAGAGCGAGTTGTTTCTTAGCTTCCCAAAGAGCTTGGAAGCAAGATGCCTTGGGGCCCAACTCACCCTTTGGAAAGAAGCCTACACGTTGTCCTTGCAGCTCTAGGGCAATGTAGCACACCCAGAGCAGAAGTTCTGCTTCAGCCAGATCAGGCCTGCAAAGAAACTGCGTTTCACAGGCCGTTGTAAGAATGTCCCGGTAGGCTGTAAGAGCACTGTGCAGCGCGAGTTGTTTCTTAGCTTCCCAAAGAGCTGGAAGCAAGATGCTTTGGTGCCAAACTCGCCCTTTGGAAAGAAGCCTGCACGTTGTGCCTTTCAGCTCTACGGCAATGTAGCACACCCAGAGCAGAAGTTCTGCTTCACCCAGATCAGGCCTGCAAAGAAACTGTGTTTCACAGGCCTTTGTAAGAGATGTTCCCGGTAGGCTGTAAGAGCACTGTGCAGAGCGAGTTGTTTCTTAGCTTCCCAAAGAGCTGGAAGCAAGATGCTTTGGTGCCCAACTCGCCCTTTGGAAAGAAGCCTGCAGCCTTTCAGCTCTAGGGCAATGTAGTACACCCAGAGCAGAAGTTCTACTTCAGCCAGATCAGGCCTGCAAAGAAACCACATTTGAAGGCCTTTGTAAGAGATTTTCCCGGTAGGCTGTAAGAGCACTGTGCAGAGCGAGTTGTTTCTTAGCTTCCCAAAGAGCTGGAAGCAACATGCTCTGGGGCCGAACTCGCCCTTTGGAAAGAAGCCTCCACGTTGTGCCTTTCATGTCTAGGGCAATGTAGCACACCCAGAGCAGAAGTTCTGCTTCAGCCAGATCAGGCCTCAAAGAAACTGCGTTTCACAGGCCTTTGTAAGAATGCCCCAGTAGGCTGTAAGAGCACTGTGCAGAGCGAGGTGTTTCTTAGCTTCCCAAAGAGCTGGAAGCAAGATGTTCTGGGGCCCAACTCGCCCTTTGGAAAGAAGCCTGCATTCTGCCTTTCAGCTCTCGGGCAATGTAGTACACCCAGAGCAGAAGTTCGGGTTCAGCCAGATCAGGCCTGCAAAGAAACACAGTTTCAAGGCCTTTGTAAGAGAAGTTCCCGGTAGGCTGTAAGAGCTCTGTGCAGAGCGAGTTTGTTTCTTAGCTTCCCAAAGAGCTGGAAGCAAGACGCTCTGGGGCCCAACTCGCCATTTGGAAAGAAGCCTGCACATTGTGCCTTTCAGCTCTAGGGCAATGTGGCACACCCAGAGCAGAAGTTCTGCTTCAGCCAGATGAGGCCTGCAAAGAAACTGCATTTCACATGCCTTTGTAAGAGATGTTCCCGGTAGGCTGTAAGAGCAGTGTGCAGAGCTAGTTGTTTCCTTTCTTCCCAAAGAGCTGGAAGCAAGATGCTCTGGGGCCCAACTCGCCCTTTGGAAAGAAGCCTGCACGTTGTGCCTTTCAGCTCTAGGGCAATGTAGCACACCCTGAGCAGAAGTTCTGCTTCAGCCAGATGAGGCCTGCAAAGAAACTGCTTTTCACAGGCCTTTGTAAGAGATGTTCACGGTAGGCTGTAAGAGCACTGTGCAGAGCGAGTTGTTTCTTAGCTTTCCAAAGAGCTGGAAGCAAGATGCTTTGGTGCCCAACTCGCCCTTTGGAATGAAGCCTGCACGTTGTGCCTTTCATGTCTAGGGTAATGTAGCACACCCAGAGCAGAAGTTATTCTCAGCCAAGATGGCCTGCAAAGAAACTGCGTTTCACAGGCCTTTGTAAGAGATCTTATAGGTAGGCTGTAAGAGCACTGTGCAGAGCGAGTTGTTTCTTAGCTTTCCAAAGAGCTGGAAGCAAGATGCTTTGGTGCCCAACTCGCCCTTTGGAATGAAGCCTGCACGTTGTGCCTTTCATGTCTAGGGTAATGTAGCACACCCAGAGCAGAAGTTCTGCTTCAGCCAGATCAGGCCTGCAAAGAAACTGCGTTTCACAGGCCTTTGTAAGAGATCTTCCCGGTAGGCTGTAAGAGCACTGTGCAGAGCGAGGTGTTTCTTAGCTTCCCAAAGAGCTGGAAGCAAGATGCTGCTGGGGCCCAACTCGCCTTTTGGAAAGAAGCCTGCACGTTGTGTCTTTCAGCTCTAGGGCAATGTAGTACACCCAGAGCAGAAGTTCGGGTTCAGCCAGATCAGGCCTGCAAAGAAACACAGTTTCAAGGCCTTTGTAAGAGATGTTCCCGGTAGGCTGTAAGAGCTCTGTGCAGAGCGAGTTGTTTCTTAGCTTCCCAAAGAGCTGGAAGCAAGACGCTCTGGGGCCCAACTCGCCCTTTGGAAAGAAGCCTGCACATTGTGCCTTTCAGCTCTAGGGCAATGTGGCACACCCAGAGCAGAAGTTCTGCTTCAGCCAGATGAGGCCTGCAAAGAAACTGCATTTCACAGGCCTTTGTAAGATTGCCCGGTAGGCTGTAAGAGCAGTGTGCAGAGCTAGTTGTTTCCTATCTTCCCAAAGAGCTGGAAGCAAGATGCTCTGGGGCCCAGACTCGCCCTTTGGAAAGAAGCCTGCACGTTGTGCCTTTCAGCTCTAGGGCAATGTAGCACACCCTGAGCAGAAGTTCTGCTTCAGCCAGATGAGGCCTGCAAAGAAACTGCTTTTCACAGGCCTTTGTAAGAGATGCCCCGGTAGGCTGTAAGAGCACTGTGCAGAGCGAGTTGTTTCTTAGCTTCCCAAAGAGCTGGAAGCAAGATGCTTTGGTGCCCAACTCGCCCTTTGGAAAGAAGCCTGCACGTTGAGCCTTTCAGCTCTAGGGCAATGTAGTACACCCAGAGCAGAAGTTCTACTTCAGCCAGATCAGGCCTGCAAAGAAACCACATTTGAAGGCCTTTGTAAGAGATTTTCCCGGTAGGCTGTAAGAGCCCTGTGCAGAGCGAGTTGTTTCTTAGCTTCCCAAAGAGCTGGAAGCAACATGCTCTGGGGCACCAACTCGCCCTTTGGAAAGAAGCCTCCACGTTGTGCCTTTCATGTCTAGGGTAATGTAGCACACCCAGAGCAGAAGTTCTGCTTCAGCCAGATCAGGCCTGCAAAGAAACTGCGTTTCACAGGCCTTTGTAAGTGATGTTCCCGGTAGGCTGTAAGAGCACTGTGCAGAGAGAGTTGTTTCTTAGCTTCCCAAAGAGCTGGAAGCAAGATGCTCTGGGGCCCAACTCGCCCTTTGGAAAGAAGCCTGCAAGTTGTGCCTTTCAGCTCTAGGGCAATGTAGTACACCCAGAGCAGAAGTTCGGGTTCAGCCAGATCAGGCCTGCAAAGAAACACAGTTTCAAGGCCTTTGTCAAGAGAAGTTCCCGGTAGGCTGTAAGAGCTCTGTGCAGAGCGAGTTGTTTCTTAGCTTCCCAAAGAGCTGGAAGCAAGACGCTCTGGGGCCCAACTCGCCATTTGGAAAGAAGCCTGCACATTGTGCCTTTCAGCTCTAGGGCAATGTGGCACACCCAGAGCAGAAGTTCTGCTTCAGCCAGATGAGGCCTGCAAAGAAACTGCATTTCACAGGCCTTTGTAAGAGATCTCCCCGGTAGGCTGTAAGAGCAGTGTGCAGAGCTAGTTGTTTCCTATCTTCCCAAAGAGCTGGAAGCAAGATGCTCTGGGGCCCAACTCGCCCTTTGGAAAGAAGCCTGCACGTTGTGCCTTTCAGCTCTAGGGCAATGTAGCACACCCTGAGCAGAAGTTCTGCTTCAGCCAGATGAGGCCTGCAAAGAAACTGCTTTTCACAGGCCTTCTAAAGAGATCTACCCGGTAGGCTGTAAGAGCACTGTGCAGAGCGAGTTGTTTCTTAGCTTTCCAAAGAGCTGGAAGCAAGATGCTTTGGTGCCCAACTCGCCCTTTGGAAAGAAGCCTGCACGTTGTGCCTTTCATGTCTAGGGTAATGTAGCACACCCAGAGCAGAAGTTCTGCTTCAGCCAGATCAGGCCAGCAAAGAAACTGCGTTTCACAGGCCTTTGTAAGAGATCTTCCCGGTAGGCTGTAAGAGCACTGTGCAGAGCGAGGTGTTTCTTAGCTTCCCAAAGAGCTGGAAGCAAGATGCTTTGGTGCCCAACTCGCCCTTTGGAAAGAAGCCTGCACGTTGTGCCTTTCATGTCTAGGGCAATGTAGCACACCCAGAGCAGAAGTTCGGCTTCAGCCAGATCAGGCCTGCAAAGAAACACCGTTTCAAGGCCTTTGTAAGAGATGTTCCCGGTAGGCTGTAAGAGCACTGTGCAGAGCGAGTTGTTTCTTAGCTTCCCAAAGAGCTGGAAGCAAGACGCTCTGGGGCCCAACTCGCCCTTTGGAAAGAAGCCTGCACGTTGTGCCTTTCAGCTCTAGGGCAATGTAGCACACCCAGAGCAGAAGTTCTGCTTCAGCCAGATCAGGCCTGCAAAGAAACAGCGTTTCACAGGCCTTTGTAAGAGACGCTCACTTTAGGCTGTAAGAGCACTGTGCAGAGCGAGTTGTTTCTTAGCTTCCCAAAGAGCTGGATGCAAGATGCTCTGGGGCCCAACTTGCCCTTTGGAAAGAAGCCTGCACGTTGAGCCTTTCAGCTCTAGGGCAATGTAGTACACCCAGAGCAGAAGTTCTGCTTCAGCCAGATCAGGCCTGCAAAGAAACCACATTTCAAGGCCTTTGTAAGAGATGTTCCCGGTAGGCTGTAAGAGCACTGTGCAGAGCGAGTTGTTTCTTAGCTTCCCAAAGAGCTGGAAGCAACATGCTCTGGGGCCCAACTCGCCCTTTGGAAAGAAGCCTGCACGTTGTGCCTTTAAGCTCTAGTGCAATGGAGCACACGCAGAGCAGAAGTTCTGCTATAGCCAGATCAGGCCTGCAAAGAAACTGCGTTTCACAGGCCTTTGTGAGAGATGTTCCCGGTCGGCTGTAAGAGCACTGTGCAGCGCGAGTTGTTTCTTAGCTTCCCAAAGAGCTGGAAGCAAGATGTTTTGGTGCCAAACTCGCCCTTTGGAAAGAAGCCTGCACGTTGTGCCTTTCAGCTCTACGGCAATGTAGCACACCCAGAGCAGAAGTTCTGCTTCACCCAGATCAGGCCTGCAAAGAAACCGTGTTTCACAGGCCTTTGTAAGAGATGTTCCCAGTATTCTGTAAGAGCACTGTGCAGAGCGAGTTGTTTCTTAGCTTCCCAAAGACCTGGAAGCAAGATGCTTTTGTGCCCAACTCGCCCTTTGGAAAGAAGCCTCCACGTTGTGCCTTTCATGTCTAGGGCAATGTAGCACACCCAGAGCAGAAGTTCTGCTTCAGCCAGATCAGGCCTGCAAAGAAACTGCGTTTCACAGGCCTTTGTAAGAGATGTTCCCGGTAGGCTCTAAGAGCACTGTGCAGAGCGAGGTGTTTCTTAGCTTCCCAAAGAGCTGGAAGCAAGATGCTCTGGGGCCCAACTCGCCCTTTGGAAAGAAGCCTGCACGTTGTGCCTTTCAGCTCTAGGGCAATGTAGTACACCCAGAGCAGAAGTTCGAATTCAGCCAGATCAGGCCTGCAAAGAAACACAGTTTCAAGGCCTTTGTAAGAGAAGTTCCCGGTAGGCCGTAAGAGCACTGTGCAGAGCGAGTTGTTTCTTATCTTCCCAAAGAGCTGGAAGAAAGATGCTCTGGGGCCCAACTCGCCCTTTGGAAGTAACCTGCACGTTGTGACTTTAAGCTGTAGGGCAATGGAGCACACGCAGAGCAGAAGTTCTGCTTCAGCCAGATCAGGCCTGCAGAGAAACTTCGTTTCACAGGCCTTTGTGAGAGATGTTCCCGGTAGGCTGTAAGAGCACTGTGCAGAGAGAGTTGTTTCTTAGCTTCCCAAAGAGCTGGAAGCAAGATGCTCTGGGGCCCAACTCGCCCTTTGGAAAGAAGCCTGCACTTTGTGCCTTTCAGATCTAGGGTAATGTAGAACACCAGAGGAGAAGTTCTGCTTCAGCCAGATCGGGTCTGCAAAGTAACTGCGTTTCACAGGCCTTTGTAAGAGATGTTCCCGGTAGGCTGTAAGAGCACTGTGCAGAGCGAGTTGTTTCTTAGCTTCCCAAAGAGCTGGAAGCAACATGCTTTGGGGCCCAACTCGCCCTTTGGAAAGACGCCTTCACGTTGTGCCTTTCAGCTCTAGGGCAATGTAGCACACCCTGAGCAGAAGTTCTGCTTCAGCCAGATTAGACCTGCAAAGAAACTGTGTTACACAGGCCTTTGTAAGAGATGTTCCGGGTAGGCTGTAAGAGCACTGTGCAGAGCGAGTTGTTTCTTAGCTTCCCAAAGAGCTGGAAGCAAGATGCTCTGGGGCCCAACTCGCCCTTTGTAAAGAAGCCTGCACGGTGTGCCTTTCAGCTCTAGGGCAATGTAGCACACCCAGAGCAGAAGTTCTGCTTAAGCCAGATCAGGCCTGCAAAGAAACAGCGTTTCAAGGCCTTTGTAAGAGATGTTCCCGGTAAGCTGTAAGAGCACTGTGCAGAGCGAGCTGTTTCTTAGCTTCCCAAAGAGCTGGAAGCAAGATGCTCTGGGGCCCAACTCGCCCTTTGGAAAGAAGCCTGCACGTTGTCCCTTTCAGCTCTAAGGCAATGTGGCACACCCAGAGCAGAAGTTCTGCTTCGGCCAGATGAGGCCTGCAAAGAAACTGCATTTCACAGGCCTTTGTAAAAGTTGTTCACGGTAGGCTGTAAGAGCACTGTGCAGAGCGAGTTGTTTCTTAGCTTCAGAAAGAGCTGAAAGCAAGATGCTCTGGGGCCCAACTCGCCCTTTGGAAAGATGCCTGCACGTTGTGCCTTTCAGCTGTAGGGCAATGTAGTACACCCAGAGCAGAAGTTCTGCTTCAGCCAGATCAGGCCTGCAAAGAAACTGTGTTTCACAGGCCTTTGTAAGAGATGTTCCCGGTAGGCTGTAAGAGCACTGTGCAGAGCGTGTTGTTTCTTAGCTTTCCAAAGAGCTGGAAGCAAGATGGTCTGGGGCCCAACTCGCCCTTTGGTAAGAAGCCTGCACGTTGTGCCTTTCTGCTCTAGGGCAATGTAGAACACCCAGAGCAGAAGTTCTGCTTCCGCCAGATCAGACCTGCAAAGAAACTGCGTTTCACAGGCCTTGGTAAGAGATGTTCCCGGTAGGCTGTAAGAGCACTGTGCAGAGCGAGTTGTTTCTTAGCTTCCCAAAGAGCTGGAAGCAAGACGCTCTGGAGCCCAACTCGCCCTTTGGCAAGAAGCCTGCATGTTGTGCCTTTCAGCTCTAGGGCAATGTAGCACACCCAGTGCAGAAGTTCTGCTTCAGCCAGATCAGGCCTGCAAAGAAACTGCGTTTCACAGGCCTTTGTAAGAGATGATCCCGGTAGGCTGTAAGAGCACTGTGCAGAACAAGTTGTTCCTTAGCTTCCCAAAGAACTGGAAGCAGGATGCTCTGGGGCCCAACTCGCCCTTTGCAAAGAAGCCTGCACGTTGTGCCTTTCAGCTCTAGGGTAATGTAGAACACCCAGAGCAGAAGTTCTGCTTCAGCCAGATCAGGTCTGCAAAGTAACTGCGTTTCACAGGCCTTTTTAATAGATGTTCCCGGTAGGCTGAAAGAGCACTGTGCAGAGGGAGTTGTTTCTTAGCTTGCCACAGAGCTGGAAGCAAGATGCTCTGGGGCCCAACTCGCCCTTTGGAAAGAAGCCTGCATGTTGTGCCTTTCAGGTCTAGGGCAATGTGGCACACCCAGAGCAGAAGTTCTGCTTCAGCCAGATGAGGCCTGCAAAGAAACTGCATTTCACAGGCGTTTGTAAGAGATGTTCGCGGTAGGCTTTAAGAGCACTGTGCAGAGCGAGTTGTTTCTTAGCTTCCCAAAGAGCTGAAGCAAGATGCTCTGGGTCCAACTCACCTTTTGTAAAGAAGCCTGCACGTTGTGCCTTTCAGCTCTAGGGCAATGTAGCACACCCAGAGCAGAAGTTCTGCTTCAGCCAGATCAGGAGTACAAAGAAACTGCGTTTCACAGGCCTTTGTAAGAGATGTTCCCGGTAGGCTGTAAGAGCAGTGTGCAGAGGGAGTTGTTTCGTAGCTTCCCAAAGAGCTGGAAGCAAGGTGCTCTGGAGCCCAACTCGCCCTTTGGAAAGAAGCCTGCACGTTGTGCCTTTCAGTTCTAGGGCAATGTAGCACACCCAGAGCAGAAGTTCTGCTTCAGCCAGATCAGGCCTGCAAAGAAACAGCGTTTCAAGGCCTTTGTAAGAGATGTTCCCGGTAGGCTGTAAGAGCACTGTGCAGAGCGAGTTGTTTCTTAGCTTCCCAAAGAGATGGAAGAAAGATGCTCTGGGGCCCAACTCGCCATTTGGAAAGAAGCCTGCACGTTGTGACTTTCAGCTCTAGGGCAGTGTGGCACACCCAGAGCAGAAGTTCCGCTTCAGCCAAATCAGGCCTGCAAAGAAACTGCGTTTCACAGGCCTTTGTAAGAGATGTTCCCGGTAGGCTCTAAGAGCACTGTGCAGAGCGAGTTGTTTCTTAGCTTCCCAAAGAGCTGGAAGCAACATGCTCTGGGGCCCAACTCGCCCTTTGGAAAGAAGCCTGCACGTTGTGCCTTTAAGCTCTAGGGCAATGGAGCACACGCAGAGCAGAAGTTCTGCTTCAGCCAGATCAGGCCTGCAAAGAAACTACGTTTCACAGGCCTTTGTGAGAGATGTTCCCGGTAGGCAGTAAGAGCACTGTGCAGAGAGAGTTGTTTCTTAGCTTCCCAAAGAGCTGGAAGCAAGATGCTCTGGAGCCCAACTCGCCCTTTGGAAAGATGCCTGCACGTTGTGCCTTTCAGCTGTAGGGCAATGTAGTACACCCAGAGCAGAAGTTCTGCTTCAGCCAAATCAGGCCTGCAAAGAAACTGCGTTTCACAGGCCTTTGTAAGAGATGTTCCCGGTAGGCTGTAAGAGCACTGTGCAGAGCGTGTTGTTTCTTAGCTTTCCAAAGAGCTGGAAGCAATATGGTCTGGGGCCCAACTCGCCCTTTGGAAAGAAGCCTGCATGTTGTGCCTTTCAGCTCTAGGGCAATGTAGCACACCCAGAGCAGAAGTTCTGCTTCAGCCAGATCAGGCCTGCAAAGAAACTGCGTTTCACAGGCCTTTGTAAGAGATGTTCACGGTAGGCTGTAAGAGCACTGTGCAGAGCGAGTTGTTTCTTAGCTTCCCAAAGAGCTGTAAGCAACATGCTCTGCGGCCCAACTCGCCCTTTGGAAAGAAGCCTGCACGTTGTGCCTTTCATCTCTGGGGCAATGTGGCACACCCAGAGCAGAAGTTCTGCTTCAGCCAGAGGAGGCCTGCAAAGAAACTGCGTTTGACAGGCCTTTGTAAGAGATGATCCCGGTAGGCTGTAAGAGCACTGTGCAGAACAAGTTGTTCCTTAGCTTCCCAAAGAGCTGGAAACAGGATGCTCTGGGGCCCAACTCGCCCTTTGCAAAGAACCCTGCACGTTGTGCCTTTCAGCTCTAGGGTAATGTAGAACACCCAGAGCAGAAGTTCTGCTTCAGCCAGATCAGGTCTGCAAAGTAACTGCGTTTCACAGGCCTTTTTAATAGATGTTCCCGGTAGGCTGAAAGAGCACTGTGCAGAGGGAGTTGTTTCTTAGCTTGCCACAGAGCTGGAAGCAAGATGCTCTGGGGCCCAACTCGCCCTTTGGAAAGAAGCCTGCATGTTGTGCCTTTCAGGTCTAGGGCAATGTGGCACACCCAGAGCAGAAGTTCTGCTTCAGCCAGATGAGGCCTGCAAAGAAACTGCATTTCACAGGCGTTTGTAAGAGATGTTCGCGGTAGGCTTTAAGAGCACTGTGCAGAGCGAGTTGTTTCTTAGCTTCCCAAAGAGCTGAAGCAAGATGCTCTGGGTCCAACTCACCTTTTGTAAAGAAGCCTGCACGTTGTGCCTTTCAGCTCTAGGGCAATGTAGCACACCCAGAGCAGAAGTTCTGCTTCAGCCAGATCAGGAGTACAAAGAAACTGCGTTTCACAGGCCTTTGTAAGAGATGTTCCCGGTAGGCTGTAAGAGCAGTGTGCAGAGGGAGTTGTTTCGTAGCTTCCCAAAGAGCTGGAAGCAAGGTGCTCTGGAGCCCAACTCGCCCTTTGGAAAGAAGCCTGCACGTTGTGCCTTTCAGTTCTAGGGCAATGTAGCACACCCAGAGCAGAAGTTCTGCTTCAGCCAGATCAGGCCTGCAAAGAAACAGCGTTTCAAGGCCTTTGTAAGAGATGTTCCCGGTAGGCTGTAAGAGCACTGTGCAGAGCGAGTTGTTTCTTAGCTTCCCAAAGAGATGGAAGAAAGATGCTCTGCGGCCCAACTCGCCATTTGGAAAGAAGCCTGCACGTTGTGACTTTCAGCTCTAGGGCAGTGTGGCACACCCAGAGCAGAAGTTCCGCTTCAGCCAAATCAGGCCTGCAAAGAAACTGCGTTTCACAGGCCTTTGTAAGAGATGTTCCCGGTAGGCTCTAAGAGCACTGTGCAGAGCGAGTTGTTTCTTAGCTTCCCAAAGAGCTGGAAGCAACATGCTCTGGGGCCCAACTCGCCCTTTGGAAAGAAGCCTGCACGTTGTGCCTTTAAGCTCTAGGGCAATGGAGCACACGCAGAGCAGAAGTTCTGCTTCAGCCAGATCAGGCCTGCAAAGAAACTACGTTTCACAGGCCTTTGTGAGAGATGTTCCCGGTAGGCAGTAAGAGCACTGTGCAGAGAGAGTTGTTTCTTAGCTTCCCAAAGAGCTGGAAGCAAGATGCTCTGGAGCCCAACTCGCCCTTTGGAAAGATGCCTGCACGTTGTGCCTTTCAGCTGTAGGGCAATGTAGTACACCCAGAGCAGAAGTTCTGCTTCAGCCAAATCAGGCCTGCAAAGAAACTGCGTTTCACAGGCCTTTGTAAGAGATGTTCCCGGTAGGCTGTAAGAGCACTGTGCAGAGCGTGTTGTTTCTTAGCTTTCCAAAGAGCTGGAAGCAATATGGTCTGGGGCCCAACTCGCCCTTTGGAAAGAAGCCTGCATGTTGTGCCTTTCAGCTCTAGGGCAATGTAGCACACCCAGAGCAGAAGTTCTGCTTCAGCCAGATCAGGCCTGCAAAGAAACTGCGTTTCACAGGCCTTTGTAAGAGATGTTCACGGTAGGCTGTAAGAGCACTGTGCAGAGCGAGTTGTTTCTTAGCTTCCCAAAGAGCTGTAAGCAACATGCTCTGCGGCCCAACTCGCCCTTTGGAAAGAAGCCTGCACGTTGTGCCTTTCATCTCTGGGGCAATGTGGCACACCCAGAGCAGAAGTTCTGCTTCAGCCAGAGGAGGCCTGCAAAGAAACTGCGTTTGACAGGCCTTTGTAAGAGATGATCCCGGTAGGCTGTAAGAGCACTGTGCAGAACAAGTTGTTCCTTAGCTTCCCAAAGAGCTGGAAACAGGATGCTCTGGGGCCCAACTCGCCCTTTGCAAAGAAGCCTGCACGTTGTGCCTTTCAGCTCTAGGGTAATGTAGAACACCCAGAGCAGAAGTTCTGCTTCAGCCAGATCAGGTCTGCAAAGTAACTGCGTTTCACAGGCCTTTTTAATAGATGTTCCCGGTAGGCTGAAAGAGCACTGTGCAGAGGGAGTTGTTTCGTAGCTTCCCAAAGAGCTGGAAGCAAGATGCTCTGGGGCCCAACTCGCCCTTTGGAAAGAAGCCTGCACGTTGTGCCTTTCAGCTCTAGGGCAATGTAGCACACCCAGAGCAGAAGTTCTGCTTCAGCCAGATCAGGCCTGCAAAGAAACAGCGTTTCAAGGCCTTTGTAAGAGATGTTACCGGTAGGCTGTAAGAGCACTGTGCAGAGCGAGTTGTTTCTTAGCTTCCCAAAGAGATGGAAGAAAGATGCTCTGGGGCCCAACTCGCCATTTGGAAAGAAGCCTGCACGTTGTGACTTTCAGCTCTAGGGCAGTGTGGCACACCCAGAGCAGAAGTTCCGCTTCAGCCAAATCAGGCCTGCAAAGAAACTGCGTTTCACAGGCCTTTGTAAGAGATGTTCCCGGTAGGCTGTAAGAACACTGTGCAGAGCGAGGTGTTTCTTAGCTTCCCAAAGAGCTGGAAGCAAGATGCTCTGGGGCCCAACTCGCCCTTTGGAAAGAAGCCTGCACGTTGTGCCTTTCAGCTCTAGGGCAATGTAGTACACCCAGAGCAGAAGTTCGGATTCAGCCAGATCAGGCCTGCAAAGAAACACAGTTTCAAGGCCTTTGTAAGAGAAGTTCCCGGTAGGCTGTAAGAGCTCTGTGCAGAGCGAGTTGTTTCTTAGCTTCCCAAAGAGCTGGAAGCAAGACGCTCTGGGGCCCAACTCGCCCTTTGGAAAGAAGCCTGCACATTGTGCCTTTCAGCTCTAGGGCAATGTAGCACACCCAGAGCAGAAGTTCTGCTTCAGCCAGATGAGGCCTGCAAAGAAACTGCATTTCACAGGCCTTTGTAAGAGATGTTCCCGGTAGGCTGTAAGAGCAGTGTGCAGAGCTAGTTGTTTCCTATCTTCCCAAAGAGCTGGAAGCAAGATGCTCTGGGGCCCAACTCGCCCTTTGGAAAGAAGCCTCCACGTTGTGCCTTTCAGCTCTAGGGCAATGTAGCACACCCTGAGCAGAAGTTCGGGTTCAGCCAGATCAGGCCTGCAAAGAAACTGCTTTTCACAGGCCTTTGTAAGAGATGTTCCCGGTAGGCTGTAAGAGCACTGTGCAGAGCGAGTTGTTTCTTAGCTTCCCAAAGAGCTGGAAGCAAGATGCTCTGGGGCCCAACTCGCCCTTTGGAAAGAAGCCTGCACGTTGTGCCTTTCAGCTCTAGGGCAATGTGGCACACCCAGAGCAGAAGTTCTGCTTCAGCCAGATGAGGCCTGCAAAGAAACTGCATTTCACAGGCGTTTGTAAGAGATGTTCCCGGTAGGCTGTAAGAGCACTGTGCAGAGCGAGTTGTTTCTTAGCTTCCCAAAGAGCTGGAAGCAAGATGATCTGGGGCCCACCTCGTCCTTTGGAACGAAGCCTGCACGTTGTGACTTTCAACTCTAGGGCAGTGTGGCACACCCAGAGCAGAAGTTCTGCTTCAGCCAGATCAGGCCTGCAAAGAAACTGCGTTTCACAGGTCTTTGTAAGAGACGTTCACTTTAGGCTGTAAGAGCACTGTGCAGAGCGAGTTGTTTCTTAGCTTCCCAAAGAGCTGGATGCAAGATGCTCTGGGGCCCAACTTGGCCTTTGGAAAGAAGCCTGCACGTTGAGCCTTTCAGCTCTAGGGCAATGTAGTACACCCAGAGCAGAAGTTCTGCTTCAGCCAGATCAGGCCTGCAAAGAAACCACATTTCAAGGCCTTTGTAAGAGATGTTCCCAGTAGGCTGTAAGAGCACTGTGCAGAGCGAGTTGTTTCTTAGCTTCCCAAAGAGCTGGAAGCAACATGCTCTGGGGCCCAACTCGGCCTTTGGAAAGAAGCCTGCACGTTGTGCCTTTAAGCTCTAGTGCAATGGAGCACACCCTGAGCAGAAGTTCGGGTTCAGCCAGATCAGGCCTGCAAAGAAACTGCGTTTCACAGGCCTTTGTGAGAGATGTTCCCGGTCGGCTGTAAGAGCACTGTGCAGAGAGAGTTGTTACTTAGCTTCCCAAAGTGCTGCAAGCAAGATGCTCTGGGGCCCAACTCGCCCTTTGGAAAGATGCCTGCACGTTGTGCCTTTCAGCTCTAGGGTAATGTAGAACACCAGAGCAGAAGTTCTGCTTCAGCCAGAGCGGGTCTGCAAAGTAACTGCGTTTCACAGGCCTTTGTAAGAGATGTTCCCGGTAGGCTGTAAGAGCACTGTGCAGAGCGAGTTGTTTCTTAGCTTCCCAAAGAGCTGGAAGCAAGATGCTCTGCGGCCTAACTCACCCTTTGGAAAGAAGCCTGCACGTTGAGCCTTTCGCTCTAGGGCAATGCAGAACACCCAGTGCAGAAGTACTGCTTCAGCCAGATGAGGCCTGCAAAGAAACTGCATTTCACAGTCCTCTGTAAAAGATGTTCCCGGTAGGCTGTAAGAGCACTGTGCAGAGCGAGTTGTTTCTTAGCTTCCCAAAGAGCTGGAAGCAAGATTCTCTGGGGCCCAACTTGCCCTTTGGGAAGGAGCCTGCACGTTGTGCCTTTCAGCTCTAGGGCAATGTAGTACACCCAGAGCAGAAGTTCTGCTTCAGCCAGAGGAGGCCTGCAAAGAAACAGCGTTTCAAGGCCTTTGTAAGAGATGCTCCCGGTAGGCTGTAAGAGCACTGTGCCGAGCGAGTTGTTTCTTAGCTTCCCAAAGAGCTGGACTCAAGATGCTCTGGGGCCCAACTCACCCTTTGGAAAGAAGCATGCACGTTGTGCCTTTCGCTCTAGGGCAATGTAGCACACCCAGATCAGAAGTTCTGCTTCAGCCAGATCAGGCCTGCAAAGAAACTGCATTTCACAGGCCTTTGTAAGTGATGTTCCCGGTAGGCTGTAAGAGTCCTGTGCAGAGCGAGCTGTTTCTTAGCTTCCCAAAGAGCTGGAAGCAAGATGCTGTGGGGCCCAACTCGCCCTTTGGAAAAAAGCCTGCACGTTGTGCCTTTCAGCTCTGGGGTAATGTAGAACACCCAGAGCAGAAGTTCTGCTTCAGCCAGATCAGGCCTGCAAAGAAACTGTGTTTTACAGGCCTTTGTAAGAGATGTTCCCGGTAGGCTGTAAGAGCACTGTGCAGAGCGAGTTGTTTCTTAGCTTCCCAAATAGCTGGAAGCAAGATGTTCTGGGGCCCAACTTTCCCTTTGGAAAGAAGCCTGCACGTTGTGCCTTTCAGCTCTAGGGCAATGTAGTACACCAAGAGCAGAAGTTCTGCTTTAGCCAGATCAGAAATGCAAAGAAACAGCGTTTCAAGGCCTTTGTAAGAGATGTTCCCGGTAGGCTGTAAGAGCACTGTGCAGAGCGAGTTGATTCCTAGCTTCCCAAAGAGCTGGAAGAAAGATGCTCTGGGGCCCAACTCACCCTTTGGAAAGAAGCCTGCACGTTGTGCCTTTCGCTCTAGGGCATTGTAGCACACCCAGAGCAGAAGTTCTGCTTCAGCCAGATGAGGCCTGCAAAGAAACTGAATTTCACAGTCCTTTGTAAAAGTAGTTCACGGTAGGCTGTAAGAGCACTGTGCAGAGCGAGTAATTTCTTAGCTTCCCAAAGAGCTGGAAGCAAGATTCTCTGTGGCCCAACTCGCCCTTTGGAAAGAAGCCTGCACGTTGTGCCTTTCAGCTCTAGGGCAATGTAGCACACACAGAGCAGAAGTTCTGCTTCAGCCAGATCAGGCCTGCAAAGAAACTGCGTTTCACAGGCCTTTGTAAGAGATGTTCCCGGTAGGCTGTAAGAGCACTGTGAAGAGCGAGTTGTTTCTTAGCTTCCCAAAGAGCTGGAAGCAAGATGCTTTGGGGCCCAACTCACCCTTTGGAAAGAAGCCTACACGTTGTGCCTTGCAGCTCTAGGGCAATGTAGCACACCCAGAGCAGAAGTTCTGCTTCAGCCAGATCAGGCCTGCAAAGAAACTACGTTTCACAGGCCTTTGTGAGAGATGTTCCCGGTAGGCTGTAAGAGCACTGTGCAGAGAGAGTTGTTTCTTAGCTTCCCAAAGAGCTGGAAGCAAGATGCTCTGGAGCCCAACTCGCCCTTTGGAAAGAAGCCTGCACGTTGTGCCTTTCAGCTCTAGGGTAGTGTAGAACACCAGAGCAGAAGTTCTGCTTCAGCCAGATCGGGTCTGCAAAGTAACTGCGTTTCACAGGCATTTGTAAGAGATGTTCCCGGTAGGCTGTAAGAGCACTGTACAGAGCGAGTTGTTTCTTAGCTTCCCAAAGAGCTGGAAGCAAGATGCTCTGGGGCCCAACTCGCCCTTTGGAAAGACGCCTTCACGTTGTGCCTTTCAGCTCTAGTGCAATGTAGCACACCCTGAGCAGAAGTTCTGCTTCAGCCAGATCAGACCTGCAAAGAAACTGCGTTACACAGGCCTTTGTAAGAGATGTTCCCGGTAGGCTGTAAGAGCACTGTGCAGAGCGACTTGTTTCTTAGCTTCCCAAAGAGCTGGAAGCAAGATGCTGTGGGGCCCAACTCGCCCTTTGGAAAGAAGCCTGCACGTTGAGCCTTTCAGCTCTAGGGCAATGTAGTACACCCAAAGCAGAAGTTCTGCTTCAGCCAGATCAGGCCTGCAAAGAAACCACATTTGAAGGCCTTTGTAAGAGATTTTCCCGGTAGGCTGTAAGAGCACTGTGCAGAGCGAGTTGTTTCTTAGCTTCCCAAAGAGCTGGAAGCAACATGCTCTGGGGCCCAACTCGCCCTTTGGAAAGAAGCCTCCACGTTGTGCCTTTAAGCTCTAGGGCAATGTAGCACACCCAGAGCAGAAGTTCTGCTTCAGCCAGATCAGGCCTGCAAAGAAACTGCGTTTCAGAGGCCTTTGTAAGAGATGTTCCCGGTAGGCTGTAAGAGCACTGTGCAGAGCGAGGTGTTTCTTAGCTTCCCAAAGAGCTGGAAGCAAGACGCTCTGGGGCCCAACTCGCCATTTGGAAAGAAGCCTGCACATTGTGCCTTTCAGCTCTAGGGCAATGTGGCACACCCAAAGCAGAAGTTCTGCTTCAGCCAGATGAGGCCTGCAAAGTAACTGCATTTCACAGGCCTTTGTAAGAGATGTTCCCGGTAGGCTGTAAGAGCAGTGTGCAGAGCTAGTTGTTTCCTATCTTCCCAAAGAGCTGGAAGCAAGATGCTCTGGGGCCCAACTCGCCCTTTGGAAAGAAGCCTGCACGTTGTGCCTTTCAGCTCTAGGGCAATGTAGCACACCCTGAGCAGAAGTTCGGGTTCAGCCAGATCAGGCCTGCAAAGAAACTGCTTTTCACAGGCCTTTGTAAGAGATGTTCCCGGTAGGCTGTAAGAGCACTGTGCAGAGCGAGTTGTTTCTTAGCTTCCCAAAGAGCTGGAAGCAAGATGCTCTGGGGCCCAACTCGCCCTTTGGAAAGAAGCCTGCACTTTGTGCCTTTCAGCTCTAGGGCAATGTGGCACACCCAGAGCAGAAGTTCTGCTTCAGCCAGATGAGGCCTGCATAGAAACTGCATTTCACAGGCGTTTGTAAGAGATGTTCCCGGTAGGCTGTAAGAGCACTGTGCAGAGCGAGTTGTTTCTTAGCTTCCCAAAGAGCTGGAAGCAAGATGCTCTGGGGCCCACCTCGTCCTTTGGAACGAAGCCTGCACGTTGTGACTTTCAGCTCTAGGGCAGTGTGGCACACCCAGAGCAGAAGTTCTGCTTCAGCCAGATCAGGCCTGCAAAGAAACTGCGTTTCACAGGTCTTTGTAAGAGACGTTCACTTTAGGCTGTAAGAGCACTGTGCAGAGCGAGTTGTTTCTTAGCTTCCCAAACAGCTGGATGCAAGATGCTCTGGGGCCCAACTTGGCCTTTGGAAAGAAGCCTGCACGTTGAGCCTTTCAGCTCTAGGGCAATGTAGTACACCCAGAGCAGAAGTTCTGCTTCAGCCAGATCAGGCCTGCAAAGAAACCACATTTCAAGGCCTTTGTAAGAGATGTTCCCAGTAGGCTGTAAGAGCACTGTGCAGAGCGAGTTGTTTCTTAGCTTCCCAAAGAGCTGGAAGCAACATGCTCTGGGGCCCAACTCGCCCTTTGGAAAGAAGCCTGCACGTTGTGCCTTTAAGCTCTAGTGCAATGGAGCACACCCTGAGCAGAAGTTCGGGTTCAGCCAGATCAGGCCTGCAAAGAAACTGCATTTCACAGGCCTTTGTGAGAGATGTTCCCGGTCGGCTGTAAGAGCACTGTGCAGAGAGAGTTGTTACTTAGCTTCCCAAAGTGCTGCAAGCAAGATGCTCTGGGGCCCAACTCGCCCTTTGGAAAGAAGCCTGCACGTTGTGCCTTTCAGCTCTAGGGTAATGTAGAACACCAGAGCAGAAGTTCTGCTTCAGCCAGAGCGGGTCTGCAAAGTAACTGCGTTTCACAGGCCTTTGTAAGAGATGTTCCCGGTAGGCTGTAAGAGCACTGTGCAGAGCGAGTTGTTTCTTAGCTTCCCAAAGAGCTGGAAGCAAGATGCTCTGCGGCCTAACTCACCCTTTGGAAAGAAGCCTGCACGTTGAGCCTTTCGCTCTAGGGCAATGCAGAACACCCAGTGCAGAAGTACTGCTTCAGCCAGATGAGGCCTGCAAAGAAACTGCATTTCGCAGTCCTCTGTAAAAGATGTTCCCGGTAGGCTGTAAGAGCACTGTGCAGAGCGAGTTGTTTCTTAGCTTCCCAAAGAGCTGGAAGCAAGATTCTCTGGGGCCCAACTTGCCCTTTGGGAAGGAGCCTGCACGTTGTGCCTTTCAGCTCTAGGGCAATGTAGTACACCCAGAGCAGAAGTTCTGCTTCAGCCAGAGGAGGCCTGCAAAGAAACAGCGTTTCAAGGCCTTTGTAAGAGATGCTCCCGGTAGGCTGTAAGAGCACTGTGCCGAGCGAGTTGTTTCTTAGCTTCCCAAAGAGCTGGACTCAAGATGCTCTGGGGCCCAACTCACCCTTTGGAAAGAAGCATGCACGTTGTGCCTTTCGCTCTAGGGCAATGTAGCACACCCAGATCAGAAGTTCTGCTTCAGCCAGATCAGGCCTGCAAAGAAACTGCATTTCACAGGCCTTTGTAAGTGATGTTCCCGGTAGGCTGTAAGAGTCCTGTGCAGAGCGAGCTGTTTCTTAGCTTCCCAAAGAGCTGGAAGCAAGATGCTGTGGGGCCCAACTCGCCCTTTGGAAAAAAGCCTGCACGTTGTGCCTTTCAGCTCTGGGGTAATGTAGAACACCCAGAGCAGAAGTTCTGCTTCAGCCAGATCAGGCCTGCAAAGAAACTGTGTTTTACAGGCCTTTGTAAGAGATGTTCCCGGTAGGCTGTAAGAGCACTGTGCAGAGCGAGTTGTTTCTTAGCTTCCCAAATAGCTGGAAGCAAGATGTTCTGGGGCCCAACTTGCCCTTTGGAAAGAAGCCTGCACGTTGTGCCTTTCAGCTCTAGGGCAATGTAGTACACCAAGAGCAGAAGTTCTGCTTTAGCCAGATCAGAAATGCAAAGAAACAGCGTTTCAAGGCCTTTGTAAGAGATGTTCCCGGTAGGCTGTAAGAGCACTGTGCAGAGCGAGTTGATTCCTAGCTTCCCAAAGAGCTGGAAGAAAGATGCTCTGGGGCCCAACTCACCCTTTGGAAAGAAGCCTGCACGTTGTGCCTTTCGCTCTAGGGCATTGTAGCACACCCAGAGCAGAAGTTCTGCTTCAGCCAGATGAGGCCTGCAAAGAAACTGAATTTCACAGTCCTTTGTAAAAGTAGTTCACGGTAGGCTGTAAGAGCACTGTGCAGAGCGAGTAATTTCTTAGCTTCCCAAAGAGCTGGAAGCAAGATTCTCTGGGGCCCAACCCGCCCTTTGGAAAGAAGCCTGCACGTTGTGCCTTTCAGCTCTAGGGCAATGTAGCACACACAGAGCAGAAGTTCTGCTTCAGCCAGATCAGGCCTGCAAAGAAACTGCGTTTCACAGGCCTTTGTAAGAGATGTTCCCGGTAGGCTGTAAGAGCACTGTGAAGAGCGAGTTGTTTCTTAGCTTCCCAAAGAGCTGGAAGCAAGATGCTTTGGGGCCCAACTCACCCTTTGGAAAGAAGCCTACACGTTGTGCCTTGCAGCTCTAGGGCAATGTAGCACACCCAGAGCAGAAGTTCTGCTTCAGCCAGATCAGGCCTGCAAAGAAACTGCGTTTCACAGGCCGTTGTAAGAGATGTTCCCGGTAGGCTGTAAGAGCACTGTGCAGCGCGAGTTGTTTCTTAGCTTCCCAAAGAGCTGGAAGCAAGATGCTTTGGTGCCAAACTCGCCCTTTGGAAAGAAGCCTGCACGTTGTGCCTTTCAGCTCTACGGCAATGTAGCACACCCAGAGCAGAAGTTCTGCTTCACCCAGATCAGGCCTGCAAAGAAACTGTGTTTCACAGGCCTTTGTAAGAGATGTTCCCGGTAGGCTGTAAGAGCACTGTGCAGAGCGAGTTGTTTCTTAGCTTCCCAAAGAGCTGGAAGCAAGATGCTTTGGTGCCCAACTCGCCCTTTGGAAAGAAGCCTGCACGTTGAGCCTTTCAGCTCTAGGGCAATGTAGTACACCCAGAGCAGAAGTTCTACTTCAGCCAGATCAGGCCTGCAAAGAAACCACATTTGAAGGCCTTTGTAAGAGATTTTCCCGGTAGGCTGTAAGAGCACTGTGCAGAGCGAGTTGTTTCTTAGCTTCCCAAAGAGCTGGAAGCAACATGCTCTGGGGCCCAACTCGCCCTTTGGAAAGAAGCCTCCACGTTGTGCCTTTCATGTCTAGGGCAATGTAGCACACCCAGAGCAGAAGTTCTGCTTCAGCCAGATCAGGCCTGCAAAGAAACTGCATTTCACAGGCCTTTGTAAGAGATGTTCCCGGTAGGCTGTAAGAGCACTGTGCAGAGAGAGTTGTTTCTTAGCTTCCCAAAGAGCTGGAAGCAAGATGCTCTGGGGCCCAACTCGCCCTTTGGAAAGAAGCCTGCAAGTTGTGCCTTTCAGCTCTAGGGCAATGTAGTACACCCAGAGCAGAAGTTCGGGTTCAGCCAGATCAGGCCTGCAAAGAAACACAGTTTCAAGGCCTTTGTAAGAGATGTTCCCGGTAGGCTGTAAGAGCTCTGTGCAGAGCGAGTTGTTTCTTAGCTTCCCAAAGAGCTGGAAGCAAGACGCTCTGGGGCCCAACTCGCCATTTGGAAAGAAGCCTGCACATTGTGCCTTTCAGCTCTAGGGCAATGTGGCACACCCAGAGCAGAAGTTCTGCTTCAGCCAGATGAGGCCTGCAAAGAAACTGCATTTCACAGGCCTTTGTAAGAGATGTTCCCGGTAGGCTGTAAGAGCAGTGTGCAGAGCTAGTTGTTTCCTATCTTCCCAAAGAGCTGGAAGCAAGATGCTCTGGGGCCCAACTCGCCCTTTGGAAAGAAGCCTGCACGTTGTGCCTTTCAGCTCTAGGGCAATGTAGCACACCCTGAGCAGAAGTTCTGCTTCAGCCAGATGAGGCCTGCAAAGAAACTGCTTTTCACAGGCCTTTGTAAGAGATGTTCCCGGTAGGCTGTAAGAGCACTGTGCAGAGCGAGTTGTTTCTTAGCTTTCCAAAGAGCTGGAAGCAAGATGCTTTGGTGCCCAACTCGCCCTTTGGAATGAAGCCTGCACGTTGTGCCTTTCATGTCTAGGGTAATGTAGCACACCCAGAGCAGAAGTTCTGCTTCAGCCAGATCAGGCCTGCAAAGAAACTGCGTTTCACAGGCCTTTGTAAGAGATCTTCCCGGTAGGCTGTAAGAGCACTGTGCAGAGCGAGGTGTTTCTTAGCTTCCCAAAGAGCTGGAAGCAAGATGCTCTGGGGCCCAACTCGCCTTTTGGAAAGAAGCCTGCACGTTGTGTCTTTCAGCTCTAGGGCAATGTAGTACACCCAGAGCAGAAGTTCGGGTTCAGCCAGATCAGGCCTGCAAAGAAACACAGTTTCAAGGCCTTTGTAAGAGATGTTCCCGGTAGGCTGTAAGAGCTCTGTGCAGAGCGAGTTGTTTCTTAGCTTCCCAAAGAGCTGGAAGCAAGACGCTCTGGGGCCCAACTCGCCCTTTGGAAAGAAGCCTGCACATTGTGCCTTTCAGCTCTAGGGCAATGTGGCACACCCAGAGCAGAAGTTCTGCTTCAGCCAGATGAGGCCTGCAAAGAAACTGCATTTCACAGGCCTTTGTAAGAGATGTTCCCGGTAGGCTGTAAGAGCAGTGTGCAGAGCTAGTTGTTTCCTATCTTCCCAAAGAGCTGGAAGCAAGATGCTCTGGGGCCCAACTCGCCCTTTGGAAAGAAGCCTGCACGTTGTGCCTTTCAGCTCTAGGGCAATGTAGCACACCCTGAGCAGAAGTTCTGCTTCAGCCAGATCAGGCCTGCAAAGAAACTGTGTTTCACAGGCCTTTGTAAGAGATGTTCCCGGTAGGCTGTAAGAGCACTGTGCAGAGCGAGTTGTTTCTTAGCTTCCCAAAGAGCTGGAAGCAAGATGCTTTGGTGCCCAACTCGCCCTTTGGAAAGAAGCCTGCACGTTGAGCCTTTCAGCTCTAGGGCAATGTAGTACACCCAGAGCAGAAGTTCTACTTCAGCCAGATCAGGCCTGCAAAGAAACCACATTTGAAGGCCTTTGTAAGAGATTTTCCCGGTAGGCTGTAAGAGCACTGTGCAGAGCGAGTTGTTTCTTAGCTTCCCAAAGAGCTGGAAGCAACATGCTCTGGGGCCCAACTCGCCCTTTGGAAAGAAGCCTCCACGTTGTGCCTTTCATGTCTAGGGCAATGTAGCACACCCAGAGCAGAAGTTCTGCTTCAGCCAGATCAGGCCTGCAAAGAAACTGCGTTTCACAGGCCTTTGTAAGAGATGTTCCCGGTAGGCTGTAAGAGCACTGTGCAGAGAGAGTTGTTTCTTAGCTTCCCAAAGAGCTGGAAGCAAGATGCTCTGGGGCCCAACTCGCCCTTTGGAAAGAAGCCTGCAAGTTGTGCCTTTCAGCTCTAGGGCAATGTAGTACACCCAGAGCAGAAGTTCGGGTTCAGCCAGATCAGGCCTGCAAAGAAACACAGTTTCAAGGCCTTTGTAAGAGAAGTTCCCGGTAGGCTGTAAGAGCTCTGTGCAGAGCGAGTTGTTTCTTAGCTTCCCAAAGAGCTGGAAGCAAGACGCTCTGGGGCCCAACTCGCCATTTGGAAAGAAGCCTGCACATTGTGCCTTTCAGCTCTAGGGCAATGTGGCACACCCAGAGCAGAAGTTCTGCTTCAGCCAGATGAGGCCTGCAAAGAAACTGCATTTCACAGGCCTTTGTAAGAGATGTTCCCGGTAGGCTGTAAGAGCAGTGTGCAGAGCTAGTTGTTTCCTATCTTCCCAAAGAGCTGGAAGCAAGATGCTCTGGGGCCCAACTCGCCCTTTGGAAAGAAGCCTGCACGTTGTGCCTTTCAGCTCTAGGGCAATGTAGCACACCCTGAGCAGAAGTTCTGCTTCAGCCAGATGAGGCCTGCAAAGAAACTGCTTTTCACAGGCCTTTGTAAGAGATGTTCCCGGTAGGCTGTAAGAGCACTGTGCAGAGCGAGTTGTTTCTTAGCTTTCCAAAGAGCTGGAAGCAAGATGCTTTGGTGCCCAACTCGCCCTTTGGAAAGAAGCCTGCACGTTGTGCCTTTCATGTCTAGGGTAATGTAGCACACCCAGAGCAGAAGTTCTGCTTCAGCCAGATCAGGCCTGCAAAGAAACTGCGTTTCACAGGCCTTTGTAAGAGATCTTCCCGGTAGGCTGTAAGAGCACTGTGCAGAGCGAGGTGTTTCTTAGCTTCCCAAAGAGCTGGAAGCAAGATGCTCTGGGGCCCAACTCGCCTTTTGGAAAGAAGCCTGCACGTTGTGTCTTTCAGCTCTAGGGCAATGTAGTACACCCAGAGCAGAAGTTCGGGTTCAGCCAGATCAGGCCTGCAAAGAAACACAGTTTCAAGGCCTTTGTAAGAGATGTTCCCGGTAGGCTGTAAGAGCTGTGTGCAGAGCGAGTTGTTTCTTAGCTTCCCAAAGAGCTGGAAGCAAGACGCTCTGGGGCCCAACTCGCCCTTTGGAAAGAAGCCTGCACATTGTGCCTTTCAGCTCTAGGGCAATGTGGCACACCCAGAGCAGAAGTTCTGCTTCAGCCAGATGAGGCCTGCAAAGAAACTGCATTTCACAGGCCTTTGTAAGAGATGTTCCCGGTAGGCTGTAAGAGCAGTGTGCAGAGCTAGTTGTTTCCTATCTTCCCAAAGAGCTGGAAGCAAGATGCTCTGGGGCCCAACTCGCCCTTTGGAAAGAAGCCTGCACGTTGTGCCTTTCAGCTCTAGGGCAATGTAGCACACCCTGAGCAGAAGTTCGGGTTCAGCCAGATCAGGCCTGCAAAGAAACTGCTTTTCACAGGCCTTTGTAAGAGATGTTCCCGGTAGGCTGTAAGAGCACTGTGCAGAGCGAGTTGTTTCTTAGCTTCCCAAAGAGCTGGAAGCAAGATGCTCTGGGGCCCAACTCGCCCTTTGGAAAGAAGCCTGCACGTTGTGCCTTTCAGCTCTAGGGCAATGTGGCACACCCAGAGCAGAAGTTCTGCTTCAGCCAGATGAGGCCTGCAAAGAAACTGCATTTCACAGGCGTTTGTAAGAGATGTTCCCGGTAGGCTGTAAGAGCACTGTGCAGAGCGAGTTGTTTCTTAGCTTCCCAAAGAGCTGGAAGAAAGATGCTCTGGGGCCCACCTCGTCCTTTGGAACGAAGCCTGCACGTTGTGACTTTCAGCTCTAGGGCAGTGTGGCACACCCAGAGCAGAAGTTCTGCTTCAGCCAGATCAGGCCTGCAAAGAAACTGCGTTTCACAGGTCTTTGTAAGAGACGTTCACTTTAGGCTGTAAGAGCACTGTGCAGAGCGAGTTGTTTCTTAGCTTCCCAAAGAGCTGGATGCAAGATGCTCTGGGGCCCAACTTGGCCTTTGGAAAGAAGCCTGCACGTTGAGCCTTTCAGCTCTAGGGCAATGTAGTACACCCAGAGCAGAAGTTCTGCTTCAGCCAGATCAGGCCTGCAAAGAAACCACATTTCAAGGCCTTTGTAAGAGATGTTCCCGGTAGGCTGTAAGAGCACTGTGCAGAGCGAGTTGTTTCTTAGCTTCCCAAAGAGCTGGAAGCAACATGCTCTGGGGCCCAACTCGCCCTTTGGAAAGAAGCCTGCACGTTGTGCCTTTAAGCTCTAGTGCAATGGAGCACACGCAGAGCAGAAGCTCTGCTATAGCCAGATCAGGCCTGCAAAGAAACTGCGTTTCACAGGCCTTTGTGAGAGATGTTCCCGGTCGGCTGTAAGAGCACTGTGCAGAGAGAGTTGTTTCTTAGCTTCCCAAAGAGCTGCAAGCAAGATGCTCTGGGGCCCAACTCGCCCTTTGGAAAGAAGCCTGCACGTTGTGCCTTTCAGCTCTAGGGTAATGTAGAACACCAGAGCAGAAGTTCTGCTTCACCAGAGCGGGTCTGCAAAGTAACTGCGTTTCTCAGGCCTTTGTAAGAGATGTTCCCGGTAGGCTGTAAGAGCAGTGTGCAGAGCTAGTTGTTTCTTAGCTTCCCAAAGAGCTGGAAGCAAGATGCTCTGCGGCCTAACTCACCCTTTGGAAAGAAGCCTGCACGTTGAGCCTTTCGCTCTAGGGCAATGCAGAACACCCAGTGCAGAAGTACTGCTTCAGCCAGATGAGGCCTGCAAAGAAACTGCATTTCACAGTCCTCTGTAAAAGATGTTCCCGGTAGGCTGTAAGAGCACTGTGCAGAGCGAGTTGTTTCTTAGCTTCCCAAAGAGCTGGAAGCAAGATTCTCTGGGGCCCAACTTGCCCTTTGGGAAGGAGCCTGCACGTTGTGCCTTTCAGCTCTAGGGCAATGTAGTACACCCAGAGCAGAAGTTCTGCTTCAGCCAGAGGAGGCCTGCAAATAAACAGCGTTTCAAGGCCTTTGTAAGAGATGCTCCCGGTAGGCTGTAAGAGCACTGTGCCGAGCGAGTTGTTTCTTAGCTTCCCAAATAGCTGGACTCAAGATGCTCTGGGGCCCAACTCACCCTTTGGAAAGAAGCATGCACGTTGTGCCTTTCGCTCTAGGGCAATGTAGCACACCCAGAGCAGAAGTTCTGCTTCAGCCAGATCAGGCCTGCAAAGAAACTGTGTTTTACAGGCCTTTGTAAGAGATGTTCCCAGTAGGCTGTAAGAGCACTGTGCAGAGCGAGTTGTTTCTTAGCTTCCCAAATAGCTGGAAGCAAGATGTTCTGGGGCCCAACTTGCCCTTTGGAAAGAAGCCTGCACGTTGTGCCTTTCAGCTCTAGGGCAATGTAGTACACCAAGAGCAGAAGTTCTGCTTTAGCCAGATCAGAAATGCAAAGAAACAGCGTTTCAAGGCCTTTGTAAGAGATGTTCCCGGTAGGCTGTAAGAGCACTGTGCAGAGCGAGTTGATTCCTAGCTTCCCAAAGAGCTGGAAGAAAGATGCTCTGGGGCCCAACTCACCCTTTGGAAAGAAGCCTGCACGTTGTGCCTTTCGCTCTAGGGCAATGTAGTACACCCAGAGCAGAAGTTCGGGTTCAGCCAGATCAGGCCTGCAAAGAAACACAGTTTCAAGGCCTTTGTAAGAGATGTTCCCGGTAGGCTGTAAGAGCTCTGTGCAGAGCGAGTTGTTTCTTAGCTTCCCAAAGAGCTGGAAGCAAGACGCTCTGGGGCCCAACTCGCCCTTTGGAAAGAAGCCTGCACATTGTGCCTTTCAGCTCTAGGGCAATGTGGCACACCCAGAGCAGAAGTTCTGCTTCAGCCAGATGAGGCCTGCAAAGAAACTGCATTTCACAGGCCTTTGTAAGAGATGTTCCCGGTAGGCTGTAAGAGCAGTGTGCAGAGCTAGTTGTTTCCTATCTTCCCAAAGAGCTGGAAGCAAGATGCTCTGGGGCCCAACTCGCCCTTTGGAAAGAAGCCTGCACGTTGTGCCTTTCAGCTCTAGGGCAATGTAGCACACCCTGAGCAGAAGTTCTGCTTCAGCCAGATCAGGCCTGCAAAGAAACTGTGTTTCACAGGCCTTTGTAAGAGATGTTCCCGGTAGGCTGTAAGAGCACTGTGCAGAGCGAGTTGTTTCTTAGCTTCCCAAAGAGCTGGAAGCAAGATGCTTTGGTGCCCAACTCGCCCTTTGGAAAGAAGCCTGCACGTTGAGCCTTTCAGCTCTAGGGCAATGTAGTACACCCAGAGCAGAAGTTCTACTTCAGCCAGATCAGGCCTGCAAAGAAACCACATTTGAAGGCCTTTGTAAGAGATTTTCCCGGTAGGCTGTAAGAGCACTGTGCAGAGCGAGTTGTTTCTTAGCTTCCCAAAGAGCTGGAAGCAACATGCTCTGGGGCCCAACTCGCCCTTTGGAAAGAAGCCTCCACGTTGTGCCTTTCATGTCTAGGGCAATGTAGCACACCCAGAGCAGAAGTTCTGCTTCAGCCAGATCAGGCCTGCAAAGAAACTGCGTTTCACAGGCCTTTGTAAGAGATGTTCCCGGTAGGCTGTAAGAGCACTGTGCAGAGAGAGTTGTTTCTTAGCTTCCCAAAGAGCTGGAAGCAAGATGCTCTGGGGCCCAACTCGCCCTTTGGAAAGAAGCCTGCAAGTTGTGCCTTTCAGCTCTAGGG
Organism: Equus przewalskii; assembly: GCF_037783145.1. Taxonomy (NCBI): domain Eukaryota; kingdom Metazoa; phylum Chordata; class Mammalia; order Perissodactyla; family Equidae; genus Equus; species Equus przewalskii. The sequence goes on from NC_091841.1 coordinate 16,567,424, forward strand.
CAATGTAGTACACCCAGAGCAGAAGTTCGGGTTCAGCCAGATCAGGCCTGCAAAGAAACACAGTTTCAAGGCCTTTGTAAGAGAAGTTCCCGGTAGGCTGTAAGAGCTCTGTGCAGAGCGAGTTGTTTCTTAGCTTCCCAAAGAGCTGGAAGCAAGACGCTCTGGGGCCCAACTCGCCATTTGGAAAGAAGCCTGCACATTGTGCCTTTCAGCTCTAGGGCAATGTGGCACACCCAGAGCAGAAGTTCTGCTTCAGCCAGATGAGGCCTGCAAAGAAACTGCATTTCACAGGCCTTTGTAAGAGATGTTCCCGGTAGGCTGTAAGAGCAGTGTGCAGAGCTAGTTGTTTCCTATCTTCCCAAAGAGCTGGAAGCAAGATGCTCTGGGGCCCAACTCGCCCTTTGGAAAGAAGCCTGCACGTTGTGCCTTTCAGCTCTAGGGCAATGTAGCACACCCTGAGCAGAAGTTCTGCTTCAGCCAGATGAGGCCTGCAAAGAAACTGCTTTTCACAGGCCTTTGTAAGAGATGTTCCCGGTAGGCTGTAAGAGCACTGTGCAGAGCGAGTTGTTTCTTAGCTTTCCAAAGAGCTGGAAGCAAGATGCTTTGGTGCCCAACTCGCCCTTTGGAAAGAAGCCTGCACGTTGTGCCTTTCATGTCTAGGGTAATGTAGCACACCCAGAGCAGAAGTTCTGCTTCAGCCAGATCAGGCCTGCAAAGAAACTGCGTTTCACAGGCCTTTGTAAGAGATCTTCCCGGTAGGCTGTAAGAGCACTGTGCAGAGCGAGGTGTTTCTTAGCTTCCCAAAGAGCTGGAAGCAAGATGCTCTGGGGCCCAACTCGCCTTTTGGAAAGAAGCCTGCACGTTGTGTCTTTCAGCTCTAGGGCAATGTAGTACACCCAGAGCAGAAGTTCGGGTTCAGCCAGATCAGGCCTGCAAAGAAACACAGTTTCAAGGCCTTTGTAAGAGATGTTCCCGGTAGGCTGTAAGAGCTGTGTGCAGAGCGAGTTGTTTCTTAGCTTCCCAAAGAGCTGGAAGCAAGACGCTCTGGGGCCCAACTCGCCCTTTGGAAAGAAGCCTGCACATTGTGCCTTTCAGCTCTAGGGCAATGTGGCACACCCAGAGCAGAAGTTCTGCTTCAGCCAGATGAGGCCTGCAAAGAAACTGCATTTCACAGGCCTTTGTAAGAGATGTTCCCGGTAGGCTGTAAGAGCAGTGTGCAGAGCTAGTTGTTTCCTATCTTCCCAAAGAGCTGGAAGCAAGATGCTCTGGGGCCCAACTCGCCCTTTGGAAAGAAGCCTGCACGTTGTGCCTTTCAGCTCTAGGGCAATGTAGCACACCCTGAGCAGAAGTTCGGGTTCAGCCAGATCAGGCCTGCAAAGAAACTGCTTTTCACAGGCCTTTGTAAGAGATGTTCCCGGTAGGCTGTAAGAGCACTGTGCAGAGCGAGTTGTTTCTTAGCTTCCCAAAGAGCTGGAAGCAAGATGCTCTGGGGCCCAACTCGCCCTTTGGAAAGAAGCCTGCACGTTGTGCCTTTCAGCTCTAGGGCAATGTGGCACACCCAGAGCAGAAGTTCTGCTTCAGCCAGATGAGGCCTGCAAAGAAACTGCATTTCACAGGCGTTTGTAAGAGATGTTCCCGGTAGGCTGTAAGAGCACTGTGCAGAGCGAGTTGTTTCTTAGCTTCCCAAAGAGCTGGAAGCAAGATGCTCTGGGGCCCACCTCGTCCTTTGGAACGAAGCCTGCACGTTGTGACTTTCAGCTCTAGGGCAGTGTGGCACACCCAGAGCAGAAGTTCTGCTTCAGCCAGATCAGGCCTGCAAAGAAACTGCGTTTCACAGGTCTTTGTAAGAGACGTTCACTTTAGGCTGTAAGAGCACTGTGCAGAGCGAGTTGTTTCTTAGCTTCCCAAAGAGCTGCAAGCAAGATGCTCTGGGGCCCAACTCGCCCTTTGGAAAGAAGCCTGCACGTTGTGCCTTTCAGCTCTAGGGTAATGTAGAACACCAGAGCAGAAGTTCTGCTTCATCCAGAGCGGGTCTGCAAAGTAACTGCGTTTCTCAGGCCTTTGTAAGAGATGTTCCCGGTAGGCTGTAAGAGCAGTGTGCAGAGCTAGTTGTTTCTTAGCTTCCCAAAGAGCTGGAAGCAAGATGCTCTGCGGCCTAACTCACCCTTTGGAAAGAAGCCTGCACGTTGAGCCTTTCGCTCTAGGGCAATGCAGAACACCCAGTGCAGAAGTACTGCTTCAGCCAGATGAGGCCTGCAAAGAAACTGCATTTCACAGTCCTCTGTAAAAGATGTTCCCGGTAGGCTGTAAGAGCACTGTGCAGAGCGAGTTGTTTCTTAGCTTCCCAAAGAGCTGGAAGCAAGATTCTCTGGGGCCCAACTTGCCCTTTGGGAAGGAGCCTGCACGTTGTGCCTTTCAGCTCTAGGGCAATGTAGTACACCCAGAGCAGAAGTTCTGCTTCAGCCAGAGGAGGCCTGCAAATAAACAGCGTTTCAAGGCCTTTGTAAGAGATGCTCCCGGTAGGCTGTAAGAGCACTGTGCCGAGCGAGTTGTTTCTTAGCTTCCCAAATAGCTGGACTCAAGATGCTCTGGGGCCCAACTCACCCTTTGGAAAGAAGCATGCACGTTGTGCCTTTCGCTCTAGGGCAATGTAGCACACCCAGAGCAGAAGTTCTGCTTCAGCCAGATCAGGCCTGCAAAGAAACTGCGTTTCACAGGCCGTTGTAAGAGATGTTCCCGGTAGGCTGTAAGAGCACTGTGCAGCGCGAGTTGTTTCTTAGCTTCCCAAAGAGCTGGAAGCAAGATGCTTTGGTGCCAAACTCGCCCTTTGGAAAGAAGCCTGCACGTTGTGCCTTTCAGCTCTACGGCAATGTAGCACACCCAGAGCAGAAGTTCTGCTTCAGCCAGATCAGGCCTGCAAAGAAACCACATTTGAAGGCCTTTGTAAGAGATTTTCCCGGTAGGCTGTAAGAGCACTGTGCAGCGCGAGTTGTTTCTTAGCTTCCCAAAGAGCTGGAAGCAAGATGTTTTGGTGCCAAACTCGCCCTTTGGAAAGAAGCCTGCACGTTGTGCCTTTCAGCTCTAGGGCAATGTAGCACACCCTGAGCAGAAGTTCTGCTTCAGCCAGATGACGCCTGCAAAGAAACTGCTTTTCACAGGCCTTTGTAAGAGATGTTCCCGGTAGGCTGTAAGAGCACTGTGCAGAGCGACTTGTTTCTTAGCTTCCCAAAGAGCTGGAAGCAAGATGCTGTGGGGCCCAACTCGCCCTTTGGAAAGAAGCCTGCACGTTGAGCCTTTCAGCTCTAGGGCAATGTAGTACACCCAGAGCAGAAGTTCTGCTTCAGCCATATCAGGCCTGCAAAGAAACCACATTTGAAGGCCTTTGTAAGAGATTTTCCCGGTAGGCTGTAAGAGCACTGTGCAGAGCGAGTTGTTTCTTAGCTTCCCAAAGAGCTGGAAGCAACATGCTCTGGGGCCCAACTCGCCCTTTGGAAAGAAGCCTCCACGTTGTGCCTTTCATGTCTAGGGCAATGTAGCACACCCAGAGCAGAAGTTCTGCTTCAGCCAGATCAGGCCTGCAAAGAAACTGCGTTTCAGAGGCCTATGTAAGAGATGTTCCCGGTAGGCTGTAAGAGCACTGTGCAGAGCGAGTTGTTTCTTAGCTTCCCAAAGAGCTGGAAGCAAGATGCTCTGGGGCCCAACTCGCCTTTTGGAAAGAAGACTGCACGTTGTGTCTTTCAGCTCTAGGGCAATGTAGTACACCCAGAGCAGAAGTTCGGATTCAGCCAGATCAGGCCTGCAAAGAAACACAGTTTCAAGGCCTTTGTAAGAGAAGTTCCCGGTAGGCTGTAAGAGCTCTGTGCAGAGCGAGTTGTTTCTTAGCTTCCCAAAGAGCTGGAAGCAAGACGCTCTGGGGCCCAACTCGCCCTTTGGAAAGAAGCCTGCACATTGTGCCTTTCAGCTCTAGGGCAATGTGGCACACCCAGAGCAGAAGTTCTGCTTCAGCCAGATGAGGCCTGCAAAGAAACTGCATTTCACAGGCCTTTGTAAGAGATGTTCCCGGTAGGCTGTAAGAGCAGTGTGCAGAGCTAGTTGTTTCCTATCTTCCCAAAGAGCTGGAAGCAAGATGCTCTGGGGCCCAACTCGCCCTTTGGAAAGAAGCCTGCACGTTGTGCCTTTCAGCTCTAGGGCAATGTAGCACACCCTGAGCAGAAGTTCGGGTTCAGCCAGATCAGGCCTGCAAAGAAACTGCTTTTCACAGGCCTTTGTAAGAGATGTTCCCGGTAGGCTGTAAGAGCACTGTGCAGAGCGAGTTGTTTCTTAGCTTCCCAAAGAGCTGGAAGCAAGATGCTCTGGGGCCCAACTCGCCCTTTGGAAAGAAGCCTGCACGTTGTGCCTTTCAGCTCTAGGGCAATGTGGCACACCCAGAGCAGAAGTTCTGCTTCAGCCAGATGAGGCCTGCAAAGAAACTGCATTTCACAGGCGTTTGTAAGAGATGTTCCCGGTAGGCTGTAAGAGCACTGTGCAGAGCGAGTTGTTTCTTAGCTTCCCAAAGAGCTGGAAGCAAGATGCTCTGGGGCCCACCTCGTCCTTTGGAACGAAGCCTGCACGTTGTGACTTTCAGCTCTAGGGCAGTGTGGCACACCCAGAGCAGAAGTTCTGCTTCAGCCAGATCAGGCCTGCAAATAAACTGCGTTTCACAGGTCTTTGTAAGAGACGTTCACTTTAGGCTGTAAGAGCACTGTGCAGAGCGAGTTGTTTCTTAGCTTCCCAAAGAGCTGGATGCAAGATGCTCTGGGGCCCAACTTGGCCTTTGGAAAGAAGCCTGCACGTTGAGCCTTTCAGCTCTAGGGCAATGTAGTACACCCAGAGCAGAAGTTCTGCTTCAGCCAGATCAGGCCTGCAAAGAAACCACATTTCAAGGCCTTTGTAAGAGATGTTCCCAGTAGGCTGTAAGAGCACTGTGCAGAGCGAGTTGTTTCTTAGCTTCCCAAAGAGCTGGAAGCAACATGCTCTGGGGCCCAACTCGCCCTTTGGAAAGAAGCCTGCACGTTGTGCCTTTAAGCTCTAGTGCAATGGAGCACACCCTGAGCAGAAGTTCGGGTTCAGCCAGATCAGGCCTGCAAAGAAACTGCGTTTCACAGGCCTTTGTGAGAGATGTTCCCGGTCGGCTGTAAGAGCACTGTGCAGAGAGAGTTGTTACTTAGCTTCCCAAAGTGCTGCAAGCAAGATGCTCTGGGGCCCAACTCGCCCTTTGGAAAGAAGCCTGCACGTTGTGCCTTTCAGCTCTAGGGTAATGTAGAACACCAGAGCAGAAGTTCTGCTTCAGCCAGAGCGGGTCTGCAAAGTAACTGCGTTTCACAAGCCTTTGTAAGAGATGTTCCCGGTAGGCTGTAAGAGCACTGTGCAGAGCGAGTTGTTTCTTAGCTTCCCAAAGAGCTGGAAGCAAGATGCTCTGCGGCCTAACTCACCCTTTGGAAAGAAGCCTGCACGTTGAGCCTTTCGCTCTAGGGCAATGCAGAACACCCAGTGCAGAAGTACTGCTTCAGCCAGATGAGGCCTGCAAAGAAACTGCATTTCACAGTCCTCTGTAAAAGATGTTCCCGGTAGGCTGTAAGAGCACTGTGCAGAGCGAGTTGTTTCTTAGCTTCCCAAAGAGCTGGAAGCAAGATTCTCTGGGGCCCAACTTGCCCTTTGGGAAGGAGCCTGCACGTTGTGCCTTTCAGCTCTAGGGCAATGTAGCACACCCAGAGCAGAAGTTCTGCTTCAGCCAGAGGAGGCCTGCAAAGAAACAGCGTTTCAAGGCCTTTGTAAGAGATGCTCCCGGTAGGCTGTAAGAGCACTGTGCCGAGCGAGTTGTTTCTTAGCTTCCCAAAGAGCTGGACTCAAGATGCTCTGGGGCCCAACTCACCCTTTGGAAAGAAGCATGCACGCTGTGCCTTTCGCTCTAGGGCAATGTAGCACACCCAGATCAGAAGTTCTGCTTCAGCCAGATCAGGCCTGCAAAGAAACTGCATTTCACAGGCCTTTGTAAGTGATGTTCCCGGTAGGCTGTAAGAGTCCTGTGCAGAGCGAGCTGTTTCTTAGCTTCCCAAAGAGCTGGAAGCAAGATGCTGTGGGGCCCAACTCGCCCTTTGGAAAAAAGCCTGCACGTTGTGCCTTTCAGCTCTGGGGTAATGTAGAACACCCAGAGCAGAAGTTCTGCTTCAGCCAGATCAGGCCTGCAAAGAAACTGTGTTTTACAGGCCTTTGTAAGAGATGTTCCCGGTAGGCTGTAAGAGCACTGTGCAGAGCGAGTTGTTTCTTAGCTTCCCAAATAGCTGGAAGCAAGATGTTCTGGGGCCCAACTTGCCCTTTGGAAAGAAGCCTGCACGTTGTGCCTTTCAGCTCTAGGGCAATGTAGTACACCAAGAGCAGAAGTTCTGCTTTAGCCAGATCAGAAATGCAAAGAAACAGCGTTTCAAGGCCTTTGTAAGAGATGTTCCCGGTAGGCTGTAAGAGCACTGTGCAGAGCGAGTTGATTCCTAGCTTCCCAAAGAGCTGGAAGAAAGATGCTCTGGGGCCCAACTCACCCTTTGGAAAGAAGCCTGCACGTTGTGCCTTTCGCTCTAGGGCATTGTAGCACACCCAGAGCAGAAGTTCTGCTTCAGCCAGATGAGGCCTGCAAAGAAACTGAATTTCACAGTCCTTTGTAAAAGTAGTTCACGGTAGGCTGTAAGAGCACTGTGCAGAGCGAGTAATTTCTTAGCTTCCCAAAGAGCTGGAAGCAAGATTTTCTGGGGCCCAACTCGCCCTTTGGAAAGAAGCCTGCACGTTGTGCCTTTCAGCTCTAGGGCAATGTAGCACACAAAGAGCAGAAGTTCTGCTTCAGCCAGATCAGGCCTGCAAAGAAACTGCGTTTCACAGGCCTTTGTAAGAGATGTTCCCGGTAGGCTGTAAGAGCACTGTGAAGAGCGAGTTGTTTCTTAGCTTCCCAAAGAGCTGGAAGCAAGATGCTTTGTGGCCCAACTCACCCTTTGGAAAGAAGCCTACACGTTGTGCCTTGCAGCTCTAGGGCAATGTAGCACACCCAGAGCAGAAGTTCTGCTTCAGCCAGATCAGGCCTGCAAAGAAACTGCGTTTCACAGGCCGTTGTAAGAGATGTTCCCGGTAGGCTGTAAGAGCACTGTGCAGCGCGAGTTGTTTCTTAGCTTCCCAAAGAGCTGGAAGCAAGATGCTTTGGTGCCAAACTCGCCCTTTGGAAAGAAGCCTGCACGTTGTGCCTTTCAGCTCTACGGCAATGTAGCACACCCAGAGCAGAAGTTCTGCTTCACCCAGATCAGGCCTGCAAAGAAACTGTGTTTCACAGGCCTTTGTAAGAGATGTTCCCGGTAGGCTGTAAGAGCACTGTGCAGAGCGAGTTGTTTCTTAGCTTCCCAAAGAGCTGGAAGCAAGATGCTTTGGTGCCCAACTCGCCCTTTGGAAAGAAGCCTGCACGTTGAGCCTTTCAGCTCTAGGGCAATGTAGTACACCCAGAGCAGAAGTTCTACTTCAGCCAGATCAGGCCTGCAAAGAAACAACATTTGAAGGCCTTTGTAAGAGATTTTCCCGGTAGGCTGTAAGAGCACTGTGCAGAGCGAGTTGTTTCTTAGCTTCCCAAAGAGCTGGAAGCAACATGCTCTGGGGCCCAACTCGCCCTTTGGAAAGAAGCCTCCACGTTGTGCCTTTCATGTCTAGGGCAATGTAGCACACCCAGAGCAGAAGTTCTGCTTCAGCCAGATCAGGCCTGCAAAGAAACTGCGTTTCACAGGCCTTTGTAAGAGATGTTCCCGGTAGGCTGTAAGAGCACTGTGCAGAGAGAGTTGTTTCTTAGCTTCCCAAAGAGCTGGAAGCAAGATGCTCTGGGGCCCAACTCACCCTTTGGAAAGAAGCCTGCAAGTTGTGCCTTTCAGCTCTAGGGCAATGTAGTACACCCAGAGCAGAAGTTCGGGTTCAGCCAGATCAGGCCTGCAAAGAAACACAGTTTCAAGGCCTTTGTAAGAGAAGTTCCCGGTAGGCTGTAAGAGCTCTGTGCAGAGCGAGTTGTTTCTTAGCTTCCCAAAGAGCTGGAAGCAAGACGCTCTGGGGCCCAACTCGCCCTTTGGAAAGAAGCCTGCACATTGTGCCTTTCAGCTCTAGGGCAATGTGGCACACCCAGAGCAGAAGTTCTGCTTCAGCCAGATGAGGCCTGCAAAGAAACTGCATTTCACAGGCCTTTGTAAGAGATGTTCCCGGTAGGCTGTAAGAGCAGTGTGCAGAGCTAGTTGTTTCCTATCTTCCCAAAGAGCTGGAAGCAAGATGCTCTGGGGCCCAACTCGCCCTTTGGAAAGAAGCCTGCACGTTGTGCCTTGCAGCTCTAGGGCAATGTAGCACACCCTGAGCAGAAGTTCTGCTTCAGCCAGAGCGGGTCTGCAAAGTAACTGCGTTTCTCAGGCCTTTGTAAGAGATGTTCCCGGTAGGCTGTAAGAGCAGTGTGCAGAGCTAGTTGTTTCTTAGCTTCCCAAAGAGCTGGAAGCAAGATGCTCTGCGGCCTAACTCGCCCTTTGGAAAGAAGCCTGCACGTTGAGCCTTTCGCTCTAGGGCAATGCAGAACACCCAGTGCAGAAGTACTGCTTCAGCCAGATGAGGCCTGCAAAGAAACTGCATATCACAGTCCTCTGTAAAAGATGTTCCCGGTAGGCTGTAAGAGCACTGTGCAGAGCGAGTTGTTTCTTAGCTTCCCAAAGAGCTGGAAGCAAGATTCTCTGGGGCCCAACTTGCCCTTTGGGAAGGAGCCTGCACGTTGTGCCTTTCAGCTCTAGGGCAATGTAGTACACCCAGAGCAGAAGTTCTGCTTCAGCCAGAGGAGGCCTGCAAATAAACAGCGTTTCAAGGCCTTTGTAAGAGATGCTCCCGGTAGGCTGTAAGAGCACTGTGCCGAGCGAGTTGTTTCTTAGCTTCCCAAATAGCTGGACTCAAGATGCTCTGGGGCCCAACTCACCCTTTGGAAAGAAGCATGCACGTTGTGCCTTTCGCTCTAGGGCAATGTAGCACACCCAGAGCAGAAGTTCTGCTTCAGCCAGATCATGCCTGCAAAGAAACTGCGTTTCACAGGCCGTTGTAAGAGATGTTCCCGGTGGGCTGTAAGAGCACTGTGCAGCGCGAGTTGTTTCTTAGCTTCCCAAAGAGCTGGAAGCAAGATGCTTTGGTGCCAAACTCGCCCTTTGGAAAGAAGCCTGCACGTTGTGCCTTTCAGCTCTACGGCAATGTAGCACACCCAGAGCAGAAGTTCTGCTTCACCCAGATCAGGCCTGCAAAGAAACTGTGTTTCACAGGCCTTTGTAAGAGATGTTCCCGGTAGGCTGTAAGAGCACTGTGCAGAGCGAGTTGTTTCTTAGCTTCCCAAAGAGCTGGAAGCAAGATGCTTTGGTGCCCAACTCGCCCTTTGGAAAGAAGCCTTCACGTTGAGCCTTTCAGCTCTAGGGCAATGTAGTACACCCAGAGCAGAAGTTCTACTTCAGCCAGATCAGGCCTGCAAAGAAACCACATTTGAAGGCCTTTGTAAGAGATTTTCCCGGTAGGCTGTAAGAGCACTGTGCAGCGCGAGTTGTTTCTTAGCTTCCCAAAGAGCTGGAAGCAAGATGTTTTGGTGCCAAACTCGCCCTTTGGAAAGAAGCCTGCACGTTGTGCCTTTCAGCTCTAGGGCAATGTAGCACACCCTGAGCAGAAGTTCTGCTTCAGCCAGATGAGGCCTGCAAAGAAACTGCTTTTCACAGGCCTTTGTAAGAGATGTTCCCGGTAGGCTGTAAGAGCACTGTGCAGAGCGAGTTGTTTCTTAGCTTCCCAAAGAGCTGGAATCAAGATTCTCTGGGGCCCAACTCGCCCTTTGGAAAGAAGCCTGCACGTTGTGCCTTTCAGCTCTAGGGCAATGTGGCACACCCAGAGCAGAAGTTCTGCTTCAGCCAGATGAGGCCTGCAAAGAAACTGCATTTCACAGGCCTTTGTAAGAGATGTTCCCGGTAGGCTGTAAGAGCACTGTGCAGAGCGAGTTGTTTCTTAGCTTCCCAAAGAGCTGGAAGCAAGATGCTCTGGGGCCCACCTCGTCCTTTGGAACGAAGCCTCCACGTTGTGACTTTCAGCTCTAGGGCAGTGTGGCACACCCAGAGCAGAAGTTCTGCTTCAGCCAGATCAGGCCTGCAAAGAAACTGCGTTTCACAGGTCTTTGTAAGAGACGTTCACTTTAGGCTGTAAGAGCACTGTGCAGAGCGAGTTGTTTCTTAGCTTCCCAAAGAGCTGGATGCAAGATGCTCTGGGGCCCAACTTGGCCTTTGGAAAGAAGCCTGCACGTTGAGCCTTTCAGCTCTAGGGCAATGTAGTACACCCGGAGCAGAAGTTCTGCTTCAGCCAGATCATGCCTGCAAAGAAACCACATTTTAAGTCCTTTGTAAGAGATGTTCCCGGTAGGCTGTAAGAGCACTGTGCAGAGCGAGTTGTTTCTTAGCTTCCCAAAGAGCTGGAAGCAACATGCTCTGGGGCCCAACTCGCCCTTTGGAAAGAAGCCTGCACGTTGTGCCTTTAAGCTCTAGTGCAATGGAGCACACGCAGAGCAGAAGTTCTTCTATAGCCAGATCAGGCCTGCAAAGAAACTGCGTTTCACAGGCCTTTGTGAGAGATGTTCCCGGTCGGCTGTAAGAGCACTGTGCAGAGAGAGTTGTTTCTTAGCTTCCCAAAGAGCTGCAAGCAAGATGCTCTGGGGCCCAACTCGCCCTTTGGAAAGAAGCCTGCACGTTGTGCCTTTCAGCTCTAGGGTAATGTAGAACACCAGAGCAGAAGTTCTGCTTCAGCCAGAGCGGGTCTGCAAAGTAACTGCGTTTCTCAGGCCTTTGTAAGAGATGTTCCCGGTAGGCTGTAAGAGCAGTGTGCAGAGCTAGTTGTTTCTTAGCTTCCCAAAGAGCTGGAAGCAAGATGCTCTGCGGCCTAACTCACCCTTTGGAAAGAAGCCTGCACGTTGAGCCTTTCGCTCTAGGGCAATGCAGAACACCCAGTGCAGAAGTACTGCTTCAGCCAGATGAGGCCTGCAAAGAAACTGCATTTCACAGTCCTCTGTAAAAGATGTTCCCGGTAGGCTGTAAGAGCACTGTGCAGAGCGAGTTGTTTCTTAGCTTCCCAAAGAGCTGGAAGCAAGATTCTCTGGGGCCCAACTTGCCCTTTGGGAAGGAGCCTGCACGTTTTGCCTTTCAGCTCTAGGGCAATGTAGTACACCCAGAGCAGAAGTTCTGCTTCAGCCAGAGGAGGCCTGCAAAGAAACAGCGTTTCAAGGCCTTTGTAAGAGATGCTCCCGGTAGGCTGTAAGAGCACTGTGCCGAGCGAGTTGTTTCTTAGCTTCCCAAAGAGCTGGACTCAAGATGCTCTGGGGCCCAACTCACCCTTTGGAAAGAAGCATGCACGTTGTGCCTTTCGCTCTAGGGCAATGTAGCACACCCAGAGCAGAAGTTCTGCTTCAGCCAGATCAGGCCTGCAAAGAAACTGCATTTCACAGGCCTTTGTAAGTGATGTTACCGGTAGGCTGTAAGAGTCCTGTGCAGAGCGAGTTGTTTCTTAACTTCCCAAAGAGCTGGAAGCAAGATGCTCTGGGGCCCAACTCGCCCTTTGGAAAAAAGCCTGCAAGTTGTTCCTTTCAGCTCTGGGGTAATGTAGAACACCCAGAGCAGAAGTTCTGCTTCAGCCAGATCAGGCCTGCAAAGAAACTGTGTTTTACAGGCCTTTGTAAGAGATGTTCCCGGTAGGCTGTAAGAGCACTGTGCAGAGCGAGTTGTTTCCTAGCTTCCCAAATAGCTGGAAGCAAGATGTTCTGGGGCCCAACTTGCCCTTTGGAAAGAAGCCTGCACATTGTGCCTTTCAGCTCTAGGGCAATGTGGCACACCCAGAGCAGAAGTTCTGCTTCAGCCAGATGAGGCCTGCAAAGAAACTGCATTACACAGGCCTTTGTAAGAGATGTTCCCGGTAGGCTGTAAGAGCAGTGTGCAGAGCTAGTTGTTTCCTATCTTCCCAAAGAGCTGGAAGCAAGATGCTCTGGGGCCCAACTCGCCCTTTGGAAAGAAGCCTGCACGTTGTGCCTTTCAGCTCTAGGGCAATGTAGCACACCCTGAGCAGAAGTTCTGCTTCAGCCAGATGAGGCCTGCAAAGAAACTGCTTTTCACAGGCCTTTGTAAGAGATGTTCCCGGTAGGCTGTAAGAGCACTGTGCAGAGCGAGTTGTTTCTTAGCTTCCCAAAGAGCTGGAAGCAAGATGCTCTGGGGCCCAACTCGCCCTTTGGAAAGAAGCCTGCACGTTGTGCCTTTCAGCTCTAGGGCAATGTGGCACACCCAGAGCAGAAGTTCTGCTTCAGCCAGATGAGGCCTGCAAAGAAACTGCATTTCACAGGCGTTTGTAAGAGATGTTCCCGGTAGGCTGTAAGAGCACTGTGCAGAGCGAGTTGTTTCTTAGCTTCCCAAAGAGCTGGAAGCAAGATGCTCTGGGGCCCACCTCGTCCTTTGGAACGAAGCCTGCACGTTGTGACTTTCAGCTCTAGGGCAGTGTGGCACACCCAGAGCAGAAGTTCTGCTTCAGCCAGATCAGGCCTGCAAAGAAACTGCGTTTCACAGGTCTTTGTAAGAGACGTTCACTTTAGGCTGTAAGAGCACTGTGCAGAGCGAGTTGTTTCTTAGCTTCCCAAAGAGCTGGATGCAAGATGCTCTGGGGCCCAACTTGGCCTTTGGAAAGAAGCCTGCACGTTGAGCCTTTCAGCTCTAGGGCAATGTAGTACACCCAGAGCAGAAGTTCTGCTTCAGCCAGATCAGGCCTGCAAAGAAACCACATTTCAAGGCCTTTGTAAGAGATGTTCCCGGTAGGCTGTAAGAGCACTGTGCAGAGCGAGTTGTTTCTTAGCTTCCCAAAGAGCTGGAAGCAAGATTCTCTGGGGCCCAACTTGCCCTTTGGGAAGGAGCCTGCACGTTGTGCCTTTCAGCTCTAGGGCAATGTAGTACACCCAGAGCAGAAGTTCTGCTTCAGCCAGAGGAGGCCTGCAAATAAACAGCGTTTCAAGGCCTTTGTAAGAGATGCTCCCGGTAGGCTGTAAGAGCACTGTGCCGAGCGAGTTGTTTCTTAGCTTCCCAAATAGCTGGACTCAAGATGCTCTGGGGCCCAACTCACCCTTTGGAAAGAAGCATGCACGTTGTGCCTTTCGCTCTAGGGCAATGTAGCACACCCAGAGCAGAAGTTCTGCTTCAGCCAGATCAGGCCTGCAAAGAAACTGCGTTTCACAGGCCGTTGTAAGAGATGTTCCCGGTAGGCTGTAAGAGCACTGTGCAGAGCGAGTTGTTTCTTAGCTTCCCAAAGAGCTGGAAGCAACATGCTCTGGGGCCCAACTCGCCTTTTGGAAAGAAGCCTACACGTTGTGCCTTTCAGCTCTAGGGCAATGTAGCACACCCAGAGCAGAAGTTCTGCTTCACCCAGATCAGGCTTGCAAAGAAACTGTGTTTCACAGGCCTTTGTAAGAGATGTTCCCGGTAGGCTGTAAGAGCACTGTGCAGAGCGAGTTGTTTCTTAGCTTCCCAAAGAGCTGGAAGCAAGATGCTTTGGTGCCCAACTCGCCCTTTGGAAAGAAGCCTTCACGTTGAGCCTTTCAGCTCTAGGGCAATGTAGTACACCCAGAGCAGAAGTTCTACTTCAGCCAGATCAGGCCTGCAAAGAAACCACATTTGAAGGCCTTTGTAAGAGATTTTCCCGGTAGGCTGTAAGAGCACTGTGCAGCGCGAGTTGTTTCTTAGCTTCCCAAAGAGCTGGAAGCAAGATGTTTTGGTGCCAAACTCGCCCTTTGGAAAGAAGCCTGCACGTTGTGCCTTTCAGCTCTAGGGCAATGTAGCACACCCTGAGCAGAAGTTCTGCTTCAGCCAGATGACGCCTGCAAAGAAACTGCTTTTCACAGGCCTTTGTAAGAGATGTTCCCGGTAGGCTGTAAGAGCACTGTGCAGAGCGACTTGTTTCTTAGCTTCCCAAAGAGCTGGAAGCAAGATGCTGTGGGGCCCAACTCGCCCTTTGGAAAGAAGCCTGCACGTTGAGCCTTTCAGCTCTAGGGCAATGTAGTACACCCAGAGCAGAAGTTCTGCTTCAGCCATATCAGGCCTGCAAAGAAACCACATTTGAAGGCCTTTGTAAGAGATTTTCCCGGTAGGCTGTAAGAGCACTGTGCAGAGCGAGTTGTTTCTTAGCTTCCCAAAGAGCTGGAAGCAACATGCTCTGGGGCCCAACTCGCCCTTTGGAAAGAAGCCTCCACGTTGTGCCTTTCATGTCTAGGGCAATGTAGCACACCCAGAGCAGAAGTTCTGCTTCAGCCAGATCAGGCCTGCAAAGAAACTGCGTTTCAGAGGCCTATGTAAGAGATGTTCCCGGTAGGCTGTAAGAGCACTGTGCAGAGCGAGTTGTTTCTTAGCTTCCCAAAGAGCTGGAAGCAAGATGCTCTGGGGCCCAACTCGCCTTTTGGAAAGAAGCCTGCACGTTGTGTCTTTCAGCTCTAGGGCAATGTAGTACACCCAGAGCAGAAGTTCGGATTCAGCCAGATCAGGCCTGCAAAGAAACACAGTTTCAAGGCCTTTGTAAGAGAAGTTCCCGGTAGGCTGTAAGAGCTCTGTGCAGAGCGAGTTGTTTCTTAGCTTCCCAAAGAGCTGGAAGCAAGACGCTCTGGGGCCCAACTCGCCCTTTGGAAAGAAGCCTGCACATTGTGCCTTTCAGCTCTAGGGCAATGTGGCACACCCAGAGCAGAAGTTCTGCTTCAGCCAGATGAGGCCTGCAAAGAAACTGCATTTCACAGGCCTTTGTAAGAGATGTTCCCGGTAGGCTGTAAGAGCAGTGTGCAGAGCTAGTTGTTTCCTATCTTCCCAAAGAGCTGGAAGCAAGATGCTCTGGGGCCCAACTCGCCCTTTGGAAAGAAGCCTGCACGTTGTGCCTTTCAGCTCTAGGGCAATGTAGCACACCCTGAGCAGAAGTTCGGGTTCAGCCAGATCAGGCCTGCAAAGAAACTGCTTTTCACAGGCCTTTGTAAGAGATGTTCCCGGTAGGCTGTAAGAGCACTGTGCAGAGCGAGTTGTTTCTTAGCTTCCCAAAGAGCTGGAAGCAAGATGCTCTGGGGCCCAACTCGCCCTTTGGAAAGAAGCCTGCACGTTGTGCCTTTCAGCTCTAGGGCAATGTGGCACACCCAGAGCAGAAGTTCTGCTTCAGCCAGATGAGGCCTGCAAAGAAACTGCATTTCACAGGCGTTTGTAAGAGATGTTCCCGGTAGGCTGTAAGAGCACTGTGCAGAGCGAGTTGTTTCTTAGCTTCCCAAAGAGCTGGAAGCAAGATGCTCTGGGGCCCACCTCGTCCTTTGGAACGAAGCCTGCACGTTGTGACTTTCAGCTCTAGGGCAGTGTGGCACACCCAGAGCAGAAGTTCTGCTTCAGCCAGATCAGGCCTGCAAATAAACTGCGTTTCACAGGTCTTTGTAAGAGACGTTCACTTTAGGCTGTAAGAGCACTGTGCAGAGCGAGTTGTTTCTTAGCTTCCCAAAGAGCTGGATGCAAGATGCTCTGGGGCCCAACTTGGCCTTTGGAAAGAAGCCTGCACGTTGAGCCTTTCAGCTCTAGGGCAATGTAGTACACCCAGAGCAGAAGTTCTGCTTCAGCCAGATCAGGCCTGCAAAGAAACCACATTTCAAGGCCTTTGTAAGAGATGTTCCCAGTAGGCTGTAAGAGCACTGTGCAGAGCGAGTTGTTTCTTAGCTTCCCAAAGAGCTGGAAGCAACATGCTCTGGGGCCCAACTCGCCCTTTGTAAAGAAGCCTGCACGTTGTGCCTTTAAGCTCTAGTGCAATGGAGCACACCCTGAGCAGAAGTTCGGGTTCAGCCAGATCAGGCCTGCAAAGAAACTGCGTTTCACAGGCCTTTGTGAGAGATGTTCCCGGTCGGCTGTAAGAGCACTGTGCAGAGAGAGTTGTTACTTAGCTTCCCAAAGTGCTGCAAGCAAGATGCTCTGGGGCCCAACTCGCCCTTTGGAAAGAAGCCTGCACGTTGTGCCTTTCAGCTCTAGGGTAATGTAGAACACCAGAGCAGAAGTTCTGCTTCAGCCAGAGCGGGTCTGCAAAGTAACTGCGTTTCACAAGCCTTTGTAAGAGATGTTCCCGGTAGGCTGTAAGAGCACTGTGCAGAGCGAGTTGTTTCTTATCTTCCCAAAGAGCTGGAAGCAAGATGCTCTGCGGCCTAACTCACCCTTTGGAAAGAAGCCTGCACGTTGAGCCTTTCGCTCTAGGGCAATGCAGAACACCCAGTGCAGAAGTACTGCTTCAGCCAGATGAGGCCTGCAAAGAAACTGCATTTCACAGTCCTCTGTAAAAGATGTTCCCGGTAGGCTGTAAGAGCACTGTGCAGAGCGAGTTGTTTCTTAGCTTCCCAAAGAGCTGGAAGCAAGATTCTCTGGGGCCCAACTTGCCCTTTGGGAAGGAGCCTGCACGTTGTGCCTTTCAGCTCTAGGGCAATGTAGCACACCCAGAGCAGAAGTTCTGCTTCAGCCAGAGGAGGCCTGCAAAGAAACAGCGTTTCAAGGCCTTTGTAAGAGATGCTCCCGGTAGGCTGTAAGAGCACTGTGCCGAGCGAGTTGTTTCTTAGCTTCCCAAAGAGCTGGACTCAAGATGCTCTGGGGCCCAACTCACCCTTTGGAAAGAAGCATGCACGCTGTGCCTTTCGCTCTAGGGCAATGTAGCACACCCAGATCAGAAGTTCTGCTTCAGCCAGATCAGGCCTGCAAAGAAACTGCATTTCACAGGCCTTTGTAAGTGATGTTCCCGGTAGGCTGTAAGAGTCCTGTGCAGAGCGAGCTGTTTCTTAGCTTCCCAAAGAGCTGGAAGCAAGATGCTGTGGGGCCCAACTCGCCCTTTGGAAAAAAGCCTGCACGTTGTGCCTTTCAGCTCTGGGGTAATGTAGAACACCCAGAGCAGAAGTTCTGCTTCAGCCAGATCAGGCCTGCAAAGAAACTGTGTTTTACAGGCCTTTGTAAGAGATGTTCCCGGTAGGCTGTAAGAGCACTGTGCAGAGCGAGTTGTTTCTTAGCTTCCCAAATAGCTGGAAGCAAGATGTTCTGGGGCCCAACTTGCCCTTTGGAAAGAAGCCTGCACGTTGTGCCTTTCAGCTCTAGGGCAATGTAGTACACCAAGAGCAGAAGTTCTGCTTTAGCCAGATCAGAAATGCAAAGAAACAGCGTTTCAAGGCCTTTGTAAGAGATGTTCCCGGTAGGCTGTAAGAGCACTGTGCAGAGCGAGTTGATTCCTAGCTTCCCAAAGAGCTGGAAGAAAGATGCTCTGGGGCCCAACTCACCCTTTGGAAAGAAGCCTGCACGTTGTGCCTTTCGCTCTAGGGCATTGTAGCACACCCAGAGCAGAAGTTCTGCTTCAGCCAGATGAGGCCTGCAAAGAAACTGAATTTCACAGTCCTTTGTAAAAGTAGTTCACGGTAGGCTGTAAGAGCACTGTGCAGAGCGAGTAATTTCTTAGCTTCCCAAAGAGCTGGAAGCAAGATTTTCTGGGGCCCAACTCGCCCTTTGGAAAGAAGCCTGCACGTTGTGCCTTTCAGCTCTAGGGCAATGTAGCACACACAGAGCAGAAGTTCTGCTTCAGCCAGATCAGGCCTGCAAAGAAACTGCGTTTCACAGGCCTTTGTAAGAGATGTTCCCGGTAGGCTGTAAGAGCACTGTGAAGAGCGAGTTGTTTCTTAGCTTCCCAAAGAGCTGGAAGCAAGATGCTTTGGGGCCCAACTCACCCTTTGGAAAGAAGCCTACACGTTGTGCCTTGCAGCTCTAGGGCAATGTAGCACACCCAGAGCAGAAGTTCTGCTTCAGCCAGATCAGGCCTGCAAAGAAACTGCGTTTCACAGGCCGTTGTAAGAGATGTTCCCGGTAGGCTGTAAGAGCACTGTGCAGCGCGAGTTGTTTCTTAGCTTCCCAAAGAGCTGGAAGCAAGATGCTTTGGTGCCAAACTCGCCCTTTGGAAAGAAGCCTGCACGTTGTGCCTTTCAGCTCTACGGCAATGTAGCACACCCAGAGCAGAAGTTCTGCTTCACCCAGATCAGGCCTGCAAAGAAACTGTGTTTCACAGGCCTTTGTAAGAGATGTTCCCGGTAGGCTGTAAGAGCACTGTGCAGAGCGAGTTGTTTCTTAGCTTCCCAAAGAGCTGGAAGCAAGATGCTTTGGTGCCCAACTCGCCCTTTGGAAAGAAGCCTTCACGTTGAGCCTTTCAGCTCTAGGGCAATGTAGTACACCCAGAGCAGAAGTTCTACTTCAGCCAGATCAGGCCTGCAAAGAAACCACATTTGAAGGCCTTTGTAAGAGATTTTCCCGGTAGGCTGTAAGAGCACTGTGCAGAGCGAGTTGTTTCTTAGCTTCCCAAAGAGCTGGAAGCAACATGCTCTGGGGCCCAACTCGCCCTTTGGAAAGAAGCCTACACGTTGTGCCTTTCAGCTCTAGGGCAATGTAGCACACCCAGAGCAGAAGTTCTGCTTCAGCCAGATCAGGCCTGCAAAGAAACTGCGTTTCACAGGCCTTTGTAAGAGATGTTCCCGGTAGGCTGTAAGAGCACTGTGCAGAGAGAGTTGTTTCTTAGCTTCCCAAAGAGCTGGAAGCAAGATGCTCTGGGGCCCAACTCGCCCTTTGGAAAGAAGCCTGCAAGTTGTGCCTTTCAGCTCTAGGGCAATGTAGTACACCCAGAGCAGAAGTTCGGGTTCAGCCAGATCAGGCCTGCAAAGAAACACAGTTTCAAGGCCTTTGTAAGAGAAGTTCCCGGTAGGCTGTAAGAGCTCTGTGCAGAGCGAGTTGTTTCTTAGCTTCCCAAAGAGCTGGAAGCAAGACGCTCTGGGGCCCAACTCGCCCTTTGGAAAGAAGCCTGCACATTGTGCCTTTCAGCTCTAGGGCAATGTGGCACACCCAGAGCAGAAGTTCTGCTTCAGCCAGATGAGGCCTGCAAAGAAACTGCATTTCACAGGCCTTTGTAAGAGATGTTCCCGGTAGGCTGTAAGAGCAGTGTGCAGAGCTAGTTGTTTCCTATCTTCCCAAAGAGCTGGAAGCAAGATGCTCTGGGGCCCAACTCGCCCTTTGGAAAGAAGCCTGCACGTTGTGCCTTTCAGCTCTAGGGCAATGTAGCACACCCTGAGCAGAAGTTCTGCTTCAGCCAGATGAGGCCTGCAAAGAAACTGCTTTTCACAGGCCTTTGTAAGAGATGTTCCCGGTAGGCTGTAAGAGCACTGTGCAGAGCGAGTTGTTTCTTAGCTTTCCAAAGAGCTGGAAGCAAGATGCTTTGGTGCCCAACTCGCCCTTTGGAAAGAAGCCTGCACGTTGTGCCTTTCATGTCTAGGGTAATGTAGCACACCCAGAGCAGAAGTTCTGCTTCAGCCAGATCAGGCCTGCAAAGAAACTGCGTTTCACAGGCCTTTGTAAGAGATCTTCCCGGTAGGCTGTAAGAGCACTGTGCAGAGCGAGGTGTTTCTTAGCTTCCCAAAGAGCTGGAAGCAAGATGCTCTGGGGCCCAACTCGCCTTTTGGAAAGAAGCCTGCACGTTGTGTCTTTCAGCTCTAGGGAAATGTAGTACACCCAGAGCAGAAGTTCGGGTTCAGCCAGATCAGGCCTGCAAAGAAACACAGTTTCAAGGCCTTTGTAAGAGATGTTCCCGGTAGGCTGTAAGAGTCCTGTGCAGAGCGAGTTGTTTCTTAGCTTCCCAAAGAGCTGGAAGCAAGACGCTCTGGGGCCCAACTCGCCCTTTGGAAAGAAGCCTGCACATTGTGCCTTTCAGCTCTAGGGCAATGTGGCACACCCAGAGCAGAAGTTCTGCTTCAGCCAGATGAGGCCTGCAAAGAAACTGCATTTCACAGGCCTTTGTAAGAGATGTTCCCGGTAGGCTGTAAGAGCAGTGTGCAGAGCTAGTTGTTTCCTATCTTCCCAAAGAGCTGGAAGCAAGATGCTCTGGGGCCCAACTCGCCCTTTGGAAAGAAGCCTGCACGTTGTGCCTTTCAGCTCTAGGGCAATGTAGCACACCCTGAGCAGAAGTTCTGCTTCAGCCAGATGAGGCCTGCAAAGAAACTGCTTTTCACAGGCCTTTGTAAGAGATGTTCCCGGTAGGCTGTAAGAGCACTGTGCAGAGCGAGTTGTTTCTTAGCTTTCCAAAGAGCTGGAAGCAAGATGCTTTGGTGCCCAACTCGCCCTTTGGTAAGAAGCCTGCACGTTGTGCCTTTCATGTCTAGGGTAATGTAGCACACCCAGAGCAGAAGTTCTGCTTCAGCCAGATCAGGCCTGCAAAGAAACTGCGTTTCACAGGCCTTTGTAAGAGATCTTCCCGGTAGGCTGTAAGAGCACTGTGCAGAGCGAGGTGTTTCTTAGCTTCCCAAAGAGCTGGAAGCAAGATGCTCTGGGGCCCAACTCGCCTTTTGGAAAGAAGCCTGCACGTTGTGTCTTTCAGCTCTAGGGAAATGTAGTACACCCAGAGCAGAAGTTCGGGTTCAGCCAGATCAGGCCTGCAAAGAAACACAGTTTCAAGGCCTTTGTAAGAGATGTTCCCGGTAGGCTGTAAGAGCTCTGTGCAGAGCGAGTTGTTTCTTAGCTTCCCAAAGAGCTGGAAGCAAGACGCTCTGGGGCCCAACTCGCCCTTTGGAAAGAAGCCTGCACATTGTGCCTTTCAGCTCTAGGGCAATGTGGCACACCCAGAGCAGAAGTTCTGCTTCAGCCAGATGAGGCCTGCAAAGAAACTGCATTTCACAGGCCTTTGTAAGAGATGTTCCCGGTAGGCTGTAAGAGCAGTGTGCAGAGCTAGTTGTTTCCTATCTTCCCAAAGAGCTGGAAGCAACATGCTCTGGGGCCCAACTCGCCCTTTGGAAAGAAGTCTGCACGTTGTGCCTTTCAGCTCTAGGGCAATGTGGCACACCCTGAGCAGAAGTTCTGCTTCAGCCAGATGAGGCCTGCAAAGAAACTGCTTTTCACAGGCCTTTGTAAGAGATGTTCCCGGTAGGCTGTAAGAGCACTGTGCAGAGCGAGTTGTTTCTTAGCTTCCCAAAGAGCTGGAAGCAACATGCTCTGGGGCCCAACTCGCCCTTTGGAAAGAAGCCTGCACGTTGTGCCTTTAAGCTCTAGTGCAATGGAGCACACGCAGAGCAGAAGTTCTGCTATAGCCAGATCAGGCCTGCAAAGAAACTGCGTTTCACAGGCCTTTGTGAGAGATGTTCCCGGTCGGCTGTAAGAGCACTGTGCAGAGAGAGTTGTTTCTTAGCTTCCCAAAGAGCTGCAAGCAAGATGCTCTGGGGCCCAACTCGCCCTTTGGAAAGAAGCCTGCACGTTGTGCCTTTCAGCTCTAGGGTAATGTAGAACACCAGAGCAGAAGTTCTGCTTCAGCCAGAGCGGGTCTGCAAAGTAACTGCGTTTCTCAGGCCTTTGTAAGAGATGTTCCCGGTAGGCTGTAAGAGCAGTGTGCAGAGCTAGTTGTTTCTTAGCTTCCCAAAGAGCTGGAAGCAAGATGCTCTGCGGCCTAACTCACCCTTTGGAAAGAAGCCTGCACGTTGAGCCTTTCGCTCTAGGGCAATGCAGAACACCCAATGCAGAAGTACTGCTTCAGCCAGATGAGGCCTGCAAAGAAACTGCATTTCACAGTCCTCTGTAAAAGATGTTCCCGGTAGGCTGTAAGAGCACTGTGCAGAGCGAGTTGTTTCTTAGCTTCCCAAAGAGCTGGAAGCAAGATTCTCTGGGGCCCAACTTGCCCTTTGGGAAGGAGCCTGCACGTTGTGCCTTTCAGCTCTAGGGCAATGTAGTACACCCAGAGCAGAAGTTCTGCTTCAGCCAGAGGAGGCCTGCAAATAAACAGCGTTTCAAGGCCTTTGTAAGAGATGCTCCCGGTAGGCTGTAAGAGCACTGTGCCGAGCGAGTTGTTTCTTTGCTTCCCAAATAGCTGGACTCAAGATGCTCTGGGGCCCAACTCACCCTTTGGAAAGAAGCATGCACGTTGTGCCTTTCGCTCTAGGGCAATGTAGCACACCCAGAGCAGAAGTTCTGCTTCAGCCAGATCAGGCCTGCAAAGAAACTGCGTTTCACAGGCCGTTGTAAGAGATGTTCCCGGTGGGCTGTAAGAGCACTGTGCAGCGCGAGTTGTTTCTTAGCTTCCCAAAGAGCTGGAAGCAAGATGCTTTGGTGCCAAACTCGCCCTTTGGAAAGAAGCCTGCACGTTGTGCCTTTCAGCTCTACGGCAATGTAGCACACCCTGAGCAGAAGTTCTGCTTCAGCCAGATGAGGCCTGCAAAGAAACTGCTTTTCACAGGCCTTTGTAAGAGATGTTCCCGGTAGGCTGTAAGAGCACTGTGCAGAGCGAGTTGTTTCTTAGCTTCCCAAAGAGCTGGAAGCAAGATTCTCTGGGGCCCAACTCGCCCTTTGGAAAGAAGCCTGCACGTTGTGCCTTTCAGCTCTAGGGCAATGTGGCACACCCAGAGCAGAAGTTCTGCTTCAGCCAGATGAGGCCTGCAAAGAAACTGCATTTCACAGGCCTTTGTAAGAGATGTTCCCGGTAGGCTGTAAGAGCACTGTGCAGAGCGAGTTGTTTCTTAGCTTCCCAAAGAGCTGGAAGCAAGATGCTCTGGGGCCCACCTCGTCCTTTGGAACGAAGCCTCCACGTTGTGACTTTCAGCTCTAGGGCAGTGTGGCACACCCAGAGCAGAAGTTCTGCTTCAGCCAGATCAGGCCTGCAAAGAAACTGCGTTTCACAGGTCTTTGTAAGAGACGTTCACTTTAGGCTGTAAGAGCACTGTGCAGAGCGAGTTGTTTCTTAGCTTCCCAAAGAGCTGCAAGCAAGATGCTCTGGGGCCCAACTCGCCCTTTGGAAAGAAGCCTGCACGTTGTGCCTTTCAGCTCTAGGGTAATGTAGAACACCAGAGCAGAAGTTCTGCTTCAGCCAGAGCGGGTCTGCAAAGTAACTGCGTTTCTCAGGCCTTTGTAAGAGATGTTCCCGGTAGGCTGTAAGAGCAGTGTGCAGAGCTAGTTGTTTCTTAGCTTCCCAAAGAGCTGGAAGCAAGATGCTCTGCGGCCTAACTCACCCTTTGGAAAGAAGCCTGCACGTTGAGCCTTTCGCTCTAGGGCAATGCAGAACACCCAGTGCAGAAGTACTGCTTCAGCCAGATGAGGCCTGCAAAGAAACTGCATTTCACAGTCCTCTGTAAAAGATGTTCCCGGTAGGCTGTAAGAGCACTGTGCAGAGCGAGTTGTTTCTTAGCTTCCCAAAGAGCTGGAAGCAAGATTCTCTGGGGCCCAACTTGCCCTTTGGGAAGGAGCCTGCACGTTGTGCCTTTCAGCTCTAGGGCAATGTAGTACACCCAGAGCAGAAGTTCTGCTTCAGCCAGAGGAGGCCTGCAAAGAAACAGCGTTTCAAGGCCTTTGTAAGAGATGCTCCCGGTAGGCTGTAAGAGCACTGTGCAGAGCGAGTTGATTCCTAGCTTCCCAAAGAGCTGGAAGAAAGATGCTCTGGGGCCCAACTCACCCTTTGGAAAGAAGCCTGCACGTTGTGCCTTTCGCTCTAGGGCATTGTAGCACACCCAGAGCAGAAGTTCTGCTTCAGCCAGATGAGGCCTGCAAAGAAACTGAATTTCACAGTCCTTTGTAAAAGTAGTTCACGGTAGGCTGTAAGAGCACTGTGCAGAGCGAGTAATTTCTTAGCTTCCCAAAGAGCTGGAAGCAAGATTCTCTGGGGCCCAACTCGCCCTTTGGAAAGAAGCCTACACGTTGTGCCTTTCAGCTCTAGGGCAATGTAGCACACCCAGAGCAGAAGTTCTGCTTCAGCCAGATCAGGCCTGCAAAGAAACTGCGTTTCACAGGCCGTTGTAAGAGATGTTCCCGGTAGGCTGTAAGAGCACTGTGCAGCGCGAGTTGTTTCTTAGCTTCCCAAAGAGCTGGAAGCAAGATGTTTTGGTGCCAAACTCGCCCTTTGTAAAGAAGCCTGCAAGTTGTGCCTTTCAGCTCTACGGCA
This sequence comes from Equus przewalskii, assembly GCF_037783145.1. Classification (NCBI taxonomy): domain Eukaryota; kingdom Metazoa; phylum Chordata; class Mammalia; order Perissodactyla; family Equidae; genus Equus; species Equus przewalskii. The sequence continues at coordinate 16,591,463 of NC_091841.1, forward strand.
AAGTAGCACACCCAGAGCAGAAGTTCTGCTTCACCCAGATCAGGCCTGCAAAGAAACCGTGTTTCACAGGCCTTTGTAAGAGATGTTCCCGGTAGGCTGTAAGAGCACTGTGCAGAGCGAGTTGTTTCTTAGCTTCCCAAAGACCTGGAAGCAAGATGCTTTGGTGCCCAACTCACCCTTTGGAAAGAAGCCTGCACGTTGTGCCTTTCATGTCTAGGGTAATGTAGCACACCCAGAGCAGAAGTTCTGCTTCAGCCAGATCAGGCCTGCAAAGAAACTGCGTTTCACAGGCCTTTGTAAGAGATGTTCCCGGTAGGCTGTAAGAGCACTGTGCAGAGCGAGGTGTTTCTTAGCTTCCCAAAGAGCTGGAAGCAAGATGCTCTGGGGCCCAACTCGCCTTTTGGAAAGAAGCCTGCACGTTGTGTCTTTCAGCTCTAGGGCAATGTAGTACACCCAGAGCAGAAGTTCGGGTTCAGCCACATCAGGCATGCAAAGAAACACAGTTTCAAGGCCTTTGTAAGAGAAGTTCCCGGTAGGCTGTAAGAGCACTGTGCAGAGCGAGTTGTTTCTTAGCTTCCCAAAGAGCTGGAAGCAAGATTCTCTGGGGCACAACTCGCCCTTTGGAAAGAAGCCTGCACGTTGTACCTTTCAGCTCTAGGGCAATGTGGCACACCCAGAGCAGAAGTTCTGCTTCAGCCAGATGAGGCCTGCAAAGAAACTGCATTTCACAGGCCTTTGTAAGAGATGTTCCCGGTAGGCTGTAAGAGCACTGTGCAGAGCGAGTTGTTTCTTAGCTTCCCAAAGAGCTGGAAGCAAGATGCTCTGGGGCCCACCTCGTCCTTTGGAACGAAGCCTCCACGTTGTGACTTTCAGCTCTAGGGCAGTGTGGCACACCCAGAGCAGAAGTTCTGCTTCAGCCAGATCAGGCCTGCAAAGAAACTGCGTTTCACAGGTCTTTGTAAGAGACGTTCACTTTAGGCTGTAAGAGCACTGTGCAGAGCGAGTTGTTTCTTAGCTTCCCAAAGAGCTGGATGCAAGATGCTCTGGGGCCCAACTTGGCCTTTGGAAAGAAGCCTGCACGTTGAGCCTTTCAGCTCTAGGTCAATGTAGTACACCCGGAGCAGAAGTTCTGCTTCAGCCAGATCATGCCTGCAAAGAAACCACATTTTAAGGCCTTTGTAAGAGATGTTCCCGGTAGGCTGTAAGAGCACTGTGCAGAGCGAGTTGTTTCTTAGCTTCCCAAAGAGCTGGAAGCAACATGCTCTGGGGCCCAACTCGCCCTTTGGAAAGAAGCCTGCACGTTGTGCCTTTAAGCTCTAGTGCAATGGAGCACACGCAGAGCAGAAGTTCTTCTATAGCCAGATCAGGCCTGCAAAGAAACTGCGTTTCACAGGCCTTTGTGAGAGATGTTCCCGGTCGGCTGTAAGAGCACTGTGCAGAGAGAGTTGTTTCTTAGCTTCCCAAAGAGCTGCAAGCAAGATGCTCTGGGGCCCAACTCGCCCTTTGGAAAGAAGCCTGCACGTTGTGCCTTTCAGCTCTAGGGTAATGTAGAACACCAGAGCAGAAGTTCTGCTTCAGCCAGAGCGGGTCTGCAAAGTAACTGCGTTTCTCAGGCCTTTGTAAGAGATGTTCCCGGTAGGCTGTAAGAGCAGTGTGCAGAGCTAGTTGTTTCTTAGCTTCCCAAAGAGCTGGAAGCAAGATGCTCTGCGGCCTAACTCACCCTTTGGAAAGAAGCCTGCACGTTGAGCCTTTCGCTCTAGGGCAATGCAGAACACCCAGTGCAGAAGTACTGCTTCAGCCAGATGAGGCCTGCAAAGAAACTGCATTTCACAGTCCTCTGTAAAAGATGTTCCCGGTAGGCTGTAAGAGCACTGTGCAGAGCGAGTTGTTTCTTAGCTTCCCAAAGAGCTGGAAGCAAGATTCTCTGGGGCCCAACTTGCCCTTTGGGAAGGAGCCTGCACGTTGTGCCTTTCAGCTCTAGGGCAATGTAGTACACCCAGAGCAGAAGTTCTGCTTCAGCCAGAGGAGGCCTGCAAAGAAACAGCGTTTCAAGGCCTTTGTAAGAGATGCTCCCGGTAGGCTGTAAGAGCACTGTGCCGAGCGAGTTGTTTCTTAGCTTCCCAAAGAGCTGGACTCAAGATGCTCTGGGGCCCAACTCACCCTTTGGAAAGAAGCATGCACGTTGTGCCTTTCGCTCTAGGGCAATGTAGCACACCCAGAGCAGAAGTTCTGCTTCAGCCAGATCAGGCCTGCAAAGAAACTGCATTTCACAGGCCTTTGTAAGTGATGTTACCTGTAGGCTGTAAGAGTCCTGTGCAGAGCGAGTTGTTTCTTAGCTTCCCAAAGAGCTGGAAGCAAGATGCTCTGGGGCCCAACTCGCCCTTTGGAAAAAAGCCTGCAAGTTGTGCCTTTCAGCTCTGGGGTAATGTAGAACACCCAGAGCAGAAGTTCTGCTTCAGCCAGATCAGGCCTGCAAAGAAACTGTGTTTTACAGGCCTTTGTAAGAGATGTTCCCGGTAGGCTGTAAGAGCACTGTGCAGAGCGAGTTGTTTCTTAGCTTCCCAAATAGCTGGAAGCAAGATGTTCTGGGGCCCAACTTGCCCTTTTGAAAGAAGCCTGCACGTTGTGCCTTTCAGCTCTAGGGCAATGTAGTACACCCAGAGCAGAAGTTCTGCTTTAGTGAGATCAGAAATGCAAAGAAACAGCGTTTCAAAGCCTTTGTAAGAGATGTTCCCGGTAGGCTGTAAGAGCACTGTGCAGAGCGAGTTGATTCCTAGCTTCCCAAAGAGCTGGAAGAAAGATGCTCTGGGGCCCAACTCACCCTTTGGAAAGAAGCCTGCACGTTGTGCCTTTCGCTCTAGGGCATTGTAGCACACCCAGAGCAGAAGTTCTGCTTCAGCCAGATGAGGCCTGCAAAGAAACTGAATTTCACAGTCCTTTGTAAAAGTAGTTCACGGTAGGCTGTAAGAGCACTGTGCAGAGCGAGTAATTTCTTAGCTTCCCAAAGAGCTGGAAGCAAGATTCTCTGGGGCCCAACTCGCCCTTTGGAAAGAAGCCTGCACGTTGTGCCTTTCAGTTCTAGGGCAATGTAGCACACCCAGAGCAGAAGTTCTGCTTCAGCCAGATCAGGCCTGCAAAGAAACTGCGTTTCACAGGCCGTTGTAAGAGATGTTCCCGGTAGGCTGTAAGAGCACTGTGCAGCGCGAGTTGTTTCTTAGCTTCCCAAAGAGCTGGAAGCAAGATGTTTTGGTGCCAAACTCGCCCTTTGTAAAGAAGCCTGCACGTTGTGCCTTTCAGCTCTACGGCAATGTAGCACACCCAGAGCAGAAGTTCTGCTTCACCCAGATCAGGCCTGCAAAGAAACCGTGTTTCACAGGCCTTTGTAAGAGATGTTCCCGGTAGGCTGTAAGAGCACTGTGCAGAGCGAGTTGTTTCTTAGCTTCCCAAAGACCTGGAAGCAAGATGCTTTGGTGCCCAACTCACCCTTTGGAAAGAAGCCTGCACGTTGTGCCTTTCATGTCTAGGGTAATGTAGCACACCCAGAGCAGAAGTTCTGCTTCAGCCAGATCAGGCCTGCAAAGAAACTGCGTTTCACAGGCCTTTGTAAGAGATGTTCCCGGTAGGCTGTAAGAGCACTGTGCAGAGCGAGGTGTTTCTTAGCTTCCCAAAGAGCTGGAAGCAAGATGCTCTGGGGCCCAACTCGCCTTTTGGAAAGAAGCCTGCACGTTGTGTCTTTCAGCTCTAGGGCAATGTAGTACACCCAGAGCAGAAGTTCGGGTTCAGCCAGATCAGGCATGCAAAGAAACACAGTTTCAAGGCCTTTGTAAGAGAAGTTCCCGGTAGGCTGTAAGAGCTCTGTGCAGAGCGAGTTGTTTCTTAGCTTCCCAAAGAGCTGGAAGCAAGATGCTTTGGGGCCCAACTCGCCCTTTGGAAAGAAGCCTGCACATTGTGCCTTTCAGCTCTAGGGCAATGTGGCACACCCAGAGCAGAAGTTCTGCTTCAGCCAGATGAGGCCTGCAAAGAAACTGCATTTCACAGGCCTTTGTAAGAGATGTTCCCGGTAGGCTGTAAGAGCAGTGTGCAGAGCTAGTTGTTTCCTATCTTCCCAAAGAGCTGGAAGCAAGATGCTCTGGGGCCCAACTCGCCCTTTGGAAAGAAGCCTGCACGTTGTGCCTTTCAGCTCTAGGGCAATGTGGCACACCCAGAGCAGAAGTTCTGCTTCAGCCAGATGAGGCCTGCAAAGAAACTGCATTTCACAGGCGATTGTAAGAGATGTTCCCAGTAGGCTGTAAGAGCACTGTGCAGTGCGAGTTGTTTCTTAGCTTCCCAAGGAGCTGGAAGCAAGATGCTCTGGGGACCACCTCGTCCTTTGGAACGAAGCCTGCACGTTGTGACTTTCAGCTCTAGGGCAGTGTGGCACACCCAGAGCAGAAGTTCTGCTTCAGCCAGATCAGGCCTGCATGAAACTGCGTTTCACAGGTCTTTGTAAGAGACGTTCACTTTAGGCTGTAAGAGCACTGTGCAGAGCGAGTTGTTTCTTAGCTTCCCAAAGAGCTGGATGCAAGATGCTCTAGGGCCCAACTTGGCCTTTGGAAAGAAGCCTGCACGTTGAGCCTTTCAGCTCTAGGGCAATGTAGTACACCCAGAGCAGAAGTTCTGCTTCAGCCAGATCAGGCCTGCAAAGAAACCACATTTCAAGGCCTTTGTAAGAGATGTTCCCGGTAGGCTGTAAGAGCACTGTGCAGAGCGAGTTGTTTCTTAGCTTCCCAAAGAGCTGGAAGCAAGATGCTTTGTTGCCCAACTCGCCCTTTGGAAAGAAGCCTGCACGTTGTGCCTTTAAGCTCTAGTGCAATGGAGCACACGCAGAGCAGAAGTTCTGCTTCAGCCAGATCAGGCCTGCAAAGAAACTGCGTTTCACAGGCCTTTGTGAGAGATGTTCCCGGTCGGCTGTAAGAGCACTGTGCAGAGAGAGTTGTTTCTTAGCTTCCCAAAGAGCTGCAAGCAAGATGCTCTGGGGCCCAACTCGCCCTTTGGAAAGAAGCCTGCACGTTGTGCCTTTCAGCTCTAGGGTAATGTAGAACACCAGAGCAGAAGTTCTGCTTCAGCCAGAGCGGGTCTGCAAAGTAACTGCGTTTCTCAGGCCTTTGTAAGAGATGTTCCCGGTAGGCTGTAAGAGCAGTGTGCAGAGCTAGTTGTTTCTTAGCTTCCCAAAGAGCTGGAAGCAAGATGCTCTGCGGCCTAACTCACCCTTTGGAAAGAAGCCTGCACGTTGAGCCTTTCGCTCTAGGGCAATGCAGAACACCCAGTGCAGAAGTACTGCTTCAGCCAGATGAGGCCTGCAAAGAAACTGCATTTCACAGTCCTCTGTAAAAGATGTTCCCGGTAGGCTGTAAGAGCACTGTGCAGAGCGAGTTGTTTCTTAGCTTCCCAAAGAGCTGGAAGCAAGATTCTCTGGGGCCCAACTTGCCCTTTGGGAAGGAGCCTGCACGTTGTGCCTTTCAGCTCTAGGGCAATGTAGTACACCCAGAGCAGAAGTTCTGCTTCAGCCAGAGGAGGCCTGCAAAGAAACAGCGTTTCAAGGCCTTTGTAAGAGATGCTCCCGGTAGGCTGTAAGAGCACTGTGCAGAGCGAGTTGTTTCTTAGCTTCCCAAATAGCTGGACTCAAGATGCTCTGGGGCCCAACTCACCCTTTGGAAAGAAGCATGCACGTTGTGCCTTTCGCTCTAGGGCAATGTAGCACACCCAGAGCAGAAGTTCTGCTTCAGCCAGATCAGGCCTGCAAAGAAACTGCATTTCACAGGCCTTTGTAAGTGATGTTACCGGTAGGCTGTAAGAGTCCTGTGCAGAGCGAGTTGTTTCTTAGCTTCCCAAAGAGCTGGAAGCAAGATGCTCTGGGGCCCAACTCGCCCTTTGGAAAAAAGCCTGCAAGTTGTGCCTTTCAGCTCTGGGGTAATGTAGAACACCCAGAGCAGAAGTTCTGCTTCAGCCAGATCAGGCCTGCAAAGAAACTGTGTTTTACAGGCCTTTGTAAGAGATGTTCCCGGTAGGCTGTAAGAGCACTGTGCAGAGCGAGTTGTTTCTTAGCTTCCCAAATAGCTGGAAGCAAGATGTTCTGGGGCCCAACTTGCCCTTTGGAAAGAAGCCTGCACGTTGTGCCTTTCAGCTCTAGGGCAATGTAGTACACCCAGAGCAGAAGTTCTGCTTTAGCCAGATCAGAAATGCAAAGAAACAGCGTTTCAAAGCCTTTGTAAGAGATGTTCCCGGTAGGCTGTTAGAGCACTGTGCAGAGCGAGTTGATTCCTAGCTTCCCAAAGAGCTGGAAGAAAGATGCTCTGGGGCCCAACTCACCCTTTGGAAAGAAGCCTGCACGTTGTGCCTTTCGCTCTAGGGCATTGTAGCACACCCAGAGCAGAAGTTCTGCTTCAGCCAGATGAGGCCTGCAAAGAAACTGAATTTCACAGTCCTTTGTAAAAGTAGTTCACGGTAGGCTGTAAGAGCACTGTGCAGAGCGAGTAATTTCTTAGCTTCCCAAAGAGCTGGAAGCAAGATTCTCTGGGGCCCAACTCGCCCTTTGGAAAGAAGCCTACACGTTGTGCCTTTCAGCTCTAGGGCAATGTAGCACACCCAGAGCAGAAGTTCTGCTTCAGCCAGATCAGGCCTGCAAAGAAACTGCGTTTCACAGGCCGTTGTAAGAGATGTTCCCGGTAGGCTGTAAGAGCACTGTGCAGCGCGAGTTGTTTCTTAGCTTCCCAAAGAGCTGGAAGCAAGATGTTTTGGTGCCAAACTCGCCCTTTGTAAAGAAGCCTGCAAGTTGTGCCTTTCAGCTCTACGGCAATGTAGCACACCCAGAGCAGAAGTTCTGCTTCACCCAGATCAGGCCTGCAAAGAAACCGTGTTTCACAGGCCTTTGTAAGAGATGTTCCCGGTAGGCTGTAAGAGCACTGTGCAGAGCGAGTTGTTTCTTAGCTTCCCAAAGACCTGGAAGCAAGATGCTTTGGTGCCCAACTCACCCTTTGGAAAGAAGCCTGCACGTTGTGCCTTTCATGTCTAGGGTAATGTAGCACACCCAGAGCAGAAGTTCTGCTTCAGCCAGATCAGGCCTGCAAAGAAACTGCGTTTCACAGGCCTTTGTAAGAGATGTTCCCGGTAGGCTGTAAGAGCACTGTGCAGAGCGAGGTGTTTCTTAGCTTCCCAAAGAGCTGGAAGCCAGATGCTCTGGGGCCCAACTCGCCTTTTGGAAAGAAGCCTGCACGTTGTGTCTTTCAGCTCTAGGGCAATGTAGTACACCCAGAGCAGAAGTTCGGGTTCAGCCACATCAGGCATGCAAAGAAACACAGTTTCAAGGCCTTTGTAAGAGAAGTTCCCGGTAGGCTGTAAGAGCTCTGTGCAGAGCGAGTTGTTTCTTAGCTTCCCAAAGAGCTGGAAGCAAGATGCTTTGGGGCCCAACTCGCCCTTTGGAAAGAAGCCTGCACATTGTGCCTTTCAGCTCTAGGGCAATGTGGCACACCCAGAGCAGAAGTTCTGCTTCAGCCAGATGAGGCCTGCAAAGAAACTGCATTTCACAGGCCTTTGTAAGAGATGTTCCCGGTAGGCTGTAAGAGCAGTGTGCAGAGCTAGTTGTTTCCTATCTTCCCAAAGAGCTGGAAGCAAGATGCTCTGGGGCCCAACTCGCCCTTTGGAAAGAAGCCTGCACGTTGTGCCTTTCAGCTCTAGGGCAATGTGGCACACCCAGAGCAGAAGTTCTGCTTCAGCCAGATGAGGCCTGCAAAGAAACTGCATTTCACAGGCGATTGTAAGAGATGTTCCCAGTAGGCTGTAAGAGCACTGTGCAGAGCGAGTTGTTTCTTAGCTTCCCAAGGAGCTGGAAGCAAGATGCTCTGGGGACCACCTCGTCCTTTGGAACGAAGCCTGCACGTTGTGACTTTCAGCTCTAGGGCAGTGTGGCACACCCAGAGCAGAAGTTCTGCTTCAGCCAGATCAGGCCTGCAAAGAAACTGCGTTTCACAGGTCTTTGTAAGAGACGTTCACTTTAGGCTGTAAGAGCACTGTGCAGAGCGAGTTGTTTCTTAGCTTCCCAAAGAGCTGGATGCAAGATGCTCTAGGGCCCAACTTGGCCTTTGGAAAGAAGCCTGCACGTTGAGCCTTTCAGCTCTAGGGCAATGTAGTACACCCAGAGCAGAAGTTCTGCTTCAGCCAGATCAGGCCTGCAAAGAAACCACATTTCAAGGCCTTTGTAAGAGATGTTCCCTGTAGGCTGTAAGAGCACTGTGCAGAGCGAGTTGTTTCTTAGCTTCCCAAAGAGCTGGAAGCAAGATGCTTTGTTGCCCAACTCGCCCTTTGGAAAGAAGCCTGCACGTTGTGCCTTTAAGCTCTAGTGCAATGGAGCACACGCAGAGCAGAAGTTCTGCTTCAGCCAGATCAGGCCTGCAAAGAAACTGCGTTTCACAGGCCTTTGTGAGAGATGTTCCCGGTCGGCTGTAAGAGCACTGTGCAGAGAGAGTTGTTTCTTAGCTTCCCAAAGAGCTGCAAGTAAGATGCTCTGGGGCCCAACTCGCCCTTTGGAAAGAAGCCTGCACGTTGTGCCTTTCAGCTCTAGGGTAATGTAGAACACCAGAGCAGAAGTTCTGCTTCAGCCAGAGCGGGTCTGCAAAGTAACTGCGTTTCTCAGGCCTTTGTAAGAGATGTTCCCGGTAAGCTGTAAGAGCACTGTGCAGAGCGAGTTGTTTCTTAGCTTCCCAAAGAGCTGGAAGCAAGATGCTCTGCGGCCTAACTCACCCTTTGGAAAGAAGCCTGCACGTTGAGCCTTTCGCTCTAGGGCAATGCAGAACACCCAGTGCAGAAGTACTGCTTCAGCCAGATGAGGCCTGCAAAGAAACTGCATTTCACAGTCCTCTGTAAAAGATGTTCCCGGTCGGCTGTAAGAGCACTGTGCAGAGCGAGTTGTTTCTTAGCTTCCCAAAGAGCTGGAAGCAAGATTCTCTGGGGCCCAACTTGCCCTTTGGGAAGGAGCCTGCACGTTGTGCCTTTCAGCTCTAGGGCAATGTAGTACACCCAGAGCAGAAGTTCTGCTTCAGCCAGAGGAGGGCTGCAAAGAAACAGCGTTTCAAGGCCTTTGTAAGAGATGCTCCCGGTAGGCTGTAAGAGCACTGTGCCGAGCGAGTTGTTTCTTAGCTTCCCAAATAGCTGGACTCAAGATGCTCTGGGGCCCAACTCACCCTTTGGAAAGAAGCATGCACGTTGTGCCTTTCGCTCTAGGGCAATGTAGCACACCCAGAGCAGAAGTTCTGCTTCAGCCAGATCAGGCCTGCAAAGAAACTGCATTTCACAGGCCTTTGTAAGTGATGTTACCGGTAGGCTGTAAGAGTCCTGTGCAGAGCGAGTTTTTTCTTAGCTTCCCAAAGAGCTGGAAGCAAGATGCTCTGGGGCCCAACTCGCCCTTTGGAAAAAAGCCTGCACGTTGTGCCTTTCAGCTCTGGGGTAATGTAGAACACCCAGAGCAGAAGTTCTGCTTCAGCCAGATCAGGCCTGCAAAGAAACTGTGTTTTACAGGCCTTTGTAAGAGATGTTCCCGGTAGGCTGTAAGAGCACTGTGCCGAGCGAGTAGTTTCTTAGCTTCCCAAAGAGCTGGATGCAAGATGCTCTGGGGCCCAACTTGGCCTTTGGAAAGAAGCCTGCACGTTGTGCCTTTCAGCTCTAGGGCAATGTAGTACACCCAGAGCAGAAGTTCTGCTTTAGCCAGATCAGAAATGCAAAGAAACAGCGTTTCAAGGCCTTTGTAAGAGATGTTCCCGGTAGGCTGTAAGAGCACTGTGCAGAGCGAGTTGATTCCTAGCTTCCCAAAGAGCTGGAAGAAAGATGCTCTGGGGCCCAACTCACCCTTTGGAAAGAAGCCTGCACGTTGTGCCTTTCGCTCTAGGGCATTGTAGCACACCCAGAGCAGAAGTTCTGCTTCAGCCAGATGAGGCCTGCAAAGAAACTGAATTTCACAGTCCTTTGTAAAAGTAGTTCACGGTAGGCTGTAAGAGCACTGTGCAGAGCGAGTAATTTCTTAGCTTCCCAAAGAGCTGGAAGCAAGATGTTTTGGTGCCAAACTCGCCCTTTGGAAAGAAGCCTGCACGTTGTGCCTTTCAGCTCTACGGCAATGTAGCACACCCAGAGCAGAAGTTCTGCTTCACCCAGATCAGACCTGCAAAGAAACCGTGTTTCACAGGCCTTTGTAAGAGATGTTCCCGGTAGGCTGTAAGAGCACTGTGCAGAGCGAGTTGTTTCTTAGCTTCCCAAAGACCTGGAAGCAAGATGCTTTGGTGCCCAACTCGCCCTTTGGAAAGAAGCCTGCACGTTGTGCCTTTCATGTCTAGGGTAATGTAGCACACCCAGAGCAGAAGTTCTGCTTCAGCCAGATCAGGCCTGCAAAGAAACTGCGTTTCACAGGCCTTTGTAAGAGATGTTCCCGGTAGGCTGTAAGAGCACTGTGCAGAGCGAGGTGTTTCTTAGCTTCCCAAAGAGCTGGAAGCAAGATGCTCTGGGGCCCAACTCGCCTTTTGGAAAGAAGCCTGCACGTTGTGTCTTTCAGCTCTAGGGCAATGTAGTACACCCAGAGCAGAAGTTCGGGTTCAGCCAGATCAGGGCTGCAAAGAAACACAGTTTCAAGGCCTTTGTAAGAGAAGTTCCCGGTAGGCTGTAAGAGCTCTGTGCAGAGCGAGTTGTTTCTTAGCTTCCCAAAGAGCTGGAAGCAAGACGCTCTGAGGCCCAACTCGCCCTTTGGAAAGAAGCCTGCACATTGTGCCTTTCAGCTCTAGGGCAATGTGGCACACCCAGAGCAGAAGTTCTGCTTCAGCCAGATGAGGCCTGCAAAGAAACTGCATTTCACAGGCCTTTGTAAGAGATGTTCCCGGTAGGCTGTAAGAGCAGTGTGCAGAGCTAGTTGTTTCCTATCTTCCCAAAGAGCTGGAATCAAGATGCTCTGGGGCCCAACTCGCCCTTTGGAAAGAAGCCTGCACGTTGTGCCTTTCAGCTCTAGGGCAATGTAGCACACCCTGAGCAGAAGTTCTGCTTCAGCCAGATGAGGCCTGCAAAGAAACTGCTTTTCACAGGCCTTTGTAAGAGATGTTCCCGGTAGGCTGTAAGAGCACTGTGCAGAGCGAGTTGTTTCTTAGCTTCCCAAGGAGCTGGAAGCAAGATGCTCTGGGGACCACCTCGTCCTTTGGAAAGAAGCCTGCACGTTGTGACTTTCAGCTCTAGGGCAGTGTGGCACACCCAGAGCAGAAGTTCTGCTTCAGCCAGATCAGGCCTGCAAAGAAACTGCGTTTCACAGGTCTTTGTAAGAGACGTTCACTTTAGGCTGTAAGAGCACTGTGCAGAGCGAGTTGTTTCTTAGCTTCCCAAAGAGCTGGATGCAAGATGCTCTGGGGCCCAACTTGGCCTTTGGAAAGAAGCCTGCACGTTGAGCCTTTCAGCTCTAGGGCAATGTAGTACACCCAGAGCAGAAGTTCTGCTTCAGCCAGATCAGGCCTGCGCAGAAACCACATTTCAAGGCCTTTGTAAGAGATGTTCCCGGTAGGCTGTAAGAGCACTGTGCAGAGCGAGTTGTTTCTTAGCTTCCCAAAGAGCTGGAAGCAACATGCTCTGGGGCCCAACTCGCCCTTTGGAAAGAAGCCTGCACGTTGTGCCTTTCAGCTCTAGGGTAATGTAGAACACCAGAGCAGAAGTTCTGCTTCAGCCAGAGCGGGTCTGCAAAGTAACTGCGTTTCTCAGGCCTTTGTAAGAGATGTTCCCGGTAGGCTGTAAGAGCACTGTGCAGAGCGAGTTGTTTCTTAGCTTCCCAAAGAGCTGGAAGCAAGATGCTCTGGGGCCCACCTCGTCCTTTGGAACGAAGCCTGCACGTTGTGACTTTCAGCTCTAGGGCAGTGTGGCACACCCAGAGCAGAAGTTCTGCTTCAGCCAGATCAGGCCTGCAAAGAAACTGCGTTTCACAGGTCTTTGTAAGAGATGTTCACTTTAGGCTGTAAGAGCACTGTGCCGAGCGAGTAGTTTCTTAGCTTCCCAAAGAGCTGGATGCAAGATGCTCTGGGGCCCAACTTGGCCTTTGGAAAGAAGCCTGCACGTTGAGCCTTTCAGCTCTAGGGCAATGTAGTACACCCAGAGCAGAAGTTCTGCTTCAGCCAGATCAGGCCTGCAAAGAAACACAGTTTCAAGGCCTTTGTAAGAGAAGTTCCCGGTAGGCTGTAAGAGCTCTGTGCAGAGCGAGTTGTTTCTTAGCTTCCCAAAGAGCTGGAAGCAAGACGCTCTGGGGCCCAACTCGCCCTTTGAAAGAAGCCTGCACATTGTGCCTTTCAGCTCTAGGGCAATGTGGCACACACAGAGCAGAAGTTCTGCTTCAGCCAGATCAGGCCTGCAAAGAAACTGCATTTCACAGGCCTTTGTAAGAGATGTTCCCGGTAGGCTGTAAGAGCAGTGTGCAGAGCTAGTTGTTTCCTATCTTCCCAAGGAGCTGGAAGGAAGATGCTCTGGGGCCCAACTCGCCCTTTGGAAAGAAGCCTGCACGTTGTGCCTTTCAGCTCTAGGGCAATGTAGCACACCCTGAGCAGAAGTTCTGCTTCAGCCAGATCAGGCCTGCAAGGAAACTGCGTTTCAAGGCCTTTGTAAGAGATGTTCCCGGTAGGCTGTAAGAGCACTGTGCAGAGCGAGTTGTTTCTTACCTTCCCAAAGAGCTGGAAGCAACATGCTCTGGGGCCCAACTCGCCCTTTGGAAAGAAGCCTGCACGTTGTGCCTTTAAACTCTAGGGCAATGGAGCACACGCAGAGCAGAAGTTCTGCTTCAGCCAGATCAGGCCTGCAAAGAAACTGCGTTTCACAGGCCTTTGTGAGAGATGTTCCCGGTCGGCTGTAAGAGCATTGTGCAGAGAGAGTTGTTTCTTAGCTTCCCAAAGAGCTGCAAGCAAGATGCTCTGGGGCCCAACTCGCCCTTTGGAAAGAAGCCTGCACGTTGTGCCTTTCAGCTCTAGGGCAATGTAGTACACCCAGAGCATAAGTTCTGCTTTAGCCAGATCAGAAATGCAAAGAAACAGCGTTTCAAGGCCTTTGTAAGAGATGTTCCTGGTAGGCTGTAAGAGCACTGTGCAGAGTGAGTTGATTCCTAGCTTCCCAAAGAGCTGGAAGAAAGATGCTCTGGGGCCCAACTCACCCTTTGGAAAGAAGCCTGCACGTTGTGCCTTTCGCTCTAGGGCAATGTAGCACACCCAGAGCAGAAGTTCTGCTTCAGCCAGATGAGGCCTGCAAAGAAACTGAATTTCACAGTCCTTTGTAAAAGTTGTTCACGGTAGGCTGTAAGAGCACTGTGCAGAGCGAGTAATTTCTTAGCTTCCCAAAGAGCTGGAAGCAAGATTCTCTGGGGCCCAACTCGCCCTTTGGAAAGAAGCCTGCACGTTGTGCCTTTCAGCTCTAGGGCAATGTAGCACAACCAGAGCAGAAGTTCTGCTTCATCCAGATCAGGCCTGCAAAGAAACTGCATTTCACAGGCCTTTGTAAGAGATGTTCCCAGTAGGCTGTAAGAGCACTGTGCAGAGCTATTTGTTTCCTATCTTCCCAAAGAGCTGGAAGCAAGATGCTCTGGGGCCCAACTCGCCCTTTGGAAAGAAGCCTGCACGTTGTGCCTTTCAGCTCTAGGGCAATGTAGCACACCCTGAGCAGAAGTTCTGCTTCAACCAGATGAGGCCTGCAAAGAAACTGCTTTTCACAGGCCTTTGTAAGAGATGTTCCCGGTTGGCTGTAAGAGCACTGTGCAGAGCGAGTTGTTTCTTAGCTTCCCAAAGAGCTGGAAGCAAGATGCTCTGGGGCCCAACTCGCCCTTTGGAAAGAAGCCTGCACGTTTTGCCTTTCAGCTCTAGGGCAATGTGGCACACCCAGAGCAGAAGTTCTGCTTCAGCCAGATGAGGCCTGCAAAGAAACTGCATTTCACAGGCGATTGTAAGAGATGTTCCCGGTAGGCTGTAAGAGCACTGTGCAGAGCGAGTTGTTTCTTAGCTTCCCAAGGAGCTGGAAGCAAGATGCTCTGGGGACCACCTCGTCCTTTGGAACGAAGCCTGCACGTTGTGACTTTCAGCTCTAGGGCAGTGTGGCACACCCAGAGCAGAAGTTCTGCTTCAGCCAGATCAGGCCTAGAAAGAAACTGCGATTCACAGGTCTTTGTAAGAGACGTTCACTTTAGGCTGTAAGAGCACTGTGCAGAGCGAGTTGTTTCTTAGCTTCCCAAAGAGCTGGATGCAAGATGCTCTGGGGCCCAACTTGGCCTTTGGAAAGAAGCCTGCACGTTGAGCCTTTCAGCTCTAGGGCAATGTAGTACACCCAGAGCAGAAGTTCTGCTTCAGCCAGATCAGGCCTGCGCAGAAACCACATTTCAAGGCCTTTGTAAGAGATGTTCCCGGTAGGCTGTAAGAGCACTGTGCAGAGCGAGTTGTTTCTTAGCTTCCCAAAGAGCTGGAAGCAACATGCTCTGGGGCCCAACTCGCCTTTTGGAAAGAAGCCTGCACGTTGTGTCTTTCAGCTCTAGGGCAATGTAGTACACCCAGAGCAGAAGTTCGGGTTCAGCCAGATCAGGGCTGCAAAGAAACACAGTTTCAAGGCCTTTGTAAGAGAAGTTCCCGGTAGGCTGTAAGAGCTCTGTGCAGAGCGAGTTGTTTCTTAGCTTCCCAAAGACCTGGAAGCAAGACGCTCTGAGGCCCAACTCGCCCTTTGGAAAGAAGCCTGCACATTGTGCCTTTCAGCTCTAGGGCAATGTGGCACACCCAGAGCAGAAGTTCTGCTTCAGCCAGATGAGGCCTGCAAAGAAACTGCATTTCACAGGCCTTTGTAAGAGATGTTCCCGGTAGGCTGTAAGAGCAGTGTGCAGAGCTAGTTGTTTCCTATCTTCCCAAAGAGCTGGAATCAAGATGCTCTGGGGCCCAACTCGCCCTTTGGAAAGAAGCCTGCACGTTGTGCCTTTCAGCTCTAGGGCAATGTAGCACACCCTGAGCAGAAGTTCTGCTTCAGCCAGATGAGGCCTGCAAAGAAACTGCTTTTCACAGGCCTTTGTAAGAGATGTTCCCGGTAGGCTGTAAGAGCACTGTGCAGAGCGAGTTGTTTCTTAGCTTCCCAAGGAGCTGGAAGCAAGATGCTCTGGGGACCACCTCGTCCTTTGGAAAGAAGCCTGCACGTTGTGACTTTCAGCTCTAGGGCAGTGTGGCACACCCAGAGCAGAAGTTCTGCTTCAGCCAGATCAGGCCTGCAAAGAAACTGCGTTTCACAGGTCTTTGTAAGAGACGTTCACTTTAGGCTGTAAGAGCACTGTGCAGAGCGAGTTGTTTCTTAGCTTCCCAAAGAGCTGGATGCAAGATGCTCTGGGGCCCAACTTGGCCTTTGGAAAGAAGCCTGCACGTTGAGCCTTTCAGCTCTAGGGCAATGTAGTACACCCAGAGCAGAAGTTCTGCTTCAGCCAGATCAGGCCTGCGCAGAAACCACATTTCAAGGCCTTTGTAAGAGATGTTCCCGGTAGGCTGTAAGAGCACTGTGCAGAGCGAGTTGTTTCTTAGCTTCCCAAAGAGCTGGAAGCAACATGCTCTGGGGCCCAACTCGCCCTTTGGAAAGAAGCCTGCACGTTGTGCCTTTCAGCTCTAGGGTAATGTAGAACACCAGAGCAGAAGTTCTGCTTCAGCCAGAGCGGGTCTGCAAAGTAACTGCGTTTCTCAGGCCTTTGTAAGAGATGTTCCCGGTAGGCTGTAAGAGCACTGTGCAGAGCGAGTTGTTTCTTAGCTTCCCAAAGAGCTGGAAGCAAGATGCTCTGGGGCCCACCTCGTCCTTTGGAACGAAGCCTGCACGTTGTGACTTTCAGCTCTAGGGCAGTGTGGCACACCCAGAGCAGAAGTTCTGCTTCAGCCAGATCAGGCCTGCAAAGAAACTGCGTTTCACAGGTCTTTGTAAGAGATGTTCACTTTAGGCTGTAAGAGCACTGTGCCGAGCGAGTAGTTTCTTAGCTTCCCAAAGAGCTGGATGCAAGATGCTCTGGGGCCCAACTTGGCCTTTGGAAAGAAGCCTGCACGTTTTGCCTTTCAGCTCTAGGGCAATGTGGCACACCCAGAGCAGAAGTTCTGCTTCAGCCAGATGAGGCCTGCAAAGAAACTGCATTTCACAGGCGTTTGTAAGAGATGTTCCCGGTAGGCTGTAAGAGCACTGTGCAGAGCGAGTTGTTTCTTAGCTTCCCAAAGAGCTGGAAGCAAGATGCTCTGGGGCCCACCTCGTCCTTTGGAACGAAGCCTGCACGTTGTGACTTTCAGCTCTAGGGCAGTGTGGCACACCCAGAGCAGAAGTTCTGCTTCAGCCAGGTCAGGCCTGCAAAGAAACTGCGTTTCACAGGCCTTTGTAAGAGATGTTCCCGGTAGGCTGTAAGAGCACTGTGCAGAGCGAGTTGTTTCTTACCTTCCCAAAGAGCTGGAAGCAACATGCTCTGGGGCCCAACTCGCCCTTTGGAAAGAAGCCTGCTCGTTGTGCCTTTAAACTCTAGGGCAATGGAGCACACGCAGAGCAGAAGTTCTGCTTCAGCCAGATCAGGCCTGCAAAGAAACTGCGTTTCACAGGCCTTTGTGAGAGATGTTCCCGGTCGGCTGTAAGAGCATTGTGCAGAGAGAGTTGTTTCTTAGCTTCCCAAAGAGCTGCAAGCAAGATGCTCTGGGGCCCAACTCGCCCTTTGGAAAGAAGCCTGCACGTTGTGCCTTTCAGCTCTAGGGCAATGTAGTACACCCAGAGCATAAGTTCTGCTTTAGCCAGATCAGAAATGCAAAGAAACAGCGTTTCAAGGCCTTTGTAAGAGATGTTCCTGGTAGGCTGTAAGAGCACTGTGCAGAGTGAGTTGATTCCTAGCTTCCCAAAGAGCTGGAAGAAAGATGCTCTGGGGCCCAAATCACCCTTTGGAAAGAAGCCTGCACGTTGTGCTTTTCGCTCTAGGGCAATGTAGCACACCCAGAGCAGAAGTTCTGCTTCAGCCAGATGAGGCCTGCAAAGAAACTGAATTTCACAGTCCTTTGTAAAAGTTGTTCACGGTAGGCTGTAAGAGCACTGTGCAGAGCGAGTAATTTCTTAGCTTCCCAAAGAGCTGGAAGCAAGATTCTCTGGGGCCCAACTCGCCCTTTGGAAAGAAGCCTGCACGTTGTGCCTTTCAGCTCTAGGGCAATGTAGCACAACCAGAGCAGAAGTTCTGCTTCATCCAGATCAGGCCTGCAAAGAAACTGCATTTCACAGGCCTTTGTAAGAGATGTTCCCAGTAGGCTGTAAGAGCACTGTGCAGAGCGAGTTGTTTCTTAGCTTCCCAAGGAGCTGGAAGCAAGATGCTCTGGGGACCACCTCGTCCTTTGGAACGAAGCCTGCACGTTGTGACTTTCAGCTCTAGGGCAGTGTGGCACACCCAGAGCAGAAGTTCTGCTTCAGCCAGATCAGGCCTACAAAGAAACTGCGATTCACAGGTCTTTGTAAGAGACGTTCACTTTAGGCTGTAAGAGCACTGTGCAGAGCGAGTTGTTTCTTAGCTTCCCAAAGATCTGGATGCAAGATGCTCTGGGGCCCAACTTGGCCTTTGGAAAGAAGCCTGCACGTTGAGCCTTTCAGCTCTAGGGCAATGTAGTACACCCAGAGCAGAAGTTCTGCTTCAGCCAGATCAGGCCTGCGCAGAAACCACATTTCAAGGCCTTTGTAAGAGATGTTCCCGGTAGGCTGTAAGAGCACTGTGCAGAGCGAGTTGTTTCTTAGCTTCCCAAAGAGCTGGAAGCAACATGCTCTGGGGCCCAACTCGCCCTTTGGAAAGAAGCCTGCACGTTGTGCCTTTCAGCTCTAGGGTAATGTAGAACACCAGAGCAGAAGTTCTGCTTCAGCCAGAGCGGGTCTGCAAAGTAACTGCGTTTCAAAGGCCTTTGTAAGAGATGTTCCCGGTAGGCTGTAAGAGCACTGTGCAGAGCGAGTTGTTTCTTAGCTTCCCAAAGAGCTGGAAGCAAGATGCTCTGCGGCCTAACTCACCCTTTGGAAAGAAGCCTGCACGTTGAGCCTTTCGCTCTAGGGCAATGCAGAACACCCAGTGCAGAAGTACTGCTTCAGCCAGATGAGGCCTGCAAAGAAACTGCATTTCACAGTCCTCTGTAAAAGATGTTCCCGGTAGGCTGTAAGAGCACTGTGCAGAGCGAGTTGTTTCTTAGCTTCCCAAAGAGCTGGAAGCAAGATTCTCTGGGGCCCAACTTGCCCTTTGGGAAGGAGCCTGCACGTTGTGCCTTTCAGCTCTAGGGCAATGTAGTACACCCAGAGCAGAAGTTCTGCTTCAGCCAGAGGAGGCCTGCAAAGAAACAGCGTTTCAAGGCCTTTGTAAGAGATGCTCCCGGTAGGCTGTAAGAGCACTGTGCCGAGCGAGTTGTTTCTTAGCTTCGCAAATAGCTGGACTCAAGATGCTCTGGGGCCCAACTCACCCTTTGGAAAGAAGCATGCACGTTGTGCCTTTCGCTCTAGGGCAATGTAGCACACCCAGAGCAGAAGTTCTGCTTCAGCCAGATGAGGCCTGCAAAGAAACTGCATTTCACAGGCGTTTGTAAGAGATGTTCGCGGTAGGCTTTAAGAGAACTGTGCAGAGCGAGTTGTTTCTTAGCTTCCCAAAGAGCTGAAGCAAGATGCTCTGGGTCGAACTCGCCTTTTGGAAAGAAGCCTGCACGTTGTGACTTTCAGCTCTAGTGCAATGTAGCACACCCTGAGCAGAAGTTCTGCTTCAGCCAGATCAGACCTGCAAAGAAACTGCGTTACACAGGCCTTTGTAAGAGATGTTCCCGGTAGGCTGTAAGAGCACTGTGCAGAGAGAGTTGTTTCTTAGCTTCCCAAAGAGCTGGAAGCAAGATGCTCTGGGGCCCAACTCGCCCTTTGGAAAGAAGCCTGCACGTTGTGCCTTTCAGCTCTAGGGCAATGTAGTACACCCAGAGCAGAAGTTCGGGTTCAGCCAGATCAGGGCTGCAAAGAAACACAGTTTCAAGGCCTTTGTAAGAGAAGTTCCTGGTAGGCTGTAAGAGCTCTGTGCAGAGCGAGTTGTTTCTTAGCTTCCCAAAGAGCTGGAAGCAAGACGCTCTGGGGCCCAACTCGCCCTTTGGAAAGAAGCCTGCACATTGTGCCTTTCAGCTCTAGGGCAATGTGGCACACCCAGAGCAGAAGTTCTGCTTCAGCCAGATGAGGCCTGCAAAGAAACTGCATTTCACAGGCCTTTGTAAGAGATGTTACCGGTAGGCTGTAAGAGCAGTGTGCAGAGCTAGTTGTTTCCTATCTTCCCAAAGAGCTGGAAGCAAGATGCTCTGGGGCCCAACTCGCCCTTTGGAAAGAAGCCTGCACGTTGTGCCTTTCAGCTCTAGGGCAATGTAGCACACCCTGAGCAGAAGTTCTGCTTCAGCCAGATCAGGCCTGCAAAGAAACAGCGTTTCAAGGCCTTTGTAAGAGATGTTCCCGGTAGGCTGTAAGAGCTCTGTGCAGAGCGAGTTGTTTCTTAGCTTCCCAAAGAGCTGGAAGCAAGATGCTCTGGGGCCCAACTCGCCCTTTGGAAAGAAGCCTGCACGTTGTGCCTTTCAGGTCTAGGGCAATGTGGCACACCCAGAGCAGAAGTTCTGCTTCAGCCAGATGAGGCCTGCAAAGAAACTGCATTTCACAGGCGTTTGTAAGAGATGTTCCCGGTAGGCTGTAAGAGCACTGTGAAGAGCGAGTTGTTTCTTAGCTTCCCAAAGAGCTGGAAGCAAGATGCTTTGGGGCCCAACTCGCCCTTTGGAAAGAAGCCTACACGTTGTGCCTTGCAGCTCTAGGGCAATGTAGCACACCCAGAGCAGAAGTTCTGCTTCAGCCTGATCAGGCCTGCAAAGAAACTGCGTTTCACAGGCCTTTGTAAGAGATGTTCCCGGTAGGCTGTAAGAGCACTGTGCAGAGCGAGGTGTTTCTTAGCTTCCCAAAGAGCTGGAAGCAAGATGCTCTGGGGCCCAACTCGCCCTATGGAAAGAAGCCTGCACGTTGTGCCTTTCTGCCTTAGGGCAATGTAGTACACCCAGAGCAGAAGTTCGGGTTCAGCCAGATCAGGCCTGCAAAGAAACACAGTTTCAAGGCCTTTGTAAGAGAAGTTCCCGGTAGGCTGTAAGAGCTCTGTGCAGAGCGAGTTGTTTCTTAGCTTCCCAAAGAGCTGGAAGCAAGATGCTCTGGGGCCCAACTCGCCCTTTGGAAAGAAGCCTGCACGTTGTGCCTTTCAGGTCTAGGGCAATGTGGCACACCCAGAGCAGAAGTTCTGCTTCAGCCAGATGTGGCCTGCAAAGAAACTGCATTTCACAGGCGTTTGTAAGAGATGTTCGCGGTAGGCTGTAAGAGCACTGTGCAGAGCGAGTTGTTTCTTAGCTTCTCAAAGAGCTGAAGCAAGATGCTCTGGGTCCAACTCGCCTTTTGGAAAGAAGCCTGCACGTTGTGACTTTCAGCTCTAGGGCAGTGTGGCACACCCAGAGCAGAAGTTCCGCTTCAGCCAAATCAGGCCTGCAAAGAAACTGCGTTTCACAGGCCTTTGTAAGAGATGTTCCCGGTAGGCTGTAAGAGCACTGTGCAGAGCGAGTTGTTTCTTAGCTTCCCAAAGAGCTGGAAGCAACATGCTCTGGGGCCCAACTCGCCCTTTGGAAAGAAGCCTGCACGTTGTGCCTTTCAGCTCTAGGGTAATGTAGAACACCAGAGCAGAAGTTCTGCTTCAGCCAGATCGGGTCTGCAAAGTAACTGCGTTTCACAGGCCTTTGTAAGAGATGTTCCCGGTAGGCTGTAAGAGCACTGTGCAGAGCGAGTTGTTTCTTAGCTTCCCAAAGAGCTGGAAGCAAGATGCTATGGGGCCCAACTTGCCCTTTGGAAAGAAGCCTGCACGTTGTGCCTTTCAGCTCTAGGTCAATGTAGTATACCCAGAGCAGAAGTTCTGCTTCAGCCAGATCAGGCCTGCAAAGAAACAGCGTTTCAAGGCCTTTGTAAGAGATGTTCCCAGTAGGCTGTAAGAGCACTGTGCAGTGCGAGTTGTTTCTTAGCTTCCCAAAGAGCTGGAAGCATGATGCTCTGGGGCCCAACTTGACCTTTGGAAAGAAGCCTGCACGTTGTGCCTTTCAGCTCTAGGGCAATGTGGCACACCCAGAGCAGAAGTTCTGCTTCGGCCCGATCAGGCCTGCAAAGAAACTGCGTTTCACAGGCCTTTGTAAGAGATGTTCCCGGTAGGCTGTAAGAGCACTGTGCAGAGCGAGTTGTTTCTTAGCTTCCCAAAGAGCTGGAAGCAAGATGCTCTGGGGCCCAACTCGCCCTTTGGAACGAAGCCTGCACGTTGTGACTTTCAGCTCTAGGGCAGTGTGGCACACCCAGAGCAGAAGTTCTGCTTCAGCCAGATCAGGCCTGCAAAGAAACCACATTTGAAGGCCTTTGTAAGAGATGTTCCCGGTAGGCTGTAAGAGCACTGTGCAGAGCGAGTTGTTTCTTAGCTTCCCAAAGAGCTGGAAGCAACATGCTCTGGGGCCCAACTCGCCCTTTGGAAAGAAGCCTGCAAGTTGTGCCTTTAAGCTCTAGGGCATGGAGCACACGCAGAGCAGAAGTTCTGTTTCAGGCAGATCAGGCCTGCAAAGAAACTGCGTTTCACAGGCCTTTGTGAGAGATGTTCCCGGTCGGCTGTAAGAGCACTGTGCAGAGAGAGTTGTTTCTTAGCTTCCCAAAGAGCTGCAAGCAAGATGCTCTGGGGCCCAACTCGCCCTTTGGAAAGAAGCCTGCACGTTGTGCCTTTCAGCTCTAGGGTAATGTAGAACACCAGAGCAGAAGTTCTGCTTCAGCCATTTCGGGTCTGCAAAGTAACTGCGTTTCACAGGCCTTTGTAAGAGATGTTCCCGGTAGGTTGTAAGAGCACTGTGCAGAGCGAGTTGTTTCTTAGCTTCCCAAAGAGCTGGAAGCAAGATGCTCTGCGGCCTAACTCACCCTTTGGAAAGAAGCCTGCACATTGAGCGTTTCGCTCTAGGGCAATGCAGAACACCCAGAGCAGAAGTACTGCTTCAGGCAGATGAGGCCTGCAAAGAAACTGCATTTCACAGTCCTCTGTAAAAGATGTTCCCAGTAGGCTGTAAGAGCACTGTGCAGAGCGAGTTGTTTCTTAGCTTCAAAAAGAGCTGGAAGCAAGATGCTCTGGGGCCCAACTCACCCTTTGGAAAGACGCATGCACGTTGTGCCTTTCGCTCTAGGGCAATGTAGCACACCCAGAGCAGAAGTTCTGCTTCAGCCAGATCAGGCCTGCAAAGAAACTGCATTTCACAGGCCTTTGTAAGTGATGTTCCCGGTAGGCTGTAAGAGTCCTGTGCAGAGCGAGTTGTTTCTTAGCTTCCCAAAGAGCTGGAAGCAAGATGCTCTGGGGCCCAACTCGCCCTTTGGAAAGAAGCCTGCAAGTTGTGCCTTGCAGCTCTAGGGCAATGTAGCACACCCAGAGCAGAAGTTCTGCTTCAGCCAGATCAGGCCTGCAAAGAAACTGCGTTTCACAGGCCGTTGTAAGAGATGTTCCCGGTAGGCTGTAAGAGCACTGTGCAGAGCGAGTTGTTTCTTAGCTTCCCAAAGAGCTGGAAGCAGGATGTTTTGGTGCCAAACTCGCCCTTTGGAAAGAAGCCTGCACGTTGTGCCTTTCAGCTCTACGGCAATGTAGCACACCCAGAGCAGAAGTTCTGCTTCACCAAGATCAGGCCTGCAAAGAAACTGTGTTTCACAGGCCTTTGTAAGAGATGTTCCCGGTAGGCTGTAAGAGCACTGTGCAGAGCGAGTTGTTTCTTAGCTTCCCAAAGAGCTGGAAGCAAGATGCTCTGGGGCCCAACTCGCCCTTTGGAAAGAAGCCTGCACGTTGTGCCTTTCAGCTCTAGGGCAATGTAGTACACCCAGAGCAGAAGTTCGGGTTCAGCCAGATCAGGCCTGCAAAGAAACACAGTTTCAAGGCCTTTGTAAGAGAAGTTCCCGGTAGGCTGTAAGAGCTCTGTGCAGAGCGAGTTGTTTCTTAGCTTCCCAAAGAGCTGGAAGCAAGACGCTCTGGGGCCCAACTCGCCCTTTGGAAAGAAGCCTGCACATTGTGCCTTTCAGCTCTAGGGCAATGTGGCACACCCAGAGCAGAAGTTCTGCTTCAGCCAGATGAGGCCTGCAAAGAAACTGCATTTCACAGGCCTTTGTAAGAGATGTTCCCGGTAGGCTGTAAGAGCAGTGTGCAGAGCTAGTTGTTTCCTATCTTCCCAAAGAGCTGGAAGCAAGATGCTCTGGGGCCCAACTCGCCCTTTGGAAAGAAGCCTGCACGTTGTGCCTTTCAGCTCTAGGGCAATGTAGCACACCCTGAGCAGAAGTTCTGCTTCAGCCAGATCAGGCCTGCAAAGAAACAGCGTTTCAAGGCCATTGTAAGAGATGTTCCCGGTAGGCTGTAAGAGCACTGTGCAGAGCGAGTTGTTTCTTAGCTTCCCAAAGAGCTGGAAGCAAGATGCTCTGGGGCCCAACTCGCCCTTTGGAAAGAAGCCTGCACGTTTTGCCTTTCAGCTCTAGGGCAATGTGGCACACCCAGAGCAGAAGTTCTGCTTCAGCCAGATGAGGCCTGCAAAGAAACTGCATTTCACAGGCGTTTGTAAGAGATGTTCCCGGTAGGCTGTAAGAGCACTGTGCAGAGCGAGTTGTTTCTTAGCTTCCCAAAGAGCTGGAAGCAAGATGCTCTGGGGCCCACCTCGTCCTTTGGAACGAAGCCTGCACGTTGTGACTTTCAGCTCTCGGGCAATGTGGCACACCCAGAGCAGAAGTTCTGCTTCAGCCAGATCAGGCCTGCAAAGAAACTGCGTTTCACAGGCCATTGTAAGAGATGTTCCCGGTAGGCTGTAAGAGCACTGTGCAGCGCGAGTTGTTTCTTAGCTTCCCAAAGAGCTGGAAGCAAGATGTTTTGGTGCCAAACTCACCCTTTGGAAAGAAGCCTGCACGTTGTGCCTTTCAGCTCTACGGCAATGTAGCACACCCAGAGCAGAAGTTCTGCTTCACCCAGATCAGGCCTGCAAAGAAACTGTGTTTCACAGGCCTTTGTAAGAGATGTTCCCGGTAGGCTGTAAGAGCACTGTGCAGAGCGAGTTGTTTCTTAGCTTTCCAAAGACCTGGATGCAAGATGCTCTGGGGCCAAACTTGGCCTTTGGAAAGAAGCCTGCACGTTGAGCCTTTCAGCTCTAGGGCAATGTAGTACACCCAGAGCAGAAGTTCTGCTTCAGCCAGATCAGGCCTGCAAAGAAACCACATTTCAAGGCCTTTGTAAGAGATGTTCCCGGTAGGCTGTAAGAGCACTGTGCAGCGCGAGTTGTTTCTTAGCTTCCCAAAGAGCTGGAAGCAACATGCTCTGGGGCCCAACTCGCCCTTTGGAAAGAAGCCTGCACGTTGTGCCTTTAAGATCTAGTGCAATGGAGCACACGCAGAGCAGAAGTTCTGCTTGAGCCAGATCAGGCCTGCAAAGAAACTGCGTTTCACAGGCCTTTGTGAGAGATGTTCCCGGTCGGCTGTAAGAGCACTGTGCAGAGAGAGTTGTTTCTTAGCTTCCCAAAGAGCTGCAAGCAAGATGCTCTGGGGCCCAACTCGCCCTTTGGAAAGAAGCCTGCACGTTGTGCCTTTCAGCTCTTGGGTAATGTAGAACACCCGAGCAGAAGTTCTGCTTCAGCCAGAGCGGGTCTGCAAAGTAACTGCGTTTCACAGGCCTTTGTAAGAGATGTTCCCGGTAGGCTTTAAGAGCACTGTGCAGAGCGAGTTGATTCCTAGCTTCCCAAAGAGCTGGAAGAAAGATGCTCTGGGGCCCAACTCACCCTTGGTAAAGAAGCCTGCACGTTGTGCCTTTCGCTCTAGGGCAATGTAGCACACCCAGAGCAGAAGTTCTGCTTCAGCCAGATGAGGCCTGCAAAGAAACTGAATTTCACAGTCGTTTGTAAAAGTAGTTCACGGTAGGCTGTAAGAGCACTGTGCAGAGTGAGTAATTTCTTAGCTTCCCAAAGAGCTGGAAGCAAGGTGCTGTGGTGCCAAACTCGCCCTTTGGAAAGAAGCCTGCACGTTGTGCCTTTCAGCTCTAGGGCAATGTAGCACACCCAGAGCAGAAGTTCTGCTTCAGCCAGATCAGGCCTGCAAAGAAACTGTGTTTCACAGGCCTTTGTAAGAGATGTTCCCGGTAGGCTGTAAGAGCACTGTGCAGAGCGAGTTGTTTCTTAGCTTCCCAAAGAGCTGGAAGCAAGATGCTTTGGTGCCCAACTCGCCTTTTGGAAAGAAGCCTGCACGTTGTGCCTTTCATGTCTAGGGCAATGTAGCACACCCAGAGCAGAAGTTCTGCTTCAGCCATATCAGGCCTGCAAAGAAACTGCGTTTCACAGGCCTTTGTAAGAGATGTTCCCGGTAGGCTGTAAGAGCACTGTGCAGAGCGAGGTGTTTCTTAGCTTCCCAAAGAGCTGGAAGCAAGATGCTCTGGGGCCCAACTCGCCCTTTGGAAAGAAGCCTGCACGTTGTGCCTTTCAGCTCTAGGGCAATGTAGTACACCCAGAGCAGAAGTTCGGGTTCAGCCAGATCAGGCCTGCAAAGAAACACAGATTCAAGGCCTTTGTAAGAGAAGTTCCCGGTAGGCTGCAAGAGCATTGTGCAGAGCGAGTTGTTTCTTAGCTTCCCAAAGAGCTGGAAGCACGACGCTCTGGGGCCCAACTCGCCCTTTGGAAAGAAGCCTGCACATTGTGCCTTTCAGCTCTAGGGCAATGTGGCACACCCAGAGCAGAAGTTCTGCTTCAGCCAGATGAGGCCTGCAAAGAAACTGAATTTCACAGTCGTTTGTAAAAGTAGTTCACGGTAGGCTGTAAGAGCACTGTGCAGAGTGAGTTGTTTCATAGCTTCCCAAAGAGCTGGAAGCAAGATGCTCTGGGTCCCAACTCGCCCTTTGGAAAGAAGCATGCACCTTGTGCCTTTCAGCTGTAGGGCAATGTAGCACACCCAGAGCAGAAGTTCTGCTTCAGCCAGATCAGGCCTGCAAAGAAAGTGCTTTTCACAGGCCTTTGTAAGAGATGTTCCCGGTAGGCTGTAAGAGCACTGTGCAGAGCGAGTTGTTTCTTAGCTTCCCAAAGAGCTGGAAGCAAGATGCTTTTGGGCCCAACTCGCCCTTTGGAAAGAAGCCTACACGTTTTTCCTTTCAGCTCTCGGGCAATGTGGCACACCCAGAGCAGAAGTTCTGCTTCAGCCAGATCAGGCCTGCAAAGAAACTGCGTTTCACAGGCCTTTGTAAGAGATGTCACCTTTAGGCTGTAAGAGCACTGTGCAGAGCGAGTTGTTTCTTAGCTTCCCAAAGAGCTGGAAGCAAGATGCTTTGGGGCCCAACTCGCCCTTTGGCAAGAAGACTGCACGTTGTGCCTTTCAGCTCTAGGGCAATGTGGCACACCCAGAGAAGAAGTTCTGCTGCAGCCAGATCAGGCCAGCAAAGAAACTGCGTTTCACAGGCCTTTGTAAGAGACGTTCCCGGTAGGCTGTAAGAGCACTGTGCAGAGCGAGTTGTTTCTTAGCTTCCCAAAGAGCTGGAAGCAAGATGCTCTGGGGCCCAACTCGCCCTTTGGAAAGAAGACTGCACGTTGTGCCTTTCAGCTCTAGGGCAATGTGGCACACCCAGAGCAGAAGTTCTGCTTCAGCCAGATCAGGCCTGCAAAGAAACTGCGTTTCACAGGCCTTTGGAAGAGATGTTCCCGGTAGGCTGTAAGAGCACTGTGCAGAGCGAGTTGTTTCTTAGCTTCCCAAAGACTTGGAAGCAAGATGCTTGGGGGCCAAACTCGCCCTTTGGAAAGAAGCCTAACGTTGTGCCTTTCAGCTCTAGGGCAATGTAGCACACCCAGAGAAGAAGTTCTGCTTCAGCCAGATCATGCCTGCAAATAAACTGCATTTCACAGGCCTTTGTAAGAGATGTTCCCGGTAGGCTGTAAGAACACTGTGCAGAGGGAGTTGTTTCTTAGCTTCCCACAGAGCTGGAAGCAAGATGCTTTGGGGCCCAACTTGCCCTTTGGAAAGAAGCCTGCACGTTGTGCCTTTCAGCTCTAGGTCAATGTGGCACACCCAGAGCAGAAGTTCTCCTTCAGCCAGAGCAGGACTGCAAAGCAGCTGCGTTTCACAGGCCTTTGTAAGAGATGTTTCCGGTAGGCTGTAAGAGCACTGTGCAGAGCGATTTGTTCCTTAGCTTCCCAAAGAGCTGCAAGCAAGATGCTTTGGGGCCCAACTCGCCCTTTGTAAAGAAGCCTGCACGTTGTGCCTTTCAGCTCTAGGGCGATGTAGCACACCCAGAGCAGAAGTTCTGCTGAAGCCAGATCCGGCCTTCAAAGAAACTTCGTTTCAGAGGCCTTTGTAAGAGATGTTCCCGGTAGGCTGTAAGAGCACTGTGCAGAGCGAATTGTTTCTTAGCTTCCCAAAGAGCTGGAAGCAAGACGCTCTGGGGCCGAACTCGCCCTTTGGAAAGAAGACTGCACGTTGTGCCTTTCTGCTCTAGGGCAAAGTAGCACACCCAGAGCAGAAGTTCTGCTTCAGGCAGATCAGGCCAGCAAAGAAACTGCGTTTCACAGGCCTTTGTAAGAGATGTTCCCGGTAGGCTGTAAGAGCACTGTGAAGAGCGAATTGTTTCATATCTTCCCAAAGAGTTGGAAGCGAGATGCTTTGGGGCCCAACTCGCCCTTTGGAAAGGAGCCTGCACGTTGTGCCTTTCAGCTCTAGGGCAATGTAGCACACCCAGAGAAGAAGTTCTGCTTCAGCCAGATCAGGCCTGCAAAGAAACTGCGTTTCACATGCCTTTGTAAGAGATGTTCCCGGTAGGCTGTAAGAGCACTGTGCAGAGCGAGTTGTTTCTTAGCTTCCCAAAGACCTGGAAGCAAGATGCTGTGGGGCCAAACTCGCCCTTTGGAAAGAAGCCTGCACATTGTGCCTTTCAGCTCTGGGGCAATGTGGCACACCCAGAGCAGAAGTTCTGCTTCAGCCAGATCAGGACTGCAAAGAAGCTGCGTTTCACAGGCCTTTGTAAGAGATGTTCCCGGTAGGCTGTAAGAGCACTGTGCAGAGCGAGTTGTTACTTAGCTTCCCAAAGAGCTGGAAGCAAGATGCTTTGGGGCCCAACTCGCCCTTTGGAAAGAAGCCTACACGTTGTGATTTTCAGCTCTAGGGCAATGTAGCACACCCAGAGCAGAAGTTCTGCTTCAGCCACATCAGGCCTGCAAAGAAACTGCGTTTCACAGACCTTTGTAAGAGATGTTCCCGGTAGGCTGTAAGAGCACTGTGCAGAGCGAGTTGTTTCTTAGCTTCCCAAAGAGCTGGAAGCAAGATGCTCTGGGTCCCAACTCGCCCTTTGGAAAGAAGCATGCACGTTGTGCCTTTCAGCTGTAGGGCAATGGAGCACACCCAGAGCAGAAGTTCTGCTTCAGCCAGATCAGGCCTGCAAAGAAAGTGCTTTTCACAGGCCTTTGTAAGAGATGTTCCCGGTAGGCTGTAAGAGCACTGTGCAGAGCGAGGTGTTTCTTAGCTTCCCAAAGAGGTGGAAGCAAGATGCTTTTGGGCCCAACTCGCCCTTTGGAAAGAAGCCTACACGTTGTGCCTTTCAGCTCTACGGCAATGTAGCACACCCAGAGCAGAAGTTCTGCTTCACCCAGATCAGGCCTGCAAAGAAAATGTGTTTCACAGGCCTTTGTAAGAGATGTTCCCGGTAGGCTGTAAGAGCACTGTGCAGAGCGAGTTGTTTCTTAGCTTCCCAAAGACCTGGAAGCAAGATGCTTTGGTGCCCAACTCGCCCTTTGGAAAGAAGCCTGCACGTTGTGCCTTTCATGTCTAGGGCAATGTAGCACACCCAGAGCAGAAGTTCTGCTTCAGCCATATCAGGCCTGCAAAGAAACTGCGTTTCACAGGCCTTTGTAAGAGATGTTCCCGGTAGGCTGTAAGAGCACTTTCCAGAGCGAGTTGTTTCTTAGCTTTCCAAAGAGCTGGAAGCAAGATGCTCTGGGGCCCAACTCGCCCTTTGGAAAGAAGCCTGCACGTTGTGCCTTTCAGCTCTAGGGCAATGTAGTACACCCAGAGCAGAAGTTCGGTTTCAGCCAGATCAGGCCTGCAAAGAAACACAGTTTCAAGGCCTTTGTAAGAGAAGTTCCCGGTAGGCTGTAAGAGCTCTGTGCAGAGCGAGTTGTTTCTTAGCTTCCCAAAGAGCTGGAAGCAAGACGCTCTGGGGCCCAACTCGCCCTTTGGAAAGAAGCCTGCACGTTGTGCCTTTCAGCTCTGGGCAATGTGGCACACCCAGAGCAGAAGTTCTGCTTCAGCCAGATGAGGCCTGCAAAGAAACTGCATTTCACAGGCCTTTGTAAGAGATGTTCCCGGTAGGCTGTAAGAGAAGTGTGCAGAGCTAGTTGTTTCCTATCTTCCCAAAGAGCTGGAAGCAAGATGCTCTGGGGCCCAACTCGCCCTTTGGAAAGAAGCCTGCACGTTGTGCCTTTCAGCTCTAGGGCAATGTAGCACACCCTGAGCAGAAGTTCTGCTTCAGCCAGATCAGGCCTGCAAAGAAACAGCGTTTCAAGGCCTTTGTAAGAGATGTTCCCGGTAGGCTGTAAGAGCACTGCGCAGAGCGAGTTGTTTCTTAGCTTCCAAAAGAGCTGGAAGCAAGATGGTCTGGGGCCCAACTCGCCCTTTGGAAAGAAGCCTGCACGTTGTGACTTTCAGCTCTAGGGCAGTGTGGCACACCCAGAGCAGAAGTTCTGCTTCAGCCAGATCAGGCCTGCAAACAAACTGCGTTTCACAGGCCTTTGTAAGAGATGTTCCCGGTAGGCTGTAAGAGCACTGTGCAGAGCGAGTTGTTTGTTAGCTTCCCACAGAGCTGGAAGCAAGATGCTCTTGGGCCCAACTTGGCCTTTGGAAAGAAGCCTGCACGTTGAGCCTTTCAGCTCTAGGGCAATGTAGTACACCCAGAGGAGAAGTTCTGCTTCAGCCAGATCAGGCCTGCAAAGAAACCACATTTCAAGGCCTTTGTAAGAGATGTTCCCGGTAGGCTGTATGAGCACTGTGCAGAGCGAGTTGTTTCTTAGCTTCCCAAAGAGCTGGAAGCAAGAGGCTCTGGGGCCCAACTCGCCCTTTGGAAAGAAGCCTGCACGTTGTGCCTTTAAGCTCTAGGGCAATGGAGCACACGCAGAGCAGAAGTTCTGCTTCAGCCAGATCAGGCCTGCAAAGAAACTGCGTTTCACAGGCCTTTGTGAGAGATGTTCCCGGTAGGCTGTAAGAGCACTGTGCAGAGAGAGTTGTTTCTTAGCTTCCCAAAGAGCTGGAAGCAAGATGCTCTGGGGCCCAACTCGCCCTTTGGAAAGAAGCCTGGACGTTGTGCCTTTCAGCTCTAGGGCAATGTGGCACACCCAGAGCAGACGTTCTGCTTCAGCCAGATGAGGCCTGCAAAGAAACTGCATTTCACAGGCGTTTGTAAGAGATATTCCAGGTAATCTGTAAGAGCACTGTGCAGAGCGAGTTGTTTCTTAGCTTCCCAAAGAGCTGGAAGCAAGATGCTCTGGGGACCAACTCGCCCTTTGGAAAGAAGCCTGCACGTTGTGACTTTCAGCTCTAGGGCAGTGTGGCACACCCAGAGCAGAAGTTCTGCTTCAGCCAGATCAGGCCTGCAAAGAAACTGCGTTTCACAGGCCTTTGTAAGAGATGTCACCTTTAGGCTGTAAGAGCACTCTGCAGAGCGAGTTGTTTCTTAGCTTCCCAAAGAGCTGGAAGCAAGATGCTCTGGGGCCCAACTCGCCCTTTGGAAAGAAGCATGCACGTTGTGCCTTTCAGCTGTAGGGCAATGTAGCACACCCAGAGCAGAAGTTCTGCTTCAGCCAGATCAGGCCTGCAAAGAAACTGCGTTTCACAGGCCTTTGTAAGAGACGTTCCCGGTAGGCTGTAAGAGCACTGTGCAGAGCGAGTTGTTTCTTAGCTTCCCAAAGAGCTGGAAGCATGATGCTCTGGGGACCAAATCGCCCTTTGGAAAGAAGACTGCACGTTGTGCCTTTCAGCTCTAGGGCAATGTGGCACACCCAGAGCAGAAGTTCTTCTTCAGCCAGATCAGGCCTGCAAAGAAACTGCGTTTCACAGGCCTTGTAAGAGATGTTCCCGGTAGGCTGTAAGAGCACTGTGCAGAACGAGTTGTTTCTTAGCTTCCCAAAGAGCTGGAAGCAAGATGCTTTGGGGCCCAACTCGCCCTTTGGAAAGAAGCCTACACGTTGTGCCTTGCAGCTCTAGGGCAATGTAGCACACCCAGAGCAGAAGTTCTGCTTCAGCCAGATCAGGCCTGCAAAGAAATTGCGTTTCACAGGCCTTTGTAAGAGATGTTCCCGGTAGGCTGTAAGAGCACTGTGCAGAGCGAGGTGTTTCTTAGCTTCCAAAAGAGCTGGAAACAAGATGCTCTGGGGCCCAACTCGCCCTTTGGAAAGAAGCCCGCACGTTGTGCCTTTCAGCTCTAGGGCAATGTAGTACACCCAGAGCAGAAGTTTGGGTTCAGCCAGATCAGGCCTGCAAAGAAACACAGTTTCAAGGCCTTTGTAAGAGAAGTTCCCGGTAGGCTGTAAGAGCACTGTGCAGAGCGAGTTGTTTCTTAGCTTCCCAAAGAGCTGGAAGCAAGACGCTCTGGGGCCCAACTCGCCCTTTGGAAAGAAGCCTGCACATTGTGCCTTTCAGCTCTAGGGCAATGTGGCACACCCAGAGCAGAAGTTCTGCTTCAGCCAGATGTGGCCTGCAAAGAAACTGCATTTCACAGGCCTTTGTAAGAGATGTTCCCGGTAGGCTGTAAGAGAAGTGTGCAGAGCTAGTTGTTTCCTATCTTCCCAAAGAGCTGGAAGCAAGATGCTCTGGGGCCCAACTCGCCCTTTGGAAAGAAGCCTGCACGTTGTGCCTTTCAGCTCTAGGGCAATGTAGCACACCCTGAGCAGAAGTTCTGCTTCAGCCAGATCAGGCCTGCAAAGAAACTGCGTTTCACAGGCCTTTGTAAGAGATGTTCCTGGTAGGCTGTAAGAGCACTGTGCAGAGCGAGTTGTTTCTTAGCTTCCCAAAGAGCTGGAAGCAAGATGCTTTGGGGCCCAACTCGCCCTTTGGAAAGAAGACTGCACGTTGTGCCTTTCAGCTCTAGGGCAATGTGGCACACCCAGAGAAGAAGTTCTGCTGCAGCCAGATCAGGCCTGCAAAGAAACTGCGTTTCACAGTCCTTTGTAAGAGACGTTCCCGGTAGGCTGTAAGAGCACTGTGCAGAGCGAGTTGTTTCTTAGCTTCCCAAAGAGCTGGAAGCAAGATGCTCTGGGGCCCAAATCGCCCTTTGGAAAGAAGACTGCACGTTGTGCCTTTCAGCTCTAGGGCAATGTGGCACACCCAGAGCAGAAGTTCTGCTTCAGCCAGATCAGGCCTGCAAAGAAACTGCGTTTCACAGGCCTTTGGAAGAGATGTTCCCGGTAGGCTGTAAGAGCACTGTGCAGAGCGAGTTGTTTCTTAGCTTCCCAAAGACTTGGAAGCAAGATGCTTTGGGGCCCAACTCGCCCTTTGGAAAGAAGCCTAACGTTGTGCCTTTCAGCTCTAGGGCAATGTAGCACACCCAGAGAAGAAGTTCTGCTTCAGCCAGATCATGCCTGCAAATAAACTGCATTTCACAGGCCTTTGTAAGAGATGTTCCCGGTAGGCCGTAAGAACACTGTGCAGAAGGAGTTGTTTGTTAGCTTCCCACAGAGCTGGAAGCAAGATGCTTTGGGGCCCAACTTGCCCTTTGGAAAGAAGCCTGCACGTTGTGCCTTTCAGCTCTAGGTCAATGTGGCACACCCAGAGCAGCAGTTCTGCTTCAGCCAGAGCAGGACTGCAAAGAAACTGCGTTTCACAGGCCTTTGTAAGAGATGTTCCCGGTAGGCTGTAAGAGCACTGTGCAGAGCGAGTTGTTCCTTAGCTTCCCAAAGAGCTGGAAGCAAGATGCTTTGGGGCCCAACTCGCCCTTTGGAAAGAAGCCTGCACGTTGTGCCTTTCAGCTCTAGGGCGATGTAGCACACCCAGAGCAGAAGTTCTGCTGCAGCCAGATCAGGCCTTCAAAGAAACTTCGTTTCAGAGGCCTTTGTAAGAGATGTTCCCGGTAGGCTGTAAGAGCACTGTGCAGAGCGAGTTGTTTCTTAGCTTCCCAAAGAGCTGGAAGCAAGATGCTTTGGTGCCGAACTCGCCCTTTGGAAAGAAGCCTGCACGTTGTGCCTTTCAGCTCTACGGCAATGTAGCACACCCAGAGAAGAAGTTCTGCTTCACCCAGATCAGGCCTGCAAAGAAACTGTGTTTCACAGGCCTTTGTAAGAGATGTTCCCTGTAGGCTCTAAGAGCACTGTGCAGAGCGAGTTGTTTCTTAGCTTCCCAAAGACCTGGAAGCAAGATGCTTTGGTGCCCAACTCGCCCTTTGGAAAGAAGCCTGCACGTTGTGCCTTTCATGTCTAGGGCAATGTAGCACACCCAGAGCAGAAGTTCTGCTTCAGCCATATCAGGCATGCAAAGAAACTGCGTTTCACAGGCCTTTGTAAGAGATGTTCCCGGTAGGCTGTAAGAGCACTGTGCAGAGCGAGGTGTTTCTTAGCTTCCCAAAGAGCTGGAAGCAAGATGCTCTGGGGCCCAACTCGCCCTTTGGAAAGAAGCCTGCACGTTGTGCCTTTCAGCTCTAGGGCAATGTAGTACACCCAGAGCAGAAGTTTGGGTTCAGCCAGATCAGGCCTGCAAAGAAACACAGTTTCAAGGCCTTTGTAAGAGAAGATCCCGGTAGGCTGTAAGAGCTCTGTGCAGAGCAAGTTGTTTCTTAGCTTCCCAAAGAGCTGGAAGCAAGACGCTCTGGGGCCCAACTCGCCTTTGGAAAGAAGCCTGCACATTGTGCCTTTCAGCTCTAGGGCAATGTGGCACACCCAGAGCAGAAGTTCTGCTTCAGCCAGATGAGGCCTGCAAAGAAACTGCATTTCACAGGCCTTTGTAAGAGATGTTCCCGGTAGGCTGTAAGAGAAGTGTGCAGAGCTAGTTGTTTCCTATCTTCCCAAAGAGCTGGAAGCAAGATGCTCTGGGGCCCAACTCGCCCTTTGGAAAGGAGCCTGCACGTTGTGCCTTTCAGCTCTAGGGCAATGTAGCACACCCTGAGCAGAAGTTCTGCTTCAGCCAGATCAGGCCTGCAAAGAAACTGCGTTTCACAGGCCTTTGTAAGAGATGTTCCTGGTAGGCTGTAAGAGCACTGTGCAGAGCGAGTTGTTTCTTAGCTTCCCAAAGAGCTGGAAGCAAGATGCTTTGGGGCCCAACTCGCCCTTTGGAAAGAAGACTGCACGTTGTGCCTTTCAGCTCTAGGGCAATGTGGCACACCCAGAGAAGAAGTTCTGCTGCAGCCAGATCAGGCCTGCAAAGAAACTGCGTTTCACAGGCCTTTGTAAGAGACGTTCCCGGTAGGCTGTAAGAGCACTGTGCAGAGCGAGTTGTTTCTTAGCTTCTCAAAGAGCTGGAAGCAAGATGCTCTGGGGCCCAAATCGCCCTTTGGAAAGAAGACTGCACGTTGTGCCTTACAGCTCTAGGGCAATGTGGCACACCCAGAGCAGAAGTTCTGCTTCAGCCAGATCAGGCCTGCAAAGAAACTGCGTTTCACAGGCCTTTGGAAGAGATGTTCCCGGTAGGCTGTAAGAGCACTGTGCAGAGCGAGTTGTTTCTTAGCTTCCCAAAGACTTGGAAGCAAGATGCTTTGGGGCCCAACTCGCCCTTTGGAAAGAAGCCTAACGTTGTGCCTTTCAGCTCTAGGGCAATGTAGCACACCCAGAGAAGAAGTTCTGCTTCAGCCAGATCATGCCTGCAAATAAACTGCATTTCACAGGCCTTTGTAAGAGATGTTCCCGGTAGGCCGTAAGAACACTGTGCAGAAGGAGTTGTTTGTTAGCTTCCCACAGAGCTGGAAGCAAGATGCTTTGGGGCCCAACTTGCCCTTTGGAAGGAACCCTGCACGTTGTGCCTTTCAGCTCTAGGTCAATGTGGCACACCCAGAGCAGAAGTTCTGCTTCAGCCAGAGCAGGACTGCAAAGAAGCTGCGTTTCACAGGCCTTTGTAAGAGTTGTTCCCGGTAGGCTGTAAGAGCACTGTGCAGAGCGAGTTGTTCCTTAGCTTCCCAAAGAGCTGGAAGCAAGATGCTTTGGGGCCCAACTCGCCCTTTGGAAAGAAGCCTGCACGCTGTGCCTTTCAGCTCTAGGGCGATGTAGCACACCCAGAGCAGAAGTTCTGCTGCAGCCAGATCAGGCCTTCAAAGAAACTTCGTTTCAGAGGCCTTTGTAAGAGATGTTCCCGGTAGGCTGTAAGAGCACTGTGCAGAGCGAGTTGTTTCTTAGCTTCCCAAAGAGCTGGAAGCAAGACGCTCTGGGGCCGAACTCGCCCTTTGGAAAGAAGCCTGCACGTTGTGCCTTTCTGCTCTAGGGCAAAGTAGCACACCCAGAGCAGAAGTTCTGCTTCAGGCAGATCAGGCCAGCAAAGAAACTGCGTTTCACAGGCCTTTGTAAGAGATGTTCCCGGTAGGCTGTAAGAGCACTGTG
Organism: Equus przewalskii; assembly: GCF_037783145.1. Lineage (NCBI taxonomy): Eukaryota > Metazoa > Chordata > Mammalia > Perissodactyla > Equidae > Equus > Equus przewalskii. Next base: position 16,627,081 of record NC_091841.1, read on the forward strand.
AAGAGCGAATTGTTTCATATCTTCCCAAAGACTTGGAAACGAGATGCTTTGGGGCCCAACTCGCCCTTTGGAAAGGAGCCTGCACGTTGTGCCTTTCAGCTAGGGCAATGTAGCACACCCAGAGCAGAAGTTCTGCTTCAGCCACATCAGGCCTGCAAAGAAACTGCGTTTCACAGGCCTTTGTAAGAGATGTTCCCGGTAGGCTGTAAGAGCACTGTCCAGAGCGAGTTGTTTCTTAGCTTCCCAAAGAGCTGGAAGCCAGATGCTCTGGGGCCCAACTCGCCCTTTGGAAAGAAGCCTGGACGTTGTGCCTTTCAGCTCTAGGGCAATGTGGCACACCCAGAGCAGACGTTCTGCTTCAGCCAGATGAGGCCTGCAAAGAAACTGCGTTTCACAGGCGTTTGTAAGAGATATTCCAGGTAATCTGTAAGAGCACTGTGCAGAGCGAGTTGCTTCTTAGCTTCCCAAACAGCTGGAAGCAAGATGCTCTGGGGTCCAACTCGCCCTTTGGAAAGAAGCCTGCACGTTGTGACTTTCAGCTCTAGGGCAGTGTGGCACACCCAGAGCAGACGTTCTGCTTCAGCCAGATCAGGCCTGCAAAGAAACTGCGTTTCACAGGCCATTGGAAGAGATGTTCCCGGTAGTCTGTAAGAGCACTGTGCAGAGCGAGTTGTTTCTTAGCTTCCCAAAGACTTGGAAGCAAGATGCTTTGGGGCCCAACTCGCCCTTTGGAAAGAAGCCTAACGTTGTGCCTTTCAGCTCTAGGGCAATGTAGCACACCCAGAGAAGAAGTTCTGCTTCAGCCAGATCATGCCTGCAAATAAACTTCATTTCACAGGCCTTTGTAAGAGATGTTCCCGGTAGGCTGTAAGAACACTGTGCAGAAGGAGTTGTTTGTTAGCTTCCCACAGAGCTGGAAGCAAGATGCTTTGGGGCCCAACTTGCCCTTTGGAAAGAAGCCTGCACGTTGTGCCTTTCAGCTCTAGGTCAATGTGGCACACCCAGAGCAGAAGTTCTGCTTCAGCCAGAGCAGGACTGCAAAGAAGCTGCGTTTCACAGGCCTTTGTAAGAGATGTTCCCGGTAGGCTGTAAGAGCACTGTGAAGAGCGAATTGTTTCATATCTTCCCAAAGAGTTGGAAGCAAGATGCTTTGGGTCCCAACTCGCCCTTTGGAAAGGAGCCTGCACGTTTTGCCTTTCAGCTCTAGGTCAATGTAGCACACCCAGAGCAGAAGTTCTGCTTCAGCCAGATCAGGCCTGCAAAGAAACTGCGTTTCACAGGCCTTTGTAAGAGATGTTCCCGGTAGGCTGTAAGAGCACTGCGCAGAGCGAGTTGTTTCTTAGCTTCCCAAAGAGCTGGAAGCAAGATGCTCTGGGGCCCACCTCGCCCTTTGGAAAGAAGCCTGCACGTTGTTACTTTCAGCTCTAGGGCAGTGTGGCACACCCAGAGCAGAAGTTCTGCTTCAGCCAGATCAGGCCTGCAAACAAACTGCGTTTCACAGGCCTTTGTAAGAGATGTTCCCGGTAGGCTGTAAGAGCACTGTGCAGAGCGAGTTGTTTCTTAGCTTCCCAAAGAGCTGGATGCAAGATGCTCTGGGGCCCAACTTGGCCTTTGGAAAGAAGCCTGCACGTTGAGCCTTTCAGCTCTAGGGCAATGTAGTACACCCAGAGGAGAAGTTCTGCTTCAGCCAGATCAGGCCTGCAAAGAAACCACATTTCAAGGTCTTTGTAAGAGATGTTCCCGGTAGGCTGTATGAGCACTGTGCAGAGCGAGTTGTTTCTTAGCTTCCCAAAGAGCTGGAAGCAAGAGGCTCTGGGGCCCAACTCGCCCTTTGGAAAGAAGCCTGCACGTTGTGCCTTTAAGCTCTAGGGCAATGGAGCACACGCAGAGCAGAAGTTCTGCTTCAGCCAGATCAGGCCTGCAAAGAAACTGCGTTTCACAGGCCTTTGTGAGAGATGTTCCCGGTAGGCTGTAAGAGCACTGTGCAGAGAGAGTTGTTTCTTAGCTTCCCAAAGAGCTGGAAGCAAGATGCTCTGGGGCCCAACTCGCCCTTTGGAAAGAAGCCTGGACGTTGTGCCTTTCAGCTCTAGGGCAATGTGGCACACCCAGAGCAGACGTTCTGCTTCAGCCAGATGAGGCCTGCAAAGAAACTGCATTTCACAGGCGTTTGTAAGAGATATTCCAGGTAATCTGTAAGAGCACTGTGCAGAGCGAGTTGTTTCTTAGCTTCCCAAAGAGCTGGAAGCAAGATGCTCTGGGGACCAACTCGCCCTTTGGAAAGAAGCCTGCACATTGTGACTTTCAGCTCTAGGGCAGTGTGGCACACCCAGAGCAGAAGTTCTGCTTCAGCCAGATCAGGCCTGCAAAGAAACTGCGTTTCACAGGCCTTTGTAAGAGATGTCACCTTTAGGCTGTAAGAGCACTGTGCAGAGCGAGTTGTTTTTTAGCTTCCCAAAGAGCTGGAAGCAAGATGCTCTGGGGCCCAACTCGCCCTTTGGAAAGAAGCATGCACGTTGTGCCTTTCAGCTGTAGGGCAATGTAGCACACCCAGAGCAGAAGTTCTGCTTCAGCCAGATCAGGCCTGCAAAGAAACTGCGTTTCACAGGCCTTTGTAAGAGACGTTCCCGGTAGGCTGTAAGAGCACTGTGCAGAGCGAGTTGTTTCTTAGCTTCCCAAAGACTTGGAAGCAAGATGCTTTGGGGCCCAACTCGCCCTTTGGAAAGAAGCCTAACGTTGTGCCTTTCAGCTCTAGGGCAATGTAGCACACCCAGAGAAGAAGTTCTGCTTCAGCCAGATCATGCCTGCAAATAAACTGCATTTCACAGGCCTTTGTAAGAGATGTTCCCGGTAGGCCGTAAGAACACTGTGCAGAAGGAGTTGTTTGTTAGCTTCCCACAGAGCTGGAAGCAAGATGCTTTGGGGCCCAACTTGCCCTTTGGAAAGAACCCTGCACGTTGTGCCTTTCAGCTCTAGGTCAATGTGGCACACCCAGAGCAGAAGTTCTGCTTCAGCCAGAGCAGGACTGCAAAGAAGCTGCGTTTCACAGGCCTTTGTAAGAGATGTTCCCGGTAGGCTGTAAGAGCACTGTGCAGAGCGAGTTGTTCCTTAGCTTCCCAAAGAGCTGGAAGCAAGATGCTTTGGTGCCCAACTCGCCCTTTGGAAAGAAGCCTGCACGTTGTGCCTTTCAGCTCTAGGGCGATGTAGCACACCCAGAGCAGAAGTTCTGCTGCAGCCAGATCAGGCCTTCAAAGAAACTTCGTTTCAGAGGCCTTTGTAAGAGATGTTCCCGGTAGGCTGTAAGAGCACTGTGCAGAGCGAGTTGTTTCTTAGCTTCCCAAAGAGCTGGAAGCAAGACGCTCTGGGGCCGAACTCGCCCTTTGGAAAGAAGCCTGCACGTTGTGCCTTTCTGCTCTAGGGCAAAGTAGCACACCCAGAGCAGAAGTTCCTCTTCAGGCAGATCAGGCCAGCAAAGAAACTGCGTTTCACAGGCCTTTGTAAGAGATGTTCCCGGTAGGCTGTAAGAGCACTGTGAAGAGCGAATTGTTTCATATCTTCCCAAAGACTTGGAAGCGAGATGCTTTGGGGCCCAACTCGCCCTTTGGAAAGGAGCCTGCACGTTGTGCCTTTCAGCTAGGGCAATGTAGCACACCCAGAGCAGAAGTTCTGCTTCAGCCAGATCAGGCCTGCAAAGAAACTGCGTTTCACAGGCCTTTGTAAGAGATGTTCCCGGTAGGCTGTAAGAGCACTGTCCAGAGCGAGTTGTTTCTTAGCTTCCCAAAGAGCTGGAAGCAAGATGCTCTGGGGCCCAACTCGCCCTTTGGAAAGAAGCCTGGACGTTGTGCCTTTCAGCTCTAGGGCAATGTGGCACACCCAGCGCAGACGTTCTGCTTCAGCCAGATGAGGCCTGCAAAGAAACTGCGTTTCACAGGCGTTTGTAAGAGATATTCCAGGTAATCTGTAAGAGCACTGTGCAGAGCGAGTTGTTTCTTAGCTTCCCAAAGAGCTGGAAGCAAGATGCTCTGGGGCCCAACTCGCCCTTTGGAAAGAAGCCTGCACGTTGTGACTTTCAGCTCTAGGGCAGTGTGGCACACCCAGAGCAGACGTTCTGCTTCAGCCAGATCAGGCCTGCAAAGAAACTGCGTTTCACAGGCCATTGGAATTGTTCCCGGTAGGCTGTAAGAGCACTGTGCAAAGCGAGTTGTTTCATATCTTCCCAAAGAGTTGGAAGCAAGATGCTTTGGGTCCCAACTCGCCCTTTGGAAAGGAGCCTGCCCGTTGTGCCTTTCAGCTCTAGGGCAATGTAGCACACCCAGAGCAGAAGTTCTGCTTCAGCCAGATCAGGCCTGCAAAGAAACTGCGTTTCACAGGCCTTTGTAAGAGATGTTCCCGGTAGGCTGTAAGAGCACTGTGCAAAGCGAGTTGTTTCTTACCTTCCCAAAGAGCTGGAAGCAAGATGCTCTGGGGCCCAACTCGCACTTTGGAAAGAGGCCTACACGTTGTGATTTTCAGCTCTAGGGCAATGTAGCACACCCAGAGCAGAAGTTCAGCTTCAGCCAGATCAGGCCTTCAAAGAAACTGCGTTTCACAGGCCTTTGTAAGAGATGTTCACGGTAGGCTGTAAGAGCACTGTGCAGAGCGAGTTGTTTCTTACCTTCCCAAAGAGCTGGAAGCAAGATGATCTGGGTCCAAACTCGCCCTTTGGAAAGAAGCCTGCACGTTGTGCCTTTCAGCTCTGGGGCAATGTGGCACACCCAGAGCAGAAGTTCTGCTTCAGCGAGATCAGGCCTTCAAAGAAACTGCGTTTCACAGGCCTTTGTAAGAGATGTTCCCGGTAGGCTGTAAGAGCACTGTGCAGAGCGAGTTGTTTCTTAGCTTCCCAAAGAGCTGGAAGCAAGATGCTTTGGGGCCCAACTCGCCCTTTGGAAAGAAGCCTACACGTTGTGCCTTTCAGCTCTAGGGCAATGTAGCACACCCAGAGAAGAAGTTCTGCTTCAGCGAGATCAGGCATGCAAATAAACTGCATTTCACAGGCCTTGTAAGAGATGTTCCCGGTAGGATGTAAGAACACTGTGCAGAGGGAGTTGTTTCTTAGCTTAACAAAGAGCTGGAAGCAAGATGCTCTGGGGCCCAACTTGCACTTTGGAAAGAAGCCTGCACGTTGTGCCTTTCAGCTCTAGGTCAATGTGGCACACCCAGAGCAGAAGTTCTGCTTCAGCCAGATCAGGCCAGCAAAGAAACTGCGTTTCACAGGCCTTTGTAAGAGATGTTCCCGGTAGGCTGTAAGAGCACTGTGCAGAGCGAGTTGTTTCTTAGCTTCCCAAAGAGTTGGAAGCAAGATGCTTTGGGGCCCAACTCGCCCTTTGGAAAGGAGGCTGCACGTTGTGCCTTTCAGCTGTAGGGCAATGTAGGACACCCAGAGAAGAAGTTCTGCTTCAGCCAGAGCAGGGCTGCAAAGAAACAGCATTCCAAGTCCTTTGTAAGAAATGTTCCCGGTAGGCTGTAAGAGCACTGTGCAGAGCGAGTTGTTTCTTAGCTTCCCAAAGAGCTGGAAGCAAGATGCTTTGGGGCCCAACTCGCCCTTTGGAAAGAAGACTGCACGTTGTGCCTTTCAGCTCTAGGGCAATGGGGCACACCCAGAGAAGAAGTTCTGCTGCAGCCAGATCAGGCCCGCAAAGAAACTGCGTTTCACAGGCCTTTGTAAGAGACGTTCCCGGTAGGCTGTAAGCGCACTGTGCAGAGCGAGTTGTTTCTTAGCTTCCCAAAGAGCTGGAAGCAAGATGCTCTGGGGCCCAAATCGCCCTTTGGAAAGAAGACTGCACGTTGTGCCTTTCAGCTCTAGGGCAATGTGGCACACCCAGAGCAGAAGTTCTGCTTCAGCCAGATCAGGCGTGCAAAGAAACTGCGTTTCACAGGCCTTTGGAAGAGATGTTCCCGGTAGGCTGTAAGAGAACTGTGCAGAGCGAGTTGTTTCTTAGCTTCTCAAAGACTTGGAAGCAAGATGCTTTGGGGCCCAACTCACCCTTTGGAAAGAAGCCTAACGTTGTGCCTTTCAGCTCTAGGGCAATGTAGCACACCCATAGAAGAAGTTCTGCTTCAGCCAGATCATGCCTGCAAATAAACTGCATTTCACAGGCCTTTGTAAGAGATGTTCCCGGTAGGCCGTAAGAACACTGTGCAGAAGGAGTTGTTTGTTAGCTTCCCACAGAGCTGGAAGCAAGATGCTTTGGGGCCCAACTTGCCCTTTGGAAAGAAGCCTGAACGTTGTGCCTTTCAGCTCTAGGTCAATGTGGCACACCCAGAGCAGAAGTTCTGCTGCAGCCAGATCAGGCCTTCAAAGAAACTTCGTTTCAGTGGCCTTTGTAAGAGATGTTCCCGGTAGGCTGTAAGAGCACTGTGCAGAGCGAGTTGTTTCTTAGCTTCCCAAAGAGCTGGAAGCATGACGCTCTGGGGCCGAACTCGCCCTTTGGAAAGAAGCCTGCACGTTGTGCCTTTCTGCTCTAGGGCAAAGTAGCACACCCAGAGCAGAAGTTCTGCTTCAGGCAGATCAGGCCAGCAAAGAAACTGCGTTTCACAGGCCTTTGTAAGAGATGTTCCCGGTAGGCTGTAAGAGCATTTTGAAGAGCGAATTGTTTCATATCTTCCCAAAGAGTTGGAAGCGAGATGCTTTGAGGCCCAACTCGCCCTTTGGAAAGGAGCCTGCACGTTGTGCCTTTCAGCTAGGGCAATGTAGCACACCCAGAGCAGAAGTTCTGCTTCAGCCAGATGAGGCCTGCAAAGAAACTGCGTTTCACAGGCGTTTGTAAGAGATATTCCAGGTAATCTGTAAGAGCACTGTGCAGAGCGAGTTGTTTCTTAGCTTCCCAAAGAGCTGGAAGCAAGATGCTCTGGGGACCAACTCGCCCTTTGGAAAGAAGCCTGGACGTTGTGACTTTCAGCTCTAGGGCAGTGTGGCACACCCAGAGCAGACGTTCTGCTTCAGCCAGATCAGGCCTGCAAAGAAACTGCGTTTCACAGGCCATTGGAAGAGATGTTCCCGGTAGGCTGTAAGAGCACTGTGTAGAGCGAGTTGTTTCTTAGCTTCCCAAAGACTTGGAAGCAAGATGCTTTGGGGCCCAACTCGCCCTTTGGAAAGAAGCCTAACGTTGTGCCTTTCAGCTCTAGGGCAATGTAGCACACCCAGAGAAGAAGTTCTGCTTCAGCCAGATCATGCCTGCAAATAAACTGCATTTCACAGGCCTTTTTAGGAGATGTTCCCGGTAGGCTGTAAGAACACTGTGCAGAAGGAGTTGTTTGTTAGCTTCCCACAGAGCTGGAAGCAAGATGCTTTGGGGCCCAACTTGCCCTTTGGAAAGAAGCCTGCACGTTGTGCCTTTCAGCTCTAGGTCAATGTGGCACACCCAGAGCAGAAGTTCTGCTTCAGCCAGAGCAGGACTGCAAAGAAGCTGCGTTTCACAGGCCTTTGTAAGAGATGTTCCCGGTAGGCTGTAAGAGCACTGTGCAGAGCGAGTTGTTCCTTAGCTTCCCAAAGAGCTGGAAGCAAGATGCTTTGGGGCCCAACTCGCCCTTTGGAAAGAAGCCTGCACGTTGTGCCTTTCAGCTCTAGGGCGATGTAGCACACCCAGAGCAGAAGTTCTGCTGCAGCCAGATCAGGCCTTCAAAGAAACTTCGTTTCAGAGGCCTTTGTAAGAGATGTTCCCGGTAGGCTGTAAGAGCACTGTGCAGAGCGAGTTGTTTCTTAGCTTCCCAAAGAGCTGGAAGCAAGACGCTCTGGGGCCGAAATCGCCCTTTGGAAAGAAGCCTGCACGTTGTGCCTTTCTGCTCTAGGGCAAAGTAGCACACCCAGAGCAGAAGTTCTGCTTCAGGCAGATCAGGCCAGCAAAGAAACTGCGTTTCACAGGCCTTTGTAAGAGATGTTCCCGGTAGGCTGTAAGAGCACTGTGAAGAGCGAATTGTTTCATATCTTCCCAAAGAGTTGGAAGCAAGATGCTTTGGGGCCCAACTCGCCCTTTGGAAAGGAGCCTGCACGTTTTGCCTTTCAGCTCTAGGGCAATGTAGCACACCCAGAGCAGAAGTTCTGCTTCAGCCAGATCAGGCCTGCAAAGAAACTGCGTTTCACAGGCCTTTGTAAGAGATGTTCCCGGTAGGCTGTAAGAGCACTGTGCAGAGCGAGTTGTTTCTTAGCTTCCCAAAGAGCTGGAAGCAAGATGCTGTGGGGCCAAACTCGCCCTTTGGAAAGAAGCCTGCACGTTGTGCCTTTCAGCTCTAGGGCAATGTAGCACACCCAGAGCAGAAGTTCTGCTTCAGCCAGAGCAGGGCTGCAAAGAAACAGCATTCCAAGTCCTTTGTAAGAAATGTTCCCGGTAGGCTGTAAGAGCACTGTGCAGAGCGATTTTTTTCTTAGCTTCCCAAAGAGCTGGAAGCAAGATGCTCTGGGGCCCAACTCGCCCTTTGGAAAGAAGCCTGCACGTTATGCCTTTCTGCTCTAGGGCAATATAGCACACCCAGAGCAGAAGTTCTGCTTCAGGCAGATCATGCCTGCAAATAAACTGCATTTCACAGGCCTTTGTAAGAGATGTTCCCGGTAGGCTTTAAGAACACTGTGCAGAGGGAGTTGTTTGATAGCTTCCCACAGAGCTGGAAGCAAGATGCTTTGGGGCCCAACTTGCCCTTTGGAAGGAAGCCTGCACGTTGTGCCTTTCAGCTCTAGGGCAATGTGGCACACCCAGAGCAGAAGTTCTGCTTCAGCCAGAGCAGGACTGCAAAGAAGCTGCGTTTCACAGGCCTTTGTAAGAGATGTTCCCGGTAGGCTGTAAGAGCACTGTGCAGAGCGAGTTGTTCCTTAGCTTCCCAAAGAGCTGGAAGCAAGATGCTTTGGGGCCCAAATCGCCCTTAGGAAAGAAGCCTGCACGTTGTGCCTTTCACCTCTAGGGCGATGTAGCACACCCAGAGCAGAAGTTCTGCTGCAGCCAGATCAGGCCTGCAAAGAAACTTCGTTTCAGAGGCCTTTGTAAGAGACGTTCCCGGTAGGCTGTAAGAGCACTGTGCAGAGCGAGTTGTTTCTTAGCTTCCCAAAGAGCTGGAAGCAAGATGCTCTGGTGCCCAACTCGCCCTTTGGAAAGAAGCCTGCACGTTGTGCCTTTCTGCTCTAGGGCAAAGTAGCACACCCAGAGCAGAAGTTCTGCTTCAGCCAGATCAGGCCAGCAAAGAAACTGCGTTTCACAGGCCTTTGTAAGAGATGTTCCCGGTAGGCTGTAAGAGCACTGTGCAAAGCGAGTTGTTTCATATCTTCCCAAAGAGTTGGAAGCAAGATGCTTTGGGGCCCAACTCGCCCTTTGGAAAGGAGCCTGCCCGTTGTGCCTTTCAGCTCTAGGGCAATGTAGCACACCCAGAGCAGAAGTTCTGCTTCAGCCAGATCAGGCCTGCAAAGAAACTGCGTTTCACAGGCCTTTGTAAGAGATGTTCCCGGTAGGCTGTAAGAGCACTGTGCAAAGCGAGTTGTTTTTTAGCTTCCCAGAGAGCTGGAAGCAAGATGCTGTGGGGCCAAACTCGCCCTTTGGAGAGAAGCCTGCACGTGGTGCCTTTCAGCTCTAGGGCAATGTAGCACACCCAGAGCAGAAGTTCTGCTCCAGCCAGAGCAGGGCTGCAAAGAAACAGCATTCCAAGTCCTTTGTAAGAAATGTTCCCGGTAGGCTGTAAGAGCACTGTGCAGAGCGAGTTGTTTCTTACCTTCCCAAAGAGCTGGAAGCAAGATGCTCTGGGGCCCAACTCGCCCTTTGGAAAGAAGCCTGCACGTTGTGCCTTTCAGCTCTAGATCAATGTAGCACACCCAGAGCAGAAGTTCAGCTTCAGCCAGATCAGGCCTGCAAAGAAACTGCGTTTCACAGGCCTTTGTAAGAGATGTTCCCGGTAGGCTGTAAGAGCACTGTGCAGAGCGAGTTGTTTCTTAGCTTCCCAAAGAGCTGGAAGCAAGATGCTCTGGGTCCCAACACGTCCTTTGGAAAGAAGCATGCACGTTGTGCCTTTCAGCTGTAGGGCATGTAGCACAACCAGAGCAGAAGTTCTGCTTCAGCCACATCAGGCCTGCAAAGAAACTGCTTTTCACAGGCCTTTGTAAGAGATGTTCCCGGTAGGCTTTAAGAGCACTGTGCAGAGCGAGTTGTTTCTTAGCTTCCCAAAGAGCTGGAAGCAAGATGCTTTTGGGCCCAACTCGCCCTTTGGAAAGAAGCCTGCACGTTGTGCCTTTCAGCTCTAGGGCAATGTAGCACACCCAGAGCAGAAGTTCTGCTTCCGCGAGATCAGGCCTGCAAAGAAACTGCGTTTCACAGGCCTTTGTAAGAGATGTTCCCGGTAGGCTGTAAGAGCACTGTGCAGAGCGAGTTGTTTCTTAGCTTCCCAAAGAGCTGGAAGCAAGATGCTCTGGGGCCCAACTCGCCCTTTGGAAAGAAGACTGCACGTTGTGCCTTTCAGCTCTAGGGCAATGTGGCACACCCAGAGCAGAAGTTCTGCTTCAGCCAGATCAGGCCTGCAAAGAAACTGCGTTTCACAGGCCTTTGTAAGAGATGTTCCCGGTAGGCTGTAAGAGCACTGTGCAGAGCGAGTTGTTTCTTAGCTTCCCAAAGAGCTGGAAGCAAGATGCTCTGGTGCCCAACTCGCCCTTTGGAAAGAAGCCTGCACGTTGTGCCTTTCTGCTCTAGGGCAAAGTAGCACACCCAGAGCAGAAGTTCTGCTTCAGCCAGATCAGGCCAGCAAAGAAACTGCGTTTCACAGGCCTTTGTAAGAGATGTTCCCGGTAGGCTGTAAGAGCACTGTGCAGAGCGAGTTGTTTCATATCTTCCCAAAGAGTTGGAAGCAAGATGCTTTGGGGCCCAACTCGCCCTTTGGAAAGGAGCCTGCACGTTGTGCCTTTCAGCTGTAGGGCAATGTAGCACACCCAGAGCAGAAGTTCTGCTTCAGCCAGATCAGGCCTTCAAAGAAACTGCGTTTCACAGGCCTTTGTAAGAGATGTTCCCGGTAGGCTGTAAGAGCACTGTGCAGAGCGAGTTGTTTCTTAGCTTCCCAAAGAGCTGGAAGCAAGATGCTGTGGGGCCAAACTCGCCCTTTCGAAAGAAGCCTGCACGTTGTGCCTTTCAACTCTAGGGCAATGTAGCACACCCAGAGCAGAAGTTCTGCTTCAGCCACAGCAGGGCTGCAAAGAAACAGCATTCCAAGTCCTTTGTAAGAAATGTTCCCGGTAGGCTGTAAGAGCACTGTGCAGAGCGAGTTGTTTCTTACCTTCCCAAAGAGCTGGAAGCAAGATGCTCTGGGGCCCAACTCGCCCTTTGGAAAGAAGCCTGCACGTTGTGCCTTTAAGCTCTGGGGCAATGTGGCACACCCAGAGCAGAAGTTCTGCTTCACCCAGATCAGGCCTTCAAAGAAACTGCGTTTCACAGGCCTTTGTAAGAGATGTTCCCGGTAGGCTGTAAGAGCACTGTGCAGAGCGAGTTGTTTCTTAGCTTCCCAAAGATCTGGAAGCAAGATGCTCTGGGGCCCAACTCGCCCTTTGGAAAGAAGCCTGCACGTTGTGCCTTTCAGCTCTGGGGCAATGTGGCACACCCAGAGCAGAAGTTCTGCTTCAGCCAGATCAGGCCTGCAGATAAACTGCATTTCACAGGGCTTTGTAAGAGATGTTCCCGGTAGGCTGTAAGAACACTGTGCAGAGGGAGTTGTTTGTTAGCTTCCCACAGAGCTGGAAGCAAGATGCTTTGGGGCCCAACTTGCCCTTTGGAAGGAAGCCTGCACGTTGTGCCTTTCAGCTCTAGGGCAATGTGCCACACCCAGAGCAGAAGTTCTGCTTCAGCCAGAGCAGGACTGCAAAGAAGCTGCGTTTCACAGGCCTTTGTAAGAGATGTTCCCGGTAGGGTGTAAGAGCACTGTGCAGAGCAAGTTGTTACTTAGCTTCCCAAAGAGCTGGAAGCAAGATGCTTTGGGGCCCAAATCGCCCTTAGGAAAGAAGCCTGCACGTTGTGCCTTTCACCTCTAGGGCGATGTAGCACACCCAGAGCAGAAGTTCTGCTGCAGCCAGATCAGGCCTGCAAAGAAACTTCGTTTCAGAGGCCTTTGTAAGAGACGTTCCCGGTAGGCTGTAAGAGCACTGTGCAGAGCGAGTTGTTTCTTAGCTTCCCAAAGAGCTGGAAGCAAGATGCTTTGGGGCCCAACTCGCCCTTTGGAAAGAAGCCTGCACGTTGTGCCTTTCAGCTCTAGGGCAATGTAGCACACCCAGAGAAGAAGTTCTGCTTCAGCCAGATCATGCCTGCAAATAAACTGCATTTCACAGGCCTTTGTAAGAGATGTTCCCGGTAGGCTGTAAGAACACTGTGCAGAGGGAGTTGTTTGTTAGCTTCCCACAGAGCTGGAAGCAAGATGCTTTGGGGCCCAACTTGCCCTTTGGAAGGAAGCCGGCACGTTGTGCCTTTCAGCTCTAGGGCAATGTGGCACACACAGAGCAGAAGTTCTGCTTCAGCCAGAGCAGGACTGCAAAGAAGCTGCGTTTCACAGGCCTTTGTAAGAGATGTTCCCGGTAGGCTGTAAGAGCACTGTGCAGAGCGAGTTGTTCCTTAGCTTCCCAAAGAGCTGGAAGCAAGATGCTTTGGGGCCCAAATCGCCCTTAGGAAAGAAGCCTGCACGTTGTGCCTTTCACCTCTAGGGCGATGTAGCACACCCAGAGCAGAAGTTCTGCTGCAGCCAGATCAGGCCTGCAAAGAAACTTCGTTTCAGAGGCCTTTGTAAGAGACGTTCCCGGTAGGCTGTAAGAGCACTGTGCAGAGCGAGTTGTTTCTTAGCTTCCCAAAGAGCTGGAAGCAAGATGCTCTGGTGCCCAACTCGCCCTTTGGAAAGAAGCCTGCACGTTGTGCCTTTCTGCTCTAGGGCAAAGTAGCACACCCAGAGCAGAAGTTCTGCTTCAGCCAGATCAGGCCAGCAAAGAAACTGCGTTTCACAGGCCTTTGTAAGAGATGTTCCCGGTAGGCTGTAAGAGCACTGTGCAGAGCGAGTTGTTTCTTAGCTTCCCAAAGAGCTGGAAGCAAGATGCTTTGGGGCCCAACTCGCCCTTTGGAAAGAGGCCTACACGTTGTGATTTTCAGCTCTAGGGCAATGTAGCACACCCAGAGCAGAAGTTCTGCTTCAGCCAGATCAGTCCTGCAAAGAAACTGCGTTTCACAGGCCTTTGTAAGAGATGTTCCCGGTAGGCTGTAAGAGCACTGTGCAGAGCGAGTTGTTTCTTAGCTTCCCAAAGAGCTGGAAGCAAGATGCTCTGGGTCCCAACTCGCCCTTTGGAAAGAAGCATGCACGTTGTGCCTTTCAGCTGTAGGGCAATGTAGCACACCCAGAGCAGAAGTTCTGCTTCAGCCAGATCAGGCCTGCAAAGAAACTGCTTTTCACAGGCCTTTGTAAGAGATGTTCCCGGTAGGCTGTAAGAGCACTGTGCAGAGCGAGTTGTTTCTTAGCTTCCCAAAGAGCTGGAAGCAAGATGCTCTGGGGCCCAACTCGCCCTTTTCAAAGAAGCCTGCACGTTGTGCCTTTCAGCTCTAGGGCAATGTAGCACACCCAGAGCAGAAGTTCTGCTTCAGCGAGATCAGGCCTGCAAAGAAACTACGTTTCACAGGCCTTTGTAAGAGATGTTCCCGGTAGGCTGTAAGAGCACTGTGCAGAGCGAGTTGTTTCTTAGCTTAACAAAGAGCTGGAAGCAAGATGCTCTGGGGCCCAACTCGCCCTTTGGAAAGAAGACTGCACGTTGTGCCTTTCAGCTCTAGGGCAATATGGCACACCCAGAGCAGAAGTTCTGCTTCAGCCAGATCAGTCCTGCAAAGACATTGCGTTTCACACACCTTTGTAAGAGATGTTCCCGGTAGGCTGTAAGAGGACTGTGCAGAGCGAGTTGTTTCTTAGCTTAACAAAGAGCTGGAAGCAAGATGCTCTGGGGCCCAACTCGCCCTCTGGAAAGAAGCCTGCCCGTTGTGCCTTTCAGCTCTCGGGCAATGTGGCACACCCAGAGCAGAAGTTCTGCTTCAGCCACATCAGGCCTGCAAAGACACTGCGTTTCACAGGCCTTTGTAAGAGATGTTCCCGGTAGGCTGTAAGAGCACTGTGCAGAGCGAGTTGTTTCTTAGTTCCCAAACAGCTGCAAGCAAGATGCTTTGGGGCCCAACTCGCGCTTTGGAAAGAAGCCTACACGTTGTGCCTTTCAGCTCTAGTGTAATGTAGCACACGCACAGCAGAAGTTCTGCTTTAGCCAGATCAGGCCTGCAAAGAAACTGCGTTTCACAGGCTTTTGTAAGAGATGTTCCTGGTAGGCTGTAAGAGCACTGTGCAGAGCGAGTTGTTTCTTAGCTTCCCAAAGAGCTGGAAGCAAGATGCTTTGGGGCCCAACTCGCCATTTGGAAAGGAGCCTGCACGTGGTGCCTTTCAGCTCTAGGGCAATATAGCACACCCAGAGCAGAAGTTCTGCTTCAGCCAGATCAGGCCTGCAAAGAAACTGCGTTTCACAGGGCTTTGTAAGAGATGTACCCAGTAGGCTGTAAGAGCACTGTGCAGAACGAGTTGTTTCTTAGCTTCCCAAAGAGGTGGAAGCCAGATGCTCTGGGGCCCAACTCGCCCTTTGGAAAGAAGCCTACACGTTGTGCTCTTCAGCTCTAGGGCAATGTAGCACACCCAGAGCAGAAGTTCTGCTTCAGCCAGATCAGGCCAGCAAAGAAACTGCGTTTCACAGGCCTTTGTAAGAGATGTTCCCGGTAGGCTGTAAGAGCACTGTGCAGAGCGAGTTGTTTCTTAGCTTCCCAAAGAGCTGGAAGCAAGATGCTGTGGGGCCAAACTCGCCCTTTGGAAAGAAGACTGCACGTTGTGCCTTTCAGCTCTAGATCAATGTAGCACACCCAGAGCAGAAGTTCAGCTTCAGCCAGATCAGTCCTGCAAAGAAACTGCGTTTCACAGGCCTTTGTAAGAGATGTTCCCGGTAGGCTGTAAGAGCACTGTGCAGAGCGAGTTGTTTCTTAGCTTCCCAAAGAGCTGGAAGCAAGATGCTGTGGGGCCAAACTCGCCCTTTGGAAAGAAGACTGCACGTTGTGCCTTTCAGCTCTAGATCAATGTAGCACACCCAGAGCAGAAGTTCAGCTTCAGCCAGATCAGGCCTGCAAAGAAACTGCGTTTCACAGGCCTTTGTAAGAGATGTTCACGGTAGGCTGTAAGAGCACTGTGCAGAGCGAGTTGTTTCTTAGATTCCCAAAGAGCTGGAAGCAAGATGCTCTGGGGCCCAACTCGCCCTTTGGAAAGAAGCCTGAACGTTGTGCCTTTCAGCTCTGGGGCTATGTGGCACACCAAGAGCAGAAGTTCTGCTTCAGCCAGATCAGGCCTTCAAAGAAACTGCGTTTCACAGGCCTTTGTAAGAGACGTTCCCAGTAGGCTGTAAGAGCACTGTGCAGAGCGAGTTGTTTCTTAGCTTCCCAAAGAGCTGGAAGCAAGATGCTTTGGGGCCCAACTCGCCCTTTGGAAAGAAGCCTCCACGTTGTGCCTTTCAGCTCTAGGGCAATGTAGCACACCCAGAGAAGAAGTTCTGCTTCAGCCAGATCATGCCTGCAAATAAACTGCATTTCACAGGCCTTTGTAAGAGATGTTCCCGGTAGGCTGTAAGAACACTGTGCAGAGGGAGTTGTTTCTTAGCTTCCCACAGAGCTGGAAGCAAGATGCTTTGGGGCCCAACTTGCCCTTTGGAAAGAAGCCTGCACGTTGTGCCTTTCAGCTCTAGGTCAATGTGGCACACCCAGAGCAGAAGTTCAGCTTCAGCCAGAGCAGGACTGCAAAGAAGCTGCATTTCACAGGCCTTTGTAAGAGATGTTCCCGGTAGGCTGTAAGAGCACTGTGCAGAGCGAGTTGTTCCTTAGCTTCCCAAAGAGCTGGAAGCAAGATGCTTTGGGTCCCAACTCGCCCTTTGGAAAGAAGCCTGCACGTTGTGCCTTTCAGCTCTAGGGCGATGTAGCACACCCAGAGCAGAAGTTCTGCTGCAGCCAGATCAGGCCTGCAAAGAAACTGCGTTTCAGAGGCCTTTGTAAGAGATGTTCCCAGTAGGCTGTAAGAGCACTGTGCAGAGCGAGTTGTTTCTTAGCTTCCCAAAGAGCTGGAAGCAAGATGCTCTGGGGCCCAACTCGCCCTTTGGAAAGAAGCCTGCACGTTGTGCCTTTCAGCTCTCGGGCAATATGGCACACCCAGAGCAGAAGTTCTGCTTCATCCGGATCAGTCCTGCAAAGACATTGCGTTTCACACACCTTTGTAAGAGATGTTCCCGGTAGGCTGTAAGAGGACTGTGCAGAGCGAGTTGTTTCTTAGCTTAACAAAGAGCTGGAAGCAAGATGCTCTGGGGCCCAACTTGCCCTCTGGAAAGAAGCCTGCCCGTTGTGTCTTTCAGCTCTGGGGCAATGTGGCACACCCAGAGCAGAAGTTCTGCTTCAGCCACATCAGGCCTTCAAAGACACTGCGTTTCACAGGCCTTTGTAAGAGATGTTCCCGGTAGGCTGTAAGAGCACTGTGCAGAGGGAGTTGTTTCTTAGCTTCCCAAACAGCTGCAAGCAAGATGCTTTGGGGCCCAACTCGCGCTTTGGAAAGAAGCCTACACGTTGTGCCTTTCAGCTCTAGTGTAATGTAGCACACGCACAGCAGAAGTTCTGCTTTAGCCAGATCAGGCCTGCAAAGAAACTGCGTTTCACAGGCTTTTGTAAGAGATGTTCCCGGTAGGCTGTAAGAGCACTGTGCAGAGCGAGTTGTTTCTTAGCTTCCCAAAGAGCTGGAAGCAAGATGCCTTGGGGCCCAACTCGCCATTTGGAAAGGAGCCTGCACGTTGTGCCTTTCAGCTCTAGGGAAATGTAGCACACCCAGAGCAGAAGTTCTGCTTCAGCCAGATCAGGCCTGCAAAGAAACTGCGTTTCACAGGCCTTTGTAAGAGATGTTCCCGGTAGGCTGTAAGAGCACTGTGCAGAGCGAGTTGTTTCTTACCTTCCCAAAGAGCTGGAAGCAAGATGCTCTGGGGCCCAACTCGCCCTTTGGAAAGAAGACTGCACGTTGTGCCTTTCAGCTCTAGATCAATGTAGCACACCCAGAGCAGAAGTTCAGCTTCAGCCAGATCAGGCCTGCAAAGAAACTGCGTTTCACAGGCCTTTGTAAGAGATGTTCCCGGTAGGCTGTAAGAGCACTGTGCAGAGCGAGTTGTTTCTTAGATTCCCAAAGAGCTGGAAGCAAGATGCTTTGGGGCCCAACTCGCCATTTGCAAAGAAGCCTACACGTTGTGCCTTTCAGCTCTAGGGCAATGTAGCACACCCAGAGCAGAAGTTCTGCTGCAGCCAGATCAGGCCTGCAAAGAAACTTCGTTTCAGAGGCCTTTGTAAGAGACGTTCCCGGTAGGCTGTAAGAGCACTGTGCAGAGCGAGTTGTTTCTTAGCTTCCCAAAGAGCTGGAAGCAAGATGCTCTGGGGCCCAACTCGTCCTTTGGAAAGGAGCCTACACATTGTGCCTTTCAGCTCTAGGGCAGTGTAGCACACCCAGAGCAGAAGTTCTGCTTCAGCCATATCAGGCCTGGAAAGAAACTGCGTTTCACAGGCCTTTGTAAGAGATGTTCCCGGTAGGCTGTAAGAGCACTGTGCAGAGCGAGTTGTTTCTTACCTTCCCAAAGAGCTGGAAGCAAGATGCTCTGGGGCCCAACTCGCCCTTTGGAAAGAAGCCTGCACGTTGTGCCTTTCAGCTCTATGGCAAAGTAGCATACCCAGAGCAGAAGTTGTGCTTCAGCCAGATCAGGCCTGCAAAGAAACTGCGTTTCACAGGCCTTTGTAAGAGATGTTCCCGGTAGGCTGTAAGAGCACTGTGCAGAGCGAGTTGTTTCTTAGCTTCCCAAAGAGCTGGAAGCAAGATGTTTTGGGGCCCAACTTGCCCTTTGGAAAGAAGCCTGCACGTAGTGCCTTTCAGCTCTAGGGCAATGTAGCACACCCAGAGCAGAAGTTCTGCTTCAGACAGATCAGGCCTGCAAAGAAACTGCCTTTCACAGGCCTTTTTAAGAGATGTTCCCGGTAGGCTGTAAGAGCACTGTGCAGAGCGAGTTGTTACTTAGCTTCCCAAGAGCTGGAAGCAAGATCCTCTGGGGCCCAAATTGCCCTTAGGAAAGAAGACTGCACGTTGTGCCTTTCAGCCTTAGGGCAATGTAGTACACCCAGAGCAGAAGTTCTGACACAGCCAGATCAGGCCTGCAAAGACATTGCGTTTCACACACCTTTGTAAGAGATGTTCCCGGTAGGCTGTAAGAGGACTGTGCAGAGCGAGTTGTTTCTTAGCTTAACAAAGAGCTGGAAGCAAGATGCTCTGGGGCCCAACTCGCCCTCTGGAAAGAAGCCTGCCCGTTGTGCCTTTCAGCTCTCGGGCAATGTGGCACACCCAGAGCAGAAGTTCTGCTTCAGCCAGATCAGGCCTGCAAAGACACTGCGTTTCACAGGCCTTTGTAAGAGATGTTCCCGGTAGGCTGTAAGAGCACTGTGCAGAGCGAGTTGTTTCTTAGCTTCCCAAAGAGCTGCAAGCAAGATGCTTTGGGGCCCAACTCGCGCTTTGGAAAGAAGCCTACACGTTGTGCCTTTCAGCTCTAGTGTAATGTAGCACACGCACAGCAGAAGTCCTGCTTTAGCCAGATCAGGCCTGCAAAGAAACTGCGTTTCACAGGCTTTTGTAAGAGATGTTCCCGGTAGGCTTTAAGAGCACTGTGCAGAACGAGTTGTTTCTTAGCTTCCCAAAGAGCTGGAAGCCAGATTCGCTGGGGCCCAACTCGCCCTTTGGAAAGAAGCCTACACGTTGTGGCTTTGAGCTCTAGGGCAATGTAGCACACCCAGAGCAGAAGTTCTGCTTCAGCCAGATCAGGCCTGCAAAGAAACTGCGTTTCTCAGGCCTTTGTAGGAGATGTTCCTGGTAGGCTGTAAGAGCACTGTGCAGAGCGAGTTGTTTCTTAGCTTCCCAAAGAGCTGGAAGCAAGATGCTCTGGGGCCCCACTCTCCCTTTGGAAAGAAGCCTGCACGTTGTGCCTTTCAGCTCTAGGGCAATGTAGCACACCCAGAGCAGAAGTTCTGCTTCAGCCAGATCAGGCCTGGAAAGAAACTGCGTTTCCCAGGCCTTTGTATGAGATGTTCCCGGTAGGCTGTAACAGCACTGTGCAGAGCGAGTTGTTTCTTAGCTTCCCAAAGAGCTGGAAGCAAGATGCTTTTGGGCCCAACTCGCCCTTTGTAAAGAAGCCTGCACGTTGTGCCTTTCAGCTCTAGGGCTATGTAGGACACCCAGAGCAGAAGTTCTGCTTCAGCCAGATCAGGCCTGCAACGAAACTGCGTTTCACAGGCCTTTGTAAGAGATGTTCCCGGTAGGCTGTAAGAGCACTGTGCAGAGCGACTTGTTTCTTAGCTTCCCAAAGAGCTGGAAGCAAGATGCTCTGGGGCCCAACGCCCTTTGGAAAGAAGCCTGCACGTTGTGCCTTTCAGCTCTCGGGCAATATGGCACACCCAGAGCAGAAGTTCTGCTTCAGCCAGATCAGTCCTGCAAAGACATTGCGTTTCACACGCCTTTGTAAGAGATGTTCCCGGTAGGCTGTAAGAGGACTGTGCAGAGCGAGTTGTTTCTTAGCTTAACAAAGAGCTGGAAGCAAGATGCTCTGGGGCCCAACTCGCCCTCTGGAAAGAAGCCTGCCCGTTGTGCCTTTCAGCTCTCGGGCAATGTGGCACACCCAGAGCAGAAGTTCTGCTTCAGCCAGATCAGGCCTGCAAAGACACTGCGTTTCACAGGCCTTTGTAAGAGATGTTCCCGGTAGGCTGTAAGAGCACTGTGCAGAGCGAGTTGTTTCTTAGCTTCCCAAAGAGCTGCAAGCAAGATGCTTTGGGGCCCAACTCGCGCTTTGGAAAGAAGCCTACACGTTGTGCCTTTCAGCTCTAGGGCAATGTAGCACACCCAGAGCAGAAGTTCTCCTTCAGCCAGATCAGGCCTGCAAAGAAACTGCGTTTCACAGGCCTTTGTAATAGATGTTCCCGGTAGGCTGTAAGAGCACTGTGCAGAGCGAGTTGTTTCTTAGCTTCCCAAAGAGCTGGAAGCAAGGTGCTCTGGGTCCCAACTCGCCCTTTTTAAAGAAGCATGCACGTTGTGCCTTTCAGCTGTAGCGCAATGTAGCACACCCAGAGCAGAATTTCTGCTTCAGCCAGATCAGGCCTGCAAAGAAACTGCTTTTCACAGGCCTTTGTAAGAGATGTTCCCGGTAGGCTGTAAGAGCACTGTGCAGAGCGAGTTGTTTCTTAGCTTCCCAAAGAGCTGGAAGCAAGATGCTTTTGGGCCCAACTCGCCCTTTGGAAAGAAGACTGCACGTTGTGCCTTTCAGCTCTAGGGCAATGTAGCACACCCAGAGCAGAAGTTCTGCTTCAGCCAGATCAGGCCTGCAAAGAAACTGCGTTTCACAGGCCTTTGTAAGAGATGTTCCCGGTAGGCTGTAAGAGCACTGTGCAGAGCGAGTTCTTTCTTAGCTTCCCAAAGAGCTGGAAGAAAGATGCTTTGGGGCCCAACTCGCCCTTTGGAAAGAAGCCTGCACGTTGTGCCTTTCAGCTCTCGGGCAATATGGCACACCCAGAGCAGAAGTTCTGCTTCATCCGGATCAGTCCTGCAAAGACATTGCGTTTCACACACCTTTGTAAGAGATGTTCCCGGTAGGCTGTAAGAGGACTGTGCAGAGCGAGTTGTTTCTTAGCTTAACAAAGAGCTGGAAGCAAGATGCTCTGGGGCCCAACTCGCCCTCTGGAAAGAAGCCTGCCCGTTGTGTCTTTCAGCTCTGGGGCAATGTGGCACACCCAGAGCAGAAGTTCTGCTTCAGCCACATCAGGCCTTCAAAGACACTGCGTTTCACAGGCCTTTGTAAGAGATGTTCCCGGTAGGCTGTAAGAGCACTGTGCAGAGGGAGTTGTTTCTTAGCTTCCCAAACAGCTGCAAGCAAGATGCTTTGGGGCCCAACTCGCGCTTTGGAAAGAAGCCTACACGTTGTGCCTTTCAGCTCTAGTGTAATGTAGCACACGCACAGCAGAAGTTCTGCTTTAGCCAGATCAGGCCTGCAAAGAAACTGCGTTTCACAGGCTTTTGTAAGAGATGTTCCCGGTAGGCTGTAAGAGCACTGTGCAGAGCGAGTTGTTTCTTAGCTTCCCAAAGAGCTGGAAGCAAGATGCCTTGGGGCCCAACTCGCCATTTGGAAAGGAGCCTGCACGTTGTGCCTTTCAGCTCTAGGGAAATGTAGCACACCCAGAGCAGAAGTTCTGCTTCAGCCAGATCAGGCCTGCAAAGAAACTGCGTTTCACAGGCCTTTGTAAGAGATGTTCCCGGTAGGCTGTAAGAGCACTGTGCAGAGCGAGTTGTTTCTTAGCTTCCCAAAGAGCTGGAAGCAAGATGCTCTGGGGCGCAACTCGCCCTTTGGAAAGAAGACTGCACGTTGTGCCTTTCAGCTCTAGGGCAATGTAGCACACCCAGAGAAGAAGTTCTGCTTCAGCCAGATCATGCCTGCAAATAAACTGCATTTCACAGGCCTTTGTAAGAGATGTTCCCGGTAGGCTGTAAGAACACTGTGCAGAGGGACTTGTTTCTTAGCTTCCCACAGAGCTGGAAGCAAGATGCTTTGGGGCCCAACTTGCCCTTTGGAAAGAAGCCTGAACGTTGTGCCTTTCAGCTCTACGTCAATGTGGCACACCCAGTGCAGAAGTTCTGCTTCAGCCAGAGCAGGACTGCAAAGAAGCTGCGTTTCACAGGCCTTTGTAAGAGATGTTCCCGGTAGGCTGTAAGAGCACTGTGCAGAGCGAGTTGTTTCTTAGCTTCCCAAAGAGCTGGAAGCAAGATGCTTTGGGGCCCAACTCGCCCTTGGGAAAGAAGCCTGCACGTTGTGCCTTTCACCTCTAGGGCAATGTAGCACACCCAGAGCAGAATTTCTGGTTCAGCCAGATCAGGCCTGCAAAGAACCTGCGTTTCACAGGCCTTTGTAAGAGATGTTCCCGGTAGGCTGTAAGAGCACTGTGCAGAGCGAGTTGATTCTTAGCTTCCCAAAGAGCTGGAAGCAAGATGCTCTGGGGCCCAACTCGCCCTTTTGAAAGAAGCCTGTACGTTGTGCCTTTCAGCTCTAGGGCGATGTAGCACACCCAGAGCAGAAGTTCTGCTGCAGCCAGATCAGGCCTGCAAAGAAACTTCGTTTCAGAGGCCTTTGTAAGAGATGTTCCCAGTAGGCTGTAAGAGCACTGTGCAGAGCGAGTTGTTTCCTAGCTTCCCAAAGAGCTGGAAGCAAGATGCTTTGGGGCCCAACTCGCCCTTTGGAAAGGAGCCTGCACGTTGTGCCTTTCAGCTCTAGGGCAATGTAGCACACCCAGAGAAGAAGTTCTGCTTCAGCCAGATCAGGCCTGCAAAGAAACTGCGTTTCACAGGCCTTTGTAAGAGATGTTTCCGGTAGGCTGTAAGAGCACTGTGCCGAGCGAGTTGTTTCTTAGCTTCCCAAAGAGCTGGAAGCAAGATGCTCTGGGGCCCAACACGCCCTTTCGAAAGAAGCCTGCACGTTGTGCCTTTCAGCTCTAGGGCAATGTAGCACACCCAGAGCAGAAGTTCTGCTTCAGCCAGATCAGGCATGCAAAGAAACTGCATTCCAAGTCCTTTGTAAGAAATGTTCCCGGTAGGCTGTAAGAGCACTGTGCAGAGCGAGTTGTTTCTTACCTTCCCAAAGAGCTGGAAGCAAGATGCTCTGGGGCCCAACTCGCCCTTTGGAAAGAAGACTGCACGTTGTGCCTTTCAGCTCTAGATCAATGTAGCACACCCAGAGCAGAAGTTCAGCTTCAGCCAGATCAGGCCTGCAAAGAAACTGCGTTTCACAGGCCTTTGTAAGAGATGTTCACGGTAGGCTGTAAGAGCACTGTGCAGAGCGAGTTGTTTCTTAGCTTCCCAAAGAGCTGGAAGCAAGATGCTCTGGGGCCCAACTCGCCCTTTGGAAAGAAGCCTGCACGTTGTGCCTTTCAGCTCTGGGGCAATGTGGCACACCCAGAGCAGAAGTTCTGCTTCAGCCAGATCAGGCCTTCAAAGAAACTGCGTTTCACAGGCCTTTGTAAGAGATGTTCCCGGTAGGCTGTAAGAGCACTGTGCAGAGCGAGTTGTTTCTTAGATTCCCAAAGAGCTGGAAGCAAGATGCTTTGGGGCCCAACTCGCCATTTGCAAAGAAGCCTACACTTTGTGCCTTTCAGCTCTAGGGCAATGTAGCACACCCAGAGCAGAAGTTCTGCTGCAGCCAGATCAGGCCTGCAAAGAAACTTCGTTTCAGAGGCCTTTGTAAGAGACGTTCCCGGTAGGCTGTAAGAGCACTGTGCAGAGCGAGTTGTTTCTTAGCTTCCCAAAGAGCTGGAAGCAAGATGCTCTGGGGCCCAACTCGCCCTTTGGAAAGAAGCCTGCACGTTGTGCCTTTCTGCTCTAGGGCAATGTAGCACACCCAGAGCAGAAGTTCTGCTGCAGCCAGATCAGGCCTGCAAAGAAACTGCGTTTCACAGGCCTTTGTAAGAGATGTTCCCGGTAGGCTGTAAGAGCACTGTGCAGAGCGAGTTGTTTCTTAGCTTCCCAAAGAGCTGGAAGCAAGATGCTCTGGGGCCCAACTCGTCCTTTGGAAAGGAGCCTACACATTGTGCCTTTCAGCTCTAGGGCAGTGTAGCACACCCAGAGCAGAAGTTCTGCTTCAGCCATATCAGGCCTGGAAAGAAACTGCGTTTCACAGGCCTTTGTAAGAGATGTTCCCGGTAGGCTGTAAGAGCACTGTGCAGAGCGAGTTGTTTCTTACCTTCCCAAAGAGCTGGAAGCAAGATGCTCTGGGGCCCAACTCGCCCTTTGGAAAGAAGCCTGCACGTTGTGCCTTTCAGCTCTATGGCAAAGTAGCATACCCAGAGCAGAAGTTGTGCTTCAGCCAGATCAGGCCTGCAAAGAAACTGCGTTTCACAGGCCTTTGTAAGAGATGTTCCCGGTAGGCTGTAAGAGCACTGTGCAGAGCGAGTTGTTTCTTAGCTTCCCAAAGAGCTGGAAGCAAGATGTTTTGGGGCCCAACTTGCCCTTTGGAAAGAAGCCTGCACGTAGTGCCTTTCAGCTCTAGGGCAATGTAGCACACCCAGAGCAGAAGTTCTGCTTCAGACAGATCAGGCCTGCAAAGAAACTGCCTTTCACAGGCCTTTTTAAGAGATGTTCCCGGTAGGCTGTAAGAGCACTGTGCAGAGCGAGTTGTTACTTAGCTTCCCAAGAGCTGGAAGCAAGATCCTCTGGGGCCCAAATTGCCCTTAGGAAAGAAGACTGCACGTTGTGCCTTTCAGCCTTAGGGCAATGTAGTACACCCAGAGCAGAAGTTCTGACACAGCCAGATCAGGCCTGCAAAGACATTGCGTTTCACACACCTTTGTAAGAGATGTTCCCGGTAGGCTGTAAGAGGACTGTGCAGAGCGAGTTGTTTCTTAGCTTAACAAAGAGCTGGAAGCAAGATGCTCTGGGGCCCAACTCGCCCTCTGGAAAGAAGCCTGCCCGTTGTGCCTTTCAGCTCTCGGGCAATGTGGCACACCCAGAGCAGAAGTTCTGCTTCAGCCAGATCAGGCCTGCAAAGACACTGCGTTTCACAGGCCTTTGTAAGAGATGTTCCCGGTAGGCTGTAAGAGCACTGTGCAGAGCGAGTTGTTTCTTAGCTTCCCAAAGAGCTGCAAGCAAGATGCTTTGGGGCCCAACTCGCGCTTTGGAAAGAAGCCTACACGTTGTGCCTTTCAGCTCTAGTGTAATGTAGCACACGCACAGCAGAAGTCCTGCTTTAGCCAGATCAGGCCTGCAAAGAAACTGCGTTTCACAGGCTTTTGTAAGAGATGTTCCCGGAAGGCTTTAAGAGCACTGTGCAGAACGAGTTGTTTCTTAGCTTCCCAAAGAGCTGGAAGCCAGATTCGCTGGGGCCCAACTCGCCCTTTGGAAAGAAGCCTACACGTTGTGGCTTTGAGCTCTAGGGCAATGTAGCACACCCAGAGCAGAAGTTCTGCTTCAGCCAGATCAGGCCTGCAAAGAAACTGCGTTTCTCAGGCCTTTGTAGGAGATGTTCCTGGTAGGCTGTAAGAGCACTGTGCAGAGCGAGTTGTTTCTTAGCTTCCCAAAGAGCTGGAAGCAAGATGCTCTGGGGCCCCACTCTCCCTTTGGAAAGAAGCCTGCACGTTGTGCCTTTCAGCTCTAGGGCAATGTAGCACACCCAGAGCAGAAGTTCTGCTTCAGCCAGATCAGGCCTGGAAAGAAACTGCGTTTCCCAGGCCTTTGTATGAGATGTTCCCGGTAGGCTGTAACAGCACTGTGCAGAGCGAGTTGTTTCTTAGCTTCCCAAAGAGCTGGAAGCAAGATGCTTTTGGGCCCAACTCGCCCTTTGTAAAGAAGCCTGCACGTTGTGCCTTTCAGCTCTAGGGCTATGTAGGACACCCAGAGCAGAAGTTCTGCTTCAGCCAGATCAGGCCTGCAACGAAACTGCGTTTCACAGGCCTTTGTAAGAGATGTTCCCGGTAGGCTGTAAGAGCACTGTGCAGAGCGACTTGTTTCTTAGCTTCCCAAAGAGCTGGAAGCAAGATGCTCTGGGGCCCAACGCCCTTTGGAAAGAAGCCTGCACGTTGTGCCTTTCAGCTCTCGGGCAATATGGCACACCCAGAGCAGAAGTTCTGCTTCAGCCAGATCAGTCCTGCAAAGACATTGCGTTTCACACGCCTTTGTAAGAGATGTTCCCGGTAGGCTGTAAGAGGACTGTGCAGAGCGAGTTGTTTCTTAGCTTAACAAAGAGCTGGAAGCAAGATGCTCTGGGGCCCAACTCGCCCTCTGGAAAGAAGCCTGCCCGTTGTGCCTTTCAGCTCTCGGGCAATGTGGCACACCCAGAGCAGAAGTTCTGCTTCAGCCAGATCAGGCCTGCAAAGACACTGCGTTTCACAGGCCTTTGTAAGAGATGTTCCCGGTAGGCTGTAAGAGCACTGTGCAGAGCGAGTTGTTTCTTAGCTTCCCAAAGAGCTGCAAGCAAGATGCTTTGGGGCCCAACTCGCGCTTTGGAAAGAAGCCTACACGTTGTGCCTTTCAGCTCTAGGGCAATGTAGCACACCCAGAGCAGAAGTTCTCCTTCAGCCAGATCAGGCCTGCAAAGAAACTGCGTTTCACAGGCCTTTGTAATAGATGTTCCCGGTAGGCTGTAAGAGCACTGTGCAGAGCGAGTTGTTTCTTAGCTTCCCAAAGAGCTGGAAGCAAGGTGCTCTGGGTCCCAACTCGCCCTTTGGAAAGAAGCATGCACGTTGTGCCTTTCAGCTGTAGCGCAATGTAGCACACCCAGAGCAGAATTTCTGCTTCAGCCAGATCAGGCCTGCAAAGAAACTGCTTTTCACAGGCCTTTGTAAGAGATGTTCCCGGTAGGCTGTAAGAGCACTGTGCAGAGCGAGTTGTTTCTTAGCTTCCCAAAGAGCTGGAAGCAAGATGCTTTTGGGCCCAACTCGCCCTTTGGAAAGAAGCCTGCACGTTGTGCCTTTCAGCTCTAGGGCAATGTAGCACACCCAGAGCAGAAGTTCTGCTTCAGCCAGATCAGGCCTGCAAAGAAACTGCGTTTCACAGGCCTTTGTAAGAGATGTTCCCGGTAGGCTGTAAGAGCACTGTGCAGAGCGAGTTCTTTCTTAGCTTCCCAAAGAGCTGGAAGAAAGATGCTTTGGGGCCCAACTCGCCCTTTGGAAAGAAGCCTGCACGTTGTGCCTTTCAGCTCTGGGGCAATGTGGCACACCCAGAGCAGAAGTTCTTCTTCAGCCAGATCAAGCCTTCAAAGAAACTGCGTTTCACAGGCCTTTGTAAGAGATGTTCCCGGTAGGCTGTAAGAGCACTGTGCAGAGCGAGTTGTTTCTTAGCTTCCCAAAGAGCTGGAAGCAAGATGCTTTGGAGCCCAACTCGCCCTTTGGAAAGAGGCCTACACGTTGTGATTTTCAGCTCTAGGGCAATGTAGCACACCCAGAGCAGAAGTTTTGCTTCAGCCAGATCAGGCCTGCAAAGAAACTACGTTTCACAGGCCTTTGTAAGAGATGTTCCCGGTAGGCTGTAAGAGCACTGTGCAGAGCGAGTTGTTTCTTAGCTTCCCAAAGAGCTGGAAGCAAGATGCTCTGGGGCCCAACTCGGCCTTTGGAAAGAAGCATGCACGTAGTGCCTTTCAGCTGTAGGGCAATGTAGCACACCCAGAGCAGAAGTTCTGCTTCAGCCATATCAGGCCTGCAAAGAAACTGCTTTTCACAGGCCTTTGTAAGAGATGTTCCCGGTAGGCTGTAAGAGCACTGTGCAGAGCGAGTTGTTTCTTAGCTTCCCAAAGAGCTGGAAGCAAGATGCTTTTGGGCCCAACTCGCCCTTTGGAAAGAAGCCTGCACGTTGTGCCTTTCAGCTCTAGGGCAATGTAGCACACCCAGAGCAGAAGTTCTGCTTCAGCCAGATCAGGCCTGCAAAGAAACTGCGTTTCACAGGCCTTTGTAAGAGATGTTCCCGGTAGGCTGTACGAGCACTGTGCAGAGCGAGTTGTTTCTTAGCTTCCCAAAGAGCTGGAAGCAAGATGCTCTGGGGCCCAACTCGCCCTTTGGAAAGAAGACTGCACGTTGTGCCTTTCAGCTCTAGATCAATGTAGCACACCCAGAGCAGAAGTTCTGCTTCAGCCAGATCAGGCCTGCAAAGAAACTGCGTTTCACAGGCCTTTGTAAGAGATGTTCACGGTAGGCTGTAAGAGCACTGTGCAGAGCGAGTTGTTTCTTAGCTTCCCAAAGAGCTGGAAGCAAGATGCTCTGGGGCCCAACTCGCCCTTTGGAAAGAAGCCTGCACGTTGTGCCTTTCAGCTCTGGGGCAATGTGGCACACCCAGAGCAGAAGTTCTGCTTCAGCCAGATCAGGCCTTCAAAGAAATTGCGTTTCACAGGCCTTTGTAAGAGATGTTCCCGGTAGGCTGTAAGAGCACTGTGCAGAGCGAGTTGTTCCTTAGCTTCCCAAAGAGCTGGAAGCAAGATGCTTTGGGGCCCAACTCGCCCTTTGCAAAGAAGCCTACACGTTGTGCCTTTCAGCTCTAGGGCAATGTAGCACACCCAGAGCAGAAGTTCTGCTGCAGCCAGATCACTCCTGCAAAGAAACTTCGCTTCAGAGGCCTTTGTAAGAGACGTTCCCGGTAGGCTGTAAGAGCACTGTGCAGAGCGAGTTGTTTCTTAGCTTCCCAAATAGCTGGAAGCAAGATGCTTTGTGGCCCAACTCGCCCTTTGGAAAGAAGCCTGCACGTTGTGCCTTTCTGCTCTAGGGCAATGTAGCACACCCAGAGCAGAAGTTCTGCTGCAGCCAGATCAGGCCTGCAAAGAAACTGCGTTTCACAGGCCTTTGTAAGAGATGTTCCCGGTAGGCTGTAAGAGCACTGTGCAGAGCGAGTTGTTTCTTAGCTTCCCAACGAGCTGGAAGCAAGATGCTCTGGGGCCCAACTCGTCCTTTGGAAAGGAGCCTACACATTGTGCCTTTCAGCTCTAGGGCAGTGTAGCACACCCAGAGCAGAAGTTCTGCTTCAGCCATATCAGTCCTGGAAAGAAACTTCGTTTCACAGGCCTTTGTAAGAGATGTTCCCGGTAGGCTGTAAGAGCACTGTGCAGAGCGAGTTGTTTCTTACCTTCCCAAAGAGCTGGAAGCAAGATGCTCTGGGGCCCAACTCGCCCTTTGGAAAGAAGCCTGCACGTTGTGCCTTTCAGCTCTATGGCAAAGTAGCATACCCAGAGCAGAAGTTCTGCTTCAGCCAGATCAGGCCTGCAAAGAAACTGCGTTTCACAGGCCTTTGTAAGAGATGTTCCCGGTAGGCTGTAAGAGCACTGTGCAGAGCGAGTTGTTACTTAGCTTCCCAAGAGCTGGAAGCAAGATCCTCTGGGGCCCAAATTGCCCTTTGGAAAGAAGACTGCACGTTGTGCCTTTCAGCCTTAGGGCAATGTAGTACACCCAGAGCAGAAGTTCTGACACAGCCAGATCAGGCCTGCAAAGAAACAGCATTTCAAGGCCTTTGTAAGAGATGTTCCCGGTAGGCTGTAAGAGGACTGTGCAGAGCGAGTTGTTTCTTAGCTTCCCAAAGAGCTGGAAGCAAGATGCTCTGGGGCCCAACGCCCTTTGGAAAGAAGCCTGCACGTTGTGCCTTTCAGCTCTCGGGCAATATGGCACACCCAGAGCAGAAGTTCTGCTTCAGCCAGATCAGGCCTGCAAAGAAACTGCGTTTCACAGGGCTTTGTAAGAGATGTACCCAGTAGGCTGTAAGAGCACTGTGCAGAACGAGTTGTTTCTTAGCTTCCCAAAGAGGTGGAAGCCAGATGCTCTGGGGCCCAACTCGCCCTTTGGAAAGAAGCCTACACGTTGTGCTCTTCAGCTCTAGGGCAATGTAGCACACCCAGAGCAGAAGTTCTGCTTCAGCCAGATCAGGCCAGCAAAGAAACTGCGTTTCACAGGCCTTTGTAAGAGATGTTCCCGGTAGGCTGTAAGAGCACTGTGCAGAGCGAGTTGTTTCTTAGCTTCCCAAAGAGCTGGAAGCAAGATGCTGTGGGGCCAAACTCGCCCTTTGGAAAGAAGACTGCACGTTGTGCCTTTCAGCTCTAGATCAATGTAGCACACCCAGAGCAGAAGTTCAGCTTCAGCCAGATCAGTCCTGCAAAGAAACTGCGTTTCACAGGCCTTTGTAAGAGATGTTCCCGGTAGGCTGTAAGAGCACTGTGCAGAGCGAGTTGTTTCTTAGCTTCCCAAAGAGCTGGAAGCAAGATGCTGTGGGGCCAAACTCGCCCTTTGGAAAGAAGACTGCACGTTGTGCCTTTCAGCTCTAGATCAATGTAGCACACCCAGAGCAGAAGTTCAGCTTCAGCCAGATCAGGCCTGCAAAGAAACTGCGTTTCACAGGCCTTTGTAAGAGATGTTCACGGTAGGCTGTAAGAGCACTGTGCAGAGCGAGTTGTTTCTTAGATTCCCAAAGAGCTGGAAGCAAGATGCTCTGGGGCCCAACTCGCCCTTTGGAAAGAAGCCTGCACGTTGTGCCTTTCAGCTCTGGGGCTATGTGGCACACCAAGAGCAGAAGTTCTGCTTCAGCCAGATCAGGCCTTCAAAGAAACTGCGTTTCACAGGCCTTTGTAAGAGACGTTCCCAGTAGGCTGTAAGAGCACTGTGCAGAGCGAGTTGTTTCTTAGCTTCCCAAAGAGCTGGAAGCAAGATGCTTTGGGGCCCAACTCGCCCTTTGGAAAGAAGCCTCCACGTTGTGCCTTTCAGCTCTAGGGCAATGTAGCACACCCAGAGAAGAAGTTCTGCTTCAGCCAGATCATGCCTGCAAATAAACTGCATTTCACAGGCCTTTGTAAGAGATGTTCCCGGTAGGCTGTAAGAACACTGTGCAGAGGGAGTTGTTTCTTAGCTTCCCACAGAGCTGGAAGCAAGATGCTTTGGGGCCCAACTTGCCCTTTGGAAAGAAGCCTGCACGTTGTGCCTTTCAGCTCTAGGTCAATGTGGCACACCCAGAGCAGAAGTTCTGCTTCAGCCAGAGCAGGACTGCAAAGAAGCTGCATTTCACAGGCCTTTGTAAGAGATGTTCCCGGTAGGCTGTAAGAGCACTGTGCAGAGCGAGTTGTTCCTTAGCTTCCCAAAGAGCTGGAAGCAAGATGCTTTGGGTCCCAACTCGCCCTTTGGAAAGAAGCCTGCACGTTGTGCCTTTCAGCTCTAGGGCGATGTAGCACACCCAGAGCAGAAGTTCTGCTGCAGCCAGATCAGGCCTGCAAAGAAACTGCGTTTCAGAGGCCTTTGTAAGAGATGTTCCCAGTAGGCTGTAAGAGCACTGTGCAGAGCGAGTTGTTTCTTAGCTTCCCAAAGAGCTGGAAGCAAGATGCTCTGGGGCCCAACTCGCCCTTTGGAAAGAAGCCTGCACGTTGTGCCTTTCAGCTCTCGGGCAATATGGCACACCCAGAGCAGAAGTTCTGCTTCATCCGGATCAGTCCTGCAAAGACATTGCGTTTCACACACCTTTGTAAGAGATGTTCCCGGTAGGCTGTAAGAGGACTGTGCAGAGCGAGTTGTTTCTTAGCTTAACAAAGAGCTGGAAGCAAGATGCTCTGGGGCCCAACTCGCCCTCTGGAAAGAAGCCTGCCCGTTGTGTCTTTCAGCTCTGGGGCAATGTGGCACACCCAGAGCAGAAGTTCTGCTTCAGCCACATCAGGCCTTCAAAGACACTGCGTTTCACAGGCCTTTGTAAGAGATGTTCCCGGTAGGCTGTAAGAGCACTGTGCAGAGGGAGTTGTTTCTTAGCTTCCCAAACAGCTGCAAGCAAGATGCTTTGGGGCCCAACTCGCGCTTTGGAAAGAAGCCTACACGTTGTGCCTTTCAGCTCTAGTGTAATGTAGCACACGCACAGCAGAAGTTCTGCTTTAGCCAGATCAGGCCTGCAAAGAAACTGCGTTTCACAGGCTTTTGTAAGAGATGTTCCCGGTAGGCTGTAAGAGCACTGTGCAGAGCGAGTTGTTTCTTAGCTTCCCAAAGAGCTGGAAGCAAGATGCCTTGGGGCCCAACTCGCCATTTGGAAAGGAGCCTGCACGTTGTGCCTTTCAGCTCTAGGGAAATGTAGCACACCCAGAGCAGAAGTTCTGCTTCAGCCAGATCAGGCCTGCAAAGAAACTGCGTTTCACAGGCCTTTGTAAGAGATGTTCCCGGTAGGCTGTAAGAGCACTGTGCAGAGCGAGTTGTTTCTTACCTTCCCAAAGAGCTGGAAGCAAGATGCTCTGGGGCCCAACTCGCCCTTTGGAAAGAAGACTGCACGTTGTGCCTTTCAGCTCTAGATCAATGTAGCACACCCAGAGCAGAAGTTCAGCTTCAGCCAGATCAGGCCTGCAAAGAAACTGCGTTTCACAGGCCTTTGTAAGAGATGTTCCCGGTAGGCTGTAAGAGCACTGTGCAGAGCGAGTTGTTTCTTAGATTCCCAAAGAGCTGGAAGCAAGATGCTTTGGGGCCCAACTCGCCATTTGCAAAGAAGCCTACACGTTGTGCCTTTCAGCTCTAGGGCAATGTAGCACACCCAGAGCAGAAGTTCTGCTGCAGCCAGATCAGGCCTGCAAAGAAACTTCGTTTCAGAGGCCTTTGTAAGAGACGTTCCCGGTAGGCTGTAAGAGCACTGTGCAGAGCGAGTTGTTTCTTAGCTTCCCAAAGAGCTGGAAGCAAGATGCTCTGGGGCCCAACTCGTCCTTTGGAAAGGAGCCTACACATTGTGCCTTTCAGCTCTAGGGCAGTGTAGCACACCCAGAGCAGAAGTTCTGCTTCAGCCATATCAGGCCTGGAAAGAAACTGCGTTTCACAGGCCTTTGTAAGAGATGTTCCCGGTAGGCTGTAAGAGCACTGTGCAGAGCGAGTTGTTTCTTACCTTCCCAAAGAGCTGGAAGCAAGATGCTCTGGGGCCCAACTCGCCCCTTGGAAAGAAGCCTGCACGTTGTGCCTTTCAGCTCTATGGCAAAGTAGCATACCCAGAGCAGAAGTTGTGCTTCAGCCAGATCAGGCCTGCAAAGAAACTGCGTTTCACAGGCCTTTGTAAGAGATGTTCCCGGTAGGCTGTAAGAGCACTGTGCAGAGCGAGTTGTTTCTTAGCTTCCCAAAGAGCTGGAAGCAAGATGTTTTGGGGCCCAACTTGCCCTTTGGAAAGAAGCCTGCACGTAGTGCCTTTCAGCTCTAGGGCAATGTAGCACACCCAGAGCAGAAGTTCTGCTTCAGACAGATCAGGCCTGCAAAGAAACTGCCTTTCACAGGCCTTTTTAAGAGATGTTCCCGGTAGGCTGTAAGAGCACTGTGCAGAGCGAGTTGTTACTTAGCTTCCCAAGAGCTGGAAGCAAGATCCTCTGGGGCCCAAATTGCCCTTAGGAAAGAAGACTGCACGTTGTGCCTTTCAGCCTTAGGGCAATGTAGTACACCCAGAGCAGAAGTTCTGACACAGCCAGATCAGGCCTGCAAAGACATTGCGTTTCACACACCTTTGTAAGAGATGTTCCCGGTAGGCTGTAAGAGGACTGTGCAGAGCGAGTTGTTTCTTAGCTTAACAAAGAGCTGGAAGCAAGATGCTCTGGGGCCCAACTCGCCCTCTGGAAAGAAGCCTGCCCGTTGTGCCTTTCAGCTCTCGGGCAATGTGGCACACCCAGAGCAGAAGTTCTGCTTCAGCCAGATCAGGCCTGCAAAGACACTGCGTTTCACAGGCCTTTGTAAGAGATGTTCCCGGTAGGCTGTAAGAGCACTGTGCAGAGCGAGTTGTTTCTTAGCTTCCCAAAGAGCTGCAAGCAAGATGCTTTGGGGCCCAACTCGCGCTTTGGAAAGAAGCCTACACGTTGTGCCTTTCAGCTCTAGTGTAATGTAGCACACGCACAGCAGAAGTCCTGCTTTAGCCAGATCAGGCCTGCAAAGAAACTGCGTTTCACAGGCTTTTGTAAGAGATGTTCCCGGTAGGCTTTAAGAGCACTGTGCAGAACGAGTTGTTTCTTAGCTTCCCAAAGAGCTGGAAGCCAGATTCGCTGGGGCCCAACTCGCCCTTTGGAAAGAAGCCTACACGTTGTGGCTTTGAGCTCTAGGGCAATGTAGCACACCCAGAGCAGAAGTTCTGCTTCAGCCAGATCAGGCCTGCAAAGAAACTGCGTTTCTCAGGCCTTTGTAGGAGATGTTCCTGGTAGGCTGTAAGAGCACTGTGCAGAGCGAGTTGTTTCTTAGCTTCCCAAAGAGCTGGAAGCAAGATGCTCTGGGGCCCCACTCTCCCTTTGGAAAGAAGCCTGCACGTTGTGCCTTTCAGCTCTAGGGCAATGTAGCACACCCAGAGCAGAAGTTCTGCTTCAGCCAGATCAGGCCTGGAAAGAAACTGCGTTTCCCAGGCCTTTGTATGAGATGTTCCCGGTAGGCTGTAACAGCACTGTGCAGAGCGAGTTGTTTCTTAGCTTCCCAAAGAGCTGGAAGCAAGATGCTTTTGGGCCCAACTCGCCCTTTGTAAAGAAGCCTGCACGTTGTGCCTTTCAGCTCTAGGGCTATGTAGGACACCCAGAGCAGAAGTTCTGCTTCAGCCAGATCAGGCCTGCAACGAAACTGCGTTTCACAGGCCTTTGTAAGAGATGTTCCCGGTAGGCTGTAAGAGCACTGTGCAGAGCGACTTGTTTCTTAGCTTCCCAAAGAGCTGGAAGCAAGATGCTCTGGGGCCCAACGCCCTTTGGAAAGAAGCCTGCACGTTGTGCCTTTCAGCTCTCGGGCAATATGGCACACCCAGAGCAGAAGTTCTGCTTCAGCCAGATCAGTCCTGCAAAGACATTGCGTTTCACACGCCTTTGTAAGAGATGTTCCCGGTAGGCTGTAAGAGGACTGTGCAGAGCGAGTTGTTTCTTAGCTTAACAAAGAGCTGGAAGCAAGATGCTCTGGGGCCCAACTCGCCCTCTGGAAAGAAGCCTGCCCGTTGTGCCTTTCAGCTCTCGGGCAATGTGGCACACCCAGAGCAGAAGTTCTGCTTCAGCCAGATCAGGCCTGCAAAGACACTGCGTTTCACAGGCCTTTGTAAGAGATGTTCCCGGTAGGCTGTAAGAGCACTGTGCAGAGCGAGTTGTTTCTTAGCTTCCCAAAGAGCTGCAAGCAAGATGCTTTGGGGCCCAACTCGCGCTTTGGAAAGAAGCCTACACGTTGTGCCTTTCAGCTCTAGGGCAATGTAGCACACCCAGAGCAGAAGTTCTCCTTCAGCCAGATCAGGCCTGCAAAGAAACTGCGTTTCACAGGCCTTTGTAATAGATGTTCCCGGTAGGCTGTAAGAGCACTGTGCAGAGCGAGTTGTTTCTTAGCTTCCCAAAGAGCTGGAAGCAAGGTGCTCTGGGTCCCAACTCGCCCTTTTTAAAGAAGCATGCACGTTGTGCCTTTCAGCTGTAGCGCAATGTAGCACACCCAGAGCAGAATTTCTGCTTCAGCCAGATCAGGCCTGCAAAGAAACTGCTTTTCACAGGCCTTTGTAAGAGATGTTCCCGGTAGGCTGTAAGAGCACTGTGCAGAGCGAGTTGTTTCTTAGCTTCCCAAAGAGCTGGAAGCAAGATGCTTTTGGGCCCAACTCGCCCTTTGGAAAGAAGCCTGCACGTTGTGCCTTTCAGCTCTAGGGCAATGTAGCACACCCAGAGCAGAAGTTCTGCTTCAGCCAGATCAGGCCTGCAAAGAAACTGCGTTTCACAGGCCTTTGTAAGAGATGTTCCCGGTAGGCTGTAAGAGCACTGTGCAGAGCGAGTTCTTTCTTAGCTTCCCAAAGAGCTGGAAGAAAGATGCTTTGGGGCCCAACTCGCCCTTTGGAAAGAAGCCTGCACGTTGTGCCTTTCAGCTCTCGGGCAATATGGCACACCCAGAGCAGAAGTTCTGCTTCATCCGGATCAGTCCTGCAAAGACATTGCGTTTCACACACCTTTGTAAGAGATGTTCCCGGTAGGCTGTAAGAGGACTGTGCAGAGCGAGTTGTTTCTTAGCTTAACAAAGAGCTGGAAGCAAGATGCTCTGGGGCCCAACTCGCCCTCTGGAAAGAAGCCTGCCCGTTGTGTCTTTCAGCTCTGGGGCAATGTGGCACACCCAGAGCAGAAGTTCTGCTTCAGCCACATCAGGCCTTCAAAGACACTGCGTTTCACAGGCCTTTGTAAGAGATGTTCCCGGTAGGCTGTAAGAGCACTGTGCAGAGGGAGTTGTTTCTTAGCTTCCCAAACAGCTGCAAGCAAGATGCTTTGGGGCCCAACTCGCGCTTTGGAAAGAAGCCTACACGTTGTGCCTTTCAGCTCTAGTGTAATGTAGCACACGCACAGCAGAAGTTCTGCTTTAGCCAGATCAGGCCTGGAAAGAAACTGCGTTTCACAGGCTTTTGTAAGAGATGTTCCCGGTAGGCTGTAAGAGCACTGTGCAGAGCGAGTTGTTTCTTAGCTTCCCAAAGAGCTGGAAGCAAGATGCCTTGGGGCCCAACTCGCCATTTGGAAAGGAGCCTGCACGTTGTGCCTTTCAGCTCTAGGGAAATGTAGCACACCCAGAGCAGAAGTTCTGCTTCAGCCAGATCAGGCCTGCAAAGAAACTGCGTTTCACAGGCCTTTGTAAGAGATGTTCCCGGTAGGCTGTAAGAGCACTGTGCAGAGCGAGTTGTTTCTTAGCTTCCCAAAGAGCTGGAAGCAAGATGCTCTGGGGCGCAACTCGCCCTTTGGAAAGAAGACTGCACGTTGTGCCTTTCAGCTCTAGGGCAATGTAGCACACCCAGAGAAGAAGTTCTGCTTCAGCCAGATCATGCCTGCAAATAAACTGCATTTCACAGGCCTTTGTAAGAGATGTTCCCGGTAGGCTGTAAGAACACTGTGCAGAGGGACTTGTTTCTTAGCTTCCCACAGAGCTGGAAGCAAGATGCTTTGGGGCCCAACTTGCCCTTTGGAAAGAAGCCTGAACGTTGTGCCTTTCAGCTCTACGTCAATGTGGCACACCCAGTGCAGAAGTTCTGCTTCAGCCAGAGCAGGACTGCAAAGAAGCTGCGTTTCACAGGCCTTTGTAAGAGATGTTCCCGGTAGGCTGTAAGAGCACTGTGCAGAGCGAGTTGTTTCTTAGCTTCCCAAAGAGCTGGAAGCAAGATGCTTTGGGGCCCAACTCGCCCTTGGGAAAGAAGCCTGCACGTTGTGCCTTTCACCTCTAGGGCAATGTAGCACACCCAGAGCAGAATTTCTGGTTCAGCCAGATCAGGCCTGCAAAGAACCTGCGTTTCACAGGCCTTTGTAAGAGATGTTCCCGGTAGGCTGTAAGAGCACTGTGCAGAGCGAGTTGATTCTTAGCTTCCCAAAGAGCTGGAAGCAAGATGCTCTGGGGCCCAACTCGCCCTTTTGAAAGAAGCCTGTACGTTGTGCCTTTCAGCTCTAGGGCGATGTAGCACACCCAGAGCAGAAGTTCTGCTGCAGCCAGATCAGGCCTGCAAAGAAACTTCGTTTCAGAGGCCTTTGTAAGAGATGTTCCCAGTAGGCTGTAAGAGCACTGTGCAGAGCGAGTTGTTTCCTAGCTTCCCAAAGAGCTGGAAGCAAGATGCTTTGGGGCCCAACTCGCCCTTTGGAAAGGAGCCTGCACGTTGTGCCTTTCAGCTCTAGGGCAATGTAGCACACCCAGAGAAGAAGTTCTGCTTCAGCCAGATCAGGCCTGCAAAGAAACTGCGTTTCACAGGCCTTTGTAAGAGATGTTTCCGGTAGGCTGTAAGAGCACTGTGCCGAGCGAGTTGTTTCTTAGCTTCCCAAAGAGCTGGAAGCAAGATGCTCTGGGGCCCAACACGCCCTTTCGAAAGAAGCCTGCACGTTGTGCCTTTCAGCTCTAGGGCAATGTAGCACACCCAGAGCAGAAGTTCTGCTTCAGCCAGATCAGGCATGCAAAGAAACTGCATTCCAAGTCCTTTGTAAGAAATGTTCCCGGTAGGCTGTAAGAGCACTGTGCAGAGCGAGTTGTTTCTTACCTTCCCAAAGAGCTGGAAGCAAGATGCTCTGGGGCCCAACTCGCCCTTTGGAAAGAAGACTGCACGTTGTGCCTTTCAGCTCTAGATCAATGTAGCACACCCAGAGCAGAAGTTCAGCTTCAGCCAGATCAGGCCTGCAAAGAAACTGCGTTTCACAGGCCTTTGTAAGAGATGTTCACGGTAGGCTGTAAGAGCACTGTGCAGAGCGAGTTGTTTCTTAGCTTCCCAAAGAGCTGGAAGCAAGATGCTCTGGGGCCCAACTCGCCCTTTGGAAAGAAGCCTGCACGTTGTGCCTTTCAGCTCTGGGGCAATGTGGCACACCCAGAGCAGAAGTTCTGCTTCAGCCAGATCAGGCCTTCAAAGAAACTGCGTTTCACAGGCCTTTGTAAGAGATGTTCCCGGTAGGCTGTAAGAGCACTGTGCAGAGCGAGTTGTTTCTTAGATTCCCAAAGAGCTGGAAGCAAGATGCTTTGGGGCCCAACTCGCCATTTGCAAAGAAGCCTACACGTTGTGCCTTTCAGCTCTAGGGCAATGTAGCACACCCAGAGCAGAAGTTCTGCTGCAGCCAGATCAGGCCTGCAAAGAAACTTCGTTTCAGAGGCCTTTGTAAGAGACGTTCCCGGTAGGCTGTAAGAGCACTGTGCAGAGCGAGTTGTTTCTTAGCTTCCCAAAGAGCTGGAAGCAAGATGCTCTGGGGCCCAACTCGCCCTTTGGAAAGAAGCCTGCACGTTGTGCCTTTCTGCTCTAGGGCAATGTAGCACACCCAGAGCAGAAGTTCTGCTGCAGCCAGATCAGGCCTGCAAAGAAACTGCGTTTCACAGGCCTTTGTAAGAGATGTTCCCGGTAGGCTGTAAGAGCACTGTGCAGAGCGAGTTGTTTCTTAGCTTCCCAAAGAGCTGGAAGCAAGATGCTCTGGGGCCCAACTCGTCCTTTGGAAAGGAGCCTACACATTGTGCCTTTCAGCTCTAGGGCAGTGTAGCACACCCAGAGCAGAAGTTCTGCTTCAGCCATATCAGGCCTGGAAAGAAACTGCGTTTCACAGGCCTTTGTAAGAGATGTTCCCGGTAGGCTGTAAGAGCACTGTGCAGAGCGAGTTGTTTCTTACCTTCCCAAAGAGCTGGAAGCAAGATGCTCTGGGGCCCAACTCGCCCTTTGGAAAGAAGCCTGCACGTTGTGCCTTTCAGCTCTATGGCAAAGTAGCATACCCAGAGCAGAAGTTGTGCTTCAGCCAGATCAGGCCTGCAAAGAAACTGCGTTTCACAGGCCTTTGTAAGAGATGTTCCCGGTAGGCTGTAAGAGCACTGTGCAGAGCGAGTTGTTTCTTAGCTTCCCAAAGAGCTGGAAGCAAGATGTTTTGGGGCCCAACTTGCCCTTTGGAAAGAAGCCTGCACGTAGTGCCTTTCAGCTCTAGGGCAATGTAGCACACCCAGAGCAGAAGTTCTGCTTCAGACAGATCAGGCCTGCAAAGAAACTGCCTTTCACAGGCCTTTTTAAGAGATGTTCCCGGTAGGCTGTAAGAGCACTGTGCAGAGCGAGTTGTTACTTAGCTTCCCAAGAGCTGGAAGCAAGATCCTCTGGGGCCCAAATTGCCCTTAGGAAAGAAGACTGCACGTTGTGCCTTTCAGCCTTAGGGCAATGTAGTACACCCAGAGCAGAAGTTCTGACACAGCCAGATCAGGCCTGCAAAGACATTGCGTTTCACACACCTTTGTAAGAGATGTTCCCGGTAGGCTGTAAGAGGACTGTGCAGAGCGAGTTGTTTCTTAGCTTAACAAAGAGCTGGAAGCAAGATGCTCTGGGGCCCAACTCGCCCTCTGGAAAGAAGCCTGCCCGTTGTGCCTTTCAGCTCTCGGGCAATGTGGCACACCCAGAGCAGAAGTTCTGCTTCAGCCAGATCAGGCCTGCAAAGACACTGCGTTTCACAGGCCTTTGTAAGAGATGTTCCCGGTAGGCTGTAAGAGCACTGTGCAGAGCGAGTTGTTTCTTAGCTTCCCAAAGAGCTGCAAGCAAGATGCTTTGGGGCCCAACTCGCGCTTTGGAAAGAAGCCTACACGTTGTGCCTTTCAGCTCTAGTGTAATGTAGCACACGCACAGCAGAAGTCCTGCTTTAGCCAGATCAGGCCTGCAAAGAAACTGCGTTTCACAGGCTTTTGTAAGAGATGTTCCCGGAAGGCTTTAAGAGCACTGTGCAGAACGAGTTGTTTCTTAGCTTCCCAAAGAGCTGGAAGCCAGATTCGCTGGGGCCCAACTCGCCCTTTGGAAAGAAGCCTACACGTTGTGGCTTTGAGCTCTAGGGCAATGTAGCACACCCAGAGCAGAAGTTCTGCTTCAGCCAGATCAGGCCTGCAAAGAAACTGCGTTTCTCAGGCCTTTGTAGGAGATGTTCCTGGTAGGCTGTAAGAGCACTGTGCAGAGCGAGTTGTTTCTTAGCTTCCCAAAGAGCTGGAAGCAAGATGCTCTGGGGCCCCACTCTCCCTTTGGAAAGAAGCCTGCACGTTGTGCCTTTCAGCTCTAGGGCAATGTAGCACACCCAGAGCAGAAGTTCTGCTTCAGCCAGATCAGGCCTGGAAAGAAACTGCGTTTCCCAGGCCTTTGTATGAGATGTTCCCGGTAGGCTGTAACAGCACTGTGCAGAGCGAGTTGTTTCTTAGCTTCCCAAAGAGCTGGAAGCAAGATGCTTTTGGGCCCAACTCGCCCTTTGTAAAGAAGCCTGCACGTTGTGCCTTTCAGCTCTAGGGCTATGTAGGACACCCAGAGCAGAAGTTCTGCTTCAGCCAGATCAGGCCTGCAACGAAACTGCGTTTCACAGGCCTTTGTAAGAGATGTTCCCGGTAGGCTGTAAGAGCACTGTGCAGAGCGACTTGTTTCTTAGCTTCCCAAAGAGCTGGAAGCAAGATGCTCTGGGGCCCAACGCCCTTTGGAAAGAAGCCTGCACGTTGTGCCTTTCAGCTCTCGGGCAATATGGCACACCCAGAGCAGAAGTTCTGCTTCAGCCAGATCAGTCCTGCAAAGACATTGCGTTTCACACGCCTTTGTAAGAGATGTTCCCGGTAGGCTGTAAGAGGACTGTGCAGAGCGAGTTGTTTCTTAGCTTAACAAAGAGCTGGAAGCAAGATGCTCTGGGGCCCAACTCGCCCTCTGGAAAGAAGCCTGCCCGTTGTGCCTTTCAGCTCTCGGGCAATGTGGCACACCCAGAGCAGAAGTTCTGCTTCAGCCAGATCAGGCCTGCAAAGACACTGCGTTTCACAGGCCTTTGTAAGAGATGTTCCCGGTAGGCTGTAAGAGCACTGTGCAGAGCGAGTTGTTTCTTAGCTTCCCAAAGAGCTGCAAGCAAGATGCTTTGGGGCCCAACTCGCGCTTTGGAAAGAAGCCTACACGTTGTGCCTTTCAGCTCTAGGGCAATGTAGCACACCCAGAGCAGAAGTTCTCCTTCAGCCAGATCAGGCCTGCAAAGAAACTGCGTTTCACAGGCCTTTGTAATAGATGTTCCCGGTAGGCTGTAAGAGCACTGTGCAGAGCGAGTTGTTTCTTAGCTTCCCAAAGAGCTGGAAGCAAGGTGCTCTGGGTCCCAACTCGCCCTTTGGAAAGAAGCATGCACGTTGTGCCTTTCAGCTGTAGCGCAATGTAGCACACCCAGAGCAGAATTTCTGCTTCAGCCAGATCAGGCCTGCAAAGAAACTGCTTTTCACAGGCCTTTGTAAGAGATGTTCCCGGTAGGCTGTAAGAGCACTGTGCAGAGCGAGTTGTTTCTTAGCTTCCCAAAGAGCTGGAAGCAAGATGCTTTTGGGCCCAACTCGCCCTTTGGAAAGAAGCCTGCACGTTGTGCCTTTCAGCTCTAGGGCAATGTAGCACACCCAGAGCAGAAGTTCTGCTTCAGCCAGATCAGGCCTGCAAAGAAACTGCGTTTCACAGGCCTTTGTAAGAGATGTTCCCGGTAGGCTGTAAGAGCACTGTGCAGAGCGAGTTCTTTCTTAGCTTCCCAAAGAGCTGGAAGAAAGATGCTTTGGGGCCCAACTCGCCCTTTGGAAAGAAGCCTGCACGTTGTGCCTTTCAGCTCTGGGGCAATGTGGCACACCCAGAGCAGAAGTTCTTCTTCAGCCAGATCAAGCCTTCAAAGAAACTGCGTTTCACAGGCCTTTGTAAGAGATGTTCCCGGTAGGCTGTAAGAGCACTGTGCAGAGCGAGTTGTTTCTTAGCTTCCCAAAGAGCTGGAAGCAAGATGCTTTGGAGCCCAACTCGCCCTTTGGAAAGAGGCCTACACGTTGTGATTTTCAGCTCTAGGGCAATGTAGCACACCCAGAGCAGAAGTTTTGCTTCAGCCAGATCAGGCCTGCAAAGAAACTACGTTTCACAGGCCTTTGTAAGAGATGTTCCCGGTAGGCTGTAAGAGCACTGTGCAGAGCGAGTTGTTTCTTAGCTTCCCAAAGAGCTGGAAGCAAGATGCTCTGGGGCCCAACTCGGCCTTTGGAAAGAAGCATGCACGTAGTGCCTTTCAGCTGTAGGGCAATGTAGCACACCCAGAGAAGAAGTTCTGCTTCAGCCATATCAGGCCTGCAAAGAAACTGCTTTTCACAGGCCTTTGTAAGAGATGTTCCCGGTAGGCTGTAAGAGCACTGTGCAGAGCGAGTTGTTTCTTAGCTTCCCAAAGAGCTGGAAGCAAGATGCTTTTGGGCCCAACTCGCCCTTTGGAAAGAAGCCTGCACGTTGTGCCTTTCAGCTCTAGGGCAATGTAGCACACCCAGAGCAGAAGTTCTGCTTCAGCCAGATCAGGCCTGCAAAGAAACTGCGTTTCACAGGCCTTTGTAAGAGATGTTCCCGGTAGGCTGTAAGAGCACTGTGCAGAGCGAGTTGTTTCTTAGCTTCCCAAAGAGCTGGAAGCAAGATGCTCTGGGGCACAACACGCCCTTTGGAAAGAAGCCTGCACGTTGTGCCTTTCAGCTCTAGGGCAATGTAGCACACCCAGAGCAGAAGTTCTGCTTCAGCCAGATCAGGCATGCAAAGAAACTGCATTCCAAGTCCTTTGTAGGAAATGTTCCCGGTAGGCTGTACGAGCACTGTGCAGAGCGAGTTGTTTCTTAGCTTCCCAAAGAGCTGGAAGCAAGATGCTCTGGGGCCCAACTCGCCCTTTGGAAAGAAGACTGCACGTTGTGCCTTTCAGCTCTAGATCAATGTAGCACACCCAGAGCAGAAGTTCTGCTTCAGCCAGATCAGGCCTGCAAAGAAACTGCGTTTCACAGGCCTTTGTAAGAGATGTTCACGGTAGGCTGTAAGAGCACTGTGCAGAGCGAGTTGTTTCTTAGCTTCCCAAAGAGCTGGAAGCAAGATGCTCTGGGGCCCAACTCGCCCTTTGGAAAGAAGCCTGCACGTTGTGCCTTTCAGCTCTGGGGCAATGTGGCACACCCAGAGCAGAAGTTCTGCTTCAGCCAGATCAGGCCTTCAAAGAAATTGCGTTTCACAGGCCTTTGTAAGAGATGTTCCCGGTAGGCTGTAAGAGCACTGTGCAGAGCGAGTTGTTCCTTAGCTTCCCAAAGAGCTGGAAGCAAGATGCTTTGGGGCCCAACTCGCCCTTTGCAAAGAAGCCTACACGTTGTGCCTTTCAGCTCTAGGGCAATGTAGCACACCCAGAGCAGAAGTTCTGCTGCAGCCAGATCACTCCTGCAAAGAAACTTCGCTTCAGAGGCCTTTGTAAGAGACGTTCCCGGTAGGCTGTAAGAGCACTGTGCAGAGCGAGTTGTTTCTTAGCTTCCCAAATAGCTGGAAGCAAGATGCTTTGTGGCCCAACTCGCCCTTTGGAAAGAAGCCTGCACGTTGTGCCTTTCTGCTCTAGGGCAATGTAGCACACCCAGAGCAGAAGTTCTGCTGCAGCCAGATCAGGCCTGCAAAGAAACTGCGTTTCACAGGCCTTTGTAAGAGATGTTCCCGGTAGGCTGTAAGAGCACTGTGCAGAGCGAGTTGTTTCTTAGCTTCCCAACGAGCTGGAAGCAAGATGCTCTGGGGCCCAACTCGTCCTTTGGAAAGGAGCCTACACATTGTGCCTTTCAGCTCTAGGGCAGTGTAGCACACCCAGAGCAGAAGTTCTGCTTCAGCCATATCAGTCCTGGAAAGAAACTTCGTTTCACAGGCCTTTGTAAGAGATGTTCCCGGTAGGCTGTAAGAGCACTGTGCAGAGCGAGTTGTTTCTTACCTTCCCAAAGAGCTGGAAGCAAGATGCTCTGGGGCCCAACTCGCCCTTTGGAAAGAAGCCTGCACGTTGTGCCTTTCAGCTCTATGGCAAAGTAGCATACCCAGAGCAGAAGTTCTGCTTCAGCCAGATCAGGCCTGCAAAGAAACTGCGTTTCACAGGCCTTTGTAAGAGATGTTCCCGGTAGGCTGTAAGAGCACTGTGCAGAGCGAGTTGTTACTTAGCTTCCCAAGAGCTGGAAGCAAGATCCTCTGGGGCCCAAATTGCCCTTTGGAAAGAAGACTGCACGTTGTGCCTTTCAGCCTTAGGGCAATGTAGTACACCCAGAGCAGAAGTTCTGACACAGCCAGATCAGGCCTGCAAAGAAACAGCATTTCAAGGCCTTTGTAAGAGATGTTCCCGGTAGGCTGTAAGAGGACTGTGCAGAGCGAGTTGTTTCTTAGCTTCCCAAAGAGCTGGAAGCAAGATGCTCTGGGGCCCAACGCCCTTTGGAAAGAAGCCTGCACGTTGTGCCTTTCAGCTCTCGGGCAATATGGCACACCCAGAGCAGAAGTTCTGCTTCAGCCAGATCAGTCCTGCAAAGACATTGCGTTTCACACACCTTTGTAAGAGATGTTCCCGGTAGGCTGTAAGAGGACTGTGCAGAGCGAGTTGTTTCTTAGCTTAACAAAGAGCTGGAAGCAAGATGCTCTGGGGCCCAACTCGCCCTCTGGAAAGAAGCCTGCCCGTTGTGCCTTTCAGCTCTCGGGCAATGTGGCACACCCAGAGCAGAAGTTCTGCTTCAGCCAG
This sequence comes from Equus przewalskii, assembly GCF_037783145.1. Classification (NCBI taxonomy): domain Eukaryota; kingdom Metazoa; phylum Chordata; class Mammalia; order Perissodactyla; family Equidae; genus Equus; species Equus przewalskii. Next base: position 16,671,605 of record NC_091841.1, read on the forward strand.
ATCAGGCCTGCAAAGACACTGCGTTTCACAGGCCTTTGTAAGAGATGTTCCCGGTAGGCTGTAAGAGCACTGTGCAGAGCGAGTTGTTTCTTAGCTTCCCAAAGAGCTGGAAGCAAGATGCTCTGGGGCCCCACTCGCCCTTTGGAAAGAAGCCTGCACGTTGTGCCTTTCAGCTCTAGGGCAATGTAGCTCACCCAGAGCAGAAGTTCTGCTTCAGCCAGATCAGGCCTGGAAAGAAACTGCGTTTCCCAGGCCTTTGTATGAGATGTTCCCGGTAGGCTGTAAGAGCACTGTGCAGAGCGAGTTGTTTCTTAGCTTCCCAAAGAGCTGGAAGCAAGATGCTTTTGGGCCCAACTCGCCCTTTGTAAAGAAGCCTGCACGTTGTGCCTTTCAGCTCTAGGGCTATGTAGGACACCCAGAGCAGAAGTTCTGCTTCAGCCAGATCAGGCCTGCAACGAAACTGCGTTTCACAGGCCTTTGTAAGAGATGTTCCCGGTAGGCTGTAAGAGCACTGTGCAGAGCGACTTGTTTCTTAGCTTCACAAAGAGCTGGAAGCAAGATGCTCTGGGGCCCAACGCCCTTTGGAAAGAAGCCTGCACGTTGTGCCTTTCAGCTCTAGGGCAATGTAGCACACCGAGAGCAAAAGTTCTACTTCAGCCAGACCAGGCAAGCAAAGAAACTGCGTTTCACAGGGCTTTGTAAGAGATGTTCCCTGTAGGCTATAAGAGGACTGTGCAGAGCGAGTTGTTTCTTAGCTTTCCAAAGAGCTGGAAGCAAGATGCTTTGGGGCACAATCGCCCTTTGGAAAGAAGCCTGCACGTTGTGCCTTTCAGCTCTAGGGCAATGTAGCACACCCAGAGCAGAAGTTCTGCTGCAGCCAGATCAGCCCTGCAAAGAAACTGCGTTTCACAGCCCTTTGTAAGAGATGTTCCCGGTAGGCTGTAAGAGCACTGTGCAGAGCGAGTTGTTTCTTAGCTTCCCAAAGAGCTGGAAGCAAGATGCTCTGGGGCCCAACGCCCTTTGGAAAGAAGCCTGCACGTTGTGCCTTTCAGCTCTCGGGCAATATGGCACACCCAGAGCAGAAGTTCTGCTTCAGCCAGATCAGTCCTGCAAAGACATTGCGTTTCACACACCTTTGTAAGAGATGTTCCCGGTAGGCTGTAAGAGGACTGTGCAGAGCGAGTTGTTTCTTAGCTTAACAAAGAGCTGGAAGCAAGATGCTCTGGGGCCCAACTCGCCCTCTGGAAAGAAGCCTGCCCGTTGTGCCTTTCAGCTCTCGGGCAATGTGGCACACCCAGAGCAGAAGTTCTGCTTCAGCCAGATCAGGCCTGCAAAGACACTGCGTTTCACAGGCCTTTGTAAGAGATGTTCCCGGTAGGCTGTAAGAGCACTGTGCAGAGCGAGTTGTTTCTTAGCTTCCCAAAGAGCTGGAAGCAAGATGCTCTGGGGCCCCACTCGCCCTTTGGAAAGAAGCCTGCACGTTGTGCCTTTCAGCTCTAGGGCAATGTAGCTCACCCAGAGCAGAAGTTCTGCTTCAGCCAGATCAGGCCTGGAAAGAAACTGCGTTTCCCAGGCCTTTGTATGAGATGTTCCCGGTAGGCTGTAAGAGCACTGTGCAGAGCGAGTTGTTTCTTAGCTTCCCAAAGAGCTGGAAGCAAGATGCTTTTGGGCCCAACTCGCCCTTTGTAAAGAAGCCTGCACGTTGTGCCTTTCAGCTCTAGGGCTATGTAGGACACCCAGAGCAGAAGTTCTGCTTCAGCCAGATCAGGCCTGCAACGAAACTGCGTTTCACAGGCCTTTGTAAGAGATGTTCCCGGTAGGCTGTAAGAGCACTGTGCAGAGCGACTTGTTTCTTAGCTTCACAAAGAGCTGGAAGCAAGATGCTCTGGGGCCCAACGCCCTTTGGAAAGAAGCCTGCACGTTGTGCCTTTCAGCTCTAGGGCAATGTAGCACACCGAGAGCAAAAGTTCTACTTCAGCCAGACCAGGCAAGCAAAGAAACTGCGTTTCACAGGGCTTTGTAAGAGATGTTCCCTGTAGGCTATAAGAGGACTGTGCAGAGCGAGTTGTTTCTTAGCTTTCCAAAGAGCTGGAAGCAAGATGCTTTGGGGCACAATCGCCCTTTGGAAAGAAGCCTGCACGTTGTGCCTTTCAGCTCTAGGGCAATGTAGCACACCCAGAGCAGAAGTTCTGCTGCAGCCAGATCAGCCCTGCAAAGAAACTGCGTTTCACAGCCCTTTGTAAGAGATGTTCCCGGTAGGCTGTAAGAGCACTGTGCAGAGCGAGTTGTTTCTTAGCTTCCCAAAGAGCTGGAAGCAAGATGCTCTGGGGCCCAACGCCCTTTGGAAAGAAGCCTGCACGTTGTGCCTTTCAGCTCTCGGGCAATATGGCACACCCAGAGCAGAAGTTCTGCTTCAGCCAGATCAGTCCTGCAAAGACATTGCGTTTCACACACCTTTGTAAGAGATGTTCCCGGTAGGCTGTAAGAGGACTGTGCAGAGCGAGTTGTTTCTTAGCTTAACAAAGAGCTGGAAGCAAGATGCTCTGGGGCCCAACTCGCCCTCTGGAAAGAAGCCTGCCCGTTGTGCCTTTCAGCTCTCGGGCAATGTGGCACACCCAGAGCAGAAGTTCTGCTTCAGCCAGATCAGGCCTGCAAAGACACTGCGTTTCACAGGCCTTTGTAAGAGATGTTCCCGGTAGGCTGTAAGAGCACTGTGCAGAGCGAGTTGTTTCTTAGCTTCCCAAAGAGCTGGAAGCAAGATGCTCTGGGGCCCCACTCGCCCTTTGGAAAGAAGCCTGCACGTTGTGCCTTTCAGCTCTAGGGCAATGTAGCTCACCCAGAGCAGAAGTTCTGCTTCAGCCAGATCAGGCCTGGAAAGAAACTGCGTTTCCCAGGCCTTTGTATGAGATGTTCCCGGTAGGCTGTAAGAGCACTGTGCAGAGCGAGTTGTTTCTTAGCTTCCCAAAGAGCTGGAAGCAAGATGCTTTTGGGCCCAACTCGCCCTTTGTAAAGAAGCCTGCACGTTGTGCCTTTCAGCTCTAGGGCTATGTAGGACACCCAGAGCAGAAGTTCTGCTTCAGCCAGATCAGGCCTGCAACGAAACTGCGTTTCACAGGCCTTTGTAAGAGATGTTCCCGGTAGGCTGTAAGAGCACTGTGCAGAGCGAGTTGTTTCTTAGCTTCCCAAAGAGCTGGAAGCAAGATGCTCTGGGGCCCAACGCCCTTTGGAAAGAAGCCTGCACGTTGTGCCTTTCAGCTCTAGGGCAATGTAGCACACCGAGAGCAAAAGTTCTACTTCAGCCAGACCAGGCAAGCAAAGAAACTGCGTTTCACAGGGCTTTGTAAGAGATGTTCCCTGTAGGCTATAAGAGGACTGTGCAGAGCGAGTTGTTTCTTAGCTTTCCAAAGAGCTGGAAGCAAGATGCTTTGGGGCACAATCGCCCTTTGGAAAGAAGCCTGCACGTTGTGCCTTTCAGCTCTAGGGCAATGTAGCACACCCAGAGCAGAAGTTCTGCTGCAGCCAGATCAGCCCTGCAAAGAAACTGCGTTTCACAGGCCTTTGTAAGAGATGTTCCCGGTAGGCTGTAAGAGCACTGTGCAGAGCGAGTTGTTTCTTAGCTTCCCAAAGAGCTGGAAGCAAGATGCTCTGGGGCCCAACGCCCTTTGGAAAGAAGCCTGCACGTTGTGCCTTTCAGCTCTCGGGCAATATGGCACACCCAGAGCAGAAGTTCTGCTTCAGCCAGATCAGTCCTGCAAAGACATTGCGTTTCACACACCTTTGTAAGAGATGTTCCCGGTAGGCTGTAAGAGGACTGTGCAGAGCGAGTTGTTTCTTAGCTTAACAAAGAGCTGGAAGCAAGATGCTCTGGGGCCCAACTCGCCCTCTGGAAAGAAGCCTGCCCGTTGTGCCTTTCAGCTCTCGGGCAATGTGGCACACCCAGAGCAGAAGTTCTGCCTCAGCCAGATCAGGCCTGCAAAGACACTGCGTTTCACAGGCCTTTGTAAGAGATGTTCCCGGTAGGCTGTAAGAGCACTGTGCAGAGCGAGTTGTTTCTTAGCTTCCCAAAGAGCTGGAAGCAAGATGCTCTGGGGCCCAACGCCCTTTGGAAAGAAGCCTGCACGTTGTGCCTTTCAGCTCTCGGGCAATATGGCACACCCAGAGCAGAAGTTCTGCTACAGCCAGATCAGTCCTGCAAAGACATTGCGTTTCACACACCTTTGTCAGAGATGTTCCCGGTAGGCTGTAAGAGGACTGTGCAGAGCGAGTTGTTTCTTAGCTTAACAAAGAGCTGGAAGCAAGATGCTCTGGGGCCCAACTCGCCCTCTGGAAAGAAGCCTGCCCGTTGTGCCTTTCAGCTCTCGGGCAATGTGGCACACCCAGAGCAGAAGTTCTGCTTCAGCCAGATCAGGCCTGCAAAGACACTGCGTTTCACAGGCCTTTGTAAGAGATGTTCCCGGTAGGCTGTAAGAGCACTGTGCAGAGCGAGTTGTTTCTTAGCTTCCCAAAGAGCTGCAAGCAAGATGCTTTGGGGCCCAACTCGCGCTTTGGAAAGAAGCCTACACGTTGTGCCTTTCAGCTCTAGTGTAATGTAGCACACGCACAGCAGAAGTTCTGCTTTAGCCAGATCAGGCCTGCAAAGAAACTGCGTTTCACAGGCTTTTGTAAGAGATGTTCCCGGTAGGCTTTAAGAGCACTGTGCAGAGCGAGTTGTTTCTTAGCTTCCCAAAGAGCTGGAAGCAAGATGCTTTGGGGCCCAACTCGCCATTTGGAAAGGAGCCTGCACGTTGTGCCTTTCAGCTCTAGGGCAATGTAGCACACCCAGAGCAGAAGTTCTGCTTCAGCCAGATCAGCCCTGCAAAGAAACAGCGTTTCACAGGGCTTTGTAAGAGATGTTCCCAGTAGGCTGTAAGAGCACTGTGCAGAACGAGTTGTTTCTTAGCTTCCCAAAGAGCTGGTAGCCAGATGCTCTGGGGCCCAACTCGCCCTTTGGAAAGAAGCCTACACGTTGTGGCTTTGAGCTCTAGGGCAATGTAGCACACCCAGAGCAGAAGTTCTGCTTCAGCCAGATCAGGCCTGCAAAGAAACTGCGTTTCACAGGCCTTTGTAGGAGATATTCCTGGTAGGCTGTAAGAGCACTGTGCAGAGCGAGTTGTTTCTTAGCTTCCCAAAGAGCTGGAAGCAAGATGCTCTGGGGCCCCACTCGCCCTTTGGAAAGAAGCCTGCACGTTGTGCCTTTCAGCTCTAGGGCAATGTAGCACACCCAGAGCAGAAGTTCTGCTTCAGCCAGATCTGGCCTGGAAAGAAACTGCGTTTCCCAGGCCTTTGTATGAGATGTTCCCGGTAGGCTGTAAGAGCACTGTGCAGAGCGAGTTGTTTCTTAGCTTCCCAAAGAGCTGGAAGCAAGATGCTTTTGGGCCCAACTCGCCCTTTGTAAAGAAGCCTGCACGTTGTGCCTTTCAGCTCTAGGGCAATGTAGGACACCCAGAGCAGAAGTTCTGCTTCAGCCAGATCAGGCCTGCAACGAAACTGCGTTTCACAGGCCTTTGTAAGAGATGTTCCCGGTAGGCTGTAAGAGCACTGTGCAGAGCGAGTTGTTTCTTAGCTTCCCAAAGAGCTGGAAGCAAGATGCTCTGGGGCCCAACTCGCCTTTTGGAAACAAGCCTGCACGTTGTGCCTTTCAGCTCTAGGGCAATGTAGCACACCGAGAGCAAAAGTTCTACTTCAGCCAGACCAGGCAAGCAAAGAAACTGCGTTTCACAGGGCTTTGTAAGAGATGTTCCCTGTAGGCTATAAGAGCACTGTGCAGAGCGAGTTGTTTCTTAGCTTTCCAAAGAGCTGGAAGCAAGATGCTTTGGGGCACAATCGCCCTTTGGAAAGAAGCCTGCACGTTGTGCCTTTCAGCTCTAGGGCAATGTAGCACACCCAGAGCAGAAGTTCTGCTTCAGCCAGATCAGCCCTGCAAAGAAACTGCGTTTCACAGGCCTTTGCAAGAGATGTTCCCGGTAGGCTGTAAGAGGACTGTGCAGAGCGAGTTGTTTCTTAGCTTCCCAAAGAGCTGGAAGCAAGATGCTCTGGGGCCCAACTCGCCCTTTGGAAAGAAGCCTGCACGTTGTGCCTTTCAGCTCTAGGGCAATGTAGCACACCCAGATCAAAGTTCTGCTTCAGCCAGATCAGGCCTGCAAAGAAACAGCGTTTCATAGGCCTTTGTAAGAGATGTTCCCGGTAGGCTGTAAGAGCACTGTGCAGAGCGAGTTGTTTCTTAGCTTCCCAATGAGCTGGAAGCAAATTGCTCTGGGGACCAGCTCGCCCTTTGGAAAGAAGCCTGCACGTTATGCCTTTCTGCTCTAGGGCAATGTAACACACCCAGAGCAGAAGTTCTGCTTCAGCCAGATCAGGCCTGCAAAGAAACTGCGTTTCACAGGCCTTGGTAAGAGATGTTCCCGGTAGGCTGTAAGAGCACTGTGCAGAGCGAGTTGTTTCTTAGCTTCCCAAAGAGCTGGAAGCAAGATGCTTTTGGGCCCAAATCGCCCTTTGGAAAGAAGCCTGCACGTTGTGCCTTTCAGCTCTAGGGCAATGTAGCACACCCAGAGCAGAAGTTCTGCTTCAGCCAGATCAGGCCTGCAAAGAAACTGCGTTTCACAGGCCTTTGAAAGTGATGTTCCCGGTAGGCTGTAAGAGCACTGTGCAGAGCGAGTTGTTTCTTAGCTTCCCAAAGAGCGGGAAGAAAGATGCTTTTGGGCCCAACTCGCCCTTTGTAAAGAAGCCTGCATGTTGTGCCTTTCAGCTCTAGGGCAATGTAGCACACCCAGAGCAGATGTGCTGCTTCAGCCCGATCAGGCCTGCAAAGAAACTGCGTTTCACCGGCCTTTGTAAGAGATGTTCCCGGTAGGCTGTAAGAGCACTGTGCTGAGCGAGTTGTTTCTTAGCTTCCCAAAGAGCTGGAAGCAAGATCCTCTGGGGCCCAACTCGCCTTTGGAAAGAAGCCTGCACGTTGTGCCTTTCAGCTCTAGGGCAATGTGGCACACCCAGAGCCGAAGTTCTGCTTCGGCCAGATCAGGCCTGCAAACAAACTGCGTTTCAAGGCCTTTGTACGAGACGTTCCCAGTAGGCTGTAAGAGGACTGTGCAGAGCGAGTTGTTTCTTAGCTTAACAAAGAGCTGGAAGCAAGATGCTCTGGGGCCCAACTCGCCCTTTGAAAAGAAGACTGCACGTTGTGCCTTTCAGCTCTAGGGCAATGTGGCACAGCCAGAGCAGAAATTCTGCTTCAGCCAGATCAGCCCTGCAAAGAAACTGCATTTCACAGGCCTTTCTAAGAGATGTTCCCGGTAGGCTGTAAGAGCACTGTGCAGAGCGAGTTGTTTCTTAGCTTCCCAAAGAGCTGGAAGCAAGATGCTCTGGGGCCCAACTCGCCCTTTGGAAAGAAGCCTGCACGTTGTGCCTTTCGCTCTAGGGCAATGTAGCACAGCCAGAGCAGAAGTTCTGCTTCAGCCAGATCAGGCCTGCAAAGAAACTGCGTTTCACAGGCCTTTGTAAGAGATGTTCCCGGTAGGCTGTAAGAGCACTGTGCAGAGCGAGTTGTTTCTTAGCTTCCCAAAGAGCTGGAAGCAAGATGTTTTGGGGCCCAACTTGCCCTTTGGAAAGAAGCCTGCACGTAGTGCCTTTCAGCTCTAGGGCAATGTAGCACACCCAGAGCAGAAGTTCTGCTTCAGACAGATCAGGCCTGCAAAGAAACTGCCTTTCACAGGCCTTTGTAAGAGATGTTCCCGGTAGGCTGTAAGAGCACTGTGCAGAGCGAGTTGTTACTTAGCTTCCCAAGAGCTGGAAGCAAGATCCTCTGGGGCCCAAATTGCCCTTTGGAAAGAAGACTGCACGTTGTGCCTTTCAGCCTTAGGGCAATGTAGTACACCCAGAGCAGAAGTTCTGACACAGCCAGATCAGGCCTGCAAAGAAACAGCATTTCAAGGCCTTTGTAAGAGATGTTCCCGGTAGGCTGTAAGAGGACTGTGCAGAGCGAGTTGTTTCTTAGCTTCCCAAAGAGCTGGAAGCAAGATGCTCTGGGGCCCAACACGCCCTTTGTAAAGAAGCCTGCACGTTGTGCCTTTCAGCTCTCGGGCAATATGGCACACCCAGAGCAGAAGTTCTGCTTCAGCCAGATCAGTCCTGCAAAGACATTGCGTTTCACACACCTTTGTAAGAGATGTTCCCGGTAGGCTGTAAGAGGACTGTGCAGAGCGAGTTGTTTCTTAGCTTAACAAAGAGCTGGAAGCAAGATGCTCTGGGGCCCAACTCGCCCTCTGGAAAGAAGCCTGCCCGTTGTGCCTTTCAGCTCTCGGGCAATGTGGCACACCCAGAGCAGAAGTTCTGCTTCAGCCAGATCAGGCCTGCAAAGACACTGCGTTTCACAGGCCTTTGTAAGAGATGTTCCCGGTAGGCTGTAAGAGCACTGTGCAGAGCGACTTGTTTCTTAGCTTCCCAAAGAGCTGGAAGCAAGATGCTCTGGGGCCCAACTCGCCTTTTGGAAACAAGCCTGCACATTGTGCCTTTCAGCTCTAGGGCAATGTAGCACACCGAGAGCAAAAGTTCTACTTCAGCCAGACCAGGCAAGCAAAGAAACTGCGTTTCACAGGGCTTTGTAAGAGATGTTCCCTGTAGGATATAAGAGGACTGTGCAGAGCGAGTTGTTTCTTAGCTTTCCAAAGAGCTGGAAGCAAGATGCTTTGGGGCACAATCGCCCTTTGGAAAGAAGCCTGCACGTTGTGCCTTTCAGCTCTAGGGCAATGTAGCACACCCAGAGCAGAAGTTCTGCTGCAGCCAGATCAGCCCTGCAAAGAAACTGCGTTTCACAGGCCTTTGTAAGAGATGTTCCCGGTAGGCTGTAAGAGCACTGTGCAGAGCGAGTTGTTTCTTAGCTTCCCAAAGAGCTGGAAGCAAGATGCTCTGGGGCCCAACGCCCTTTGGAAAGAAGCCTGCACGTTGTGCCTTTCAGCTCTCGGGCAATATGGCACACCCAGAGCAGAAGTTCTGCTTCAGCCAGATCAGTCCTGCAAAGACATTGCGTTTCACACACCTTTGTAAGAGATGTTCCCGGTAGGCTGTAAGAGGACTGTGCAGAGCGAGTTGTTTCTTAGCTTAACAAAGAGCTGGAAGCAAGATGCTCTGGGGCCCAACTCGCCCTCTGGAAAGAAGCCTGCCCGTTGTGCCTTTCAGCTCTCGGGCAATGTGGCACACCCAGAGCAGAAGTTCTGCCTCAGCCAGATCAGGCCTGCAAAGACATTGCGTTTCACAGGCCTTTGTAAGAGATGTTCCCGGTAGGCTGTAAGAGCACTGTGCAGAGCGAGTTGTTTCTTAGCTTCCCAAAGAGCTGCAAGCAAGATGCTTTGGGGCCCAACTCGCGCTTTGGAAAGAAGCCTACACGTTGTGCCTTTCAGCTCTAGTGTAATGTAGCACACGCACAACAGAAGTCCTGCTTTAGCCAGATCAGGCCTGCAAAGAAACTGCGTTTCACAGGCTTTTGTAAGAGATGTTCCCGGTAGGCTTTAAGAGCACTGTGCAGAGCGAGTTGTTTCTTAGCTTCCCAAAGAGCTGGAAGCAAGATGCTTTGGGGCCCAACTCGCCATTTGGAATGGAGCCTGCACGTTGTGCCTTTCAGCTCTAGGGCAATGTAGCACACCCAGAGCAGAAGTTCTGCTTCAGCCAGATCAGGCCTGCAAAGAAACTGCGTTTCACAGGGCTTTGTAAGAGATGTTCCCAGTAGGCTGTAAGAGCACTGTGCAGAACGAGTTGTTTCTTAGCTTCCCAATGAGCTGGAAGCCAGATTCTCTGGGGCCCAACTCGCCCTTTGGAAAGAAGCCTACACGTTGTGGCTTTGAGCTCTAGGGCAATGTAGCACACCCAGAGCAGAAGTTCTGCTTCAGCCAGATCAGGCCTGCAAAGAAACTGCGTTTCTCAGGCCTTTGTAGGAGATGTTCCTGGTAGGCTGTAAGAGCACTGTGCAGAGCGAGTTGTTTCTTAGCTTCCCAAAGAGCTGGAAGCAAGATGCTCTGGGGCCCCACTCGCCCTTAGGAAAGAAGCCTGCACGTTGTGCCTTTCAGCTCTAGGGCAATGTAGCACACCCAGAGCAGAAGTTCTGCTTCAGCCAGATCAGGCCTGGAAAGAAACTGCGTTTCCCAGGCCTTTGTATGAGATGTTCCCGGTAGGCTTTAAGAGCACTGTGCAGAGCGAGTTGTTTCTTAGCTTCCCAAAGAGCTGGAAGCAAGATGCTTTTGGGCCCAACTCGCCCTTTGGAAAGAAGCCTGCACGTAGTGCCTTTCAGCTCTAGGGCAATGTAGCACACCCAGAGCATAAGTTCTGCTTCAGACAGATCACGCCTGCAAAGAAACTGCCTTTCACAGGCCTTTGTAAGAGATGTTCCCGGTAGGCTGTAAGAGCACTGTGCAGAGCGAGTTGTTTCTTAGCTTCCCAAAGAGCTGGAAGCAAGATCCTCTGGGGCCCAAATTGCCCTTTGGAAAGAAGCCTACACGTTGTGCCTTTCAGCCTTAGGGCAATGTAGTACACCCAGAGCAGAAGTTCTGACACAGCCAGATCAGGCCTGCAAAGAAACAGCGTTTCAAGGCCTTTGTAAGAGATGTTCCCGGTAGGCTGTAAGAGGACTGTGCAGAGCGAGTTGTTTCTTAGCTTCCCAAAGAGCTGGAAGCAAGATGCTCTGGGGCCCAACGCCCTTTGGAAAGAAGCCTGCACGTTGTGCCTTTCAGCTCTCGGGCAATATGGCACACCCAGAGCAGAAGTTCTGCTACAGCCAGATCAGTCCTGCAAAGACATTGCGTTTCACACACCTTTGTCAGAGATGTTCCCGGTAGGCTGTAAGAGGACTGTGCAGAGCGAGTTTTTCTTAGCTTAACAAAGAGCTGGAAGCAAGATGCTCTGGGGCCCAACTCGCCCTCTGGAAAGAAGCCTGCCCGTTGTGCCTTTCAGCTCTCGGGCAATGTGGCACACCCAGAGCAGAAGTTCTGCTTCAGCCAGATCAGGCCTGCAAAGACACTGCGTTTCACAGTCCTTTGTAAGAGATGTTCCCGGTAGGCTGTAAGAGCACTGTGCAGAGCGAGTTGTTTCTTAGCTTCCCAAAGAGCTGCAAGCAAGATGCTTTGGGGCCCAACTCGCGCTTTGGAAAGAAGCCTACACGTTGTGCCTTTCAGCTCTAGTGTAATATAGCACACGCACAGCAGAAGTTCTGCTTTAGCCAGATCAGGCCTGCAAAGAAACTGCGTTTCACAGGCTTTTGTAAGAGATGTTCCCGGTAGGCTTTAAGAGCACTGTGCAGAGCGAGTTGTTTCTTAGCTTCCCAAAGAGCTGGAAGCAAGATGCTTTGGGGCCCAACTCGCCATTTGGAAAGGAGCCTGCACGTTGTGCCTTTCAGCTCTAGGGCAATGTAGCACACCCAGAGCAGAAGTTCTGCTTCAGCCAGATCAGGCCTGCAAAGAAACTGCGTTTCACAGGGCTTTGTAAGAGATGTTCCCAGTAGGCTGTAAGAGCACTGTGCAGAATGAGTTGTTTCTTAGCTTCCCAAAGAGCTGGAAGCCAGATTCTCTGGGGCCCAACTCGCCCTTTGGAAAGAAGCCTACACGTTGTGGCTTTGAGCTCTAGGGCAATGTAGCACACCCAGAGCAGAAGTTCTGCTTCAGCCAGATCAGGCCTGCAAAGAAACTGCGTTTCACAGGCCTTTGTAGGAGATGTTCCTGGTAGGCTGTAAGAGCACTGTGCAGAGCGAGTTGTTTCTTAGCTTCCCAAAGAGCTGGAAGCAAGATGCTCTGGGGCCCCACTCGCCCTTTGGAAAGAAGCCTGCACGTTGTGACTTTCAGCTCTAGGGCAATGTAGCACACCCAGAGCAGAAGTTCTGCTTCAGCCATATCAGGCCTGGAAAGAAACTGCGTTTCCCAGGCCTTTGTATGAGATGTTCCCGGTAGGCTGTAAGAGCACTGTGCAGAGCGAGTTGTTTCTTAGCTTCCCAAAGAGCTGGAAGCAAGATGCTTTTGGGCCCAACTCGCCCTTTGTAAAGAAGCCTGCACGTTGTGCCTTTCAGCTCTAGGGCAATGTAGGACACCCAGAGCAGAAGTTCTGCTTCAGCCAGATCAGGCCTGCAAAGAAACTGCGTTTCACAGGCCTTTGTAAGAGATGTTCCCGGTAGGCTGTAAGAGCACTGTGCAGAGCGAGTTGTTTCTTAGCTTCCCAAAGAGCTGGAAGCAAGATGCTCTGGGGCCCAACTCGCCTTTTGGAAACAAGCCTGCACGTTGTGCCTTTCAGCTCTAGGGCAATGTAGCACACCGAGAGCAAAAGTTCTACTTCAGCCAGACCAGGCAAGCAAAGAAACTGCGTTTCATAGGCCTTTGTAAGAGATGTTCCCGGTAGGCTGTAAGAGCACTGTGCAGAGCGAGTTGTTTCTTAGCTTCCCAATGAGCTGGAAGCAAATTGCTCTGGGGACCAGCTCGCCCTTTGGAAAGAAGCCTGCACGTTATGCCTTTCTGCTCTAGGGCAATGTAACACACCCAGAGCAGAAGTTCTGCTTCAGCCAGATCAGGCCTGCAAAGAAACTGCGTTTCACAGGCCTTGGTAAGAGATGTTCCCGGTAGGCTGTAAGAGCACTGTGCAGAGCGAGTTGTTTCTTAGCTTCCCAAAGAGCTGGAAGCAAGATGCTTTTGGGCCCAAATCGCCCTTTGGAAAGAAGCCTGCACGTTGTGCCTTTCAGCTCTAGGGCAATGTAGCACACCCAGAGCAGAAGTTCTGCTTCAACCAGATCAGGCCTGCAAAGAAACTGCGTTTCACAGGCCTTTGAAAGTGATGTTCCCGGTAGGCTGTAAGAGCACTGTGCAGAGCGAGTTGTTTCTTAGCTTCCCAAAGAGCGGGAAGAAAGATGCTTTTGGGCCCAACTCGCCCTTTGTAAAGAAGCCTGCATGTTGTGCCTTTCAGCGCTAGGGCAATGTAGCACACCCAGAGCAGATGTTCTGCTTCAGCCCGATCAGGCCTGCAAAGAAACTGCGTTTCACCGGCCTTTGTAAGAGATGTTCCCGGTAGGCTGTAAGAGCACTGTGCTGAGCGAGTTGTTTCTTAGCTTCCCAAAGAGCTGGAAGCAAGATCCTCTGGGGCCCAACTCGCCTTTGGAAAGAAGCCTGCACGTTGTGCCTTTCCGCTCTAGGGCAATGTGGCACACCCAGAGCAGAAGTTCTGCTTCAGCCAGATCAGGCCTGCAAAGAAACTGCGTTTCAAGGCCTTTGTAAGAGATGCTCCCGGTAGGCTGTAAGAGCACTGTGCAGAGCGAGTTGTTTCTTAGCTTCCCAAAGAGCTGGAAGCAAGATGCTCTGGGGCCCAACTCGCCCTATGGAATGAAGCCTGCGCATTTTGCCTTTCAGCTCTAGGGCAGTTTAGCATACCCAGAGCAGAAGTTCTGCTTCAGCCAGATCAGGCCTGCAAAGAAACTGCGTTTCACAGGCCTTTGTAAGAGATGTTCACGCTAGTCTGTAAGAGCACTGTGCAGAGCGAGTTGTTTCTTAGCCTCCCAAAGAGCTGGAAGCAAGATGCTCTGGGGCCCAACTCGCCCTTTGGAAAGAAGCCTGCACGTTGTGCCTTTCAGCTCTAGGGAAATGTGGCACACCCAGAGCCGAAGTTCTGCTTCGGCCAGATCAGGCCTGCAAACAAACTGCGTTTCACAGGCCTTTGTACGAGACGTTCCCAGTAGGCTGTAAGAGGACTGTGCAGAGCGAGTTGTTTCTTAGCTTAACAAAGAGCTGGAAGCAAGATGCTCTGGGGCCCAACTCGCCCTTTGGAAAGAAGACTGCACGTTGTGCCTTTCAGCTCTAGGGCAATGTGGCACAGCCAGAGCAGAAATTCTGCTTCAGCCAGATCAGCCCTGCAAAGAAACTGCATTTCACAGGCCTTTCTAAGAGATGTTCCCGGTAGGCTGTACGAGCACTGTGCAGAGCGAGTTGTTTCTTAGCTTCCCAAAGAGCTGGAAGCAAGATGCTCTAGGGCCCAACTCGCCCTTTGGAAAGAAGCCTGCACGTTGTGCCTTTCGCTCTAGGGCAATGTAGCACAGCCAGAGCAGAAGTTCTGCTTCAGCCAGATCTGCCCTGCAAAGAAACTGCGTTTCACAGGCCTTTGTAAGAGATGTTCCCGGTAGGCTGTAATTGCACTGTGCAGAGCGAGTTGTTTCTTAGCATCCCAAAGAGCTGGAAGCAAGATGCTCTGGTTCCCAAATTGCCCTTTGGAAAGGAGCCTGCACGTTGTGCCTGTCAGCTCTAGGGCAATGTAGTACACCCAGAGCAGATGTTCTGCTTCAGCCAGATCAGCCCTGCAAAGAAACAGCGTTTCAAGGCCTTTGTAAGAGATGCTCCCGGTAGGCTGTAAGAGCACTGTGCAGAGCGAGTTGTTTCTTAGCTTCCCAAAGAGCTCGAAGCAAGATGCTCTGGGGCCCCACTCGCCCTTTGGAAAGAAGCCTGCGCATTGTGCCTTTCAGCTCTATGGCAGTTTAGCATACCCAGAGCAGAAGTTCTGCTTCAGCCAGATCAGGCCTGCAAAGAAACTGCGTTTCACAGGCCTTTGTAAGAGATGTTCCCGGTAGGCTGTAAGAGCACTGTGCAGAGCGAGTTGTTCCTTAGCTTCCCAAAGAGCTGGAAGCAAGATGCTCTGGGGCAGAGCTCGCCCTTTGGAAAGAAGCCTGCACGTTGTGCCTTTCAGCTCTAGGGCAATGTGGAACACCCAGAGCCGAAGTTCTGCTTCGGCCAGATCAGGCCTGCAAACAAACTGCGTTTCAAGGCCTTTCTACGAGATGTTCCCAGTAGGCTGTAAGAGGACTGTGCAGAGCGAGTTGTTTCTTAGCTTAACAAAGAGCTGGAAGCAAGATGCTCTGTGTCCCAACTCGCCCTTTGGAAAGAAGCCTGCACGTTGTGCCTTTCAGCTCTAGGGCAATGTAGCACACCCAGAGCAGAAGTTCTGCTTCACCCAGATCAGGCCTGCAAACAAACTGCGTTTCACAGGCCTTTGTAAGAGATGTTCCCGGTAGGCTGTAGAGCACTGTGCAGAGCGAGTTGTTTCTTAGCTTCCCAAAGAGCTGGAAGCAAGATGCTTTGGGGCCCAACTCGCCCATTGGAAAGAAGCCTACACGTTTTGACTTTCAGCTCTAGGCCAATGTAGCACACCCAGAGCAGAAGTTCTGCTTCAGCCAGATCAGGCCTGCAAAGAAACTGCGTTTCACAGGCCTTTGTAAGAGATGTTCCCGGTAGGCTGTAAGAGCACTGTGCAGAGCGACTTGTTTCTTAGCTTCCCAAAGAGCTGGAAGCAAGATGCTTTGGGGCCCAACTCGCCCTTTGGAAAGAAGCCTACATGTTGTGCCTTTCAGCTCTAGGGCAATGTAGCACACCCAGAGAAGAAGTTCTGCTTCAGCCAGATCAAGCCTGCAAAGAAACTGCGTTTCACAGGCCTTTGTAAGAGATGTTCCCGGTAGGCTGTAAGAGCACTGTGCAGCGCGAGTTGTTTCTTAGCTTCCCAAAGAGCTGGAAGCAAGATGCCTTGGTGCCAAACTCGCCCTTTTGAAAGAAGCCTGCACGTTATGCCTTTCAACTCTATGGCAATGTAGCACACCCAGAGCAGAAGTTCTGCTTCATCCAGATCAGGCCTGAAAAGTAACTGCGTTTCACAGGCCTTTGTAAGAGATGTTCCCGGTAGGCTGTAAGAGCACTGTGCAGAGCGAGTTGTTTCTTAGCTTCCCAAAGAGCTGGAAGCAAGATGCTTTTGGGCCCAACTCGCTCTTGGGAAGGAGCCTACACGTTGTGCCTTTCAGCTCTAGGGAAATGTAGCACACACAGAGCAGAAGTTCTGCTTCAGCCAGATCAGGCCTGCAAAGAAACTGTGTTTCACAGGCCTTTGTAAGAGATGTTCCCGTTAGGCTGTAAGAGCACTGTGCAGAGCCAGTTGTTTCTTAGCTTCCCAAATAGCTGGAAGCAAGATGCTCTGGGGCCCAACTTGCCCTTTGGAAAGAAGTCTGCACGTTGTGCCTTTCAGCTCTAGGGCAATGTAGTACACCCAGAGCAGAAGTTCTGCTTCAGCCAGATCAGAAATGCAAAGAAACAGCGTTTCAAGGCCTTTGTCAGAGATGTTCCCGGTAGGCTGTAAGAGCACTGTGCAGAGCGAGTTGTTTCCTAGCTTCCCAAAGAGCTGGAAGCAAGATGTTCTGGGGCCCAACTCGCCCTTTGGAAAGAAGACTGCACGTTGTGCCTTTCAGCTCTAGGGCAATGTGGCACAGCCAGAGCAGAAATTCTGCTTCAGCCAGATCAGCCCTGCAAAGAAACTGCATTTCACAGGCCTTTCTAAGAGATGTTCCCGGTAGGCTGTAAGAGCACTGTGCAGAGCGAGTTGTTTCTTAGCTTCCCAAAGAGCTGGAAGCAAGATGCTCTGGGGCCCAACTCGCCCTTTGGAAAGAAGCCTGCACGTTGTGCCTTTCGCTCTAGGGCAATGTAGCACAGCCAGAGCAGAAGTTCTGCTTCAGCCAGATCTTCCCTGCAAAGAAACTGCGTTTCAGGGGCCTTTGTAAGAGCTGTTCCCGGTAGGCTGTAATTGCACTGTGCAGAGCGAGTTGTTTCTTAGCTTCCCAAAGAGCTGGAAGCAAGATGCTCTGGTTCCCAAATTGCCCTTTGGAAAGAAGCCTGCACGTTGTGCCTGTCAGCTCTAGGGCAATGTAGTACACCCAGAGCAGATGTTCTGCTTCAGCCAGATCAGCCCTGCAAAGAAACAGCGTTTCAAGGCCTTTGTAAGAGATGCTCCCGGTAGGCTGTAAGAGCACTGTGCAGAGCGAGTTGTTTCTTAGCTTCCCAAAGAGCTCGAAGCAAGATGCTCTGGGGCCCCACTCGCCCTTTGGAAAGAAGCCTGCGCATTGTGCCTTTCAGCTCTATGGCAGTTTAGCATACCCAGAGCAGAAGTTCTGCTTCAGCCAGATCAGGCCTGCAAAGAAACTGCGTTTCACAGGCCTTTGTAAGAGATGTTCCCGGTAGGCTGTAAGAGCACTGTGCAGAGCGAGTTGTTCCTTAGCTTCCCAAAGAGCTGGAAGCAAGATGCTCTGGGGCCCAACTCGCCCTTTGGAAAGAAGCCTGCACGTTGTGCCTTTCAGCTCTAGGGCAATGTGGAACACCCAGAGCCGAAGTTCTGCTTCGGCAAGATCAGGCCTGCAAACAAACTGCGTTTCAAGGCCTTTGTACGAGATGTTCCCAGTAGGCTGTAAGAGGACTGTGCAGAGCGAGTTGTTTCTTAGCTTAACAAAGAGCTGGAAGCAAGATGCTCTGTGTCCCAACTCGCCCTTTGGAAAGAAGCCTGCACGTTGTGCCTTTCAGCTCTAGGGCAATGTAGCACACCCAGAGCAGAAGTTCTGCTTCAGCCAGATCAGGCCTGCAAACAAACTGCGTTTCACAGGCCTTTGTAAGAGATGTTCCCGGTAGGCTGTAGAGCACTGTGCAGAGCGAGTTGTTTCTTCGCTTCCCAAAGAGCTGGAAGCAAGATGCTTTGGGGCCCAACTCGCCCATAGGAAAGAAGCCTACACGTTTTGACTTTCAGCTCTAGGCCAATGTAGCACACCCAGAGCAGAAGTTCTGCTTCAGCCAGATCAGGCCTGCAAAGAAACTGCGTTTCACAGGCCTTTGTAAGAGATGTTCCCGGTAGGCTGTAAGAGGACTGTGCAGAGCGAGTTGTTTCTTAGCTTCCCAAAGAGCTGGAAGCAAGATGCTCTGGGGCCCAACTCGCCCTTTGGAAAGAAGCCTGCACGTTGTGCCTTTCAGCTCTAGGGCAATGTAGCACACCCAGATCAAAGTTCTGCTTCAGCCAGATCAGGCCTGCAAAGAAACAGCGTTTCATAGGCCTTTGTAAGAGATGTTCCCGGTAGGCTGTAAGAGCACTGTGCAGAGCGAGTTGTTTCTTAGCTTCCCAATGAGCTGGAAGCAAATTGCTCTGGGGACCAGCTCGCCCTTTGGAAAGAAGCCTGCACGTTATGCCTTTCTGCTCTAGGGCAATGTAACACACCCAGAGCAGAAGTTCTGCTTCAGCCAGATCAGGCCTGCAAAGAAACTGCGTTTCACAGGCCTTGGTAAGAGATGTTCCCGGTAGGCTGTAAGAGCACTGTGCAGAGCGAGTTGTTTCTTAGCTTCCCAAAGAGCTGGAAGCAAGATGCTTTTGGGCCCAAATCGCCCTTTGGAAAGAAGCCTGCACGTTGTGCCTTTCAGCTCTAGGGCAATGTAGCACACCCAGAGCAGAAGTTCTGCTTCAACCAGATCAGGCCTGCAAAGAAACTGCGTTTCACAGGCCTTTGAAAGTGATGTTCCCGGTAGGCTGTAAGAGCACTGTGCAGAGCGAGTTGTTTCTTAGCTTCCCAAAGAGCGGGAAGAAAGATGCTTTTGGGCCCAACTCGCCCTTTGTAAAGAAGCCTGCATGTTGTGCCTTTCAGCGCTAGGGCAATGTAGCACACCCAGAGCAGATGTTCTGCTTCAGCCCGATCAGGCCTGCAAAGAAACTGCGTTTCACCGGCCTTTGTAAGAGATGTTCCCGGTAGGCTGTAAGAGCACTGTGCTGAGCGAGTTGTTTCTTAGCTTCCCAAAGAGCTGGAAGCAAGATCCTCTGGGGCCCAACTCGCCTTTGGAAAGAAGCCTGCACGTTGTGCCTTTCCGCTCTAGGGCAATGTGGCACACCCAGAGCAGAAGTTCTGCTTCAGCCAGATCAGGCCTGCAAAGAAACTGCGTTTCAAGGCCTTTGTAAGAGATGCTCCCGGTAGGCTGTAAGAGCACTGTGCAGAGCGAGTTGTTTCTTAGCTTCCCAAAGAGCTGGAAGCAAGATGCTCTGGGGCCCAACTCGCCCTATGGAATGAAGCCTGCGCATTTTGCCTTTCAGCTCTAGGGCAGTTTAGCATACCCAGAGCAGAAGTTCTGCTTCAGCCAGATCAGGCCTGCAAAGAAACTGCGTTTCACAGGCCTTTGTAAGAGATGTTCACGCTAGTCTGTAAGAGCACTGTGCAGAGCGAGTTGTTTCTTAGCTTCCCAAAGAGCTGGAAGCAAGATGCTCTGGGGCCCAACTCGCCCTTTGGAAAGAAGCCTGCACGTTGTGCCTTTCAGCTCTAGGGAAATGTGGCACACCCAGAGCCGAAGTTCTGCTTCGGCCAGATCAGGCCTGCAAACAAACTGCGTTTCACAGGCCTTTGTACGAGACGTTCCCAGTAGGCTGTAAGAGGACTGTGCAGAGCGAGTTGTTTCTTAGCTTAACAAAGAGCTGGAAGCAAGATGCTCTGGGGCCCAACTCGCCCTTTGGAAAGAAGACTGCACGTTGTGCCTTTCAGCTCTAGGGCAATGTGGCACAGCCAGAGCAGAAATTCTGCTTCAGCCAGATCAGCCCTGCAAAGAAACTGCATTTCACAGGCCTTTCTAAGAGATGTTCCCGGTAGGCTGTAAGAGCACTGTGCAGAGCGAGTTGTTTCTTAGCTTCCCAAAGAGCTGGAAGCAAGATGCTCTAGGGCCCAACTCGCCCTTTGGAAAGAAGCCTGCACGTTGTGCCTTTCGCTCTAGGGCAATGTAGCACAGCCAGAGCAGAAGTTCTGCTTCAGCCAGATCTGCCCTGCAAAGAAACTGCGTTTCACAGGCCTTTGTAAGAGATGTTCCCGGTAGGCTGTAATTGCACTGTGCAGAGCGAGTTGTTTCTTAGCATCCCAAAGAGCTGGAAGCAAGATGCTCTGGTTCCCAAATTGCCCTTTGGAAAGGAGCCTGCACGTTGTGCCTGTCAGCTCTAGGGCAATGTAGTACACCCAGAGCAGATGTTCTGCTTCAGCCAGATCAGCCCTGCAAAGAAACAGCGTTTCAAGGCCTTTGTAAGAGATGCTCCCGGTAGGCTGTAAGAGCACTGTGCAGAGCGAGTTGTTTCTTAGCTTCCCAAAGAGCTCGAAGCAAGATGCTCTGGGGCCCCACTCGCCCTTTGGAAAGAAGCCTGCGCATTGTGCCTTTCAGCTCTATGGCAGTTTAGCATACCCAGAGCAGAAGTTCTGCTTCAGCCAGATCAGGCCTGCAAAGAAACTGCGTTTCACAGGCCTTTGTAAGAGATGTTCCCGGTAGGCTGTAAGAGCACTGTGCAGAGCGAGTTGTTCCTTAGCTTCCCAAAGAGCTGGAAGCAAGATGCTCTGGGGCAGAACTCGCCCTTTGGAAAGAAGCCTGCACGTTGTGCCTTTCAGCTCTAGGGCAATGTAGCACACCCAGATCAAAGTTCTGCTTCAGCCAGATCAGGCCTGCAAAGAAACAGCGTTTCATAGGCCTTTGTAAGAGATGTTCCCGGTAGGCTGTAAGAGCACTGTGCAGAGCGAGTTGTTTCTTAGCTTCCCAATGAGCTGGAAGCAAATTGCTCTGGGGACCAGCTCGCCCTTTGGAAAGAAGCCTGCACGTTATGCCTTTCTGCTCTAGGGCAATGTAACACACCCAGAGCAGAAGTTCTGCTTCAGCCAGATCAGGCCTGCAAAGAAACTGCGTTTCACAGGCCTTGGTAAGAGATGTTCCCGGTAGGCTGTAAGAGCACTGTGCAGAGCGAGTTGTTTCTTAGCTTCCCAAAGAGCTGGAAGCAAGATGCTTTTGGGCCCAAATCGCCCTTTGGAAAGAAGCCTGCACGTTGTGCCTTTCAGCTCTAGGGCAATGTAGCACACCCAGAGCAGAAGTTCTGCTTCAACCAGATCAGGCCTGCAAAGAAACTGCGTTTCACAGGCCTTTGAAAGTGATGTTCCCGGTAGGCTGTAAGAGCACTGTGCAGAGCGAGTTGTTTCTTAGCTTCCCAAAGAGCGGGAAGAAAGATGCTTTTGGGCCCAACTCGCCCTTTGTAAAGAAGCCTGCATGTTGTGCCTTTCAGCGCTAGGGCAATGTAGCACACCCAGAGCAGATGTTCTGCTTCAGCCCGATCAGGCCTGCAAAGAAACTGCGTTTCACCGGCCTTTGTAAGAGATGTTCCCGGTAGGCTGTAAGAGCACTGTGCTGAGCGAGTTGTTTCTTAGCTTCCCAAAGAGCTGGAAGCAAGATCCTCTGGGGCCCAACTCGCCTTTGGAAAGAAGCCTGCACGTTGTGCCTTTCCGCTCTAGGGCAATGTGGCACACCCAGAGCAGAAGTTCTGCTTCAGCCAGATCAGGCCTGCAAAGAAACTGCGTTTCAAGGCCTTTGTAAGAGATGCTCCCGGTAGGCTGTAAGAGCACTGTGCAGAGCGAGTTGTTTCTTAGCTTCCCAAAGAGCTGGAAGCAAGATGCTCTGGGGCCCAACTCGCCCTATGGAATGAAGCCTGCGCATTTTGCCTTTCAGCTCTAGGGCAGTTTAGCATACCCAGAGCAGAAGTTCTGCTTCAGCCAGATCAGGCCTGCAAAGAAACTGCGTTTCACAGGCCTTTGTAAGAGATGTTCACGCTAGTCTGTAAGAGCACTGTGCAGAGCGAGTTGTTTCTTAGCTTCCCAAAGAGCTGGAAGCAAGATGCTCTGGGGCCCAACTCGCCCTTTGGAAAGAAGCCTGCACGTTGTGCCTTTCAGCTCTAGGGAAATGTGGCACACCCAGAGCCGAAGTTCTGCTTCGGCCAGATCAGGCCTGCAAACAAACTGCGTTTCACAGGCCTTTGTACGAGACGTTCCCAGTAGGCTGTAAGAGGACTGTGCAGAGCGAGTTGTTTCTTAGCTTAACAAAGAGCTGGAAGCAAGATGCTCTGGGGCCCAACTCGCCCTTTGGAAAGAAGACTGCACGTTGTGCCTTTCAGCTCTAGGGCAATGTGGCACAGCCAGAGCAGAAATTCTGCTTCAGCCAGATCAGCCCTGCAAAGAAACTGCATTTCACAGGCCTTTCTAAGAGATGTTCCCGGTAGGCTGTAAGAGCACTGTGCAGAGCGAGTTGTTTCTTAGCTTCCCAAAGAGCTGGAAGCAAGATGCTCTAGGGCCCAACTCGCCCTTTGGAAAGAAGCCTGCACGTTGTGCCTTTCGCTCTAGGGCAATGTAGCACAGCCAGAGCAGAAGTTCTGCTTCAGCCAGATCTGCCCTGCAAAGAAACTGCGTTTCACAGGCCTTTGTAAGAGATGTTCCCGGTAGGCTGTAATTGCACTGTGCAGAGCGAGTTGTTTCTTAGCATCCCAAAGAGCTGGAAGCAAGATGCTCTGGTTCCCAAATTGCCCTTTGGAAAGGAGCCTGCACGTTGTGCCTGTCAGCTCTAGGGCAATGTAGTACACCCAGAGCAGATGTTCTGCTTCAGCCAGATCAGCCCTGCAAAGAAACAGCGTTTCAAGGCCTTTGTAAGAGATGCTCCCGGTAGGCTGTAAGAGCACTGTGCAGAGCGAGTTGTTTCTTAGCTTCCCAAAGAGCTCGAAGCAAGATGCTCTGGGGCCCCACTCGCCCTTTGGAAAGAAGCCTGCGCATTGTGCCTTTCAGCTCTATGGCAGTTTAGCATACCCAGAGCAGAAGTTCTGCTTCAGCCAGATCAGGCCTGCAAAGAAACTGCGTTTCACAGGCCTTTGTAAGAGATGTTCCCGGTAGGCTGTAAGAGCACTGTGCAGAGCGAGTTGTTCCTTAGCTTCCCAAAGAGCTGGAAGCAAGATGCTCTGGGGCAGAACTCGCCCTTTGGAAAGAAGCCTGCACGTTGTGCCTTTCAGCTCTAGGGCAATGTGGAACACCCAGAGCCGAAGTTCTGCTTCGGCCAGATCAGGCCTGCAAACAAACTGCGTTTCAAGGCCTTTCTACGAGATGTTCCCAGTAGGCTGTAAGAGGACTGTGCAGAGCGAGTTGTTTCTTAGCTTAACAAAGAGCTGGAAGCAAGATGCTCTGTGTCCCAACTCGCCCTTTGGAAAGAAGCCTGCACGTTGTGCCTTTCAGCTCTAGGGCAATGTAGCACACCCAGAGCAGAAGTTCTGCTTCACCCAGATCAGGCCTGCAAACAAACTGCGTTTCACAGGCCTTTGTAAGAGATGTTCCCGGTAGGCTGTAGAGCACTGTGCAGAGCGAGTTGTTTCTTAGCTTCCCAAAGAGCTGGAAGCAAGATGCTTTGGGGCCCAACTCGCCCATTGGAAAGAAGCCTACACGTTTTGACTTTCAGCTCTAGGCCAATGTAGCACACCCAGAGCAGAAGTTCTGCTTCAGCCAGATCAGGCCTGCAAAGAAACTGCGTTTCACAGGCCTTTGTAAGAGATGTTCCCGGTAGGCTGTAAGAGCACTGTGCAGAGCGAGTTGTTTCTTAGCTTCCCAAAGAGCTGGAAGCAAGATGCTTTGGGGCCCAACTCGCCCTTTGGAAAGAAGCCTACATGTTGTGCCTTTCAGCTCTAGGGCAATGTAGCACACCCAGAGAAGAAGTTCTGCTTCAGCCAGATCAAGCCTGCAAAGAAACTGCGTTTCACAGGCCTTTGTAAGAGATGTTCCCGGTAGGCTGTAAGAGCACTGTGCAGCGCGAGTTGTTTCTTAGCTTCCCAAAGAGCTGGAAGCAAGATGCCTTGGTGCCAAACTCGCCCTTTTGAAAGAAGCCTGCACGTTATGCCTTTCAACTCTATGGCAATGTAGCACACCCAGAGCAGAAGTTCTGCTTCATCCAGATCAGGCCTGAAAAGTAACTGCGTTTCACAGGCCTTTGTAAGAGATGTTCCCGGTAGGCTGTAAGAGCACTGTGCAGAGCGAGTTGTTTCTTAGCTTCCCAAAGAGCTGGAAGCAAGATGCTTTTGGGCCCAACTCGCTCTTGGGAAGGAGCCTACACGTTGTGCCTTTCAGCTCTAGGGAAATGTAGCACACACAGAGCAGAAGTTCTGCTTCAGCCAGATCAGGCCTGCAAAGAAACTGTGTTTCACAGGCCTTTGTAAGAGATGTTCCCGTTAGGCTGTAAGAGCACTGTGCAGAGCCAGTTGTTTCTTAGCTTCCCAAATAGCTGGAAGCAAGATGCTCTGGGGCCCAACTTGCCCTTTGGAAAGAAGTCTGCACGTTGTGCCTTTCAGCTCTAGGGCAATGTAGTACACCCAGAGCAGAAGTTCTGCTTCAGCCAGATCAGAAATGCAAAGAAACAGCGTTTCAAGGCCTTTGTCAGAGATGTTCCCGGTAGGCTGTAAGAGCACTGTGCAGAGCGAGTTGTTTCCTAGCTTCCCAAAGAGCTGGAAGCAAGATGTTCTGGGGCCCAACTCGCCCTTTGGAAAGAAGACTGCACGTTGTGCCTTTCAGCTCTAGGGCAATGTGGCACAGCCAGAGCAGAAATTCTGCTTCAGCCAGATCAGCCCTGCAAAGAAACTGCATTTCACAGGCCTTTCTAAGAGATGTTCCCGGTAGGCTGTAAGAGCACTGTGCAGAGCGAGTTGTTTCTTAGCTTCCCAAAGAGCTGGAAGCAAGATGCTCTGGGCCCCAACTCGCCCTTTGGAAAGAAGCCTGCACGTTGTGCCTTTCGCTCTAGGGCAATGTAGCACAGCCAGAGCAGAAGTTCTGCTTCAGCCAGATCTTCCCTGCAAAGAAACTGCGTTTCACAGGCCTTTGTAAGAGCTGTTCTCGGTAGGCTGTAATTGCACTGTGCAGAGCGAGTTGTTTCTTAGCTTCCCAAAGAGCTGGAAGCAAGATGCTCTGGTTCCCAAATTGCCCTTTGGAAAGAAGCCTGCACGTTGTGCCTGTCAGCTCTAGGGCAATGTAGTACACCCAGAGCAGATGTTCTGCTTCAGCCAGATCAGCCCTGCAAAGAAACAGCGTTTCAAGGCCTTTGTAAGAGATGCTCCCGGTAGGCTGTAAGAGCACTGTGCAGAGCTAGTTGTTTCTTAGCTTCCCAAAGAGCTCGAAGCAAGATGCTCTGGGGCCCCACTCGCCCTTTGGAAAGAAGCCTGCGCATTGTGCCTTTCCGCTCTATGGCAGTTTAGCATACCCAGAGCAGAAGTTCTGCTTCAGCCAGATCAGGCCTGCAAAGAAACTGCGTTTCACAGGCCTTTGTAAGAGATGTTCCCGGTAGGCTGTAAGAGCACTGAGCAGAGCGAGTTGTTCCTTAGCTTCCCAAAGAGCTGGAAGCAAGATGCTCTGGGGCCCAACTCGCCCTTTGGAAAGAAGCCTGCACGTTGTGCCTTTCAGCTCTAGGGCAATGTGGAACACCCAGAGCCGAAGTTCTGCTTCGGCCAGATCAGGCCTGCAAACAAACTGCGTTTCAAGGCCTTTGTACGAGATGTTCCCAGTAGGCTGTAAGAGGACTGTGCAGAGCGAGTTGTTTCTTAGCTTAACAAAGAGCTGGAAGCAAGATGCTCTGTGTCCCAACTCGCCCTTTGGAAAGAAGCCTGCACGTTGTGCCTTTCAGCTCTAGGGCAATGTAGCACACCCAGAGCAGAAGTTCTGCTTCAGCCAGATCAGGCCTGCAAACAAACTGCGTTTCACAGGCCTTTGTAAGAGATGTTCCCGGTAGGCTGTAGAGCACTGTGCAGAGCGAGTTGTTTCTTCGCTTCCCAAAGAGCTGGAAGCAAGATGCTTTGGGGCCCAACTCGCCCATAGGAAAGAAGCCTACACGTTTTGACTTTCAGCTCTAGGCCAATGTAGCACACCCAGAGCAGAAGTTCTGCTTCAGCCAGATCAGGCCTGCAAAGAAACTGCGTTTCACAGGCCTTTGTAAGAGATGTTACCGGTAGGCTGTAAGAGCACTGTGCAGAGCGAGTTGTTTCTTAGCTTCCCAAAAAGCTGGAAGCAAGATGCTTTGGGGCCCAACTCGCCCTTTGGAAAGAAGCCTACATGTTGTGCCTTTCAGCTCTAGGGCAATGTAGCACACCCAGAGAAGAAGTTCTGCTTCAGCCAGATCAAGCCTGCAAAGAAACTGCGTTTCACAGGCCTTTGTAAGAGATGTTCCCGGTAGGCTGTAAGAGCACTGTGCAGCGCGAGTTGTTTCTTAGCTTCCCAAAGAGCTGGAAGCAAGATGCCTTGGTGCCAAACTCGCCCTTTTGAAAGAAGCCTGCACGTTATGCCTTTCAACTCTATGGCAATGTAGCACACCCAGAGCAGAAGTTCTGCTTCATCCAGATCAGGCCTGCAAAGAAACTGCGTTTCACAGGCGTTTGTAAGAGATGTTCCCGGTAGGCTGTAAGAGCACTGTGCAGAGCGAGTTGTTTCTTAGCTTCCCAAAGAGCTGGAAGCAAGATGCTTTGTTGCCCAACTCGCCCTTTGGAAAGAAGCCTGCACGTTGTGCCTTTCGCTCTAGGGCAATGTAGCACACCCAGAGCAGAAGTTCTGCTTCAGCCAAATGAGGCCTGCAAAGAAACTGAATTTCACAGTCCTTTTTAAAAGTTGTTCACGGTAGGCTGTAAGAGCACTGTGCAGAGCGAGTAGTTTCTTAGCTTCCCAAAGAGCTGGAAGCAAGATGCTCTGGGGCCCAACTCGCCCTTTGGAATGAAGCCTGCACGGTGTGCCTTTCAGCTCTAGGGCAATGTAGCACACCCAGAGCAGAAGTTCTACTTCAGCCAGATCAGCCCTGCAAAGAAACTGCGTTTCACAGGCCTTTGTAAGTAATGTTCCCGGTAGGCTGTAAGAGTCCTGTGCCGAGCGAGTTGTTTCTTAGCTTCCCAAAGAGCTGGAAGCAAGATGCTCTGCGGCCCAACTCGCCCTTTGGAAAGAAGCCTACACGTTGTGCCTTTCAGCTCTAGGGCAATGTAGCACACCCAGAGCAGAAGTTCTGCTTCAGCCAGATCAGCCCTGCAAAGAAACTGCGTTTCACAGGCCTTTGTAAGAGATGTTCCCGGTAGGCTGTAAGAGCACTGTGCAGAGCTAGTTGTTTCCAAGCTTCCCAAAGAGCTGGAAGCAAGATGCTCTGGGGCCCAACTCGCCCTTTGGAAAGAAGCCTGCACGTTGTGCCTTTCAGCTCTAGGGCAATGTAGCACACCCAGAGCAGAAGTTCTGCTTCAGCCAGATCAGGACTGCAAAGAAACAGCGTTTCAAGACCTTTGTATAGATGTTCCCGTTAGGGTGTAAGAGCTCTGTGCAGAGCGAGTTGTTTCTTAGCTTCCCAAAGAGCTGGAAGCAAGATGCTCTGGGGCCCAACTCGCCCTTTGGAAAGAAGCCTGCACGTTGTGCCTTTCAGCTCTAGGGCAATGTAGCACACCCAGAGCAGAAGTTCTGCTTCAGCCAGATCAGGACTGCAAAGAAACAGCGTTTCAAGACCTTTGTATAGATGTTCCCGTTAGGGTGTAAGAGCTCTGTGCAGAGCGAGTTGTTTCTTAGCTTCCCAAAGAGCTGGAAGCAAGATGCTCTGGGGCCCAACTCGCCCTTTGGAAAGAAGCCTGCACGTTGTGCCTTTCAGCTCTAGGGCAATGTAGCACACCCAGAGCAGAAGTTCTGCTTCAGCCAGATCAGGCCTGCAAAGAAACTGCGTTTCACAGGCCTTTGTAAGAGATGTTCCCGGTCGGCTGTAATTGCACTGTGCAGAGCGAGTTGTTTCTTAGCTTCCCAAAGACCTGGAAGCAAGATGCTTTGGTGCCCAGCTCGCCTTTGGAAAGCAGCCTGCACGTTGTGCCTTTCAACTATAGGTCAATGTAGCACACCCAGAGCAGAAGTTCTGCTTCAGCCAGATCAGGCCTGCAAAGAAACTGCGTTTCACAGGCCTTTGAAAGAGATGTTCCCGGTAGGCTGTAAGAGCACTGTGCAGAGCGAGTTGTTTCTTAGCTTCCCAAAGAGCTGGAAGCAAGATGCTCTGGGGCCCAACTCGCCCTTTGGAAAGAAGCCTGCGCGTTGTGCCTTTCAGCTCTGGGGTACTGTAGAACACCCAGAGCAGAAGTTCTACTTCAGCCAGATCAGGCCTGCAAAGAAACTGCGTTTCACAGGCCTTTGTATGAGATGTTCCCGATAGGGTGTAAGAGCACTGTGCAGAGCGAGTTGTTTCCAAGCTTCCCAAAGAGCTGGAAGCAAGATGCTCTGTGGCCCAACTCGCCCTTTGGAAAGAAGCCTGCACGTTGTCCCTTTCAGCTCTAAGGCAATGTGGCACACCCAGAGCAGAAGTTCTGCTTCGGCCAGATGAGGCCTGCAAAGAAACTGCATTTCACAGGCGTTTGTAAGAGATATTCCAGGTAATCTGTAAGAGCACTGTGCAGAGCGAGTTGTTTCTTAGCTTCAGAAAGAGCTGGAAGCAAGATGCTTTGGGGCCCAACTCGCCCTTTGGAAAGATGCCTGCACGTTGTGCCTTTCAGGTCTGGCGCAATGTAGCACACCCAGAGCAGAAGTTGTACTTCAACCAGATAAGGCCTGCAAACAAGCTGCGTTTCACAGGCCTTTGTAAGAGATATTCCCGGTAAGCTGTAAGAGCACTGTGCAGAGCGAGTTGTTTCTTAGCTTCCCCAAGAGCTGGAACCAAGATGCTTTATGGCCCAACTCGCCCTTTGGAAAGAAGACAGCAATTTGCGCCTTTCAGCTCTACGGCAATGTAGGATACCCAGAGCAGAAGTTGTACTTCAGCCAGATCAGGCCTGCAAAGAAAGTGCGTTTCACAGGCCTTTGTAAGAGATGTTCCTGCTTGGATGTACGAGAGGTGTGCAGAGCAAGTTGTTTCTTAGCTTCCCAAAGAGCTGAAAGCAAGATGCTTTGGGGCCCAACTCGCCCTTTGGAAAGAAGACTGCACGTTGCGCCTTTCAGCTCTAGGGCAATGGACCACACCCAGAGCAGAAGTTCTACTTCAGCCAGATAAGGCCTGCAATAAAACTGCGTTTCACAGGCCTTTGTAAGAGATGTTCCCGGTAGGCTGTAAGAGCACTTAGCAGAGCTAGGTGTTTCTTAGCTTCCCAAAGAGCTGGAAGCAAAGATGCTTTGGGGCCCAACTCGACCTTTGGAAAGAAGCCTGCACGTTGCGCCTTTCAGCTCAAGGGCAATGTAGCACACCCAGAGCAGAAGTTCTACTTCAGCCAGATCAGGCCTGCAAAGAAACTGCGTTTCACTGGCCTTTGTAAGAGATATTCCCAGTAGGCTGTAAGAGCACTTAGCAAAGCGAGTTGTTTCTTAGCTTCCCAAAGAGCTGGAAGCAAGATGCTTTGGGGCCCAACTCGCCCTTTCGAAAGAAGACAGCACTTTGTGCCTTGCAGCTCTAGGGCAATGTAGCACACGCAGAGCAGAAGTTCTACTTCAGCCAGATCAGGCCTGCAAAGAAACTGCGTTTCACAGGCCTTTGTAATAGGTGTTCCCGGAAGGCAGTAAGGGCACTGTGCAGAGCGAGTTGTTTCTTAGCTTCAAACAGAGCTGGAAGCAAGATGCTTTGGGGCGCTACTCGCCCTTTGGAAAGAAGAGAGCACATTGTGCCTTGCAGCTCTAGGGCCATGTAGCACACCCAGAGCAGAAGTTCTACTTCATCCAGATCATGCCTGCAAAGAAACTGCGTTTCACAGGCCTTTGTAAGAGATGTTCCCGGTAGGCTGTAAGAGCACTGTGCAGAGCGAGTTGTTCATTTGCTTCCCAAAGAGCTGGAAGCAAGATGCTTTGGGGCCCATCTCGCCCTTTGGAAAGAAGACTGCACGTTGCGCCTTTCAGCTCTAGGCCAATGTAGCACACCCAGAGCAGAAGTTCTACTTCAGGCAGATCAGGCCTGCAAACAAACTGCGTTTCACAGGCCTTTGTAAGAGATGTTCCCGGTAGGCTGTAAGAGCACTGTGCAGAGTGAGTTGTTTCTTAGCTTCACAAACATCTGGAAGCAAGATGCTTTGTTGCCCAACTCGCCCTTTGGAAAGAAGACAGCACTTTGTGCCTTTCAGCTCTGGCGCAATGTAGCACACCCAAAGCAGAAGTTCTACTTCAACCAGATAAGGCCTGGAAAGAAACTGCGTGTCACACGCCTTTGTAAGATATGTACCGTTAGGCTGTAAGAGCACTGTGAAGAGCGAGTTGCTTCTTAGCTTCCCAAAGAGCTGGAAGCAAGATGCTTTGGGGCCCAACTCGCCCTTTGGAAAGAAGACTGCATGTTGTGCCTTTCAGGTCTGGCGCAATGCAGCACACCCAGAGTAGAAGTTCTACTTCAACCAGATAAGGCCTGCAAACAAGCTGGGTTTCACAGGCCTTTGTAAGAGATATTCCCGGTAAGCTGTAAGAGCACTGTGCAGAGCGAGTTGTTTCTTAGCTTCCCCAAGAGCTGGAACCAAGATGCTTTATGTCCCAACTCGCCCTTTGGAAAGAAGACAGCAATTTGCGCCTTTCAGCTCTACGGCAATGTAGGATACCCAGAGCAGAAGTTGCACTTCAGCCAGATCAGGCCTGCAATGAAAGTGCGTTTCACAGGCCTTTGTAAGAGATGTTCCCGCTTGGATGTACGAGAGGTGTGCAGAGCAAGTTGCTTCTTAGCTTCCCAAAGAGCTGAAAGCAAGATGCTTTGGATCCCAACTCGCCCTTGGAAAGAAGACTGCACGTTGTGCCTTTCAGCTCTAGGGCAATGGAGCACACCCAGAGCAGAAGTTCTACTTCAGCCAGATAAGGCCTGCAATAAAACGGCGTTTCACAGGCCTTTGTAAGAGGTGTTCCCGGAAGGCAGTAAGGGCACTGTGCAGAGCGAGTTGTTTCTTAGCTTCCCACAGAGCTGGAAGCAAGATTCTTTTGGGCCCTACTCGCACTTTGGAAAGAAGAGAGCACATTGTGTTTTGCAGCTCTAGGGCCATGTAGCACACCCAGAGCAGAAGTTCTACTTCATCCAGATCATGCCTGCAAAGAAACTGCGTTTCCCAGGCCTTTGTAAGAGATGTTCTCGGTAGGCTGTAAGAGCACTGTGCAGAGCGAGTTGTTTCTTAGCTTCCCAAAGAGCTGGAAGCAAGATGCTTTGGGGCCCAACTCGCCCTTTGGAAAGAAGACAGCACTTTGTCCCTTGCAGGACTACGGCACTGTAGGACACCCAGAGCAGAAGGTGTACTTCAGCCATATCAGGCCTGCAATGAAACTGCACTTCACAGGCCTTTGTAAGAGATGTTCCCGGTAGGCTGTAAGAGCACTGTGCAGAGTGAGTTGTTTCTTAGCTTCCCAAAGATCTGGAAGCAAGATTCTTTGGGGCCCAACTCGCCCTTTGGAAAGAAGACAGCACTTTGTGCATTTCAGCTCTGGCGCAATGTAGCACACCCAAAGCAAAGTTCTACTTCAACCAGATAAGGCCTGCAAAGAAGCTGCGTTTCACACGCCTTTGTAAGAGATGTCCCGGTAGGCTGTAAGAGCACTGTGAAGAGCGAGTTGCTTCTTAGCTTCCCAAAGAGCTGTAAGCAAGATGCTTTGGGGCCCATCTCGACCTTTGTAAAGAAGACTGCACGTTGTGCCTTTCAGCTCTAGGGCAATGTGGCACACCCAGAACAGAAGTTCTACTTCATCCAGATCATGCCTGCAAAGAAACTGCGTTTCACAGGCCTTTGTAAGAGATGTTCCCGGTAGTCTGTAAGAGCACTGTGCAGAGCGAGTTGTTTCTTTGCTTCCCAAAGAGCTGGAAGCAAGATGCTTTGGGGCCAAACTCGCCCTATGGAAAGAAGACTGCACGTTGCGCCTTTCAGCTCTAGGGCAATGTAGCACACCCAGAGAAGAAGTTCTACTTCAGGCAGATCAGGCCTGCAAACAAACTGCGTTTCACAGGCCTTTGTAAGAGATGTTTCCGGTAGGCTGTAAGAGCACTGTGCCGAGCGAGTTGTTTCTTAGCTTCCCAAAGAGCTGGAAGCAAGATGCTTTGGGGCCCAACTCGCCCTTTGGAAAGAAGACAGCACTTTGTCCCTTGCAGGTCTACGGCACTGTAGGACACCCAGAGCAGAAGGTGTACTTCAGCCAGATCAGGCCTGCAAAGAAACTGCGTTTCACAGGCCTTTGTAAGAGATATTCCCGGTAGGCTGTAAGAGCACTTAGCAGAGCGAGTTGTTTCTTAGCTTCCCAAAGAGCTGGAAGCAAGATGCTTTGGGGCCCAACTCGCCGTTTCGAAAGAAGACAGCACTTTGTGCCTTGCAGATCTAGGGCAATGTAGCACACGCAGAGCAGAAGTTCTACTTCAGCCAGATCAGGCCTGCAAAGAAACTGCGTTTCACAGGCCTTTTTAAGAAATTTTCCCAGTTGGCTGTAAGAGAGGTGTGGAGAGCGAATTGTTTCTTAGCTTTCCAAAGAGCTGGAAGCAAGATGATTTGGGGCCCAACTCGCCCTTTGGAAAGAAGACTGCACGTTGTGCCTTTCAGCTCTGGCGCAATGTAGCACACACAGAGCCGAAGTTCTACTTCATCCAGATCATGCCTGCAAAGAAACTGCGTTTCACAGGCCTTTGTAAGAGATGTCCAAGGTAGGCTGTAAGAGCACTCTGCAGAGCGAGTTGTTTCTTTGCTTCCAAACAGCTGGAAGCAAGATGCTTTGGGGCCCAACTCGCCCTTTGGAAAGATGACTGCACGTTGTGGCTTTCAGGTCTAGGGCAATGTAGCACACCCATAGCAGAAGTTCTACTTCAGCCAGATCAGGCCTGCAAAGAAACTGCGTTTCACAGGCCATTGTAAGAGATATTCCGGGTAGGCTGTAAGAGCACTGTGCAGAGCGAGTTGTTTCTTAGTTTACCAAACAGCTGGAAGCAAGATGCTTTGGGGCCCAACTCGCCCTTTGGAAAGAAGACTGCACGTTGTGCCTTTCAGCTCTGGCGAAATGTAGCACACCCAGAGCAGAATTTCTACTTCAACCAGATAAGGCCTGCGAAGAAACTGCGTTTCACACGCCTTTGTAAGATATGTACCAGTAAGCTGTAAGAGCACTGTGAAGAGCGAGTTGCTTCTTAGCTTCCCAAAGAGCTGGAAGCAAGATGCTTTGGGGCCCAACTCGACCTTTGGAAAGAAGACTGCACGTTGTGCCTTTCAGCTCTGGCGCAATGTAGCACAGCCAGCGCAGAAGTTCTACTTCAGCCAGATCAGGCCTGCTAAGAAACTGCATTTCACAGGCCTTTGTAAGACATGTTTCCGGTAGGCTGTAAGACCACCGTGCAGAGCGAGTTGTTTCTTAGCTTCCCAAAGAGCTGGAAGCAAGATGCTTTGGGGCCCAACTCGCCCATTGGAAAGAAGACTGTACTTTCTGCCTTTCATCTCTAGGGCAATGTAGCACACCCAGAGCAGAAGTTCTACCTCAGCCACATCAGGCCTGCAAAGAAACTGCGTTTCACAGGACTTGTAAGAGATGTTCCCGGTAGGCTGTAAGAGCACTGTGCAGAGCGAGTTGTTTCTTAGCTTCCCAAAGAGCTGGAGGCAAGATGCTTTGGTGTCCAACTCGCGCATTGGAAAGAAGACAGCACTTTGTGCCTTGCAGCTCTAGGGCAATGTAGCACACCCAGAACAGAAGTCCTACTTCAGCCAGATCAGGCCTGCAAAGAAACTGCGTTTCACAGGCCTTTGTAAGAGATGTTTCCGTTAGGCTGTAAGAGCACTGTGCTCGCGAGTTGTTTCTCAGCTTCCCAAAGAGCTGGAAGCAAGATGCTTTGGGGCCCAACTCGCCCTTTGGAAAACGCACTGCACATCGTGCCTTTCAGCTCTAGGGCAATGTAGCAGACCCAGAGCTGAAGTTCTACCTCAGCCACATCAGGCCTGCAAAGAAACTGCGTTACAGGCCTTTGTAAGAGATGTTCCTGGTTGGCTGTAAGAGGGTGTGCAGAGCG
The DNA here is from genome assembly GCF_037783145.1 of Equus przewalskii. Classification (NCBI taxonomy): domain Eukaryota; kingdom Metazoa; phylum Chordata; class Mammalia; order Perissodactyla; family Equidae; genus Equus; species Equus przewalskii. Next base: position 16,705,201 of record NC_091841.1, read on the forward strand.
AGTTGTTTCTTAGTTTCCCAAAGAACTGGAAGCAAGATGCTTTGGGGCCCAACTCGCCCTTTGGAAAGAAGACAGCACTTTGTCCCTTGCAGGTCTACGGCACTGTAGGACACCCAGAGCAGAAGTTGTACTTCAGCCAGATCAGGCCTGCAAAGAAACTGCGTTTCACAGGCCTTTGTAACATATGTTCCCGGTAGGCTGTAAGAGCACTGTGCAGAGCGAGTTGTTTCTTAGCTTCCCAAACATCTGGAAGCAAGATGCTTTGGGGCCCATACGCCCTTTGGAAAGAAGACTGCACGTTGTGCCTTTCAGCTCTGGCGCAATGTAGCACAGCCGGCGCAGAAGTTCTACTTCAACCAGTTAAGGCCTGCAAAGAAGCTTCGTTTAACACGCCTTTGTAAGAGATGTCATGGTAGGCTGTAAGAGCACTGTGAAGAGCGAGATGTTTCTTAGCTTCCCAAAGAGCTGGAAGCAAGATGCTTTGGGGCCCAACTCGACCTTTGGAAAGAAGACTGCACGTCGTGCCTTTCAGCTCCAGGGCAATGTAGCACACCCAGAGCAGAAGTTCTACCTCAGCCAGATCAGGCCTGCAAAGAAACTGCGTTTGACAGGCCTTTGTAATATATGTTCCCTGTTTGCTGTAAGAGAGGTGTGCAGAGCGAGTTGTTTCTTAGCTTCCCAAAGAACTGGAAGAAAGATACTGTGGGGCCCAACTCGCCCTTTGGAAAGAAGAAAGCACTTTGTCCCTTGCAGGTCTACGGCACTGTAGGACACCCAGAGCTGAACTTGTACTTCAGCCAGATCAGGCCTGCAAATAGACTGCGTTTCACAGGCCTTTGTAAGAGATGTTGCCGGTTGGCTGTAACAGAGGTGTGCAGAGTGAGTTGTTTCTTAGATTCCCAAAGAGCTGGAAGCAAGATGCTTTGGGTCCCAACTGGCATTTACTAAAGAAGACAGCACTTTGTGCCTTGCTGCTGTAGGGCAATGTAGCACACCCAGAGCAGAAGTTCTACTTCAGCCAGATCAGTCCTGCAAATAAACTGCGATTAACAGGCCTTTCTAAGAGGTGTTCCCTGTAGGCTGTAAGACCACCGTGCAGACCGAGTAGTTTCTTAGCTTCCCAAACAGCTGGAAGCAAGATGCTTTATGGCCCAACTCGCCCTTTGGAAAGAAGACTGCACATTGCGCCTTTCAGCTCTAGGCCAATGTAGCACACCCAGAGCAGAAGTTCTACCTCAGGCAGATCAGGCCTGCAAATAAACTGCGTTTCACACGCCTTTGTAAGAGATGTTTCCGGTAGGCTGTAAGAGCACTGTGCCGAGCGAGTTGTTTCTTAGCTTCCCAAAGAGCTGGAAGCAAGATGCTTTGGGGCCCAACTCGCCCTTTGGAAACAAGACAGCACTTTGTTCCTTGCCGCTCTAGGGCAATGTAGCATGCGCAGAGCATAAGTTGTACTTCAGCCAGATCAACCTGCAAAGAAACTGCGTTTCACAGGCCTTTGTAAGAGATGTTCCCGGTAGGCTGTAAGAGCACTGTGCAGAGCGAGTTGTTTCTTAGCTTCCCAAAGAACTGGAGGCAAGATGCTGTGGGGCCCAACTCGCCCTTTGGAAAGAATACAGCACTTCGTCCCTTGCAGGTCTACGGCACTGTAGGACACCCAGAGCAGAAGGTGTACTTCAGCCACATCAGGCCTGCAAAGAAACTGTGTTTCACAGGCCATTGTAAGAGATGTTCCCGATAGGCTGTCAGAGAGGTCTGCATAGCGAATTGTTTCCCAGCTTCCCAAAGAGCTGGAAGCAAGATGCTTTGGGGCCCAACTCGCCCTTTGGAAAGAAGACCGCACGTTGCGCCTTTCAGCTCTAGGCCAATGTAGCACACCCAGAGCATAAGTTCTACCTCAGGCAGTTCAGGCATGCAAACAAACTGCGTTTCACAGGCCTTTGCAAGAGATGTCCCGGTAGGCTGTAAGAGCACTGTGAAGAGCGAGCTGCTTCTTAGCTTCCCAAAGAGCTGGAAGCAAGATGCTTTGGGGCCCAACTCGACCTTTCTAAAGAAGACTGTACTTTCTGCCTAACAGGTCTAGGGCAATGTAGCAGACCCAGAGCAGAAGTTCTACTGCAGCCAGATCAGGCCTGCAAAGAAACTGCGTTTCACAGTCCTTTGTAAGAGATGTTCCCGGTAGGCTGTAAGAGCACTGTGCAGAGCGAGTTGTTTCTTAGCGTCCCCAAGAACTGGAAGCAAGATGCTTTGTGGCCCAACTCGCCCTTTGGAAAGAAGACAGCAATATGCGCCTTTCAGCTCTACGGCAATGTAGGAAACCCAGAGCAGAAGTTGTACTTCAGCCAGATCAGGCCTGCAAAGAAACTGCGTTTCAGAGGCCTTTGTAAGAGATGCTCCCGGTAGGCTGTAAGAGAGGTCTGCAGAGCGAGTTGTTTCCTAGCTTCACAATGAGCTGGAAGCAAGATTCTTTGGGGCCCAACTCGCCCTTTGGAAAGAAGAATGCACGTTGCGCCTTTCAGGTCTCTGGCAATGTAGCACACCCAGAGCAGAAGTTGTACTTCAGCCAGATCAGGCCTGCAAAGAAGCTGCGTTTCACACGCCTTTGTAAGAGATGTCCCGGTAGGCTGTAAGAGCACTGTGCAGAGCGAGTTGTTTCTTAGCTTCCCAAAGAGCTGGAAGAAAGATGCTTTGGGGCCCAACTCGCCCTTTGGAATGAAGACAGCACGTTGCCCCTTTCAGCTCTAGGCCAATGTAGCACACCCAGAGCAGATGTTCTACTTCAGGCAGATCAGGCCTGCAAACAAATGCGTTTCACAGGCCTTTGTAAGAGATAGTCCCTGTAGGTTGTAAGAGCACTGTGCAGAGCGAGTTGTTTCTTAGCTTCCCAAAGAGCTGGAAGCAAGACGCTTTGGGGCCCAAGTCGCCCTTTGGAAAGAAGACTGCACGTTGTGCCTTTCAGCTCTGGCGCAATGTAGCACACACAGAGCAGAAGATCTACTTCAACCAGATAAGGCCTGCAAAGAAGCTGCATTTCACACGCCTGTGTAAGAGATGTCCCGGTAGGCTGTAAGAGCACTGTGAAGAGCGAGTTGCTTCTTAGCTTCCCAAAGAGCTGGAAGCAAGATGCTTTGGGGCCCAACTCGACCTTTGGAAAGAAGACAGCACTTTGTGTCTTTCAGCAGTAGTTCAATGTAGCACACCCAGAGCAGAAGTTCTACTTCAGCCAGATCAGGCCTGTAAAGAAACTGCGTTTCACAGGCCTTTGTAAGAGATGTACCGGTAGGCTGTAAGAGCACTGTGCAGAGCGAGTTGTTTCTTAGCATCCCAAAGAGCTTCAAGCAAGATGCTTTGGGGCCCAACTCGCCCTTTGGAAAGAAGACTGCACGTTGTGCCTTTCAGCTCCATGGCAATGTAGCACACCCAGAACAGAAGTTGTACTTCGGCCAGATCAGGCCTGCAAAGAAACTGCGTTTCACAGCCCTTTGTAAGAGATGTTCCTGGTAGGCTGTAACAGCACCGTGCAGAGCGATTTGTTTCTTTGCTTCCCATACAGCTGGAAGCAAGATGCTTTTGGGCCCAACTCGCCCTTTGGAAAGAAGACTGCACGTTGTGCCTTTCAGCTCTAGGGCAATGTAGCACACCGAGAGGAGAAGTTCTACTCCAGCATGATCAGGCCTGCAAAGAAACTGCATTTCTCAGGCCTTTATAAGAGATGTTCCCGGTTTGTTGTAAGAAGGTTGTGCAGAGTGAGTTGTTTCTTTGCTTCCCAAAGAGCTGGAAGAAAGAAGCTTTGGGGCCCAACTCCCCCTTTGGAAAGAGACAGCACTTTGTGCCTTGCAGCTCTAGGGCAATGGAGCACACCCAGTGCAGAAGTTCTACTTCAGCCAGATCAGGCCTGCAAAGAAACTGCGTTTCACAGGCCTTTGTAGGAGATCTTCCCGGTAGGCTGTAAGAGCACCTTGCAGAGCGAGTTGTTTCTTAGCTTCCCAAAGAGCTGTAATCAAGATTCTTTGGGGCCCAACTCGCCCTTTGGAAATAAGACTGCACGTGGTGCCTTTCAGCTCTAGGGCAATGTAGCACACCCAGAGCAGAAGTTCTACTTCAGCCAGATCAGGCCTGCAAAGAAACTGCATTTCACAGGCCTTTGTAAGAGATGTTCCCGGTTGGCTGTAAGAGCACTGTGCAGAGCGAGTTGTTTCTTAGCTTCCCAAAGAGCTGTAATCAAGATGCTTTGGGGCCCATCTCGCCCTTTGGAAAGAAGACAGCACTTTGTGCCTTTCAGCTCTACGGCAATGTAGGACACCCAGAGCAGAAGTTGTACTTCAGCCACATCAGGCCTGCAAAGAAACTGCGTTTCCCAGGCCTTTGTAAGAGATGTTCCCGGTAGGCTGTAAGACCACCGTGCAGAGCGAGTTGTTTCTTATCTTCCCAAAGAGCTTGAAGCAAGATTCTTTGGGGCCCAACTCGCCATTTCGAAAGAAGACTGCACGTTGTGCCCTTCAGCTCTGGGGCAATGTAGCACACCCAGAGCAGAAGTTCTACTTCAGCAAGATAAGGCCTGCGAAGAGACTGCGTTTCACAGGCCTTTGTAAGAGATGTTCCTGGTTGGCTGTAAGACAGGTTTGCAGAGCGAGTTATTTCTTAGCATCCCAAAGAGCTGGAAGCAAGATGCTTTGGGGCCCATCTCGCCCTTTGGAAAGAAGACAGCACTTTGTCCCTTGCAGCTCAAGGGCAATGTAGCACACCCAGAGCAGAAGTACTACTTCAGCCAGATCAGGCCTGCAAAGAAACTGCATTCCACAGGCCTTTGTAAGAGATGTTCCCGGTTGGCTGTAAGAGCACTGTGCAGAGCGAGTTGTTTCTTATCTTCCCAAAGAGCTGGAAGAAAGATGCTTTGGGGCCCAACTCTCCCTTTGGAAAGAAGCGAGCACTTTGTGCCTTTCAGCCCTAGGGCAATGTAGCACACCCAGAGAAGAAGTTCTACTTCAGCAAAATAGGGCGTGCATAGAACCTGCGTTTCACAGGCCTTTGCAAGAGATGTCCCCGTACGCCGTAAGAGCACTGTGCAGAGCGAGTTGTTTCTTAGCTTCCCAAAGAGCTGGAAGCAAGATGCTTTGGGGCCCAACTCGCGCTTTGGAAAGAAGACTGCACGTTGTGCCTTTCAGCTCTGGGGCAATGTAGCACACCCAGGGCAGAAGTTCTACTTCAGCCAGATCAGGCCTGCAAAGAAACTGCGTTTCACAGGCCTTTGTAAGAGATGTTCCCGGTAGACTATAAGAGCACTGTGCAGAGCGAGTTGTTTCTTAGCTTCCCCAAGAGCTGGAAGCAAGATGCTTTGGGGCCCAACTAGCCCTTTGGAAAGAAGACAGCACTTTGTGCCTTTCAGCTCTACGGCAATGTAGGACACCCAGAGCAGAAGTTGTACTTCAGCCAGATCAGGCCTGCAAAGAAACTGCGTTTCACAGGCCTTAGTCAGAGATGTTCCCGGTAGGCTGTAAGAGCACTGTGCAGAGCGAGTTGTTTCTTTGCTTCCCAAAGAGCTGGAAGCAAGATGCTTTGGGGCCCAACTCGCCCTTTGGAAAGAAGACTGCACGTCGCGACTTTCAACTCTAGGGCAATGTAGCACACCCAGTGCAGTAGTTCTACTTCAGCCAGATCAGGCCAGCAAGCAAACTGCGTTTCACAGGCCTTTGTAAGATCTGTTCCCGGTAGGGTGTAAGAGCACCATGCAGAGCGAGTTGTTTCTTAGCTTCCCAAAGAGCTGGAAGCAAGATTCTTTGGGGCCCAACTCGCCCTTTGGAAAGAAGACTGCACGTTGCGCCTTTAAGCTCTAGGGCAAGGTAGAACACCAAGAGAAGAAGTTCTACTTCAGCTTGATCAGGCCTGGGAAGTCACTGCATTTCACACTCCTTTGTAGGACATGTTCCCGGTAGGCTGTAAGAACACTCTGGAGAGACAGTTGTGTCTTAGCTTCCCAGACAGCTGGAAGACAGACGCTTTGCAGCCTGTCTGCCCTTGAGGAGACATTGCAGGAATTTGTCCCTTGCAGCTGTACGTCAATGTAGGAGACGGCAGAGCAGAACTTCTAATTTAGCCAGATCAGGGCTGGGAAGACACTGCATTTCACAGGCCTTTGTAAGACATGTTCCCCGTAGGCTCTAAGAGCAGTGTGCATAGCGAGTTGTCTCTTAGCTTCCCAAAGAGCTGGAAGCCAGACGCTTTGTGGCCTGTCTGCCATTGAGGAGACAAGGCAAGAATTTTCCCTTGCAGCTCTAGGGCAATGTAGGACATGGCACAGCAGAAGTTCTACTTCAGCCAGATCAGGGCTGGGAAGACACTGCATTTCACAGGCCTTGTAAGACATGTTCCCGGTAGGCTGTAAGAACACTCTGTAGAGCCAGTTGTCTCTTAGCTTCCCAGAGAGCTGGAAGCCAGACACTTTGCGGCCTGTCTGCCCTTGAGGAGACATTGCAGCAATTTGTCGCTTGCAGCTCTAGGTCAATGTAGGAGACGGCAGAGCAGAAGTTCTACTTCAGAAAGATCAGGGCTGGGAAGACACTGCATTTCACAGGCTTTTGTAAGGCATGTTTCTGTTATGCTGTAAGAGCAGTGTGCAGAGCGAGTTGTCTCTTAGCTTCCCAGACAGCTGGAAGCCAGACGCTTTGTGGCCTGTCTGCCCTTCAGGAGAAAAGGCAGGGCTTTGTGCCTTGCAGCTCTATGCCTATGTAGGACACGGCAGAACACTTCAGTGAGATAAGGCCAGGGAAGACACTGCGTGTCACAGGCCTTTGTAATACATGTTCCCAGTAGGCTGTAACAGCAGTGTGCAGAGGGAGTTGTCTGTTAGGTTTCCAGAAAGCTGGAAGCCAGACCCTTTGTGGCCTGTCTGCCCTTGAGGAGACAAGGCAGGTATTTGTCCCTTGAGCTCTAGGGCAATGCAGGACACAGCAGAGCAGAAGTTCAACCTCAGCTGGATCAGGGATGGGAAGACCATGCGTTTCCGAGGCCTTTGTAAGACATGTTCACGGTAGGCTGTAAGAGCAATGTGCAGAGGGAGTTGTCTGTTATGTTCCCAGAAAGCTGGAAGCCAGACGCTTTGTGGCCTGTCTGCCCTTGAGGAGACAAGGCAAGAATTTTTTCCTTGCAGCTCTAGGGCAATGTAGGACATGGCACAGCAGAAGTTATACTTCAGCCAGATCAGGGCTGCGAAGTCACTGCATTTCACAGGCCTTTGTAAGATATGTTCCCGGTAGGCTGTAAGAGAAGTGTGCAGAGGGAGTTGTCTGTTAGGTTCCAAGAAAGCTGGAAGCCAGACGCTTTGTGGCTTGTCTGCCCTTGAGTAGACAAGGCAGGAATTTGTCCCTTGCAGCTCTAGGGCAATGCAGGACAAAGCAGAGCAGAAGTTCAACCTCAGCTAGATCAGGGATGGGAAGACAATGCGTTTCCGAGGCCTTGTAAGACAAGTTCCCGGTAGGCTGTAATAGCAATGTGGAGAGCGAATTGTCTCTTAGCTTCCCAGAGAGGTGGAAGCCTGACGCTTTGTGGCCTGTCTGCCCTTGAGGAGACAAGGCAGGACTTTGTGCCTTGAAGCTCTAAGGCTATGTAGGACATGGCAGAACGGAAGTTCTACTTCAGCGAGATCAGGCCTGGGAAGACACTGCATTTGACAGGATTTAAAAGACATGTTCCCATTAGGCTGTAAGAACACTGTGGAGTGCGAGTTGTCTCTTAGCTTCCCAGAGAGCTGGAAGCCAGACGCTTTGTGGCTTGTCTGCCCTTCAGGAGACAAGGCAGGAATTTGTCCCTTGCAGCTGTAGGGCAATGGAGGACACAGCAGAGCGAAAGTTCTACTTCAGCCAGATCAGGCCTGGGGAGTCACTGCATTTCACAGGCCTTTGTAGGACAAGTTCCCGGTAGGCTGTAAGAACAGTCTGGGGAGCCAGTTGTGTCTTAGCTTCCCAGAGAGCTGGAAGCCAGACGCTTCGCGGCCTGTCTGCCCTTGAGGAGACATTGCAGGAATATGTCCCTTGCAGCTCTAGGTCAATGTAGGAGACGGCAGAGCAGAAGTTCTACTTCAGCCAGATCAGGGCTGGGAAGACACTGCATTTCACAGGCTTTTGTAAGACATGTTTCTGGTAGGCTGTAAGAACACTCTGGAGAGCCTGTTGTCTCTTAGCTTCCCAGAGAGCTGGAAGCCAGACTCTTTGTGGCCTGTCTGCCCTGAGGAGACAAGGCAGGGCTTTGTGCCTTGCAGCTCTATGCCTATGTAGGACACGGCAGAGCATTTCAGTGAGATAAGGCCTGGGAAGACACTGCATTTCACAGGCCTTTGTAAGACATGTTCCCAGTAGGCTGTAAGAGCAGTGTGCAGAGGGAGTTGTCTGTTAGGTCTCCAGAAAGCTGGAAGCCAGACACTTTGTGGCCTGTCTGCCCTTGAGGAGACAAGGCAGGAATTTATCCCTTGCAGCTCTAGGGCAATGCAGGACACTGGAGAGCAGAAGTTCAACATCAGCTGGATCAGGGATGGGAAGACCAAGCGTTTCCAAGGCCTTTGTAAGACATGATCCCAGTGGGCTGTGAGAGCAGTGTGCAGAGGGATTTGTCTGTTAGGTTCCCACAAAGCTGGAAGCCAGACGTTTTGTGGCCTGTCTGCCCTTGAGGAGACAATGCAGGAATTTGTCCCTTGCAGCTCTAGGGCAATGTAGGACATGGCACAGCAGAAGTTCTACTTCAGCCAGAACAGGGCTGCGAAGACTCTGCATTTCACAGGCCTTTGTAAGATATGTTCCCGGTAGGCTGTAAGAACACTCTGTAGAGCCAGTTGTCTCTTAGCTTCCCCGAGAGCTGGAAGCCAGACGCTTTGCCGCCTATCTGCCCATGAGGAGACATTGCAGGAATTTGTCGCATGCAGCTCTAGGTCAATGTAGGAGACGGCAGAGCAGAAGTTCAAATTTAGCCAGATCAGGGCTGGGAAGACATTGCTTTTCACAGGCCTTTGTAAGACATGTTACCCCTAGGCTGTAAGACCACGGTGCTGGGCGAGTTGTCTCTTAGCTTCCAAGAAAGCCGGAAGCCAGACGCTTTGTGGCCTGTCTGCCCATGAGGTGACAGGGCAAGAATTTGTCCCTTGCAGCTCTAGGGCAATGTAGGACATGGCACAACAGAAGTTCTACTTCAGCCAGATCAGGCCTGGGATGACAGTGCATTTCACAGGCCTTTGTAAGACATGTTCCAGGTGGCTGTAAGAGCACTGTGGAGAGCGAGTTGTCTCTTAGCTTCCCAGAGAGCTTGAGCCAGACGCTTTGTGGCTTGTCTGCCCTTGAGGAGACAAGGCAGGAATTTGTCCCTTGCAGATCTAGGCCAATGTAGGACATGGCAGAGCAGAAGATCTACTTCAGCCAGATCACGTCAGGGAAGATACTGCATTTCACAGGCCTTTGTTAGACATGTTCCCGGTAGGCTGTGAGTGCAGTGTGCAGAGGTATTTGTCTGTTAGGTTCCCAGAAACCTGGAAGCCAGACTTTTTGTGGCCTGTCTGCCCTTGAGGAGACAAGGCAGGAATTTGTCACTTGCAACTCTAGGGCAATGTTAGACATGGCACAGTAGAAGTTCTACTTCAGCCAGAACAGGGCTGCGAAGACACTGCATTTCACAGGCCTTTGCAAGATATGTTCCCGGTAGGCTGTAAGAACACTCTGGAGAGCCAGTTGTCTCTTGGCTTCCCTGAGAGCTGGAAGCCAGACGCTTTGCAGCCTATCTGCCCTTGAGGAGACATTGCAGGAATTTGTCCCTTGCAGCTCTAGGTCAATGTAGGAGACAAAAGAGCAGAAGTTCTAATATAGCCAGATCAGGGCTGGGAAGACACTGCATTTCACAGGCCTTTGTAAGACATGTTCCCCGTAGGCTGTAAGAGCACGGTGCAGGGCGAGTTGTCTCTTAGCTTCCAAGAAAGCTGGAAGCCAGACGCTTTGTGGCCTGTCTGCCCCTGAGGAGAGAAGGCAGGGCTTTGTGCCTTGCAGCTCTATGCCTATGTAGGACACGGCAGAGCACTTCAGTGAGATAAGGCCTGGGAAGACACTGCGTTTCACAGGCCTTTGTAAGACATGTTCCTGGTAGGCTGTAAGAGCAGTGTAGAATGCGAGTTGTCTCTTAGCTTCCCAGAGTGCTCTAAGTCAGACACTTTGTGGCCTCTCTGCCCCTGAGGAGACAAGGCAGGAATTTGTCCCTTGCAGCTCTAGGGCAATGTAGGACCAAGCACAGTAGAAGTTCTACTTCACCAAGATCAGGGCTGGGAAGACACTGCATTTCACAGGCCTTTGTAAGACATGTTCCCGGTAGGCTGTAAGAGCACTGTGGAGAGCGAGTTGTCTCTTAGCTTCCCAGAGAGCTGGAAGCCAGGCGCTTTGTGGCTTGTCTGCCCTTGAGGAGACAAGGCAGGAATTTGTCCCTTGCAGCTCGAGGGCAATGCAGGACACTGCAGAGCAGAGGTTCAACCTCAGCTACATCAGGGATGTGGAGACCATGCGTTTCCTAGGCCTTTGTAAGACATGTTCCCGGTAGGCTGGAAGAACACTGTGGAGAACGAGTTGTTTCTTAGCTTCCCAGCGAGCTGGAAGCCAGACGCTTTGTGTCCTGTCTGCCCTTGGGGAGACAAGGCAGGGCTTTGTGGCTTGCAGCTCTTTGCCTATGCAGGACACGGCAGAGCACTTCAGTGAGATAAGGTCTGCGAAGACACTGCATTTCACAGGCCTTTGAGAGACATGTTCCCATTAGGCTGTAAGAAAACTGTGAATTACGAGTTGTTTCTTAGCTTCCCAGAGAGCTGGAAGCCAGACGCTTTGCGGCCTGTCTGGCCTTGAGGAGACAAGGCAGGAATTTGTCCCTTGCACCTTTGGGCGATGGAGGATACGGCAGAGCAGAAGATCTACTTCAGCAAGATCAGGGCTGCGAAGAAACTGCATTTCACAGGCCTTTGTAAGACATGTTCCCGGTAGGCTGTAAGAACACTCTGGAGAGCCAGTTGTCTCTTAGCTTCCCAGAGAGCTGGAAGCCAGACGCTTTGCGGCCTGTCTGTCCTTGAGGAGACATTGCAGGAATTTGTCCCTTGCAGCTCTAGGGCAATGTAGAAGACGGCAGAGCAGAAGTTCTAATTCAGCCAGATCAGGGCTGGGAAGACACTGCATTTCACAGGCCTTGTTAAGACATGTTCCCCGTAGGCTGTAATAGCACGGTGCATAGCGCGTTGTCTCTTAGCTTCCAAGAAAGCTGGAAGCCAGACGCTTTGTGGCTTGTCTGCCCTTGAGGAGACAAGGCAGGAATTTTTCCCTTGCAGCTCTATGCCTATGCAGGACTCGGAAGAGCACTTCAGTGAGATAAGGCCGGGGAAGACAGTGCGTTTCACAGGCCGTTGTAAGACATGTTCCCGGTAGGCTGTAAGAGCAGTGTGCAGAGGGAGTTGTCTGTTAGGTTTCCAGAAAGCTGGAAGCCAGACGCTTTGTGGCTTGTCTGTCCTTGAGGAGACAAGGCAGGCATTTGTTTCTTGCAGCTCTAGGGCAATGCAAGACACGGCAGAGCAGAAGTTCAACCTCAGCTAGATCAGGGATGGGAAGACCATGCTTTTCCGAGGCCTTTGTAAGACATGTTCCCGGTAGGCTGTAAGCACACTGTGGAGAGCTAGTTGTCTCTGAGCTTCCCAGAGAGCTGAAAACAATGCCCTTTGTGGCCTGTCTGCCCTTGAGGAGACAAGGCAGGGCTTTGTGCCATGCAGCTGTATGCCTATGTAGGGCACAGCACAGCAGAAATTCTACCTCAGCCAGATAAGGCCTGGAAGACACTGCATTTCACAGGCCTTTGAAAGACATGTTCCCGGTAGGCTGTAATAGCAGTGTTCAGAGGGAGTTGTCTGTTAGGTTTCCAGAAAGCTGGAAGAAAGACGCTTTGTGGCTTGTCTGTCCTTGGGGAGACAAGGCAGGAATTTGTTTCTTGCAGATCTAGGGCAATGCAAGACACGGCAAAGCCGAAGTTCAACCCCAGCTAGATCAGGTATGGGAAGACCATGCGTTTCCGAGGCCTTTGTAAGACTTGTTCCCGGTAGGCTGTAAGAGCACTGTGGATTGCGAGTTGTTTCTTAACTTCCCAGAGAGCTGTAAGCCAGATGCTTTGGGGCTTGTCGGCCCTTCAGGAGGCAAGGCAGGAATTTATCCCTTGCAGCTCTAGGGCAATGTAGGACACGGCAGAGCAGAAGTTATACTTCAGCCAGATCAGGTCAGGGAAGATACTGCATTTCACAGGCCTTTGTAAGACATGTTCCCGGTAGGCTGTAAGAGCAGTGTGCAGAAGGAGTTGTCTGTTACGTTCCCAGGACCCTGGAAGCCACATGTTTTGTGGCCTGTCTGCCCATGAGGAGACAAGGCAAGACTTTGTCCCTTGCAGCTCTAGGGCAATGTAGGACATGGCACTGCAGAAGTTCTACTTCAGCCAGATCAGGGCTGCGAAGACACTGCATTTGACAGGATTTGAAAGATATGTTCCCGTTGGGCTATAAGAACACTGTGGAGAGCGAGTTGTCTTTAAGCTTCCCAGAGAGCTGGAATCCAGACGCTTTGTGTCTTGTCTGCCCTTGAGGAGACAAGGCAGGCATTTGTCCCTTGCAGCTCTATGCCTATGCAGAACTCAGAAGAGCACTTCAGGGAGATAAGGCCGGGGAAGACAGTGCATTTCACAGGCCTTTGTAAGACAGGTTCCCGGTAGGCTGTAAGAGCAGTGTGCAGAGGGAGTTGTCTGTTAGGTTTCCAGAAAGCTGGAAGCCAGACGCTTTGTGTCTTGTCTGCCCTTGAGGAGACAAGGCAGGCATTTGTCCCTTGCAGCTCTATGCCTATGCCGGACTCAGAAGAGCACTTCAGGGAGATAAGGCCGGGGAAGACAGTGCATTTCACAGGCCTTTGTAAGACAGGTTCCCGGTAGGCTGTAAGAGCAGTGTGCAGAGGGAGTTGTCTGTTAGGTTTCCAGAAAGCTGGAAGCCAGACGCTTTGCGGCCTGTCTGCCCTCAGGAGAAAAGGCAGGAATTTGTCCCTTGCAGCTCTAGGTCAATGTAGGAGACGTCAGAGCAGAAGTTCTAATTCAGCCAGATCAGAGCTGGGAATTCACTGCATTTCACAGGCCTTTTGTAAGACATGTTCCCCGTAGGCTGTAAGAGCACGGTGCGGAGCGAGTTTTCTCTTAGCTTCCAAGAAAGCTGGAAGCCAGACGCTTCGTGGCCTGTCTGCCCTTGAGGAGACAAGGCAGGAATTTGTCCCTTGCAGCTCTAGGCCAATGTAGGACATGGCAGAACAGAAGATCTAATTCAGCCAGATCAGGCCTGGGAAGATACTGCATTTCACAGGCCTTTGTAAGACATGTTCCCGGTTGCCTGTAAGAGCACTGTGGAGAGCGAATTGTCTCTTAGCTTCCCAGGGAGCTGGAAGCCAGACGCTTTGTGGCTTGTCTGCCCTTGAGGAGACAAGGCAGGAATTTGTCCCTTGCAGCTCTAGGGCGGTGAAGGATACGGCAGAGCAGAAGTTCAACCTCAGCTAGCTCAGGGAAGGGAAGACCATGCCTTTCCGAGTCCTTTGTAAGACATGTTCCCGGTAGGCTGTAAGAGCACGGTGCAGAGCGAGTTGTCTCTTAGCTTCCAAGAAAGCTTGAAGCCAGACGCTTTGTGGCCTGTCTGCCCTAGACGAGACAAGGCAGGAATTTGTCCCTTGCAGCTCTAGGTCAAGGTAGGATACAGCAGAGCAGAAGTTCTAATTCAGCCAGATCAGGGCTGGGAAGACACTGCATTTCACAGGCCTCTGTAAGACATGTTTCTGGTAGGCTGTAAGAACACTCTGCAGAGCGTGTTGTCTCTTAGCTTCCCAGAGAGCTGGAAGCCAGACGCTTTGTGGCCTGTCTGCCCTAGAGGAGACAAGGCAGGGCTTTGTGCCTTGCAGCTCTATGCCTATGTAGGACACACAGAGCACTTCAGTGAGATAAGGCCGGGAAGACACTGCATATCACAGGCCTTTGTAAGACATGTTCCCAGTAGGCTGTAAGAGCAGTGTGCCGAGGGAGTTGTCTGTTAGGTCTCCAGAAAGCTGGAAGCCAGACACTTTGTGGCCTGTCTGCCCTTGAGGAGACAATGCAGGACTTTGTCCCTTGCAGTTCTAGGGCAATGTAGGACACGGCACAGCAGAAGTTCTACTTCAGCCAGAACAGGGCTGCGAAGACTCTGCATTTCACAGGCCTTTGTAAGACATGTTCCCGGTAGGCTGTAAGAACACTCTGTAGAGCCAGTTGTCTCTTAGCTTCCCCGAGAGCTGGAAGCCAGACGCTTTGCCGCCTATCTGCCCATGAGGAGACATTGCAGGAATTTGTCGCATGCAGCTCTAGGTCAATGTAGGAGACGGCAGAGCAGAAGTTCAAATTTAGCCAGATCAGGGCTGGGAAGACATTTCTTTTCACAGGCCTTTGTAAGACATGTTACCCCTAGGCTGTAAGACCACGGTGCTGGGCGAGTTGTCTCTTAGCTTCCAAGAAAGCCGGAAGCCAGACGCTTTGTGGCCTGTCTGCCCATGAGGTGACAGGGCAAGAATTTGTCCCTTGCAGCTCTAGGGCAATGTAGGACATGGCACAACAGAAGTTCTACTTCAGCCAGATCAGGCCTGGGATGACAGTGCATTTCACAGGCCTTTGTAAGACATGTTCCAGGTGGCTGTAAGAGCACTGTGGAGAGCGAGTTGTCTCTTAGCTTCCCAGAGAGCTTGAGCCAGACGCTTTGTGGCTTGTCTGCCCTTGAGGAGACAAGGCAGGAATTTGTCCCTTGCAGATCTAGGCCAATGTAGGACATGGCAGAGCAGAAGATCTACTTCAGCCAGATCACGTCAGGGAAGATACTGCATTTCACAGGCCTTTGTTAGACATGTTCCCGGTAGGCTGTGAGTGCAGTGTGCAGAGGTATTTGTCTGTTAGGTTCCCAGAAACCTGGAAGCCAGACTTTTTGTGGCCTGTCTGCCCTTGAGGAGACAAGGCAGGAATTTGTCACTTGCAACTCTAGGGCAATGTAGGACATGGCACAGTAGAAGTTCTACTTCAGCCAGAACAGGGCTGCGAAGACACTGCATTTCACAGGCCTTTGCAAGATATGTTCCCGGTAGGCTGTAAGAACACTCTGGAGAGCCAGTTGTCTCTTAGCTTCCCTGAGAGCTGGAAGCCAGACGCTTTGCAGCCTATCTGCCCTTGAGGAGACATTGCAGGAATTTGTCCCTTGCAGCTCTAGGTCAATGTAGGAGACAAAAGAGCAGAAGTTCTAATATAGCCAGATCAGGGCTGGGAAGACACTGCATTTCACAGGCCTTTGTAAGACATGTTCCCCGTAGGCTGTAAGAGCACGGTGCAGGGCGAGTTGTCTCTTAGCTTCCCAAGAAAGCTGGAACCAGACGCTTTGTGGCCTGTCTGCCCCTGAGGAGAGAAGGCAGGGCTTTGTGCCTTGCAGCTCTATGCCTATGTAGGACACGGCAGAGCACTTCAGTGAGATAAGGCCTGGGAAGACACTGCGTTTCACAGGCCTTTGTAAGACATGTTCCTGGTAGGCTGTAAGAGCAGTGTAGAATGCGAGTTGTCTCTTAGCTTCCCAGAGTGCTCTAAGTCAGACACTTTGTGGCCTCTCTGCCCCTGAGGAGACAAGGCAGGAATTTGTCCCTTGCAGCTCTAGGGCAATGTAGGACCAAGCACAGTAGAAGTTCTACTTCACCAAGATCAGGGCTGGGAAGACACTGCATTTCACAGGCCTTTGTAAGACATGTTCCAGGTAGGCTGTAAGAGCACTGTGGAGAGCGAGTTGTCTCTTAGCTTCCCAGAGAGCTGGAAGCCAGGCGCTTTGTGGCTTGTCTGCCCTTGAGGAGACAAGGCAGGAATTTGTCCCTTGCAGCTCGAGGGCAATGCAGGACACTGCAGAGCAGAGGTTCAACCTCAGCTACATCAGGGATGTGGAGACCATGCGTTTCCGAGGCCTTTGTAAGACATGTTCCCGGTAGGCTGGAAGAACACTGTGGAGAACGAGTTGTTTCTTAGCTTCCCAGAGAGCTGGAAGCCAGACGCTTTGTGTCCTGTCTGCCCTTGGGGAGACAAGGCAGGGCTTTGTGGCTTGCAGCTCTATGCCTATGCAGGACACGGCAGAGCACTTCAGTGAGATAAGGTCTGCGAAGACACTGCATTTCACAGGCCTTTGAGAGACATGTTCCCGTTAGGCTGTAAGAAAACTGTGAATTACGAGTTGTTTCTTAGCTTCCCAGAGAGCTGGAAGCCAGACGCTTTGCGGCCTGTCTGGCCTTGAGGAGACAAGGCAGGAATTTGTCCCTTGCACCTTTGGGCGATGGAGGATACGGCAGAGCAGAAGATCTACTTCAGCAAGATCAGGGCTGCGAAGAAACTGCATTTCACAGGCCTTTGTAAGACATGTTCCCGGTAGGCTGTAAGAGCAGTGTGCAGAGGGAGTTGTCTGTTGGGTTCCTAGAAAGATGGAAACCAGACGCTTTCTGGCTTGTCTTCCCTTGAGGAGACAAGGCAGGAAATTGTCCCGTGCAGCTCTAGGGCAATGCAGGACACGGCAGAGCAGAAGTTCAACCTCAGCTAGATCAGGGATGGGAAGAAGATGCGTTTCCGAGGCCTTTGTAAGACATGTTCAAGGTAGGCTGTAATAGCACTGTGGAGAGCGAGTTGTTTCTTAGCTTCCCAGAGAGCTGGAAGCCAGACGCTTTGCGGCCAGTCTGCCCTTGAGGAGACCAGGCAGAAATTTGTCCCTTGCAGATCTAGGGCAATGTAGGACATGGCAGAGTGCAAGTTCTACTTCAGACAAATCAGGCCTGGGAAGACACTGCATTTCACACGCCTTTGTAGGACATGTTCCCGGTAGGCTGTAAGAACACTCTGGAGAGCCAGTATCTCTTAGCTTCCCAGAGAGCAGGAAGCCAGACGCTTTGGGGCCTGTCTGCCATTGAGAAGACAAGGCAGGGCTTTGTGCCTTGCAGCTTTAGGGCAATGTAGGACATGGCACAGCAGAAGTTCTACTTCAGCCAGATCAGGCCTGGGAAGACACTGCGTTTCACAGGCCTTTGTCAGACATGTTCCCGGTAGACTGTAAGAGCACTGTGGAGAGCGAGTTGTCTCTTAGCTTCCCAGAGAGCTGGAAGCCAGACTCTTTGGGGCCTGTCTGCCCTTGAGGAGATAAGGCAGGTATTTGTCCCTTGCAGCTCTAGGGCAGGGCAGTACAGGACAGATCAGAAGTTCAACCTCAGCTAGATCACGGATGGGAAGACCATGCGTTTCCGAGGCCTTTGTAAGACAAGTTCCCGGTAGGCTGTAAGCACACTGTGGAGAGCGAGTTCCATCTGAGCTTCGCAGAGAGCTGGAAGCAAGGCGATTTGGGGCCTGTCTGCCCTTGAGGAGACAAGGCAGGGCTTTGTGCCATGCAGCTATATGCCTATGTAGGGCACGGCACAGCAGAAATTCTACTTCAGCCAGATCAGGCCTGGAAGACACTGCATTTCACAGGCTTTTGTAAGACATGTTCCTGGTAGGCTGTAATAGCACTGTGGAGAGCGAGTTGTCTCTTAGCTTCCCCGAGAGCTGGAAGCCAGACGCTTTGGGTCTTGTCTGCCCTTGAGGAGGCAAGGCAGGATTTTATCCCTTGCAGCTCTAGGGCAATGTAGGACACGGCAGAGCACTTCAGCCAGATCAGGACAGGGAAGACACTGCGTGTCACAGGCCTTTGTAAGACATGTTCCCGGTAGGCTGTAAGAGCAGTGTGCAGAGGGAGTTGACTGTTAGGTTTCCAGAACCCTGGAATCAACACGTTTTGTGGCCTGTCTGCCCTTGAGGAGACAAGGCAGGAATTTGTCCCTTGCAGCTCTAGGGCAATGTAGGACATGGCACAGCAGAAGTTCTAATTCAGCCAGATCAGGCCTGGGAAGACACTGCATTTCACAGGCCTTTGTAAGACATGTTCCCGATAGGCTGTAAGAGCACTGTGGAGATCGAGTTGTCTCTTAGCATCCCAGAGAGCTGGAAGCCAGACGCTTTGTGGCTTTTCTGCCCTAGAGGAGACAAGGCAGGAATTTGTCCCTTGCAGCCCTAGGGCAATGGAGGACATGGCAGAGCGAAAGTTCTACTTCAGCCAGATCAGGGCTGCAAAGACACTGCATTTCACAGGCCTTTGTAGGACATGTTCCCGTTAGGCTGTAAGAACACTCTGGAGAGCCAGTTGTCTCTTAGCTTCCCAGAGAGCTGGAAGCCAGACGCTTTGCGGCCTGTCTGTCCTTGAGGAGACATTGCAGGAATTTGTCCCTTGCAGCTCTAGGGCAATGTAGAAGACGGCAGAGCAGAAGTTCTAATTCAGCCAGATCAGGGCTGGGAAGACACTGCATTTCACAGGCCTTGTTAAGACATGTTCCCCGTAGGCTGTAATAGCACGGTGCATAGCGCGTTGTCTCTTAGCTTCCAAGAAAGCTGGAAGCCAGACGCTTTGTGGCTTGTCTGCCCTTGAGGAGACAAGGCAGGAATTTTTCCCTTGCAGCTCTATGCCTATGCAGGACTCGGAAGAGCACTTCAGTGAGATAAGGCCGGGGAAGACAGTGCGTTTCACAGGCCGTTGTAAGACATGTTCCCCGTAGGCTGTAAGAGCAGTGTGCAGAGGGAGTTGTCTGTTAGGTTTCCAGAAAGCTGGAAGCCAGACGCTTTGTGGCTTGTCTGTCCTTGAGGAGACAAGGCAGGCATTTGTTTCTTGCAGCTCTAGGGCAATGCAAGACACGGCAGAGCAGAAGTTCAACCTCAGCTAGATCAGGGATGGGAAGACCATGCTTTTCCGAGGCCTTTGTAAGACATGTTCCCGGTAGGCTGTAAGCACACTGTGGAGAGCTAGTTGTCTCTGAGCTTCCCAGAGAGCTGAAAACAATGCCCTTTGTGGCCTGTCTGCCCTTGAGGAGACAAGGCAGGGCTTTGTGCCATGCAGCTGTATGCCTATGTAGGGCACAGCACAGCAGAAATTCTACCTCAGCCAGATAAGGCCTGGAAGACACTGCATTTCACAGGCCTTTGAAAGACATGTTCCTGGTAGGCTGTAATAGCAGTGTTCAGAGGGAGTTGTCTGTTAGGTTTCCAGAAAGCTGGAAGAAAGACGCTTTGTGGCTTGTCTGTCCTTGGGGAGACAAGGCAGGAATTTGTTTCTTGCAGATCTAGGGCAATGCAAGACACGGCAAAGCCGAAGTTCAACCCCAGCTAGATCAGGTATGGGAAGACCATGCGTTTCCGAGGCCTTTGTAAGACTTGTTCCCGGTAGGCTGTAAGAGCACTGTGGATTGCGAGTTGTTTCTTAACTTCCCAGAGAGCTGTAAGCCAGATGCTTTGGGGCTTGTCGGCCCTTCAGGAGGCAAGGCAGGAATTTATCCCTTGCAGCTCTAGGGCAATGTAGGACACGGCAGAGCAGAAGTTATACTTCAGCCAGATCAGGTCAGGGAAGATACTGCATTTCACAGGCCTTTGTAAGACATGTTCCCGGTAGGCTGTAAGAGCAGTGTGCAGAAGGAGTTGTCTGTTACGTTCCCAGGACCCTGGAAGCCACATGTTTTGTGGCCTGTCTGCCCATGAGGAGACAAGGCAAGACTTTGTCCCTTGCAGCTCTAGGGCAATGTAGGACATGGCACTGCAGAAGTTCTACTTCAGCCAGATCAGGGCTGCGAAGACACTGCATTTGACAGGATTTGAAAGATATGTTCCCGTTGGGCTATAAGAACACTGTGGAGAGCGAGTTGTCTTTAAGCTTCCCAGAGAGCTGGAATCCAGACGCTTTGTGTCTTGTCTGCCCTTGAGGAGACAAGGCAGGCATTTGTCCCTTGCAGCTCTATGCCTATGCAGGACTCAGAAGAGCACTTCAGGGAGATAAGGCCGGGGAAGACAGTGCATTTCACAGGCCTTTGTAAGACAGGTTCCCGGTAGGCTGTAAGAGCAGTGTGCAGAGGGAGTTGTCTGTTAGGTTTCCAGAAAGCTGGAAGCCAGACGCTTTGTGTCTTGTCTGCCCTTGAGGAGACAAGGCAGGAATTTGTTTCTTGCAGACCTAGGGCAATGCAAGACACGGCAAAGCCGAAGTTCAACCCCAGCTAGATCAGGTATGGGAAGACCATGCGTTTCCGAGGCCTTTGTAAGACTTGTTCCCGGTAGGCTGTAAGAGCACTGTGGATTGCGAGTTGTTTCTTAACTTCCCAGAGAGCTGTAAGCCAGATGCTTTGGGGCTTGTCGGCCCTTCAGGAGGCAAGGCAGGAATTTATCCCTTGCAGCTCTAGGGCAATGTAGGACACGGCAGAGCAGAAGTTATACTTCAGCCAGATCAGGTCAGGGAAGATACTGCATTTCACAGGCCTTTGTAAGACATGTTCCCGGTAGGCTGTAAGAGCAGTGTGCAGAAGGAGTTGTCTGTTACGTTCCCAGGACCCTGGAAGCCACACGTTTTGTGGCCTGTCTGCCCTTGAGGAGACAAGGCAAGACTTTGTCCCTTGCAGCTCTAGGGCAATGTAGGACATGGCAGTGCAGAAGTTCTACTTCAGCCAGATCAGGGCTGCGAAGACACTGCATTTGACAGGATTTGAAAGATATGTTCCCGTTAGGCTATAAGAACACTGTGGAGAGCGAGTTGTCTTTAAGCTTCCCAGAGAGCTGGAATCCAGACGCTTTGTGTCTTGTCTGCCCTTGAGGAGACAAGGCAGGCATTTGTCCCTTGCAGCTCTATGCCTATGCAGGACTCAGAAGAGCACTTCAGGGAGATAAGGCCGGGGAAGACAGTGCATTTCACAGGCCTTTGTAAGACATGTTCCCGGTAGGCTGTAAGAGCAGTGTGCAGAGGGAGTTGTCTGTTAGGTTTCCAGAAAGCTGGAAGCCAGACGCTTTGCGGCCTGTCTGCCCTCGAGGAGAAAAGGCAGGAATTTGTCCCTTGCAGCTCTAGGTCAATGTAGGAGACGTCAGAGCAGAAGTTCTAATTCAGCCAGATCAGAGCTGGGAATTCACTGCATTTCACAGGCCTTTTGTAAGACATGTTCCCCGTAGGCTGTAAGAGCACGGTGCGGAGCGAGTTGTCTCTTAGCTTCCAAGAAAGCTGGAAGCCAGACGCTTCGTGGCCTGTCTGCCCTTGAGGAGACAAGGCAGGAATTTGTCCCTTGCAGCTCTAGGCCAATGTAGGACATGGCAGAACAGAAGATCTAATTCAGCCAGATCAGGCCTGGGAAGACACTGCATTTCACAGGCCTTTGTAAGACATGTTCCCGGTTGGCTGTAAGAGCACTGTGGAGAGCGAATTGTCTCTTAGCTTCCCAGAGAGCTGGAAGCCAGACGCTTTGTGGCTTGTCTGCCCTTGAGGAGACAAGGCAGGAATTTGTCCCTTGCAGCTCTAGGGCGGTGAAGGATACGGCAGAGCAGAAGTTCAACCTCAGCTAGCTCAAGGAAGGGAAGACCATGCCTTTCAGAGTCCTTTGTAAGACATGTTCCCGGTAGGCTGTAAGAGCACGGTGCAGAGCGAGTTGTCTCTTAGCTTCCAAGAAAGCTTGAAGCCAGACGCTTTGTGGCCTGTCTGCCCTAGATGAGACAAGGCAGGAATTTGTCCCTTGCAGCTCTAGGTCAATGTAGGATACAGCAGAGCAGAAGTTCTACTTCAGCCAGATCAGGGCTGGGAAGACACTGCATTTCACAGGCCTTTGTAAGACATGTTCCCGGTAGGCTGTAAGAGCACTGTGGAGAGCGAGTTGTCTCTTAGCTTCCCAGAGAGCTGGAAGCCAGACGCTTTGTGGCCTGTCTGCCCTAGAGGAGACAAGGCAGGGCTTTGTGCCTTGCAGCTCTATGCCTATGTAGGACACGGCAGAGCACTTCAGTGAGATAAGGCCTGGGAAGACACTGCATTTCACAGGCCTTTGTAAGACATGTTCCCAGTAGGCTGTAAGAGCACTGTGCCGATTGCGAGTTGTCTCTTAGCTTCCCAGAAAGCTGGAAGCCAGACGCTTTGTGGCCTGTCTCCCTTGAGGAGACAATGCAGGAATTTGTCCCTTGCAGCTCTAGGGCAATGTAGGACATGGCACAGCAGAAGTTCTACTTCAGCCAGAACAGGGCTGCGAAGACTCTGCATTTCACAGGCCTTTGTAAGAGATGTCTCCGGTAGGCTGTAAGAACACTCTGTAGAGCCAGTTGTCTCTTAGCTTCCCCGAGAGCTGGAAGCCAGACGCTTTGCCGCCTATCTGCCCATGAGGAGACATTGCAGGAATTTGTCGCATGCAGCTCTAGGTCAATGTAGGAGACGGCAGAGCAGAAGTTCAAATTTAGCCAGATCAGGGCTGTGGAAGACATTTCTTTTCACAGGCCTTTGTAAGACATGTTACCCCTAGGCTGTAAGACCACGGTGCTGGGCGAGTTGTCTCTTAGCTTCCAAGAAAGCCGGAAGCCAGACGCTTTGTGGCCTGTCTGCCCATGAGGTGACAGGGCAAGAATTTGTCCCTTGCAGCTCTAGGGCAATGTAGGACATGGCACAACAGAAGTTCTACTTCAGCCAGATCAGGCCTGGGATGACAGTGCATTTCACAGGCCTTTGTAAGACATGTTCCAGGTGGCTGTAAGAGCACTGTGGAGAGCGAGTTGTCTCTTAGCTTCCCAGAGAGCTTGAGCCAGACGCTTTGTGGCTTGTCTGCCCTTGAGGAGACAAGGCAGGAATTTGTCCCTTGCAGATCTAGGCCAATGTAGGACATGGCAGAGCAGAAGATCTACTTCAGCCAGATCACGTCAGGGAAGATACTGCATTTCACAGGCCTTTGTTAGACATGTTCCCGGTAGGCTGTGAGTGCAGTGTGCAGAGGTATTTGTCTGTTAGGTTCCCAGAAACCTGGAAGCCAGACTTTTTGTGGCCTGTCTGCCCTTGAGGAGACAAGGCAGGAATTTGTCACTTGCAACTCTAGGGCAATGTAGGACATGGCACAGTAGAAGTTCTACTTCAGCCAGAACAGGGCTGCGAAGACACTGCATTTCACAGGCCTTTGGGAAGATATGTTCCCGGTAGGCTGTAAGAACACTCTGGAGAGCCAGTTGTCTCTTAGCTTCCCTGAGAGCTGGAAGCCAGACGCTTTGCAGCCTATCTGCCCTTGAGGAGACATTGCAGGAATTTGTCCCTTGCAGCTCTAGGTCAATGTAGGAGACAAAAGAGCAGAAATTCTAATATAGCCAGATCAGGGCTGGGAAGACACTGCATTTCACAGGCCTTTGTAAGACATGTTCCCCGTAGGCTGTAAGAGCACGGTGCAGGGCGAGTTGTCTCTTAGCTTCCGAGAAAGCTGGAACCAGACGCTTTGTGGCCTGTCTGCCCCTGAGGAGAGAAGGCAGGGCTTTGTGCCTTGCAGCTCTATGCTGATGTAGGACACGGCAGAGCACTTCAGTGAGATAAGGCCTGGGAAGACACTGCGTTTCACAGGCCTTTGTAAGACATGTTCCTGGTAGGCTGTAAGAGCAGTGTAGAATGCGAGTTGTCTCTTAGCTTCCCAGAGTGCTCTAAGTCAGACACTTTGTGGCCTCTCTGCCCCTGAGGAGACAAGGCAGGAATTTGTCCCTTGCAGCTCTAGGGCAATGTAGGACCAAGCACAGTAGAAGTTCTACTTCACCAAGATCAGGGCTGGGAAGACACTGCATTTCACAGGCCTTTGTAAGACATGTTCCAGGTAGGCTGTAAGAGCACTGTGGAGAGCGAGTTGTCTCTTAGCTTCCCAGAGAGCTGGAAGCCAGGCGCTTTGTGGCTTGTCTGCCCTTGAGGAGACAAGGCAGGAATTTGTCCCTTGCAGCTCGAGGGCAATGCAGGACACTGCAGAGCAGAGGTTCAACCTCAGCTACATCAGGGATGTGGAGACCATGCGTTTCCGAGGCCTTTGTGAGACATGTTCCCGGTAGGCTGGAAGAACACTGTGGAGAACGAGTTGTTTCTTAGCTTCCCAGCGAGCTGGAAGCCAGACGCTTTGTGTCCTGTCTGCCCTTGGGGAGACAAGGCAGGGCTTTGTGGCTTGCAGCTCTATGCCTATGCAGGACACGGCAGAGCACTTCAGTGAGATAAGGTCTGCGAAGACACTGCATTTCACAGGCCTTTGAGAGACATGTTCCCGTTAGGCTGTAAGAAAACTGTGAATTACGAGTTGTTTCTTAGCTTCCCAGAGAGCTGGAAGCCAGACGCTTTGCGGCCTGTCTGGCCTTGAGGAGACAAGGCAGGAATTTGTCCCTTGCACCTTTGGGCGATGGAGGATACGGCAGAGCAGAAGATCTACTTCAGCAAGATCAGGGCTGCGAAGAAGCTGCATTTCACAGGCCTTTGTAAGACATGTTCCCGGTAGGCTGTAAGAGCAGTGTGCAGAGGGAGTTGTCTGTTGGGTTCCTAGAAAGATGGAAACCAGACGCTTTCTGGCTTGTCTTCCCTTGAGGAGACAAGGCAGGAAATTGTCCCGTGCAGCTCTAGGGCAATGCAGGACACGGCAGAGCAGAAGTTCAACCTCAGCTAGATCAGGGATGGGAAGAAAATGCGTTTCCGAGGCCTTTGTAAGACATGTTCAAGGTAGGCTGTAATAGCACTGTGGAGAGCGAGTTGTTTCTTAGCTTCCCAGAGAGCTGGAAGCCAGACGCTTTGCGGCCAGTCTGCCCTTGAGGAGACCAGGCAGAAATTTGTCCCTTGCAGATCTAGGGCAATGTAGGACATGGCAGAGTGCAAGTTCTACTTCAGACAAATCAGGCCTGGGAAGACACTGCATTTCACACGCCTTTGTAGGACATGTTCCCGGTAGGCTGTAAGAACACTCTGGAGAGCCAGTATCTCTTAGCTTCCCAGAGAGCAGGAAGCCAGACGCTTTGGGGCCTGTCTGCCATTGAGAAGACAAGGCAGGGCTTTGTGCCTTGCAGCTTTAGGGCAATGTAGGACATGGCACAGCAGAAGTTCTACTTCAGCCAGATCAGGCCTGGGAAGACACTGCGTTTCACAGGCCTTTGTCAGACATGTTCCCGGTAGACTGTAAGAGCACTGTGGAGAGCGAGTTGTCTCTTAGCTTCCCAGAGAGCTGGAAGCCAGACTCTTTGGGGCCTGTCTGCCCTTGAGGAGATAAGGCAGGTATTTGTCCCTTGCAGCTCTAGGGCAGGGCAGTACAGGACAGATCAGAAGTTCAACCTCAGCTAGATCACGGATGGGAAGACCATGCGTTTCCGAGGCCTTTGTAAGACAAGTTCCCGGTAGGCTGTAAGCAC
The DNA here is from genome assembly GCF_037783145.1 of Equus przewalskii. Lineage (NCBI taxonomy): Eukaryota > Metazoa > Chordata > Mammalia > Perissodactyla > Equidae > Equus > Equus przewalskii. Next base: position 16,730,506 of record NC_091841.1, read on the forward strand.
ACTGTGGAGAGCGAGTTCCATCTGAGCTTCGCAGAGAGCTGGAAGCAAGGCGATTTGGGGCCTGTCTGCCCTTGAGGAGACAAGGCAGGGCTTTGTGCCATGCAGCTATATGCCTATGTAGGGCACGGCACAGCAGAAATTCTACTTCAGCCAGATCAGGCCTGGAAGACACTGCATTTCACAGGCTTTTGTAAGACATGTTCCTGGTAGGCTGTAATAGCACTGTGGAGAGCGAGTCTGTCCTGCTTCCCCAGAGTGGGAAGCCAGACGCTTTGGGTCTTGTCTGCCCTTGAGGAGGCAAGCAGGATTTTATCCCTTGCAGCTCTAGGGCAATGTAGGACACGGCAGAGCACTTCAGCCAGATCAGGACAGGGAAGACACTGCGTGTCACAGGCCTTTGTAAGACATGTTCCCGGTAGGCTGTAAGAGCAGTGTGCAGAGGGAGTCAGACTGTTACATTCAGAACCCTGGAATCAACACGTTTTGTGGCCTGTCTGCCCTTGAGGAGACAAGGCAGGAATTTGTCCCTTGCAGCTCTAGGGCAATGTAGGACATGGCACAGCAGAAGTTCTAATTCAGCCAGATCAGGCCTGGGAAGACACTGCATTTCACAGGCCTTTGTAAGACATGTTCCCGATAGGCTGTAAGAGCACTGTGGAGATCGAGTTGTCTCTTAGCATCCCAGAGAGCTGGAAGCCAGACGCTTTGTGGCTTTTCTGCCCTAGAGGAGACAAGGCAGGAATTTGTCCCTTGCAGCCCTAGGGCAATGGAGGACATGGCAGAGCGAAAGTTCTACTTCAGCCAGATCAGGGCTGCAAAGACACTGCATTTCACAGGCCTTTGTAGGACATGTTCCCGTTAGGCTGTAAGAACACTCTGGAGAGCCAGTTGTCTCTTAGCTTCCCAGAGAGCTGGAAGCCAGACGCTTTGCGGCCTGCTGTCCTTGAGGAGACATTGCAGGAATTTGTCCCTTGCAGCTCTAGGGCAATGTAGAAGACGGCAGAGCAGAAGTTCTAATTCAGCCAGATCAGGGCTGGGAAGACACTGCATTTCACAGGCCTTGTTAAGACATGTTCCCCGTAGGCTGTAATAGCACGGTGCATAGCGCGTTGTCTCTTAGCTTCCAAGAAAGCTGGAAGCCAGACGCTTTGTGGCTTGTCTGCCCTTGAGGAGACAAGGCAGGAATTTTTCCCTTGCAGCTCTATGCCTATGCAGGACTCGGAAGAGCACTTCAGTGAGATAAGGCCGGGGAAGACAGTGCGTTTCACAGGCCGTTGTAAGACATGTTCCCCGTAGGCTGTAAGAGCAGTGTGCAGAGGGAGTTGTCTGTTAGGTTTCCAGAAAGCTGGAAGCCAGACGCTTTGTGGCTTGTCTGTCCTTGAGGAGACAAGGCAGGCATTTGTTTCTTGCAGCTCTAGGGCAATGCAAGACACGGCAGAGCAGAAGTTCAACCTCAGCTAGATCAGGGATGGGAAGACCATGCTTTTCCAGGCCTTTGTAAGACATGTTCCCGGGGTAGGCTGTAAAGCAACACTGTGGAGAGCTAGTTGTCTCTGAGCTTCCCAGAGAGCTGAAAACAATGCCCTTTGTGGCCTGTCTGCCCTTGAGGAGACAAGGCAGGGCTTTGTGCCATGCAGCTGTATGCCTATGTAGGGCACAGCACAGCAGAAATTCTACCTCAGCCAGATAAGGCCTGGAAGACACTGCATTTCACAGGCCTTTGAAAGACATGTTCCTGGTAGGCTGTAATAGCAGTGTTCAGAGGGAGTTGTCTGTTAGGTTTCCAGAAAGCTGGAAGAAAGACGCTTTGTGGCTTGTCTGTCCTTGGGGAGACAAGGCAGGAATTTGTTTCTTGCAGATTCTAGGGCAATGCAAGACACGGCAAAGCCGAAGTTCAACCCCAGCTAGATCAGGTATGGGAAGACCATGCGTTTCCGAGGCCTTTGTAAGACTTGTTCCCGGTAGGCTGTAAGAGCACTGTGGATTGCGAGTTGTTTCTTAACTTCCCAGAGAGCTGTAAGCCAGATGCTTTGGGGCTTGTCGGCCCTTCAGGAGGCAAGGCAGGAATTTATCCCTTGCAGCTCTAGGGCAATGTAGGACACGGCAGAGCAGAAGTTATACTTCAGCCAGATCAGGTCAGGGAAGATACTGCATTTCACAGGCCTTTGTAAGACATGTTCCCGGTAGGCTGTAAGAGCAGTGTGCAGAAGGAGTTGTCTGTTACGTTCCCAGGACCCTGGAAGCCACATGTTTTGTGGCCTGTCTGCCCATGAGGAGACAAGGCAAGACTTTGTCCCTTGCAGCTCTAGGGCAATGTAGGACATGGCACTGCAGAAGTTCTACTTCAGCCAGATCAGGGCTGCGAAGACACTGCATTTGACAGGATTTGAAGATATGTTCCCGTTGGGCTATAAGAACACTGTGGAGAGCGAGTTGTCTTTAAGCTTCCCAGAGAGCTGGAATCCAGACGCTTCTGTGTCTTGTCTGCCCTTGAGGAGACAAGGCAGGCATTTGTCCCTTGCAGCTCTATGCCTATGCAGGACTCAGAGAGACACTTTGGAGGGAGATAAGGCCGGGGAAGACAGTGCATTTCACAGGCCTTTGTAAGACAGGCTCCCGGTAGGCTGTAAGAGCAGTGTGCAGAGGGAGTTGTCTGTTAGGTTTCCAGAAAGCTGGAAGCCAGACGCTTTGTGTCTTGTCTGCCCTTGAGGAGACAAGGCAGGAATTTGTTTCTTGCAGACCTAGGGCAATGCAAGACACGGCAAAGCCGAAGTTCAACCCCAGCTAGATCAGGTATGGGAAGACCATGCGTTTCCGAGGCCTTTGTAAAAATGGTTCCCGTAGGCTGTAAGAGCACTGTGGATTGCGAGTTGTTTCTTAACTTCCCAGAGAGCTGTAAGCCAGATGCTTTGGGGCTTGTCGGCCCTTCAGGAGGCAAGGCAGGAATTTATCCCTTGCAGCTCTAGGGCAATGTAGGACACGGCAGAGCAGAAGTTATACTTCAGCCAGATCAGGTCAGGGAAGATACTGCATTTCACAGGCCTTTGTAAGACATGTTCCCGGTAGGCTGTAAGAGCAGTGTGCAGAAGGAGTTGTCTGTTACGTTCCCAGGACCCTGGAAGCCACATGTTTTGTGGCCTGTCTGCCCATGAGGAGACAAGGCAAACAGTTTGTCCCTTGCAGCTCTAGGGCAATGTAGGACATGGCACTGCAGAAGTTCTACTTCAGCCAGATCAGGGCTGCGAAGACACTGCATTTGACAGGATTTGAAGATATGTTCCCGTTGGGCTATAAGAACACTGTGGAGAGCGAGTTGTCTTTAAGCTTCCCAGAGAGCTGGAATCCAGACGCTTTGTGTCTTGTCTGCCCTTGAGGAGACAAGGCAGGCATTTGTCCCTTGCAGCTCTATGCCTATGCAGGACTCAGAAGAGCACTTCAGGGAGATAAGGCCGGGGAAGACAGTGCATTTCACAGGCCTTTGTAAGACAGGTTCCCGGTAGGCTGTAAGAGCAGTGTGCAGAGGGAGTTGTCTGTTAGGTTTCCAATAAAGCTGGAAGCCAGACGCTTTGCGGCCTGTCTGCCCTCAGGAGAAAAGGCAGGAATTTGTCCCTTGCAGCTCTAGGTCAATGTAGGAGACGTCAGAGCAGAGTTTTGACTCAGTGAGATCAGAGCTGGGAATTCACTGCATTTCACAGGCCTTTTGTAAGACATGTTCCCCGTAGGCTGTAAGAGCACGGTGCGGAGCGAGTTTTCTCTTAGCTTCCAAGAAAGCTGGAAGCCAGACGCTTCGTGGCCTGTCTGCCCTTGAGGAGACAAGGCAGGAATTTGTCCCTTGCAGCTCTAGGCCAATGTAGGACATGGCAGAAACAGAAGATTGTATGAGTGAGATCAGGCCTGGGAAGATACTGCATTTCACAGGCCTTTGTAAGACATGTTCCCGGTTGTCTGTAAGAGCACTGTGGAGAGCGAATCTGTCCTAGCTTCCCAGGGAGCTGGAAGCCAGACGCTTTGTGGCTTGTCTGCCCTTGAGGAGACAAGGCAGGAATTTGTCCCTTGCAGCTCTAGGGCGGTGAAGGATACGGCAGAGCAGAAGTTCAACCTCAGCTAGCTCAAGGAAGGGAAGACCATGCCTTTTTCGAGTCCTTTGTAAGACATGTTCCCGGGTAGGTTAAAGAGCACGGTGCAGAGCGAGTCTTGTCTCTTAGCTTCCAAGAAAGCTTGAAGCCAGACGCTTTGTGGCCTGTCTGCCCTAGATGAGACAAGGCAGGAATTTGTCCCTTGCAGCTCTAGGTCAAGGTAGGATACAGCAGAGCAGAAGTTCTACTTCAGCCAGATCAGGGCTGGGAAGACACTGCATTTCACAGGCTTTTGTAAGACATGTTTCTGGTAGGCTGTAAGAACACTGGAGAGCCTGTTGTCTCTTAGCTTAACAGAGAGCTGGAAGCCAGACTCTTTGTGGCCTGTCTGCCCTGAGGAGACAAGGCAGGGCTTTGTGCCTTGCAGCTCTATGCCTATGTAGGACACGGCATAGTATTTCAGTGAGATAAGGCCTGGGAAGACACTGCATATCACAGGCCTTTGTAAGACATGTTCCCAGTAGGCTGTAAGAGCAGTGTGCCGAGGGAGTTGTCTGTTAGGTCTCCAGAAAGCTGGAAGCCAGACACTTTGTGGCCTGTCTGCCCTTGAGGAGACAATGCAGGAATTTGTCCCTTGCAGCTCAGGAATGTAGGACATGGCACAGCAGAAGTTCTACTTCAGCCAGAACAGGGCTGCGAAGACTCTGCATTTCACAGGCCTTTGTAAGATGTCTCCCGGTAGGCTGTAAGAACACTCTGTAGAGCCAGTTGTCTCTTAGCTTCCCCGAGAGCTGGAAGCCAGACGCTTTGCCGCCTATCTGCCCATGAGGAGACATTGCAGGAATTTGTCGCATGCAGCTCTAGGTCAATGTAGGAGACGGCAGAGCAGAAGTTCAAATTTAGCCAGATCAGGGCTGGGAAGACATTTCTTTTCACAGGCCTTTGTAAGAAGTGTTACCCCTAGGCTGTAAGACCACGGTGCTGGGCGAAGTGGTTCTTAAGCTTCCAAGAAAGCCGGAAGCCAGACGCTTTGTGGCCTGTCTGCCCATGAGGTGACAGGGCAAAAATTTGTCCCTTGCAGCTCTAGGGCAATGTAGGACATGGCACAACAGAAGTTCTACTTCAGCCAGATCAGGCCTGGGATGACAGTGCATTTCACAGGCCTTTGTAAGACATGTTCCAGGTGGCTGTAAGAGCACTGTGGAGAGCGAGTTGTCTCTTAGCTTCCCAGAGAGCTTGAGCCAGACGCTTTGTGGCTTGTCTGCCCTTGAGGAGACAAGGCAGGAATTTGTCCCTTGCAGATCTAGGCCAATGTAGGACATGGCAGAGCAGAAGATCTACTTCAGCCAGATCACGTCAGGGAAGATACTGCATTTCACAGGCCTTTGTTAGACATGTTCCCGGTAGGCTGTGAGTGCAGTGTGCAGAGGTATTTGTCTGTTAGGTTCCCAGAAACCTGGAAGCCAGACTTTTTGTGGCCTGTCTGCCCTTGAGGAGACAAGGCAGGAATTTGTCACTTGCAACTCTAGGGCAATGTAGGACATGGCACAGTAGAAGTTCTGAACTCCAGCCAGAACAGGGCTGCGAAGACACTGCATTTCACAGGCCTTTGCAAGATATGTTCCCGGTAGGCTGTAAGAACACTCTGGAGAGCCAGTTGTCTCTTAAGCTTCCCTGAGAGCTGGGAGCCAGAATGTTTGCAGCCTATCTGCCCTTGAGGAGACATTGCAGGAATTTGTCCCTTGCAGCTCTAGGTCAATGTAGGAGACAAAATAGAGAAGCTTCTAATATAGCCAGATCTAGGGCTGGGAAGACACTGCATTTCACAGGCCTTTGTAAGACATGTTCCCCGTAGGCTGTAAGAGCACGGTGCAGGGCGAGTTGTCTCTTAGCTTCCAAGAAAGCTGGAACCAGACGCTTTGTGGCTGGTCCGCCCCTGAGGAGAGAAGGCAGGGCTTTGTGCCTTGCAGCTCTATGCCTATGTAGGACACGGCAGAGCACTTCAGTGAGATAAGGCCTGGGAAGACACTGCGTTTCACAGGCCTTTGTAAGACATGTTCCTGGTAGGCTGTAAGAGCAGTGTAGAATGGCGAGTTGTCTCTTAGCTTCCCAGAGTGCTCTAAGTCAGACACTTTGTGGCCTCTCTGCCCCTGAGGAGACAAGGCAGGAATTTGTCCCTTGCAGCTCTAGGGCAATGTAGGACCAAGCACAGTAGAAGTTCTACTTCACCAGATGAGGGCCTGGAAGACACTGCATTTCACAGGCCTTTGTAAGACATGTTCCAGGTAGGCTGTAAGAGCACTGTGGAGAGCGAGTTGTCTCTTAGCTTCCCAGAGAGCTGGAAGCCAGGCGCTTTGTGGCTCTGTCTGCCTTGAGGAGACAAGGCAGGAATTTGTCCCTTGCAGCTCGAGGGCAATGCAGGACACTGCAGAGCAGAGGTTCAACCTCAGCTACATCAGGGATGTGGAGACCATGCGTTTCCGAGGCCTTTGTAAGACATGTTCCCGGGAGGCTGGAAGAACACTGTGGAGAACGAGTTGTTTCTTAGCTTCCCAGCGAGCTGGAAGCCAGACGCTTTGTGTCCTGTCTGCCCTTGGGGAGACAAGGCAGGGCTTTGTGGCTTGCAGCTCTATGCCTATGCAGGACACGGCAGAGCACTTCAGTGACAGAAGGTCTGCGAAGACACTGCATTTCACAGGCCTTTGAGAGACATGTTCCCGTTAGGCTGTAAGAAAACTGTGAATTACGAGTTGTTTCTTAGCTTCCCAGAGAGCTGGAAGCCAGACGCTTTGCGGCCTGTCTGGCCTTGAGGAGACAAGGCAGGAATTTGTCCCTTGCACCTTTGGGCGATGGAGGATACGGCAGAGCAGAAGATCTACTTCAGCAAGATCAGGGCTGCGAAGAAACTGCATTTCACAGGCCTTTGTAAGACATGTTCCCGGTAGGCTGTAAGAGCAGTGTGCAGAGGGAGTTGTCTGTTGGGTTCCTAGAAAGATGGAAACCAGACGCTTTCTGGCCTTGTCTTCCCTTGAGGAGACAAGGCAGGAAATTGTCCCGTGCAGCTCTAGGGCAATGCAGGACACGGCAGAGCAGAAGTTCAACCTCAGCTAGATCAGGGATGGGAAGAAGATGCGTTTCCAGGCCTTTGTAAGACATGTTCAAGGTAGGCTGTAATAGCACTGTGGAGAGCGAGTTGTTTCTTAGCTTCCCAGAGAGCTGGAAGCCAGACGCTTTGCGGCCAGTCTGCCCTCTAGGAGACCAGGCAGAAATTTGTCCCTTGCAGATCTAGGGCAATGTAGGACATGGCAGAGTGCAAGTTCTACTTCAGACAAATCAGGCCTGGAAGACACTGCATTTCACACGCCTTTGTAGGACATGTTCCCGGTAGGCTGGAAACACTCTGGAGAGCCAGTATCTCTTAGCTTCCCAGAGAAGCAGGAAGCCAGACGCTTTGGGGCCTGTCTGCCATTGAGAAGACAAGGCAGGGCTTTGTGCCTTGCAGCTTTAGGGCAATGTAGGACATGGCACAGCAGAAGTTCTACTTCAGCCAGATCAGGCCTGGGAAGACACTGCGTTTCACAGGCCTTTGTCAGACATGTTCCCGGTAGACTGTAAGAGCACTGTGGAGAGCGAGTTGTCCTCAGCTTCCCAGAGAGCTGGAAGCCAGACTCTTTGGGGCCTGTCTGCCCTTGAGGAGATAAGGCAGGTATTTGTCCCTTGCAGCTCTAGGGCAGGGCAGTACAGGACAGATCAGAAGTTCAACCTCAGCTAGATCACGGATGGGAAGACCATGCGTTTCCGAGGCCTTTGTAAGACAAGTTCCCGGTAGGCTGTAAGCACACTGTGGAGAGCGAGTTCCATCTGAGCTTCGCAGAGAGCTGGAAGCAAGGCGATTTGGGGCCTGTCTGCCCTTGAGGAGACAAGGCAGGGCTTTGTGCCATGCAGCTATATGCCTATGTAGGGCACGGCACAGCAGAAATTCTACTTCAGCCAGATCAGGCCTGGAAGACACTGCATTTCACAGGCTTTTGTAAGACATGTTCCTGGTAGGCTGTAATAGCACTGTGGAGAGCGAGTTACTTGCTTCCCCGAGAGCTGGAAGCCAGACGCTTTGGGTCTTGTCTGCCCTTGAGGAGGCAAGGCAGGATTTTATCCCTTGCAGCTCTAGGGCAATGTAGGAGCATCTGGCAGAGCACTTCAGCCAGATCAGGACAGGGAAGACACTGCGTGTCACAGGCCTTTGTAATACATGTTCCCGGTAGGCTGTAAGAGCAGTGTGCAGAGGGAGTTGACTGTTAGTATTCCAGAACCCTGGAATCAACACGTTTTGTGGCCTGTCTGCCCTTGAGGAGACAAGGCAGGAATTTGTCCCTTGCAGCTCTAGGGCAATGTAGGACATGGCACAGCAGAAGTTCTAATTCAGCCAGATCAGGCCTGGGAAGACACTGCATTTCACAGGCCTTTGTAAGACATGTTCCCGATAGGCTGTAAGAGCACTGTGGAGATCGAGTTGTCTCTTAGCATCCCAGAGAGCTGGAAGCCAGACGCTTTGTGGCTTTTTTCTGCCCTAGAGGAGACAAGGCAGGAATTTGTCCCTTGCAGCCCTAGGGCAATGGAGGACATGGCAGAGCGAAAAGTTCTACTTCAGCCAGATCAGGGCTGCAAAGACACTGCATTTCACAGGCCTTTGTAGGACATGTTCCCGTTAGGCTGTAAGAACACTCTGGGAGAGAGCCAGTTGTCTCTTAGCTTCCCAGAGAGCTGGAAGCCAGACGCTTTGCGGCCTGTCTGTCCTTGAGGAGACATTGCAGGAATTTGTCCCTTGCAGCTCTAGGGCAATGTAGAAGACGGCAGAGCAGAAGTTCTAATTCAGCCAGATCAGGGCTGGGAAGACACTGCATTTCACAGGCCTTGTTAAGACATGTTCCCCGTAGGCTGTAATAGCACGGTGCATAGCGCGTTGTCTCTAGCTTCCAAGAAAGCTGGAAGCCAGACGCTTTGTGGCTTGTCTGCCCTTGAGGAGACAAGGCAGGAATTTTTCCCTTGCAGCTCTATGCCTATGCAGGACGATCGTGAGCACTTCAGTGAGATAAGGCCGGGGAAGACAGTGCGTTTCACAGGCCGTTGTAAGACATGTTCCCCGTAGAGGCTGTAGAGCAGTGTGCAGAGGGAGTTGTCTGTTAGGTTTCCAGAAAAGCTGGAAGCCAGACGCTTTGTGGCTTGTCTGTCCTTGAGGAGACAAGGCAGGCATTTGTTTCTTGCAGCTCTAGGGCAATGCAAGACACGGCAGAGCAGAAGTTCAACCTCAGCTAGATCAGGGATGGGAAGACCATGCTTTTCCGAGGCCTTTGTAAGACATGTTCCCGGTAGGCTGTAAGCACACTGTGGGGAGAGCTAGTTGTCTCTGAGCTTCCCAGAGAGCTGAAAACAATGCCCTTTGTGGCCTGTCTGCCCTTGAGGAGACAAGGCAGGGCTTTGTGCCATGCAGCTGTATGCGCTATGAGGGCACAGCACAGCAGAAATTCTACCTCAGCCAGATAAGGCCTGGAAGACACTGCATTTCACAGGCCTTTGAAAGACATGTTCCTGGTAGGCTGTAATAGCAGTGTTCAGAGGGAGTTGTCTGTTAGGTTTCCAGAAAGCTGGAAGAAAGACGCTTTGTGGCTTGTCTGTCCTTGGGGAGACAAGGCAGGAATTTGTTTCTTGCAGATCTAGGGCAATGCAAGACACGGCAAAGCCGAGTTCAACCCCAGCTAGATCAGGTATGGGAAGACCATGCGTTTCCGAGGCCTTTGTAAGACTTGTTCCCGGTAGGCTGTAAGAGCACTGTGGATTGCGATTGTTCCTTAACTTCCCAGAGAGCTGTAAGCCAGATGCTTTGGGGCTTGTCGGCCCTTCAGGAGGCAAGGCAGGAATTTATCCCTTGCAGCTCTAGGGCAATGTAGGACACGGGATAGAGAGCTTATACTTCAGCCAGATCAGGTCAGGGAAGATACTGCATTTCACAGGCCTTTGTAAGACATGTTCCCGGTAGGCTGTAAGAGCAGTGTGCAGAAGGAGTTGTCTGTTACGTTCCCAGGACCCTGGAAGCCACATGTTTTGTGGCCTGTCTGCCCATGAGGAGACAAGGCAAGACTTTGTCCCTTGCAGCTCAGGCAACGTAGGACATGGCACTGCAGAAGTTCTACTTCAGCCAGATCAGGGCTGCGAAGACACTGCATTTGACAGGATTTGAAGATATGTTCCCGTTGGGCTATAAGAACACTGTGGAGAGCGAGTTGTCTTTAAGCTTCCCAGAGAGCTGGAATCCAGACGCTTTGTGTCTGTCTCCTGCCCTTGAGGAGACAAGGCAGGCATTTGTCCCTTGCAGCTCTATGCCTATGCAGGACTCAGAAGAGCACTTCAGGGAGATAAGGCCGGGGAAGACAGTGCATTTCACAGGCCTTTGTAAGACAGGTTCCCGGTAGGCTGTAAGAGCAGTGTGCAGAGGGAGTTGTCTGTTAGGTTTCCAGAAAGCTGGAGCCTTACGCTTCTGGTGTCTTGTCTGCCCTTGAGGAGACAAGGCAGGAATTTGTTTCTTGCAGACCTAGGGCAATGCAAGACACGGCAAAGCCGAAATTCAACCCCAGCTAGATCAGGTATGGGAAGACCATGCGTTTCCGAGGCCTTTGTAAGACTTGTTCCCGGTAGGCTGTAAGAGCACTGTGGATTGCGAGTTGTTTCTTAACTTCCCAGAGAGCTGTAAGCCAGATGCTTTGGGGCTTGTCGGCCCTTCAGGAGGCAAGGCAGGAATTTATCCCTTGCAGCTCTAGGGCAATGTAGGACACGGCAGAGCAGAAGTTATACTTCAGCCAGAATCAGGTCAGGGAAGATACTGCATTTCACAGGCCTTTGTAAGACATGTTCCCGGTAGGCTGTAAGAGCAGTGTGCAGAAGGAGTTGTCTGTTACGTTCCCAGGACCCTGGAAGCCACATGTTTTGTGGCCTGTCTGCCCATGAGGAGACAAGGCAAGACTTTGTCCCTTGCAGCTCTAGGGCAATGTAGGACATGGCACTGCAGAAGTTCTACTTCAGCCAGATCAGGGCTGCGAAGACACTGCATTTGACAGGATTTGAAAGATATGTTCCCGTTGGGCTATAAGAACACTGTGGAGAGCGAGTTGTCTTTAAGCTTCCCAGAGCTGGAATCCAGACGCTTTGTGTCTTGTCTGCCCTTGAGGAGACAAGGCAGGCATTTGTCCCTTGCAGCTGATGCTGATGCAGGACTGAGAAGAGCACTTCAGGGAGATAAGGCCGGGGAAGACAGTGCATTTCACAGGCCTTTGTAAGACAGGTTCCCGGTAGGCTGTAAGAGCAGTGTGCAGAGGGAGTTGTCTGTTAGGTTTCCAGAAAGCTGGAAGCCAGACGCTTTGCTGGCCTGTCTGCCCTCAGGAGAAAAGGCCAACCGGTCCCTTGCAGCTCTAGGTCAATGTAGGAGACGTCAGAGCAGAAGTTCTAATTCAGCCAGATCAGAGCTGGGAATTCACTGCATTTCACAGGCCTTTTGTAAGACATGTTCCCCGTAGGCTGTAAGAGCACGGTGCGGAGCGAGTTTTCTCTTAGCTTCCAAGAAAGCTGGAAGCCAGACGCTTCGTGGCCTGTCTGCCCTTGAGGAGACAAGGCAGGAATTTGTCCCTTGCAGCTCTAGGCCAATGTAGGACATGGCAGAACAGAAGATCTAATTCAGCCAGATCAGGCCTGGGAAGATACTGCATTTCACAGGCCTTTGTAAGACATGTTCCCGGTTGTCTGTAAGAGCACTGTGGAGAGCGAATTGTCTCTTAGCTTCCCAGGGAGCTGGAGCCTTAGAACGCTCTGTGGCTTGTCTGCCCTTGAGGAGACAAGGCAGGAATTTGTCCCTTGCAGCTCTAGGGCGGTGAAGGATACGGCAGAGCAGAAGTTCAACCTCAGCTAGCTCAAGGAAGGGAAGACCATGCCTTTCCGAGTCCTTTGTAAGACATGTTCCCGGTAGGCGTAAGAGCACGGTGCAGAGCGAGTCTGTCCTTAGCTTCCAAGAAAGCTTGAAGCCAGACGCTTTGTGGCCTGTCTGCCCTAGATGAGACAAGGCAGGAATTTGTCCCTTGCAGCTCTAGGTCAAGGTAGGATACAGCAGAGCAGAAGTTCTACTTCAGCCAGATCAGGGCTGGGAAGACACTGCATTTCACAGGCTTTTGTAAGACATGTTTCTGGTAGGCTGTAAGAACACTCTGGAGAGCCTGTTGTCTCTTAGCTCAGAGAGAGCTGGAAGCCAGACTCTTTGTGGCCTGTCTGCCCTGAGGAGACAAGGCAGGGCTTTGTGCCTTGCAGCTCTATGCCTATGTAGGACACGGCAGAGCATTTCAGTGAGATAAGGCCTGGGAAGACACTGCATATCACAGGCCTTTGTAAGACATGTTCCCAGTAGGCTGTAAGAGCAGTGTGCCGAGGGAGTTGTCTGTTAGGTCTCCAGAAAGCTGGAAGCCAGACACTTTGTGGCCTGTCTGCCCTTGAGGAGACAATGCAGGAATTTGTCCCTTGCAGCTCTAGGGCAATGTAGGACATGGCACAGCAGAAGTTCTACTTCAGCCAGAACAGGGCTGCGAAGACTCTGCATTTCACAGGCCTTTGTAAGATATGTTCCCGGTAGGCTGTAAGAACACTCTGTAGAGCCAGTTGTCTCTTAGCTTCCCCGAGAGCTGGAAGCCAGACGCTTTGCCGCCTATCTGCCCATGAGGAGACATTGGCAGGAATTTGTCGCATGCAGCTCTAGGTCAATGTAGGAGACGGCAGAGCAGAAGTTCAAATTTAGCCAGATCAGGGCTGGGAAGACATTTCTTTTCACAGGCCTTTGTAAGACATGTTACCCCTAGGCTGTAAGACCACGGTGCTGGGCGAGTTGTCTCTTAGCTTCCAAGAAAGCCGGAAGCCAGACGCTTTGTGGCCTGTCTGCCCATGAGGTGACAGAGGGCAAGAATTTGTCCCTTGCAGCTCTAGGGCAATGTAGGACATGGCACAACAGAAGTTCTACTTCAGCCAGATCAGGCCTGGGATGACAGTGCATTTCACAGGCCTTTGTAAGACATGTTCCAGGTGGCTGTAAGAGCACTGTGGAGAGCGAGTTGTCAAGCTTCCCTAGAGAGCTTGAGCCAGACGCTTTGTGGCTTGTCTGCCCTTGAGGAGACAAGGCAGGAATTTGTCCCTTGCAGATCTAGGCCAATGTAGGACATGGCAGAGCAGAAGATCTACTTGGGCCTGACAGATCAGCGGCAGGGAAACATCTAGTTCACAGGCCTTTGTTAAACATGTTCCCGGCAGGTCTGCAGTGGAGTGTGGGAGAGGAATTCCCTCAGGTCCCCAAACCTGGGAAGCCAGACTCTGCCTCTCCCTCACTCTTTCTCTGAGGAGACAGAGGCAGGAAACTCTGGTCACTTGCAACTCTAGGGCAATGAGGACATGGCACAGTAGAAGTTCTACTTCAGCCAGAACAGGGCTGCGAAGACACTGCATTTCACAGGCCTTTGGAAAAGATATGTTCCCGGTAGGCTGTAAGAACACTCTGGAGAGCCAGTTGTCTCTTAGCTTCCCTGAGAGCTGGAAGCCAGACGCTTTGCAGCCTATCTGCCCTTGAGGAGACATTGCAGGAATTTGTCCCTTGCAGCTCTAGGTCAATGTAGGAGACAAAAGAGCAGAAGTTCTAATATAGCCAGATCAGGGCTGGGAAGACACTGCATTTCACAGGCCTTTGTAAGACATGTTCCCCGTAGGCTGTAAGAGCACGGTGCAGGGCGAGTTGTCTCTTAGCTTCCAAGAAAGCTGGAACCAGACGCTTTGTGGCCTGTCTGCCCCTGAGGAGAGAAGGCAGGGCTTTGTGCCTTGCAGCTCTATGCCTATGTAGGACACGGCAGAGCACTTCAGTGAGATAAGGCCTGGGAAGACACTGCGTTTCACAGGCCTTTGTAAGACATGTTCCTGGTAGGCTGTAAGAGCAGTGTAGAATGCGAGTTGTCTCTTAGCTTCCCAGAGTGCTCTAAGTCAGACACTTTGTGGCCTCTCTGCCCCTGAGGAGACAAGGCAGGAATTTGTCCCTTGGGGAGCTTTAGGGCAATGTAGGACCAAGCACAGTAGAAGTTCTACTTCACCAAGATCAGGGCTGGGAAGACACTGCATTTCACAGGCCTTTGTAAGACATGTTCCAGGTAGGCTGTAAGAGCACTGTGGAGAGCGAGTTGTCTCTTAGCTTCCCAGAGAGCTGGAAGCCAGGCGCTTTGTGGCTTGTCTGCCCTTGAGGAGACAAGGCAGGAATTTGTCCCTTGCAGCTCGAGGGCAATGCAGGACACTGCAGAGCAGAGGTTCAACCTCAGCTACATCAGGGATGTGGAGACCATGCGTTTCCGAGGCCTTTGTAAGACATGTTCCCGGTAGGCTGGAAGAACACTGTGGAGAACGAGTTGTTTCTTAGCTTCCCAGCGAGCTGGAAGCCAGACGCTTTGTGTCCTGTCTGCCCTTGGGGAGACAAGGCAGGGCTTTGTGGCTTGCAGCTCTATGCCTATGCAGGACACGGCAGAGCACTTCAGTGAGATAAGGTCTGCGAAGACACTGCATTTCACAGGCCTTTGAGAGACATGTTCCCGTTAGGCTGTAAGAAAACTGTGAATTACGAGTTGTTTCTTAGCTTCCAGAGAGCTGGAAGCCAGACGCTTTGCGGCCTGTCTGGCCTTGAGGAGACAAGGCAGGAATTTGTCCCTTGCACCTTTGGGCGATGGAGGATACGGCAGAGCAGAAGATCTACTTCAGCAAGATCAGGGCTGCGAAGAAACTGCATTTCACAGGCCTTTGTAAGACATGTTCCCGGTAGGCTGTAGAGGAGTGACAGAGGGAGTTGTCTGTTGGGTTCCTAGAAAGATGGAAACCAGACGCTTTCTGGCTTGTCTTCCCTTGAGGAGACAAGGCAGGAAATTGTCCCGTGCAGTCCTAGGGCAATGCAGGACACGGCAGAGCAGAAGTTCAACCTCAGCTAGATCAGGGATGGAGAAGATGCGTTTCCGAGGCCTTTGTAAGACATGTTCAAGGTAGGCTGTAATAGCACTGTGGAGAGCGAGTCTGTTGTTTCTTAGCTTCCCAGAGAGCTGGAAGCCAGACGCTTTGCGGCCAGTCTGCCCTTGAGGAGACCAGGCAGAAATTTGTCCCTTGCAGATCTAGGGCAATGTAGGACATGGCAGAGTGCAAGTTCTACTTCAGACAAATCAGGCCTGGGAAGACACTGCATTTCACACGCCTTTGTAGGACATGTTCCCGGTAGGCTGTAAGAACACTCTGGAGAGCCAGTATCTCTTAGCTTCCCAGAGAGCAGGAAGCCAGACGCTTTGGGGCCTGTCTGCCATTGAGAAGACAAGGCAGGGCTTTGTGCCTTGCAGCTTTAGGGCAATGTAGGACATGGCACAGCAGAAGTTCTACTTCAGCCAGATCAGGCCTGGGAAGACACTGCGTTTCACAGGCCTTTGTCAGACATGTTCCCGGTAGACTGTAAGAGCACTGTGGAGAGCGAGTTGTCTCTTAGCTTCCCAGAGAGCTGGAAGCCAGACTCTTTGGGGCCTGTCTGCCCTTGAGGAGATAAGGCAGGTATTTGTCCCTTGCAGCTCTAGGGCAGGGCAGTACAGGACAGATCAGAAGTTCAACCTCAGCTAGATCACGGATGGGAAGACCATGCGTTTCCGAGGCCTTTGTAAGACAAGTTCCCGGTAGGCTGTAAGCACACTGTGGAGAGCGAGTTCCATCTGAGCTTCGCAGAGAGCTGGAAGCAAGGCGATTTGGGGCCTGTCTGCCCTTGAGGAGACAAGGCAGGGCTTTGTGCCATGCAGCTATATGCCTATGTAGGGCACGGCACAGCAGAAATTCTACTTCAGCCAGATCAGGCTGGAAGACACTGCATTTCACAGGCTTTTGTAAGACATGTTCCTGGTAGGCTGTAATAGCACTGTGGAGAGCGAGTTGTCTCTTAGAGCTTCCCCAGCTGGAAGCCAGACGCTTTGGGTCTTGTCTGCCCTTGAGGAGGCAAGGCAGGATTTTATCCCTTGCAGCTCTTAGGGCAATGTAGGACACGGCAGAGCACTTCAGCCAGATCAGGACAGGGAAGACACTGCGTGTCACAGGCCTTTGTAAGACATGTTCCCGGTAGGCTGTAAGAGCAGTGTGCAGAGGGAGTTGACTGTTAGGTTTCCAGAACCCTGGAATCAACACGTTTTGTGGCCTGTCTGCCCTTGAGGAGACAAGGCAGGAATTTGTCCCTTGCAGCTCTAGGGCAATGTAGGACATGGCACAGCAGAGCTTTGAATTCAGCCAGATCAGGCCTGGAAGACACTGCATTTCACAGGCCTTTGTAAGACATGTTCCCGAGAGGCCTAAGAGCACTGTGGAGATCGAGTTGTCTCTTAGCATCCCAGAGAGCTGGAAGCCAGACGCTTTGTGGTCTTTCTGCCCTAGAGGAGACAAGGCAGGAATTTGTCCCTTGCAGCCCTAGGGCAATGGAGGACATGGCAGAGCGAAAGTTCTACTTCAGCCAGATCAGGGCTGCAAAGACACTGCATTTCACAGGCCTTTGTAGGACATGTTCCCGTTAGGCTGTAAGAACACTCTGGAGAGCCAGTTGTCTCTTAGCTTCCCAGAGAGCTGGAAGCCAGACGCTTTGCGGCCTGTCTGTCCTTGAGGAGACATTGCAGGAATTTGTCCCTTGCAGCTCTAGGGCAATGTAGTAGACGGCAGAGCAGAAGTTCTAATTCAGCCAGATCAGGGCTGGGAAGACACTGCATTTCACAGGCCTTGTTAAGACATGTTCCCCGTAGGCTGTAATAGCACGGTGCATAGCGCGTTGTCTCTTAGCTTCCAAGAAAGCTGGAAGCCAGACGCTTTGTGGCTTGTCTGCCCTTGAGGAGACAAGGCAGGAATTTTTCCCTTGCAGCTCTATGCCTATGCAGGACTCGGAAGAGCACTTCAGTGAGATAAGGCCGGCAAAGACAGTGCGTTTCACAGGCCGTTGTAAGACTGTCCCGTAGGCTGTAAGAGCAGTGTGCAGAGGGAGTTGTCTGTTGATAATTTCCAGAAAGCTGGAAGCCAGACGCTTTGTGGCTTGTCTGTCCTTGAGGAGACAAGGCAGGCATTTGTTTCTTGCAGCTCTAGGGCAATGCAAGACACGGCAGAGCAGAAGTTCAACCTCAGCTAGATCAGGGATGGGAAGACCATGCTTTTCCGAGGCCTTTGTAAGACATGTTCCCGGTAGGCGGTAAGCACACTGTGGAGAGCTAGTTGTCTCTGAGCTTCCCAGAGAGCTGAAAACAATGCCCTTTGTGGCCTGTCTGCCCTTGAGGAGACAAGGCAGGGCTTTGTGCCATGCAGCTGTATGCCTATGTAGGGCACAGCACAGCAGAAATTCTACCTCAGCCAGATAAGGCCTGGAAGACACTGCATTTCACAGGCCTTTGAAAGACATGTTCCTGGTAGGCTGTAATAGCAGTGTTCAGAGGGAGTTGTCTGTTAGGTTTCCAGAAAGCTGGAAGAAAGACGCTTTGTGGCTTGTCTGTCCTTGGGGAGACAAGGCAGGAATTTGTTTTCTTGCAGATCTAGGGCAATGCAAGACACGGCAAAGCCGAAGTTCAACCCCAGCTAGATCAGGTATGGGAAGACCATGCGTTTCCGAGGCCTTTGTAATACTTGTTCCCGGTAGGCTGTAAGAGCACTGTGGATTGCGAGTTGTTCTATGAACTTCCCAGAGAGCTGTAAGCCAGATGCTTTGGGGCTTGTCGGCCCTTCAGGAGGCAAGGCAGGAATTTATCCCTTGCAGCTCTAGGGCAATGTAGGACACGGCAGAGCAGAAGTTATACTTCAGCCAGATCAGGTCAGGGAAGATACTGCATTTCACAGGCCTTTGTAAGACATGTTCCCGGTAGGCTGTAAGAGCAGTGTGCAGAAGGAGTTGTCTGTGACGTTCCCAGGACCCTGGAAGCCACATGTTTTGTGGCCTGTCTGCCCATGAGGAGACAAGGCAAGACTTTGTCCCTTGCAGCTCTAGGGCAATGTAGGACATGGCACTGCAGAAGTTCTACTTCAGCCAGATCAGGGCTGCGAAGACACTGCATTTGACAGGATTTGAAAGATATGTTCCCGTTGGGCTATAAGAACACTGTGGAGAGCGAGTTGTCTTTAAGCTTCCCAGAGAGCTGGAATCCAGACGCTTTGTGTCTTGTCTGCCCTTGAGGTAGACAAGGCAGGCATTTGTCCCTTGCAGCTCTATGCCTATGCAGGACTCAGAAGAGCACTTCAGGGAGATAAGGCCGGGGAAGACAGTGCATTTCACAGGCCTTTGTAAGACAGGTTCCCGGTAGGCTGTAAGAGCAGTGTGCAGAGGGAGTTGTCTGTTAGGTTTCCAGAAAGCTGGAAGCCAGACGCTTTGTGTCTTGTCTGCCCTTGAGGAGACAAGGCAGGAATTTGTTTCTTGCAGACCTAGGGCAATGCAAGACACGGCAAAGCCGAAGTTCAACCCCAGCTAGATCAGGTATGGGAAGACCATGCGTTTCCGAGGCCTTTGTAAGACTTGTTCCCGGTAGGCTGTAAGAGCACTGTGGATTGCGAGTTGTTTCTTAACTTCCCAGAGAGCTGTAAGCCAGATGCTTTGGGGCTTGTCGGCCCTTCAGGAGCAAGGCAGGAATTTATCCCTTGCAGCTCTAGGGCAATGTAGGACACGGCAGAGCAGAAGTTATACTTCAGCCAGATCAAGTCAGGGAAGATACTGCATTTCACAGGCCTTTGTAAGACATGTTCCCGGTAGGCTGTAAGAGCAGTGTGCAGAAGGAGTTGTCTGTTACGTTCCCAGGACCCTGGAAGCCACATGTTTTGTGGCCTGTCTGCCCATGAGGAGACAAGGCAAGACTTTGTCCCTTGCAGCTCTAGGGCAATGTAGGACATGGCACTGCAGAAGTTCTACTTCAGCCAGATCAGGGCTGCGAAGACACTGCATTTGACAGGATTTGAAGATATGTTCCCGTTGGGCTATAAAAACACTGTGGAGAGCGAGTTGTCTTTAAGCTTCCCAGAGAGCTGGAATCCAGACGCTTTGTGTCTTGTCTGCCCTTGAGGAGACAAGGCAGGCATTTGTCCCTTGCAGCTCTATGCCTATGCAGGACTCAGAAGAGCACTTCAGGGAGATAAGGCCGGGGAAGACAGTGCATTTCACAGGCCTTTGTAAGACAGGTTCCCGGTAGGCTGTAAGAGCAGTGTGCAGAGGGAGTTGTCTGTTAGGTTTCCAGAAAGCTGGAAGCCAGACGCTTTGCGGCCTGTCTGCCCTCAGGAGAAAGGCAGGAATTTGTCCCTTGCAGCTCTAGGTCAATGTAGGAGACGTCAGAGCAGAAGTTCTAATTCAGCCAGATCAGAGCTGGGAATTCACTGCATTTCACAGGCCTTTTGTAAGACATGTTCCCCGTAGGCTGTAAGAGCACGGTGCGGAGCGAGTTTTCTCTTAGCTTCCAAGAAAGCTGGAAGCCAGACGCTTCGTGGCCTGTCTGCCCTTGAGGAGACAAGGCAGGAATTTGTCCCTTGCAGCTCTAGGCCAATGTAGGACATGGCAGAACAGAAGATCTAATTCAGCCAGATCAGGCCTGGAAGATACTGCATTTCACAGGCCTTTGTAAGACATGTTCCCGGTTGTCTGTAAGAGCACTGTGGAGAGCGAATTGTCTCTTAGCTTCCCAGGGAGCTGGAAGCCAGACGCTTCTGTGGCTTGTCTGCCCTTGAGGAGACAAGGCAGGAATTTGTCCCTTGCAGCTCTAGGGCGGTGAAGGATACGGCAGAGCAGAAGTTCAACCTCAGCTAGCTCAAGGAAGGGAAGACCATGCCTTTCCGAGTCCTTTGTAAGACATGTTCCCGGTAGGCTGTAAGAGCACGGTGCAGAGCGAGTTGTCTCTTAGCTTCCAAGAAAGCTTGAAGCCAGACGCTTTGTGGCCTGTCTGCCCTAGATGAGACAAGGCAGGAATTTGTCCCTTGCAGCTCTAGGTCAAAGGTAGGATACAGCAGAGCAGAAGTTCTAATTCAGCCAGATCAGGGATGCAAAGACAATGCATTTTACAGGCCTCTGTAAGACATGCTCCCGGTAGGCTGTAAGAGCAGTGTCCAGAGGGAGTTGTCTGTTCACTTCCCAGAGAGCTGGAAGCCAGACGCTTTGTGGCCTGTCTGCCATAGAGGAGAAAAGGCAGGGCTTGTTCCTTGAAGCTCTATGCCTATGTAGGACATCACAGAGCACTTCAGTGAGATAATGCCGGCGATGGCAGTGCGTTTCACAGGCCTTTGTAAGACAGGTTCCCTGTAGGCTGTAAGAGCACTGTGGATTGCTCGTTTGTCCCGAGCTTCCCAGATAGCTGGAAGCCATGTTCTTGGGGCCTGTCTGCCCTTGAGAGACAAGGCAGAGCTTTGTGCCATGCAGTTGTATGCCTATGTTGGGCACGGCACAGCAGAAATTCTACTTCAGGCAGATCAGGCCTGGAAGACACTGCATTTCACAGGCCTTTGTAAGACATGTTCCCGGTAGGCTGTAATAGCACTGTGTAGAGCGAGTTGTCTCTTAGCTTTCAAGAGAGCTGGAAGCCAGACCCTTTGTGGCCTTTCTGCCCTTGAGGAGACAAGGCAGGAATTTGTCCCTTGCAGATCTAGGGCAATGTAGGACATGGCAGATGCAAGTTCTACTTCAGCCACATCAGGCCTGCGAAGACACTACATTTCACACGCCTTTGTTGGACATGTTCCCGGTAGGCTGTAAACACTCTGGAGAGCCAGTTGTCTCTTAGCTTCCCCAGAGAGCTGGAAGCCAGACGGTGTGCTGCTCGTCTGCCCTTGAGGAGACAATGCAGGAATTTGTCCCTTGCAGCTCTAGGGCAATGTAGGAGACGGCAGAGCAGAAGTTCTACTTCAGCCAGATCAGGGCTGGAAAGACACTGCATTTCACAGGCTTTTGTAAGACATGTTTTTGGTAGGCTGTAGAGAGCAGTGTGCAGAGCGAGTTGTCTCTTGCTTCCCAAAGAGCTGGAAGCCAGACGCTTTGTGGCCTGTCTGTCCTTGAGGAGACAAGGCAGGGCTTTTTGCCTTGAAGCTCTAAGGCTATGTAGGACATGGCAGAACTAAAATTCTAACTTCAGCCAGATCAGGCTGGGAAAGACACTGCATTTTACAGGATTTGAAAGACACGTTCCCATTAGGCTGTAAGAACACTGTGGAGAGCGAGTTGTCTCTTAGCTTCCCAGAGAGCTGGAAGCCAGACGCTTTGTGGCTTGTCTGCCCTTGAGGAGACAAGGCAGGAATTTGTCCCTTGCAGCTCTAGGGCAAGGGACGAGACGTCAGAGCAGAAGTTCAACCTCAGCTAGATCAGGGATGGGAAGACCATGCGTTTCCGAGGCCTTTGTAAGACATGTTTCCGGTAGGCCGTAAGAGCACTGTGGAGAGCGAGTTGTTTCTTAGCTTCCCAGAGAGCTGGAAGCCAGACCTTTTGTGGCCTGTCTGCCCTTGAGGTGACAAGGCAGGAATTTGTCCCTTGCAGCTCTAGGGCAATACAGGACACGGCGGAGCAGAAGTTCAACCTCAGCTAGATCAGGGATGGGAAGACCATGCATTCCCGAGGCCTTTGAAAGACATGTTCCCGGGGAGGCTGGAAGAGCACTGTGGAGAGCGAGTCGTTTCTTAGCTTCCCAAAGAGCTGGAAGCCAGAAGCTTTGGGGCCTGTCTGCCCGTGAGGAGACAAGGCAGGGCTTTGTGCCTGCAGCTCATGCTGATGTAGGACACGGCAGAGCACTTCAGTGAGATAAGGCCTGGGAAGACACTGCATTCGACAGGCCTTTGAAAGACATGTTCCCGTTAGGCTTTATGAACACTGTGGATTGCGAGTTGTTTCTTAGCTTCCCAGAGAGCTGGAAGCCAGACGCTTTGTGGCCTGTCTGCCCTTGTGGACACAAGGCAGGGCTTTGTGCCTTGCAGCTCTAAGGCTATGTAGAACATGGCAGAATGGGAGTTCTACTTCAGCGAGATCAGGCCTGGGAAGACACTGCATTTGACAGGATTTGAAAGATATGTTCCCGTTAGGCTATAAGAACACTGTGGAAAGCGAGTTGTCTTTAAGCTTCCCAGAGAGCTGGAAGCCAGACGCTTTGTGTCTCCTTGCCCTTGAGGAGACAAGGCAGGCATTTGTCCCTTGCAGCTCTATGCCTATGCAGGACTCAGAAGAGCACTTCAGGGAGATAAGGCCGGGGAAGACAGTGCATTTCACAGGCCTTGAAGACATGTTCCCGGTAGGCTGTAAGAGCAGTGTGCAGAGGGAGTTGTCTGTTAGGTTTCCAGAAAGCTGGACGCCAGACGCTTTGCGGCCTGTCTGCCCTTGAGGAGAAAAGGCAGGAATTTGTCCCTTGCAGCTCTAGGTCAATGTAGGAGACGTCAGAGCAGAAGTTCTAATTCAGCCAGATCAGGGCTGGGAATTCACTGCATTTCACAGGCCTTTTGTAAGACATGTTCCCCGTAGGCTGTAAGAGCACGGTGCAGAGCGAGTTGTCTGGCTTCCAAGAAAGCTGGAAGCCAGACGCTTCGTGGCCTGTCTGCCCTTGAGGAGACAAGGCAGGAATTTGTCCCTTGCAGCTCTAGGGCAATGCAGGACACGGCAGAGTGCTAGTTCTACTTCAGCCAGATCAGGGCTGCGAAGACACTGCATTTCACAGTCCTTTGTAGGACATGTTTCCAGCAGGCTGTAAGGACACTCTGGGTAGCCAGTTGTCTCTTAGCTTCCCAGAGAGCTGGAAGCCAGACACTTTGCGGCCTGTCTGCCCTTGAGGAGACATTGCAGGAATATGTCCCTTGCAGCTCTAGGTCAATGTAGGAGACGGCAGAGCAGAGTTTTAATTCAGCCATATCAGGGCTGGGAAGACACTGCATTTCACAGGCCTTTGTAAGACATGTTCACCGTAAGCTCTAAGAGCATGGTGCAGAGCGATTTGTCAGCTTCCAAGAAAGCTGTAAGCCAGACGTGTTGGTGCCTGTCTGCCCTTGAGGAGACAAGGCAGGAATTTGTCCCTTGCAGCTCTATGCCTATGTAGGACACGGCAGAGCACTTCAGTGAGATAAGGCCTGGGAAGACACTGCGTTTCACAGGCCTTTGTAAGACATGTTCTCGGTAGGCTGTAAGAGGACTGTGGATTGCGAGTTGTTTCTTAGGTTCCCAAAGAGCTGTAAGCCAGACGATTTGCGGCGTGTGTGCCCTAGAGGACACTTTGCAGGAATTTGTCCCTTGCAGCTCCAGGGCAATGTAGGAGACGGCAGAACAGAAGTTCTACTTCAGCCAGATCAGGTCAGGGAAGACATTGCATTGCTCAGGCCATTGCAAGACATGTTCCCCGGAGGCTGTAAGATCACGGTGCAGAGCGAGTTCTCTCTTAGCTTCCAAGAAAGCTGGAAGGCAGACGCTTTGTGGCCTGACTGCCCTTGAGGAGACATGGCAGGTCTTTGTGCCTTGCAGCTCTAAGGCTATGTAGGACATGGCAGAAAGGAAGTTCTACTTCAGCGAGATCAGGCCTGGGGAAGACACTGCATTTCACACGCCTATGTAGGACATTTTCCCGGAAGTCTGTAAGAACACTGTGGAGAGCCAGTTGTCTCTTAGCTTCCCAGAGAGCTGGAAGCCAGACACTTTGCGGCCTGTCTGCTCTTGAGGAGACAAGGCAAGAATTTGTCCCTTGCAGCTCTAGGGTAATGTAGGACATAGCACAGCAGAAGTTCTACTTTAGCTCATATCAGGCCTGGGAAGACACTGCATTTCACAGGCCTTTGTAAGACATGTTCCCGGTAGGCTGTAAGAGCACTGTGGAGAGCGAGTTGTCTCTTAGCTTCCCAGAGAGAGCAGGAAGCCAGATGCTTTGTGGCTTGTCTGCCCTTGAGGAGACAAGGCAGGAATTTGTCCCTTGCAGCTCTAGGGCAATGCAGGACACGGCAGAGCAGAAATTTCAACCTCAGCTAGATCAGGGATGGGAAGACCATGCATTTCCGAGGCCTTTGTAAGACATGTTCCCGGTAGGCTGTAAGTAGCACTGTGGAGAGCGAGTTGTTTCTTAGCTTCCCAGAGATCTGGAAGCCAGACGCTTTGGTGTCTGTCTGCCCTTGAGGAGACAAGGCAGGACTTTGTGCCTTGCAGCTCTATGCCTATGTAGGACATGGCAGAGCACTTCACTTGCAGATAAGGCCTGGGAAGACACTGCATTTCACAGGCCTTTGTAAGACATGTTCCCGGTAGGCTGTAAGAACACTGTGGAGTGCAAGTTGTTTCTTAGCTTCCCAGAGAGCTGGAAGCCAGACGCTTTGCGGCCTGTCTGCCCTTGAGGAGACATGCAGGAATTTGTCCCTTGCAGTTCTAGGGCAATGTAGGAGAAGGCAGAGCAGAAGTTCTACTTCAGCCAGATCAGGGCTGGGAAGACACTGCATTTCACAGGCTTTTGTAAGACATGCTCCTGGTAGGCTGTAAGAGCAGTGTGCAGAGCGAGTTGTCTCTTAGCTTCCCAGAGAGCTGGAAGCCAGACGCTTTGTGGCCTGTCTGCCCTTGAGGAGACAAGGCAGGGCTTTGTGCCTTGCAGCTCTATGCCTATGTAGGACAGGGCAGAGCACTTCAGTGAGATAAGGTCTGGGAAGACACTGCGTTTCACAGGCCTTTGTAAGACATCTTCCCGGTAGGCTGTAAGAGCAGGGTGCAGAGGGAGTTGTCTCTTAGCTTCCCAGAGAGCTGGAAGCCAGACGCTTTGTGGCCTGTCTGCCCTTGAGGAGACAAGGCAGGAATTTGTCCCTTGCAGCTCTAGGGCAATGTAGGACATGGCAGAGCAGAAGTTCTACTTCAGCCAGATCAGGCCTGGGAAGACACTGCATTTCACAGGCCTTTGTAAGACATGTTCCCGGTAGGCTGTAAGAGCAGTGTGCAGAGGGAGTTGTCTCTTAACTTCCCAGAAAGCTGGAAGCCAGACGCTTTGCGGCTTGTCAGCCCTTGAGGAGACAAGGAAGGAATTTGTCCCCTGCAGGTCTATGGCAATGCAGGACACGTCAGAGAAGAAGTTCAACCTCAGCTAGATCAGGCATGGGAAGACCATGCGTTTCCGAATCCTTTGTAAGACATGTTCCCGGTAGGCTGTAAGAGCACTCTGGAGAGCGAGTTGTTTCTTAGCTTCCCAGAGAACTGGAAGCCAGACGCTTTGGTGTCTGTCTGCCCTTGAGGAGACAAGGCAGGGTTTGTGCCTTGCAGCTCTATGCCTATGTAGGACACGACAGAGCACTTCAGTGAGATAAGGCCTGGGAAGACACTGCATTTCACAGGCCTTTGTAAGACATGTTACCGGTAGGCTGTAAGAGCACTGTGCAGAAGGCGTTGTCTCTTAGCTTCCCAGAAATCTGGAAGCCAGACGCTTTGTGGCTTGTCTGCCCTTGAGGAGACAAGTCAGGAATTTGTCCCTTGCAGCTCTAGGGCAATGCTAGGACACGGCAGAGCAGAAGTTCAACCTCAGCTAGATCAGGGATGGGAAGACCATGCGTTTCCGAGGCCTTTGTAAGACATGTTCCCGCTAGGCTGTAAGAGCACTGTGGAGAGCGAGTTGTTTCTTAGCTTCGCAGAGAGCTGGAAGCCAGACGCTTTGTGGCCTGTCTGCCCTTGAGGAGACAAGGCAGGAATTTGTCCCTTGCAGCTCTAGGGCAATGTAGGACACGGCAGAGCGGAAGTTCTACTTCAGCCAGATCAGGACTGGGAAGACACTGCATTTCACAGGCCTTTGTAGGACATGTTCCCGGTAGGCTGTAAGAACACTGTGGAGAGCCAGTTGTCTCTTAGCTTCCCAGAGAGCTGGAAGCCAGACGCTTTGCGGCCTGTCTGCCCTTGAGGAGACAATGCAGGAATTTGTCCCTTGCAGCTCTAGTGGCAATGTAGGACATGGCAGAGCAGAAGTTCTACTTCAGCCAGATCAGGCCTGGGAAGACACTGCATTTCAGCGGCCTTTGTAAGACATGTTCCCGGTAGGCTGTAAGAGCAGTGTGCAGAGCGAGTTGTCTCTTAGCTTCCCAGAAAGCTGGAAGCCAGACGCTTTGTGGCCTGTCTGCCCTTGAGGAGACAAGGCAGGACTTTGTGCCTTGCAGCTCTAAGGCTATGTAGGACACGGCAGAACGGAAGTTCTACTTCAGCGAGATCAGGCCTGGGAAGACACTGCATTTCACAGGCCTTTGAAAGACATGTTCCCGGTAGGCTGTAAGAACACTGTGGATTGCGAGTTGTTTCTTAGCTTCCCAGAGAGCTGGAAGCCAGACGCTTTGTGGCCTGTCTGCCCTTGAGGAGACAAGGCAGGACTTTGTGCCTTGCAGCTCTAGGGCAATGTAGGACATGGCAGAGCAGAAGTTCTACTTCAGCCAGATCAGGCCTGGGAAGACACTGCATTTCACAGGCCTTTGTAAGACATGTTCCCGGTAGGCTGTAAGAACACTGTGGAGAGCGAGTTGTTTCTTAGCTTCCCAGAGAGCTGGAAGCCAGACGCTTTGCGGCCTGTCTGCCCTTGAGGGACATTGCAGGAAATTGTCCCTTGCAGCTCTAGGGCAATGTAGGAGACGGCAGAGCAGAAGTTCTACTTCAGCCAGATCAGGGCAGGGAAGACACTGCATTTCACAGGCCTTTGTAAGACATGTTCCCGGTAGGCTGTAAGAGCAGTGTGCAGAGCGAGTTGTCTCTTAGATTCCCAGAGAGCTGGAAGCCAGACGCTTTGTGGCCTGTCTGCCCTTGAGGAGACAAGGCAGGGCTTTGTGCCTTGCAGCTCTAGGGCTATGTAGGACACGGCAGAGCAGAAGTTCAACCTCAGCCAGATCAGGGCTGGGAAGACACTGCATTTCACAGGCCTTTGTAAGACATGTTCCCGGTAGGCTGTAAGAGCACTGTGCCGAGCGAGTTGTCTCTTAGCTTCCCAGAGAGCTGGAAGCCAGACGCTTTGTGGCCTGTCTGCCCTTGAGGAGACAAGGCAGGAATTTGTCCCTTGCAGCTCTAGGGCAATGTAGGACACGGCAGAGCAGAAGTTCTACTTCAGCCAGATCAGGTCAGGGAAGACACTGTATTTCTCAGGCCTTTGTAAGACATGTTCCCCGTAGGCTGT
The DNA here is from genome assembly GCF_037783145.1 of Equus przewalskii. Lineage (NCBI taxonomy): Eukaryota > Metazoa > Chordata > Mammalia > Perissodactyla > Equidae > Equus > Equus przewalskii. The sequence continues at coordinate 16,757,774 of NC_091841.1, forward strand.
AAGAGCACTGTGCAGAGCGAGTTGTCTCTTAGCTTCCAAGAAAGCTTGAAGCCAGACGCTTTGTGGCCTGTCTGCCCTTGAGGAGACAAGGCAGGGATTTGTGCCTTGCAGCTCTAAGGCTATGTAGGACATGGCAGAACGGAAGTTCTACTTCAGCGAGATCAGGCCTGGGAAGACACTGCATTTCACAGGCCTTTGAAAGACATGTTCCCGTTAGGCTGTAAGAACACTGTGGATTGCGAGTTGTTTCTTAGCTTCCCAGAGAGCTGGAAGCCAGACGCTTTGTGGCCTGTCTGCCCTTGAGGAGACAAGGCAGGACTTTGTGCCTTGCAGCTCTATGGCTATGTAGGACATGGCAGAGCACTTCAGCGAGATCAGGCCTGGGAAGACACTGCGTTTCACAGGCCTTTGTAAGACATGTTCCCGGTAGGCTGTAAGAGCACTGTGGAGTGCGAGTTGTTTCTTAGCTTCCCAGAGAGCTGGAAGCCAGACGCTTTGGGGCCTGTCTGCCCTTGAGGAGACAAGGCAGGACTTTGTCCCTTGCAGCTCTAGGGCAATGTAGGACATGGCAGAGCAGAAGTTCTACTTCAGCCAGATCAGGCCTGGGAAGACACTGCGTTTCACAGGCATTTGAAAGACATGTTCCCGGTAGGCTGTAAGAACACTGTGGATTGCGAGTTGTTTCTTAGCTTCCCAGAGAGCTGGAAGCCAGACGCTTTGTGGGCTGTCTGCCCTTGAGGAGACAAGGCAGGACTTTGTGCCTTGCAGCTCTATGCCTATGTAGGACACGACAGAGCACTTCAGTCAGATCAGGCCTGGGAAGACACTGCATTTCACAGGCCTTTGTAGGACATGTTCCCAGTAGGCTGTAAGAACACTCTGGAGAGCCAGTTATCTCTTAGCTTCCCAGAGAGCTGGAAGCCAGACGCTTTGCGGCCTGTCTGCCCTTGAGGAGACAATGCAGGAATTTGTCCCTTGCAGCTCTAGGGCAATGTAGGACATGGCAGAGCAGAAGTTCAACCTCAGCTAGATCAGGGATGGGAAGACCACTGCGTTTCACGAGGCCTTTGTAAGACATGTTCCCGGTAGGCTGTAAGAGCACTGTGGAGAGCGAGTTGTCTCTTAGCTTCCCAGAGAGCTGGAAGCCAGACGCTTTGTGGCCTGTCTGCCCTTGAGGAGACAAGGCAGGAATTTGTTCCTTGCAGCTCTAGGGCAATGTAGGACACGGCAGAGCGGAAGTTCTACTTCAGCCAGATCAGGCCTGGGAAGACACTGCATTTCACAGGCCTTTGTAGGACATGTTCCCGGTAGGCTGAAAGAACACTCTGGAGAGCCAGTTGTCTCTTAGCTTCCCAGAGATCTGGAAGCCAGACGCTCTGCGGCCTGTCTGCCCTTGAGGAGGACAAGGGAGGAATTTGTCCCTTGCAGCTCTAGGGCAATGTAGGAGATGGCAGAGCAGAAGTTCTACTTCAGCCAGATCAGGACTGGGAAGACACTGCATTTCACAGGCCTTTGTAAGACATGTTCCCGGTAGGCTGTAAGAGCAGTGTGGAGAGAGAGATTTTCTCTTAGCTTCCCAGAGAGCTGGAAGCCAGACGCTTTGGGGCCTGTCTGCCCTTGAGGAGACAAGGCAGGAATTTGTCCCTTGCAGCTCTAGGGCAATGTAGGACACGGCAGAGCAGAAGTTCTACCTCAGCCAGATCAGGCCTGGGAAGACAGTGCATTTAACCGGCCTTTGTAACACATGTTCCCGGTAGGCTGTAAGAGGTCTGTGGAGAGCGAGTTGTCTCTTAGCTTCCCAGAGAGCTGGAAGCCAGACGCTTGGTGGCCTGTCTGCCCTTGTGGAGACAAGGCAGGACTTTGTGCCTTGCAGCTCTATGCCTATGTAGGACAAGACAGAGCACTTCAGCGAGATAAGGCCTGGGAAGACACTGCGTTTCACAGGTCTTTGTAAGACATGTTCCCGGTAGGCTGTAAGAGCACTGTGGATTGTGATTTGTTTCTTAGCTTCCAAGAGAGCTGTAAGCCAGACGCTTTGGGGCCTGTCTGCCCTTGAGGAGACAAGGCAGGAATTTGTCCCTTGCAGCTCTAGGGCAATGCAGGACACTGCAGAGCACAAGTTCAACCTCAGCTAGATCAAGGATGGGAAAACCATGTGTTTCCGAGGCCTTTGTAAGACATGTTCCTTGTAGGCTGTAAGAGCTCTGTGGAGAGCGAGTTGTCTCTTAGCTTCCCAGAGAGCTGGAAGTCAGACGCTTTGTGGCTTGTCTGCCCTTGTGGAGCCAAGGCAGGGCTTTGTGCCTTGCAGCTCTATGCCTATGTAGAACACGACAGAGCACTTCAGCGAGATCAGGCCTGGGAAGACACTGCGTTTCACAGGCCTTTGTAAGACATGTTCCGGGTAGGCTGTAAGAGCACTGTGGATTGCGAGTGGTGTCTTAGCTTCCCAGAGAGCTGGAAGCCAGACGTTTTGTGGCCTGTCTGCCCTTGGGGAGACAAGGCAGGACTTTGTCCCTTTCTGCTCTATGGCAATGTAGGACATGGCAGAGCAGAAGTTCTACTTCAGCCAGATCAGGGCTGGGAAGACACTGCATTTCACAGGCTTTTGTAAAACATGTTCCCGGTAGGCTCAAAGAGCAGTGTGCAGAGCGAGTTGACTGTTATCTTCCCAGAAAGCTGGAAGCCAGACGCTTTGTGGCTTCTCTGCCCTTGAGGAGACAAGGCAGGAATTTGTCCCTTGCAGCTCTGGGGCAATGCAGGACACGGCAGAGCAGAAGTTCAACCTCAGCTAGATCAGGGATGGGAAGATCATCTCTTTCCGAGGCCTTTGTAAGACATGTTCCCGGTAGGCTGTAATAGCACTGTGGAGAGCGAGTTGTTTCTTAGCTTCCCAGAGAGCTGGAAGCCCGACGCTCTGTGGCCTGTCTTCCCTTGAGGAGACAAGGCAGGAATTTGTCCCTTGCAGATCTAGGGCAATGTAGGAGACGGCAGAGCGGAAGTTGCACATCAGCGAGATCAGGCCTGCGAAGGCCATGCATTTCACACACCTTTCTAGGACAGGTTCCTGGTAGGCTGTAAGAACACTCTGGAGAGCCAGTTGTCTGTTAGTTTCCCAGAGAGCTGGAAGCCAGACGCTTTGCGGCCTGTCTGTCCTTGAGGAGACAAGGCAGGAGTTTGTCCCTTGCAGATCTAGGTCAATGTAGGACAAGGCAGAGCGGAATTTCTACTTCAGCCAGATCATGCCTGTTAAGACACTGCCTTTCACAGGCCCTTGTAAGACATGTTCCCTGTAGGCTGTAACAGCACTGTGGATAACGAGTTGTCTCTTAGCTTCCCAGAGAGCTGTAAGCCAGACGTTTTTGGGGCCTGTCTGCCCTTGAGAGACAAGGTAGGAATTTGTTCCTTGTAGCTCTAGGGCAATGCAGGACACGGCAGAGCACAAGTTCAACCTCAGCTAGATCAGGGATGGGAAAACCATGCGTATCCGAGGCCTTTGTAAGACATGTTCCCAGTAGGCAGTAAGAGCTCTGTGGAGAGCTAGTTGTCTCTTAGCTTCCCAGCGAGCTGGAAGCCAGACGCTTTTTGGCCTGTCTGCCCTTGTGGAGACAAGGCAGGGCTTTGTGCCTTGCAGGTCTATGCCTATGTAGGACACGACAGAGCACTTCAGCAAGATAAGGCCTGGGAAGACACTGTGTTTCACAGGGATTTGTAAGACATGTTCCCGGTAGGCTGTAAGTGCACTGTGCAGAGCGAGTTGTCTCTTAGCTTCCCAAAGAGCTGGAAGCCAGACGTTCTGTGACCTGTCTGCCCTTGAGGAGACAAGGCAGGAATTTGTCACTTGCAGATCTAGGGCAATGTAGGACACGGCAGAGTGGAAGTTCTACTTCAGCGAGATCAGGGCTGGGAAGACACTGCGTTTCACAGGCCTTTGTAAGACATGTTCCCGGTAGGCTGTAGTAGCACTGTGTAGAGCGAGTTGTCTCTTAGCTTCCCAGAGAGCTGGAAGCCAGTCTCTTTGTGGCCTGTCTACCCTTGAGGAGACAAGCAGGGCTTTGTGCCTTGCAGCTCTATGCCTATGTAGGACACGACACAGCAGAAGTTCTACTTCAGCCAGGTCAGGCCTGGGAAGACACTGCATTTCACACGCCTTTGTAGGACATGTTCCCAGTAGGCTGTAAGAACACTCTGGTGAGCCAGTTGTCTCTTAGCTTCCCAGAGATCTGGAAGACAGACGCTTTGTGGCCTGTCTGCCCTTGAGGAGGAAAGGGGGTAATTTGTCTCTTTCAGCTCTAGGGCAATGTAGGAGACGGCAGAGCAGAAGTTCTACTTCAGCCAGATCAGGGTTGGGAAGACACTGCATTTCACAGGCCTTTGTAAGACATGTTCCAGGTAGGCTGTAAGAGCAGTGTGCAGATCGAGTTGTCTCTTAGCTTCCCAGAGAGCTGGTTGCCAGACGCTTTGTGGCCTGTCTGCCCTTGAGGAGACAAGGCAGGAATTTGGTCCTTGCAGATCTAGGTCAATGTAGGACAAGGCAGAGTGGAAGTTCTACTTCAGCCAGATCATGACTGGGAAGACACTGCCTTTCACAGGCCTTTGTAAGACATGTTCCCGGTAGGCTGTAAGAGCACTGTGGATAAAGAGTTGTTTCTTAGCTTCCCAGAGAGCTGAAGCCAGACGCTTTGGGGCCTGTCAGCCCTTGAGAGACAAGGCAGGAATGTGTCCCTGGCAGGTCTAGGGCAATGCAGGACACGGCAGAGCACAAGTTCAACCTCAGCTAGATCGGGGATGGGAAAACCATGCGTTTCCGAGGCCTTTGTAAGACATGTTCCCGGTAGGCTGTAAGAGCTCTGTGGAGAGCGAGTTGTCTCTTAGCTTCCCAGAGAGCTGGAAGCCAGATGCTTTGTGGCCTGTCTGACCCTGAGGGGGCAAGGCAGGTATTTGTCCCTTGCAGCTCTAGGGCAATGTAGGACACGGCAGAGCGGAAGTTCTACTTCAGCCAGATAAGGCCTGAGAAGACAGTGCATTTAACCGTACTTCTAAGACATGTTACCGGTAGGCTGTAAGAGCTCTGTGGAGAGCGAGTTGTCTCTTAGCTTCCCAGAGAGCTGGTTTCCAGATGCTTTGTGGCCTGTCTGCCCTTGTGGAGACAAGGCAGGGCTTTGTGCCTTGCAGCTCTATGCCTATGTAGGACACGACAGAGCACTTCAGCGAGATAAGGCCTGGGAAGACACTGCGTTTCACAGGCCTTTGTAAGACATGTTCCCAGTAGGCTATAAGTGCACTGTGCAGAGCGATTTGTCTCTTAGCTTCCCAGAGAGCTGGAAGCCAGACGTTTTGTGGCCTGTCTGCCCTTGAGGAGACAAGTCAGTAATTTGTCCGTTGCAGATCTAGTGCAATGCAGGACACGGCAGAGCAGAAGTTCTACTTCAGCGAGATCAGGGCTGGGAAGAAACTGCGTTTCACAGTCCTTTGTAAGACATGTTACCGGTAGGCTGCAACAGCACTGTGGATTGTGAGTTCTCCCTTCGTTTCCCAGAGAGCTGCAAGCCAGACGCTTTGGGGCCTGTCTGCCCTTGAGGAGACAACGCAAGACTTTGTTCCTTGAAGATCGAGTGCAATGGAGGTCACGGCAGAGCAGAAATTGTACTTCAGCCAGATCTGGTCTTGGAAGACACTGCATTTCACAGGCCTTTGTAAGACATATTCCCGGTAGGCTGTAAGAGCACTGTGCAGAGCAAGTTGTCTCTTAGCTTCCCTGAAAGCTGGAAGCCTGACGCTTTGGGGCCATTCTGCACTGGAAGAGACAATGCAGTTATTTGTCCCTTGCAGCTCTAGGGTAATGTAGGACACGGCAGAGCAGAAGTTCAACCTCAGCTAGATCAGGGATGGGAAGACACTTCGTTTCCGAGGCCTTGGTAAGACATGTTTCCGGTGCGGTGCAAGAGCAGTTTACAGAGTGAGTTGTCTCTTAGCTTCGCACCAAGGTGGAAGGCAGATGCTTTGTTGCCTGTCTGCCCTTGAGGATACAAGGCAGGAATTTGTCACTTGCAGGTTTAGGGCAATGTAGGAACGGCAGAGCAGAAGTTCAACCTCAGCTAGATCAGGTATGGGAAGACACTGCGTTTCACAGCCCTTTGTAAGACATGTTCCCAGTAGGCTTTAAGAGCACTGGGGATTGTGAGTTGTTTCATAGCTTCCCAGAGAGCTGGAAGCCAGACGCTTTGTGGCCTGTTTGATCTTGAGGAGACAAGGCAGAGCTTTGTGCCTTGCAGCTCTATGTCTATGTAGGACACGGCAGAGCAGAAGTTCTACTTCACAGAGATCAGGCCTGGGAAGACACTGCATTTCACAGGCCATTGTAAGACATGTTCCCAGCAGGCTGTAAGAGCACTGTGCAGAGCGAGTTGTCTCTTAGCTTCCCAGAGAGCTGGAAGCCAGACACTTTGTGGCCTGTCTGCACTTGAGGAGGAAAGGGGGGAATTTGTCACTTGCAGCTCTAGGGCAATGTAGGACACGGCAGAGCAGAAGTTCTACTTCAGCGAGATCAGGGCTGGGAAGAAACTGCCTTTCCCAGGCCTTTGTAAGACATGTTCCTGGTAGGCTGCAAGAGCACTGTGCAGAGCGAGTTGTCTCTTAGCTTCCCAGAGATCTGGAAGCCACACGCTTTGTGGCCTTTCTGCACTTGAGGAGACAAGGAAGGAATTTGTGCCTTGCAGCTTTAGGGCAATGTAGGACACGGCAGAGCAGAAGTTCAACCTCAGCTAGATGAGGGATGGGAAGACCATGCGTTTCCGAGGCCTTGGTAAGATATGTTCCCAGTAGGCTGTAATAGCACTGTGGAGAGCGAGTTGATTCTTAGCTTCCCAGAGAATGGGAAGCCAGACGCTTTATAGCCTGTCTGCCCTTGAGGAGACCAGGAAGGAATTTGTCCCTTGCAGATCTAGGGCAATGTACGGCAAGGCAGATCGGAAGTTCTACTTCAGCCAGATCAGGCCTGGGAAGGCACTGCATTTCACAGGCCTTTGTAGGACATGTTGCCGTTAGGCTGTAAGAACACTATGGAGAGCCAGTTGTCTCTTAGCTTCCGAGAGAGCTGGAAGCCAGACGCTTTGTGGCCTGTGTGCCCTTGCGGAGACAAGGCAGGAATTTGTCCCTTACAGCTCTAGGGCAATCTAGGACACATTAGAGCAGAAGTTCTACTTCAGCCAGATCAGGCCTTGGGAAGACACTGCATTTCACCGGCCTTTGTAAGACATGTTCCCGGTAGGCTGTAAGAGCACTGTGTAGAGCGAGTTGTCTCTTAGCTTCGCAGAGAGCTGGAAGCCAGACGCTTTGTGTCCTGTCTGCCTTTGAGGAGACAAGGCAGGGCTTTGTGACTTGCAGCTCTAAGGCTATGTAGGACACGGCAGAACGGAAGTTCTACTTCAGCGAGATCAGGCCTGGGAAGACACTGCATTTCACAGGCCTTTGAAAGACATGTTCCTGTGAGGCTGTAAGAACACTGTGGATTGCGAGTTGCTTCGTAGCTTCCCAGAGAGCTGGAAGCCAGACGCTTTGCGGCCTGTCTGCCCTTGAGGAGACAAGGTAGGAATTTGTCCCTTGCAGCTCTAGGGCAATGGAGGTCATGGCAGAGTAGATGTTCTACTTCAGCCAGATCAGGGCTGCAAAGACACTGCATTTCACAGGCCTTTGTAAGACATGTTCCCGGTAGGCTGTAAGAGCAGTGTGCAGAGGGAGTTGTCTGTTAGCTTCCCGGAAAGCTGGAAGCCAGACGTTTTGTGGCTTCTCTGCCGTTGAGGAGACAAGGCAGGAATTTGTCCCTTGCAGCTCTAGGGCAATGCAGGACACGGCAGAACAGAAGTTCAACCTCAGCTAGATCAGGGATGGGAAGACCATTTGTTTCCGAGGCCTTTATAAGACATGTTCCCGGTAGGCGGTAAGAGCACTTGGAGAGCGAGTTGTTTCTTAGATTCCCAGAGAGCTGGAAGCCAGACGCTTTGTGGGCTGTCTGCCCTTGAGGAGACAAGGCAGGAATTTGTCCCTTGCAGCCCTAGGGCAATGTAGGACATGGCAGAGCGGAAGTTCTACTTCAGCCAGATCAGGCCTGGGAAGACAATGCATTTCACACGCCTTTGTAGGACATGTTCCCAGTAGGCTGTAAGAACACTCTGGAGAGCCAGTTGTCTCTTAGCTTCCCAGAGATCTGGAAGCCAGACGCTTTGAGGCCTGTATGCCCTTGAGGGGACATTGCTGGAAATTGTCCCTTGCAGCTCTAGGGCAATGTAGGAGATGGCAGAGCAGAAGTTCTACTTCAGCCAGATCATGTCAGGGAAGACGCTTCATTTCATAGGCCTTTGTAATACATGTTAACGGTAGGCTGAAAGAGCGGTGTGAAGAGCGAGTTTTCTCTTAGGTTCCCAGAGAGCTGGAAGCCAGACGCTTTGTGGCCTGTCTGCCCTTGAGGAGACAAGGCATGGCTTTGTGCCTTGCAGCTCTATGACTATGTAGGACACAGCAGAGCACTTCAGTGAGACAAGGCCTGGGAAGACACTGCATTTCACAGGCCTTTGTTATACATGTTCTCGGTAGGCTGTAAGAGCACTGTGGATTGCGAGTTGTTTCTTAGCTTCCCAGAGAGCTAGAGGCAAGACGCTTTTGGGTCTGTCTGCCCTTGAGGAGACAATGCAGGAATTTATCCCTTGCAGCTCTAGGGCAATGTAGGACACGACAGAGCAGAAGTTCTACATCAGCCAGATCAGGTCAGGGAAGACACTGTATTTCTCAGGCCTTTGTAAGACATGGTCCCCCTAGGCTGTAAGAGCACGGTGCAGAGCGAGTCGTCTCTTAGCTTCCAAGAAAGCTTGAAGCCAGACGCTTTGTGGCCTGTCTGCCCTTGAGGAGGCAAGGCAGGGATTTGTGCCTTGCAGCTCTAAGGCTATGTAGGACATGGCAGAACGGAAGTTCCACTTCAGCGAGATCAGGCCTGGGAATACACTGAATTTCACAGGCCTTTGAAAGACATGTTCCCGTTAGGCTGTAAGAACACTGTGGATTGCGAGTTGTTTCTTAGCTTCCCAGAGCTCGAAGCCAGACGCCTTTTGGCCTATCTCCCCTTGAGGGACTTTGCAGGAGTTTGTCCCTTGCAGCTCTAGGGCAATGTAGGAGACGGCAGAAAAGAACTTCTACTTCAGCCAGATCAGGGCTGGGAAGACCCTGCATTTCACAGGCTTTTGTAACACATGTTCCTGGTAGGCTGTAAGAGCAGTGTGCAGAGCTAGTTGTCTCTTCGCTTCCCAGAGAGCTGGAAGCCAGACTCTTTGTGGCCTGTCTGCCCTTGAGGAGACAAGGCGGGGCGTTGTGCCTTGCAGCTCTATGCCTATGTAGGACATGACAGAGCACTTCAGTGAGATATGTCCTAGGAAGATACTGCGTTTCACAGGCATTTGAAAGACGTGTTCCTGGTAGGCTGTAAGAACACTGTAGATTGCGAGTTGTTTCTTAGCTTCCCAAAGAGCTGGAAGTCAGACGCTTTGCGGGCTGTCTGCCCTTGAGGGGACAAGGCAGGAATTTGTCCCTTGCAGATCTAGGGCAATGTAGGACACGGCAGAGCGGAAGTTCTACTTCAGCCAGATCAGGCCTGGGAAGACACTCCAATTCACTTGCCTTTGTAGGACATGTACCCAGTAGGGTGTAAGAACACTCTGGATAGCCAGTTTTCTCTTAGCCTCCCAGTGATCTGGAAGCCAGACGCTTTGCGGCCTGTCTGCCCTTGAGGGGACATTGCAGGAATTTGTCCTTGCAGCTCTAGGGCAATGCAGGACACCGCAGAGCAGAAGTTCAACCTCAGCTAGATCAGGGATGGGAAGACCATGCGTTTCTGAGGCCTTTGTAAGACATGTTCCCGGTAGGCTGTAATAGCACTGTGGAGAGGGGAGTTGTTTCTTAGCTTCCCAGAGAGCTGGAAGCCAGACGCTTTGTGGCCTGTCTGCCCTTGAGGAGACAATGCAGGAATTTGTTCCTTGCAGCTCTAGGGCAATGTAGGACACGGCAGAGCGGAAGTTCTACTTCAGCCAGATCAGGCCTGGGAAGACACTGCATTTCACACGCCTTTGTAGGACATGTTCCCAGTAGGCTGAAAGAACACTCTGGCGAGCCAGTTGTCTCTTAGCTTCCCAGAGATCTGGAAGCCAGACGCTCTGCGGCCTGTCTGCCCTTGAGGAGGAAAGGGGGGAATTTGTCTCTTGCAGCTCAAGGGCAATGTAGGAGATGGCAGAGCAGACGTTCTACTTCAGCCAGATCAGGATTGGGAAGACACTGCATTTCACAGGCCTTTGTAAGACATGTTCCGGGTAGGCTGTAAGAGCAGTGTGTAGAGAGAATTTTCTCTTAGCTTCCCAGAGAGCTGGAATCCAGACGCTTTGGGGCCTGTCTGCCCTTGAGGAGACTAGGCAGGAATTTGTCCCTTGCAGCTCTAGGGCAATGTAGGTCACGGCAGAGCGGAAGTTCTACTTCAGCCAGATCAGGCCTGGGAAGACAGTGCATTTAACCGGCCTTTGTAACACATGTTCCTGGTAGGCTGTAAGAGGTCTGTGGAGATAGAGTTGTCTCATAGCTTCCCAGAGAGCTGGAAGCCAGACGCTTGGTGGCCTGTCTGCCCTTGTGGAGACAAGGCAGGACTTTGTGCCTTGCAGCTCTATGCCTATGTAGGACAAGACAGAGCACTTCAGCGAGATAAGGCCTGGGAAGACACTGCGTTTCACAGGTCTTTGTAAGACATGTTCCCGGTAGGCTGTAAGAGCACTGTGGATTGTGATTTGTTTCTTAGCTTCCAAGAGAGCTGTAAGCCAGACGCTTTGGGGCCTGTCTGCCCTTGAGGAGACAAGGCAGGAATTTGTCCCTTGCAGCTCTAGGGCAATGCAGGACACGGCAGAGCACAAGTTCAACCTCAGCTAGATCAAGGATGGGAAAACCATGTGTTTCCGAGGCCTTTGTAAGACATGTTCCTGGTAGGCTGTAAGAGCTCTGTGGAGAGCGAGTTGTTTCTTAGCTTCCCAGAGAGCTGGAAGTCAGACGCTTTGTGGCTTGTCTGCCCTTGTGGAGACAAGGCAGGGCTTTGTGCCTTGCAGCTCTATGCCTATGTAGAACACGACAGAGCACGTTCAGCGTCAGCTAGATCAGGCCTGGGAAGACACTGCGTTTCACAGGCCTTTGTAAGACATGTTCCGGGTAGGCTGTAAGAGCACTGTGGATTGCGAGTTGTCTCTTAGCTTCCCAGAGAGCTGGAAGCCAGACGTTTTGTGGCCTGTCTGCCCTTGAGGAGACAAGGCAGGACTTTGTCCCTTTCTGCTCTAGGGCAATGTAGGACATGGCAGAGCAGAAGTTCTACTTCAGCCAGATCAGGGCTGGGAAGACACTGCATTTCACAGGCCTTTGTAAAACATGTTCCCGGTAGGCTGAAAGAGCACTGTGCAGAGCGAGTTGTCTCTTATCTTCCCAGAAAGCTGGAAGCCAGACGCTTTGTGGCCTCTCTGCCCTTGAGGAGACAAGGCAGGAATTTGTCCCTTGCAGCTCTAGGGCAATGCAGGACACGGCAGAGCAGAAGTTCAACCTCAGCTAGATCAGGGATGGGAAGATCATCTGCTTTCCGAGGCCTTTGTAAGACATGTTCCCGGTAGGCTGTAAGAGCACTGTGGAGAGCGAGTTGTCTCTTAGCTTCCCAGAGAGCTGGAAGCCAGACGCTCTGTGGCCTGTCTGCCCTTGAGGAGACAAGGCAGGACTTTGTCCCTTGCAGATCTATGCCTATGTAGGACACGACAGAGCACTTCAGAGAGATCAGGCCTGGGAAGACACTGCATTTCACAGGCCTTTGTAAGACATGTTCCCAGTAGGCTGTAAGAACACTGTGGAGAGCCAGTTGTCTCTTAGCTTCCCAGAGAGCTGGAAGCCAGACGCTTTGCGGCCTGTCTTCGCTTGAGGAGACATTGCAGGAATTTGTCCCTTGCAGCTCTAGGGCAATGTAGGACACGGCAGAGCAGAAGTTCAACCTCAGCTAGATCAGGGATGGGAAGACACTGCGTTTCCGAGGCCTTGGTAAGACATGTTCCCAGTAGGCTGTAAGAGCACTGTGGAGAGCAAGTTGTTTCTTAGCGTCCCAGAGAGTTGGAAGCCAGACGCTTTTTGGCCTGTCTGACCTTGAGGAGACAAGGCAGGGCTTTGTTCCTTGCAGATCCACGGCAATGTAGGACACGGCAGAGCGGAAGTTCTACTTCAGCGAGATCAGGCCTGGGAAGACACTGCATTTCACAGGCCTTTGTAAGACATGTTCCCGGTAGGCTGTAAGAGCACTGTGGAGAGCGAGTTGTCTCTTAGCTTCCCAGAGAGCTGGAAGCCAGACGCTTTGTGGCCTGTCTGCCCTTGAGGAGACAAGGCAGGAATTTGTCCCTTGCAGCTCTAGGGCAATGTAGGACACGGCAGAGCAGAAGTTCTACTTCAGCCAGATCAGGGCTGGGAAGACACTGCATTTCACAGGCCTTTGTAAGACATGTTCCCGGTAGGCTGTAAGAGCACTGTGGAGAGCGAGTTGTCTCTTAGCTTCCCAGAGAGCTGGAAGCCAGACGCTTTGTGGCCTGTCTGCCCTTGAGGAGACAAGGCAGGAATTTGTCCCTTGCAGCTCTATGGCTATGTAGGACACGACAGAGCAGGTTCTTCAGCGAGATCAGGCCTGGGAAGACACTGCGTTTCACAGGCCTTTGTAAGACATGTTCCCGGTAGGCTGTAAGAGCACTGTGCAGAGCGAGTTGTCTCTTAGCTTCCCAGAGAGCTGGAAGCCAGACGCTTTGTGGCCTGTCTGCCCTTGAGGAGACAAGGCAGGAATTTGTGTCCTTGCAGCTCTAGGGCAATGTAGGACAAGGCAGAGCAGAAGTTCTACCTCAGCCAGATCAGGGCTGGGAAGACACTGCATTTCACAGGCCTTTGTAAGACATGTTCCCGGTAGGCTGTAAGAGCACTGTGGAGAGCGAGTTGTCTCTTAGCTTCCCAGAGAGCTGGAAGCCAGACGCTTTGTGGCCTGTCTGCCCTTGAGGGAACAAGGCAGGAATTTGTCCCTTGCAGCTCTAGGGCAATGTAGGACACGGCAGAGCAGAAGTTCAACCTCAGCTAGATCAGGAATGGGAAGACACTGCGTTTCCCAGGCCTTTGTAAGACATGTTCCCGGTAGACTGTAAGAGCACTGTGGAGTGCGAGTTGTCTCTTAGCTTCCCAGAGAGCTGGAAGCCAGACGCTTTGTGGCCTGTCTGCCCTTGAGGAGACAAGGCAGGAATTTGTCCCTTGCAGCTCTAGGGCAATGTAGGACACGGCAGAGCAGAAGTTCTACTTCAGCGAGATCAGGGCTGGGAAGACACTGCGTTCTACAGGCCTTTGTAAGACATGTTCCCAGTAGGCTGTAAGAGCACTGTGGAGAGCGAGTTGTCTCTTAGCTTCCCAGAGAGCTGGAAGCCAGACGCTCTGTGGCCTGTCTGATCTTGAGGAGACAAGGCAGGGCTTTGTGCCTTGCAGCTCTATGTCTATGTAGGACACGGCAGAGCAGATGTTCTACTTCAGCGAGATCAGGCCTGGGAAGACACTGCGTTTCACAGGCCTTTGTAAGACATGTTCCCGGTAGAATGTAAGAGCACTGTGAGATTGCGAGTTGTCTCTTAGCTTCCCAGAGAGCTGGAAGCCAGACGCTTTGTGGCCTGTCTGCCCTTGAGGAGACAAGGCAGGAGTTTGTCCCTTGCAGCTCTAGGGCAATGTAGGACACGGCAGAGCAGAAGTTCCACTTCAGCGAGATCAGGCCTGGGAAGAAACTGTGTTTCACAGGCCTTTGTAAGACATGTTCCCGGTAGGCTGTAAGAGCACTGTGGAGAGCGAGTTCTCTCTTAGCCTCCCAGAGAGCTGGAAGCCAGACGCTTTGAGGCCTGTCTGCCCTTGAGGAGACAAGGCAGGAATTTGTCCCTTGCAGCTCTAGGGCAATGTAGGACACCGCAGAGGAGAAGTTCTACTTCAGACAGATCAGGCCTGGGAAGAAAGTGCGTTTCACAGGCCTTTGTAAGACATGTTCCGGGTAGGCTGGCAGAGCACTGTGGAGAGCGAGTTGTCTCTTAGCTTCCCAGAGATCTGGAAGCCAGATGCTTTGGGGAGTGTTTGCCCTTGAGGAGACAAGGCAGGGCTTTGTGCCTTGCAGCTCTCTGGCTATGTAGGTAGGACATGGCATAGCACATGTTCTACTTCAGCCAGATAAGGCCTGGGAAGACACTGCATTTCACAGGCCTTTGTAAGACATGTTACCGGTAGGCTGTTAGAGCACTGTGCAGAGCGAGTTGTCTCTTAGCTTCCCAGAGAGCTGGAAGCTAGACGCTTTGGGGCCATGTCTGCGTTTGAGGAGACAAGGCAGTTATTTGTGCCTTGCAGCTCTAGGCCAATGTAGGAAACGGAAGAGCAGAAGTTCTACCTCAGCTAGATCAGTGCTGGGAAGAAACTGCATTTCCCAGGTGTTTGTAATTCATGTTCCCGGTAGGGTGTAAGAGCACTGTGGAGAGCGAGTTGTCTCTTAGCTTCCCAGAGATCTGGAAGCCACACGCTTTGTGGCCTGTCTGCACTTGAGGAGACAAGGCAGGAATTTGTGGCTTGCAGCTTTAGGGCAACGTAGGACATGGAAGAGCAGAAGTTCTAACTTCAGGGAGATCAGGCCATGGGAAGAAAATCCGTTTCTCTCGCCTTTGTAAGACATGTTCAGTGTAGGCTGTAAGAGCACTGTGGTTGCGAGTTGTTTCTTAGTTGCCAGAGAGCTGGAAGCCAGAATCTTTAGGGCCTGTCTGCCCTTGAGGAGATAAGGCAGGCCTTTGTGCCTTGCACCTCTATGGCTATGTAGGACACGACAGAGAACTTCAGCGAGATAATGCATGGGAAGACACTGCGTTTCACAGGCCTTTGTAAGACATGTTCCCGGTAGTCTGTAAGAGCACTGTTCATTGCGATTTCTACCTTCGCTTCCCAAAGAGCTGCAAGCCAGAAGCTTTGGGGCCTGTCTGCCCTTGAGGAGACAAGGAAGGAATTTGTCCCTTGCAGCTCTAGGGCAATGGAGGTCATGGCAGAGCAGAAGTTCTACTTCAGCCAGATCAGTTCTGGGAAGACACTGCATTTCACAGGCATTTGTAAGACATGTTCCCGGAAGGCTGAAAGAGCACTGTGGATTGCAAGTTGTGTCTTAGCTTCCCAGAGAGCCGGAAGCCAGACGCTTTGGGGCCTGTCTGCCATGAGGTGACAATCAGGAATTTGTCCCTTGCAGCTCTAGGGCAATGTAGGACACGGCAGAGCAGAAGTTCACCCTCAGCTAGATGAGGGATGGGAAGACCATGCGTTTCCGAGGCCTTGGTAAGATATGTTCCCGGTAGGCTGTAATGGCACTGTGGAGAGCGTGTTGTTTCTTACCTTCCCAGAGAACGGGAAGCCAGACTCTTTGTAGCCTGTCTGCCCTTGAGGAGACCAGGAAGGAATTTGTCCCTTGCAGATCTAGGGCAATGTACGGCAAGGCAGATCGGAAGTTCTACTTCAGCCAGATCAGGCCTGGGAAGGCACTGCATTTCACAGGCCTTTGTAGGACATGTTGCCGTTAGGCTGTAAGAACACTATGGAGAGCCAGTTGTCTCTTAGCTTCCGAGAGAGCTGGAAGCCAGACGCTTTGTGTCCCGTGTGCTCTTGCGGAACAAGGCAGGAATTTGTCCCTTACAGCTCTAGGGCAATCTAGGACACATTAGAGCAGAAGTTCTACTTCAGCCAGATCAGGCCTTGGGAAGACACTGCATTTCACCGGCCTTTGTAAGACATGTTCCCGGTAGGCTGTAAGAGCACTGTGTAGAGCGAGTTGTCTCTTAGCTTCGCAGATAGCTGGAAGCCAGACGCTTTGTGTCCTGTCTGCCCTTGAGGATACAAGGCAGGGCTTTGTGCCTTGCAGCTCTAAGGCTATGTAGGACACGGCAGAACGGAAGTTCTACTTCAGCGAGATCAGGCCTGGGAAGACACTGCATTTCACAGGCCTTTGAAAGACATGTCCCTGTGAGGCTGTAAGAACACTGTGGATTGCGACTTGTTTCGTAGCTTCCCAGAGAGCTGGAAGCCAGACGCTTTGCGGCCTGTCTGC
The DNA here is from genome assembly GCF_037783145.1 of Equus przewalskii. Classification (NCBI taxonomy): domain Eukaryota; kingdom Metazoa; phylum Chordata; class Mammalia; order Perissodactyla; family Equidae; genus Equus; species Equus przewalskii. The sequence goes on from NC_091841.1 coordinate 16,773,951, forward strand.
CCTTGAGGAGACAAGGTAGGAATTTGTCCCTTGCAGCTCTAGGGCAATGGAGGTCATGGCAGAGCAGAAGTTCTACTTCAGCCAGATCAGGGCTGCAAAGACACTGCATTTCACAGGCCTTTGTAAGACATGTTCCCGGTAGGCTGTAAGAGTAGTGTGCAGAGGGAGTTGTCTGTTAGCTTCCCAGAAAGCTGGAAGCCAGACACTTTGTGGCTTTTCTGCCATTGAGGAGACAAGGCAGGAATTTGTCCCTTGCAGCTCTCGGGCAATGCAGGACACGGCAGAACAGAAGTTCAACCTCAGCTAGATCAGGGATGGTAAGACCATTTGTTTCCGAGGCCTTTGTAAGACATGTTCCCGGTAGGCTGTAAGAGCACTGTGGAGAGCGAGTTGTTTCTTAGATTCCCAGAGAGCTGGAAGCCAGACGCTTTGTGGGCTGTCTTCCCTTGAGGAGACAAGGCAGGAATTTGTACCTTGCAGATCTAGGGCAATGTAGGACACGGCAGAGCCGAAGTTCTACTTCAGCCAGATAAGGACTGAGAAGACAGTACATTTCACAGACCTTTGTAAGACATGTTCTCGTTAGGCTGTAAGTACACTGTGTATTGCGAGTTGTTTCTTAGCTTCCCAGAGAGCTGGAAGCCAGACGTTTTGTGGCCTGTCTGCCCTTGAGGAGACAAGGCAGGAGATTGTCCCTTGCAGCTCTAGGGCAATGTAGGACACGGCAGAGCAGAAGTTCAAACTCATGTAGATCAGAGCTGGGAAATAACTGCGTTTCACAGGCCTTTGTAAGTCATGTTCCCGGTAGGCTGTAAGAGCATTGTGGATTGCGAGTTGTCTCTTAGCTTCCCAGAGAGCTGGAAGCCAGACGTTTTGTGGCCAGTCTGCCCTTGAGGAGACAAGGCAGGAATTTGTCCCTTGCAGCTCTAGGACAATGTAGGAGACGGCAAAGAAAATGTTCTACTTCAGCCAGTTCAGGCCTGGGAAGAAACTGCCGTTCACAGGCCTTTGTATGACATGTTCCGGTAGGCTGTCAGAGCACTGTGGAGACCGAGTTGTGTCTTAGCTTCCCAGAGTGCGATAAGCCAGATGCTCAGTCGCCTGTCTGATCTTGAGGAGACAAGTCAGGGCTTTGTGTCTTGCAGCTCTATGTCTATGTAGGTAGGACATGGCAGAACGGAAGTTGTACTTCAGCGAGATCAGGCCTGGGAAGACACTGCAATTCACAGGCCTTTGTAAGACATGTTCCCATGAGGCTGTAAGAACACTGTGGATTGCGAGTTGTTTCGTAGCTTCCCAGAGAGCTTTAAGCCAGATGCTTTGCGGCCTGTCAGCCCTTGAGGACACAAGGCAGGAATTTGTCCATTGCAGCTCTAGGGCAATGTAGGACTCGGCAGAGCAGAAGTTCTACTTCAGCCAGATCAGGGCTGGGAAGACACTGCATTTCACAGGCCTTTGTAAGACATGTTACAGGTAGGCTCAAAGAGCACTGTGGAGAGCGAGTTGTTTCTTAGCTTCCCAGAGATCTGGAAGACAGATGCTTTGTAGCCTGTCTGTACGTGAGGAAACAAGGCAGGACGTTGTGCCTTGAATATTTAGGGCAATGTAGGACACCGCAGAGCAGAGGTTCTACTTCATCGACATCAGGGCTGGGAAGACACTGCGTTTCACGGGCCTTTGTAAGACATGTTCCCGTAGGTTGTAGGAACACTGTGGAGAGCGAGTTGTCTCTTAGCTTTCCAGAGAGCTGGAAGCCAGATGCTTTGTGGCCTGTCTGCCCTTGAGGTGACAAGGCAGGAATTTGTGCCTTGCAGCTCTAGGGCAATGTAAGACAAGGCAGAGCAGAAGATCTACTTCAGCCAGATCAGGCCTGGGAAGACACTGCGTTTCACAGGCGTTTGTAAGACATGTTCCTGGTAGGCTGTAAGAGCACTGTGGATTGCGAGTTGTTTTTTAGCTTCCCAGAGAGCTGGAAGCCAGACGCTTTGTGGCCTGTGTGCACTTGAGGAGACAACCAGGACTTTGTGCCTTGCAGCTTTAGGGCAATGTGGGACACGGCAGAGCAGAAGTTCTACCTCATCTAGATAATGGATGGGAAGACACTGCGTTTCCCAGGCCTTTGTAAGACATGTTCCCGGTAGGCTGTAAGAGCACTGTGGAGAGCGAGTTGTCTCTTAGCTTCCCAGAGAGCTGGAACCCAGACGCTTTGTGGTCTGACTTCTCTTGAGGAGACAAGGGAGGAAATTGTGCCTTGCAACTCTATGGATATGTAGGACACGGCAGAACAGAAGTTCTACTTCAGCGAGAGAAGGCCTGTGAACACACTGCATTTCACAGCCCTTTGTAAGACATGTTCCTGGTAGGCTGTAAGAGCACTGTGGAGAGCGAGTTGACTGTTAGCTTCCCAGAGAGATGGAAGCCAGACGCTTTTTGTCTGTCTGCCCTTGAGGAGACAAGGCAGGACTTTATGCCTTGCAGCTCTAGGGCCATGTAGGACACGGCAGAGCAGAAGTTCTACTTCTGTGAGTTCAGGGCTGGGAAGAAACTGCGTTTCACTTTCCTTTGTAAGACATGTTCCCAGTAGGCAGTAAGAGCACTGTGGAGAGCGAGTTATGTCTTAGCTTCCAAGAAAGCTCGAAGCCAGACGCTTTGCGGCCTGTCTGCACATGAGGAGACAAGGCAAGACTTTGTGCCTTGCAGCTTTAGGACAATGTAGGACACGGCAGAACAGAAGTTCTACCTCAGCTAGATCAGGGCTGGGAGGGAACTGCGTTTCACAGGCCTTTGTAAGACATGCTCCAGGTAGGCTGTAAGAGTGCTGTGGAGAGCGAGTTGTCTCTAAGCTTCCCAGAGAGCTGGAATCCAGAAGCTTTGGGTCCTACCTGCCCTTGAGGAGACAAGGCATGATTTGTGCCTTGCAGCTGTTTGGCTATGTAGGACACGGCAGAGCAGAAGTTATGGTTCAGCGAGATCAGGCCTGGGAAGACACTGCGTTTCACAGTTCTTTGTAGGACATGTTCCTGGGAGGCTGTAAGAGCACTGTGGAGACCGAGTTGTCTCACAGATTCCTAGAGAGATGGAAGCCAGACGCGTTGGTGTCTGTCTGCCCTTCAGGAGACAAGGCAGGACTTTGTGCCTTGCAGGTCTAGGGCAATGTAGTACACGGCAGAGCAGAAGTTCTACTTCAGCTAGATCAGGGCTGGGAAGAAACTGCGTTTCCCAGGCCTTTGTAAGACATGTTCCGTTTAGGCTGTAAGAGCACTGCACTGTGGAGAGCAAGTTGTGTCTTAGCTTCCCAGAGTGCTGGAAGCCAGACATTTTGGGGCGTGTCTTCCCTTGAGGAGACAAGGCAGGGCTTTTTGCCTTGCATCTCTTGGGCAGGGTATGACACAGCAGAGCAGAAGTTCTACTTCATCCAGATCAGTGCTTTGAGGAAACTGCGTTTCACAGGCCTTTGTAAGACCTGTTCCCAGTAGGCTGTAACAGCACTGTGGAGAGCGAGTTGTCTCTTAGCTTCCAAGAGAGCTGGAAGCCAGATGCTTTGGGGCCTCTCTACCCTTTAGGAGACAAGGCAGGACTTTGTGCATTGCAGTTCTAGGGCAATGTTTGTCATGGCAGAGCAGAAGTTTTACTTCTGCGAGATCAGGGCTGGGAAGAAACTGCGTTTCCCAGGCCTTTGTAAGACATGTTCCCAGGAGGCTGTAAGAGCACTTTGGAGACCGAGTTGTCTCGTAGATTCCTAGAGAGCTGGAAGCCCGACGCTTTGTGGCCTGTCTGCCCTTGAGGAGACAAGGCAGGGATTGTGCCTTGCAGGTCTATGGCTATGTAGGACACGGCAGAACAGAAGTTCTACTTCAGTGAGATCAGGCCTGGCAAGACACTGCGTTTCACAGGCCTTTGTAAGACATGTTCCCGCTAGGCTGTAAGATCACTGTGGAGAGCGAGTTGTCTCTTAGCTTGTCAGAGAGCTGGAAGCCAGAAGCTTATGGGTCTTTCTGCCATTGACAAGACAAGGCAGCACTTTGTCCCTTGAAGATCTAGGGCAATGTAGGACACAGCAGAGTGAAGTTCTACTTCAGCGAGATCAGGCCTGGGAAGCCACTGCATTTCACAGGCCTTTGTAAGACATGTTCTCTGTAGGCTGTAAGAGCACTGTGGATTGCAAGTTGTTCCTTAGCTTCCCAGAAAGCTGGAAGGAAGATGCTTTGCGGCCTGTCTGCGCTTGAGGAGACAAGGCAGGACTTGCTTCCTTGCAGCTTTAGGGCAATGTGGGACCCAGCCAAGCAGAAGTTCTATCTCGGCTAAATCAGGGCTTGAAGACACTGCGTTTCCCAGGCCTTTGTAAGACATGGTCCCGGTAGGCTGTAAGAGCACTGAGGAGAGCGAGTTTTGTCTTACCTTGTCAGAGAGCTGGAAGCCAGATGCTTTGGGGCCTGTGTGCCCTTGAGGAGAAAAGGCAGAACTTTGTGCCTTGCAGTTCTAGGGCAATGTAGTTCATGGCAGAGCAGAAATTCTACTTCAGCGTGATCGGGGCTGGGAAGAAAGTGTGTTTCACAGGACTTTGTAAGACATGTTCTCTGTAGGATATAGGAGCACTGTGGACAGCGAGTTGTTTCTTAGCTTTGCAGAGAGCTGGAAGCCAGACGCTTTGTGGCCTGTCTTCCCTTGAGGAGACAAGGCTGTACTTTGTGCCTTGCAGCTCTAGGGCAATGTAGGAAACGGAAGAGCAGAAGTTGTACTTCTGCGAGATCTGGGCTGGGTGAGAATGAGTTTCACAGGCCCTTGTAAGACATGTTCTCGGTAGGCTGGAAGAGCAGTGTGGAGAGCAAGTTGTCTCTTAGCTTCCCAGAGAGCTGGAAGCCAGACGCTTTGGGGCCTATCTGCCATTGAGGAGACAAGGCAGGTCTTTGTGCGTTGCAGCTCTAGGGCAATGTAGGACACGGCATAGCAGAAGTTCTACTTCTGTGAAATCGGGGCTGGGTGATACTGCATTTCACAGGGCTTCTTAAGACATGTTCCCTGTAGGCTGGATGAGCACTGTGGAGAGCAACTTGTCTCTTAGCTTCCCAGAGAGCTGGAAGCCAGACTCTTTGTTGCCTGTCTGCCCTTGAGGAGAAAAGGCAGGATTTTGTGCCTTGGAGCTCTAGGGCAATGTAGGACACGGCAGAGCAGGAGTTCTGCTTCAGCCAGATCAGGGCTGGGAAGAAACTGCATTTCACAGCCTTTGTAAGACATGTTCCCGGTGGCTGGAAGAGCACTTTGGAGAGAGAGTTGTTTCTTAGCTTCCCAGAGAGCTGGAAACCAGACACTTTGGGGTCTGTCCAAAGAAGTGGGGGTATAAGGGTGGTTATATACCCTCAAAGAGAGTGTTTCACATATGATTGAAATGTCCCTCCCACAATAGTCACAAGACTGCTCTGTGGGCACAGCGATTGATGGAAACAGCAGGTAGGCCTTCTGTCTCAGTGAACGCAGCAGGGTGGCAGTCTGTTGTCTCCAGCTGAGTGGTGACAGGTGAGCTGGGTGGTCAAAGGTGAGTGCAGCAATCAGTTCCTAGCCTAAGGAAAAATGCTGATCCCTAAGGAAATGCTAATGTGGGGGGAAGTTGCACCTTTATCTCAAGGGCCTTTGTTCTGGCCCTAGGAAGTGTCTAAGCAGATATGCAATGCGTGCTCAATAGCCACAGTCAGGCCCGTTTGAAAAAAAAAGTCAGGCCTCATTAGGTTTCTACCAAATGGCTTCCTCATATACTCCAATATATCCTATTGCTTGCCATTTTTATTTGTCAGCCTTCACCCTTACTCTCACCCTCACCCCGCTCTTCTCATCCCTTGCCTCTAATTCCAGACCCCATCTTAAACCCTAAACCTTTGCCTAAACCCTAAACCCTGACCCTGACCCCGACCTCAACCCCTTCCCTAACCACATCCCTGACGCCAGCCCTAACCCTAACCCTTTAGCTGCAAATACTCCATAATTAATCTACCACTGAAAACTGGGTGAGTTACTACAAGGCAGCTGTGGGGACTAGCCCCGGGGCCTTTCTCCCCAAGGTAGCAAGGGCACCAAAGAAGGGGGTCACAGAGCGGCTACATAGGGTCTTGGAACAAATGGCATCCGCCACATATGACAGGGATGTCCCTTCACTTGTCACCAGAGGCTTTGCTGACACCGCAGGTCAGTGAACACAGCGGGTCAGAGGTCTCAGGCGGCCAGGTCGGCAGGCACTCAGTCCTGAGTTTAGGGGGAGACGGTTTTCCTTCCAGAAACGCCGGAAACGCCGATGCTTCCTGCGGGTCGTGGGCCCCCGAGGGGGCGCTGCTGTCACCCAGGGTGGGGGTGATGCGGGGTCGGTGAGCCGAGGAGTCGAAAGAAAGATTTCTTCGACTCTCAAGATCTGGCAGTAGTGCTCTTTTATTTAGAGAATAGTGTAGCATGGGGACAGGACCCATGGGCAGTCAGAGCTTCTGCTGCTGCCGCTTCTGCTGCCCCCGCTGGCATGGGGACAGAGCCCATGGGCAGGCAGAGCCTCTGCTGCTGCCCCCGCTGGCATGGGGACAGGACCCATGGGCAGGCAGAGCTCCTGCTGCTGCTGCTGCTGCAAAGTTGGGTGGAGAGTAAGGCTAAATTTAAGGCATAGGTATGTGAGTTATCTCTTTACAAGACAAAGAATATGTAAAAAAGTTAAAATGGTATCAGTGCCCATATGGTCTGGCCATTTGGCGATCCCACAACTTTTAGATAAGAATCGAACCGGAGTGAGTAAATGGCAGAAGTCACCGCTTGAATTTTATCCTCGGCTAAAGACAAAGGAGGATTTGTGGGGGGGGCGGTGGGGGTCAGTTACATGAGGTTGCCAGACAGTAACCAACTTAAGTTCTTGCCTCTGGCATTGATTAAGAGCTTCTAGAGATAAGACCATCCCCCCTTCTTCCTGGCACAGAGAGGGAGGCATCTTCACAGATAGAGGTTTCCCTTAGAAATGTAAATGTTTCCCAACAAAGGGGCAAACAAATTCCACTCCTTGGAGCCTGAATCTCATCTGTAGTTTTAAAACTAACCAGCCTAAAAATCCTCATCATAAGCCATTTTAAAATTAAGCAGCCTAAAAATCCTCATCAGGGGGATGGCGGGCGCGGGTTGTCCCCAGGGCGCCACCGGCTTCCCTCAGGAGCACGCGCTGACGCGCAGGGCGTGGGGACGGAGCCCAAGCACTTCCGGCCCTGGCTACGCCCCTGGCCCCACAGTCCCTCGCTGGGGGGAGGGCGGCCCGGGTCCTGAGTGCCCGTCGCCAGGGCAGGCGGAGGCCCACGCGGACAGCCGGAGCGGGTGGGCCGTGAGATGGGGCGCGTAAGGCAGCCGCGCCTCCCCTCCCTGCGTCCCTCGGGGCGCGGTAGGCCCCGCCCGGGCCCGACTGTCCCCGCTCCGTCCCCGCTCCCTCCCGGCGGCGGCCTCCCTCAGGCCCACCCCTCCAGCCCTCGCGCCAGCTCTGCAGATGCGCGGCCTCTGGTCCCGCTGGGGCCGCTCTTCTTCGCGGCGCGGTCTGTGTCTCCCAGGGTCTCGCTGGGAGGAGGCCCTGCGCGCCGGCTCAGTCAGACCCGGGGTCCCCTCCCTGGGTCTACACCATAGGTGGCAGCCCAGCACCCGGGCCGGGGGCAGGAGGACAGGAGCTCCATGCAGATGGGAAGCAGAGGTGGCAGCCCTGTTCCTCCCTGGCCGCACTAACGCCAACTGCGCCCTAGACCCAGCCGTCCTCACTACCCCAGCCCTAACTCGAGCCTGACCCTGACCCTAACTCGATCCGACCCTGAGTGCAGCCCTGCCCCTGACCATGAGCCGCCTGCCCTGGCGACTGTCCCACCTGCTAGATACGCAGATATCTAGGGGAAAAAATAAAGCACTAGGAGGCATGGAGAGAACAGCTGTGCTGAGATTCGAGTCTTAAGTGGCCTATTGTAGCAGGCATCCAATGGAAAGTGTGGCGTGTTTCTAGAAATTAGGAAAAGTGTTTAGAATGCTGATATAAAAGACAATTCATAATTGCTTACGTGTGGATAAGCTGCCCCAGCTAGAGAAGCCCAAGGTGACCTGGCCTACATGCCAAACTATACGACCCAGTGGACTTTTTTTATGGTATGAATTAGGACTGCCCCAGGGAGAGAAGCCCGGGGCATCCTCACCTGCATGCCGATCTATATGGCCAGATTCGTATCTAAAGTTATATGACCGCACAATAACCAGACCCCATCTGCACTGAAATCATTTAATGACTTTTTACATCTTTTTCTTTTTCTTTTTTTTCCAGTAAAAATAAGTCACGTACCCATGCCTTATAAAATTAGCCCTAACCCTCAACTCAGGGCAGCAGCAGGAGCTCTGACTGCCCGTGGGTCTTGTCCCCACACACCAGCTCTGCCTGCCCATGGGTCCTGTCCCCATGCTATTCCACACTATTCTCTAAATAAAAGAGCACTACTGCCAGATCTTGAGAGTCTAAGAAATCTTTCTTTCGACTCCTCGGCTCACCGATCCCGCATCACTTACCATTTTCGTGTTTCCTACGGTTTGTTAAAGGTGAAAGAGTTCTAATATATGTGATTAAAGCTGCTGGAAATTAATAAGAAAAACAGCTCTGTAGTTAAGGAAAGTAAGGTGTAAATTTTTAGTCAAGAGGGTATAAAGAATGGAATATTTTTGTTTGATGGGTTAAGAAAAGATAAACTTGTGCTAAAGTACTAGGTGGAAAAAAAAAAGAAAGACTTTGGGACAAATTCTGAAGGCAAATAGAAAGTTGTAGAAGGTTTGTGAAGGAGAAATTCTGAAAGGAGTTTTATGCCTGGTGAAGTTGGCTAAGATTGAAATGAATCTAATTAAGTAAATGGGTTTTAATATGAAAAAGTAAAGTGGTACAGAAATTAAAATTTGGTTTTCTCTCAAAGGATAATTGTCTTGAACTTTTGGTCTGCTCTTGATAAAGAGGTTATAAAAGGTGTTCCTTTGAGTAAGTCTACCTAAAAGACAAATCCGTTTTGTTAGTATAATGACTGAGGTCACTCTTAAGACTTTTGATTGTTTCTGTTGTCACTTTAAATGGATACCTGAGCATTGTCTGACAGTGAGCGTTGTTTGAACAAGTGTTTTCAAATCTTTTGATATTTTTGACAAGCTTCTCCCTCAAGAATATTCAAGTCCTGAGAATGAAGGCTGTCTTTTAACCTGGTAGAAGGGGGAGGATTTCTCTGGGGATTTTCAGACGGCCCCTGGGACTTCGGAGAGACATTTGCTCTCCCTTCCTGTAAGGTGGAAGATTCTAAACTAATTAGGCTTCCTTGGTAGGTTAATTTACATTGGAAGCATTATCAGATAAGCGATGATAATCTTTCCTAAGTGGTATTATGTGGGTAAATATTACTGATATAAGTGTTTTGAAAATTAGATGACATTCCTAAAATTCTGATCTGTCCTGGCTATCAGCCATAATTCTAACTATTATTTTAAGGTGTTGTATATCAGAAATAATAAGTTTCTCTGTCAATTGTCATTTTTAAGTCTTTTGTTGTCTACAGTCGGTTGTTTTACTCTGATGCTTTTTGCTTTTGCAAATACTTCTCATCTTCAGAGACATTCATGGAAAAGACTCTGACACTTACTCTGGATTACAGTTTTCTGATAAACTTTCAGATCACAGAACTGGACTGGGTAAGAAATTACAGAAATCTAATGGAGAAACGGATAACCACATAGATCTGCTAACAGGAGCTTAAGCTCAGTAATCAATTATACAGGACTGTGTGAACTGATGAGGATGATTATGACTTTTTATGACTTCTATTTGAAATATTGTTGATTCTTTTGAGGTTTTGTTTTGTTTTGTTTCCTCAGATTTAAGGAAATCTTTTCTCTTAGGCTGACTATGACTTACAGCAATTTAGTGATAGTATACCTTTATGAGCAAAACTGAAACATTTATCTTTTTCTCCCTACCTGATCCCTCCAGAATTTGGAAACCTAGTAAGTGAGTGAGTATGGTTGTTTCATGGCAATATTGTTATTTGCATAAGTTCAATAAGAATCTGTTCTCCTTATAACAGGACACATTTGTTCTCTTACCAAAGCTTTGACTGGAATGTCATATTTGAGAGAAACATACAGACTCAGATATGACAATACTGCCTTTGAGGAAGAGGGTTGACTTTCTGGAAATAAAGCCACTTGGAAACATGGGCCTGGTACCTTGTTTACAGAGATTCTGGCAATCTTACCTGGTAAGTAAGGAAGCTTGCTTATCTGGCAGGTGTAAGGAAACTCAGAATATTTTGGGGGAACTCAAGAAAGGAGAGAAGTCCACCCAAATCTATAGGTACTGCAGGCAAAATCTGAGGCACAAGTCCTTGGCGTGGCTTTCCTGGCCTCGAGAGGTCTTTAAAGTTCAATCTGAGATTCCTCATAAAAAATTTCAGCAAAGCAGATTTAAGAGCCTATATGATCAACTGCTATTCTTGCTGCACTTATGTAAATAATTGGGCCAAGTTTCTTTAAACTAAACTTATTTTGCAAACGAATTAGTCTTAATTTGGCTATCTTTGGTAAAAATGAGGGTGATTTTAGAGAGAAGAACTATGTTTCAGTGAAAAGCTATAAGACACATTTGTGGATGTTAGATCCTAGTTTTGTTAACTGTCTTTGAGGGTTTTTTCCCACCTGTGAACTGGACTGGATCCTGAATTCTTCTGCTGAAATATCTGGTTACAAATCTCCAAACTAATGTTTTCAATCTTTTCCTCATTTTCATTTGGAATCATTGAGATTTGAACCTGCTCTTTTTCCTGAAGCCTTGCAAACTAAAGCTGAACGACTTGATAAAAACTTGAGAGATTCCTGTCTGCTGCTGTGTAAGCTGTAAGCCACTCAGAAAGATATCTGAATGCCTGATGACATCATCAGAGACATTTCAAGCTGCTAAAGATGCTTCACTCTGACATCCAGAAGTCTTCTTGACTGGCTGCCTCCTGGACTCAGGAACTAGTTTATAATTTGCTCCAACCATTAACCTTGTTTTTCTTTTTATTTCCATAGAAATACTTCTTAAACACCTGATTGCTTGCTTCCAAAATAAAGGCCTAACTTTGGGAGCCCACCTGCGTCGCCACCTTCTAAAATGAATTTAACTGGACTGATCTATTACCAGGACTAAGAAATGTGTTCAGTGAGATGAAACAATCTACCACTCAGCTTCTGGATTGTGAAACTTTTAGTTTCAAAGGCGGGACTGTAGGGACCTGAAATTGGCCACCCCCAGATATGTCTCTTTGGCATCAGGATTATTTGAGGCTGATTGCTTTTGATAAAGTGGGACAGGGAAGGAGGCTCTGAGGAATGGAATTTGCCCTTTGTTAGGACACATTTACATCTGTAAGGTAAATCTCTATCTGTAAAGGTGCCTCCCTCTCTGTAGGCAAGGAACTGATTGCTGCGCTCATCTGTGATCCCCCAGCCCGAGGCAACACACCTGCCACCCCGCGGCGTTCACTGAGACAGCAGAAATATCTGCCTCCATCAAGCGCTGTGCTGACAGAGCAGGCTCGTGACTGTTGTAAAAGGGACATTTCAATCATACGTGAAACACCCTGTTTGGGGATATATAACCACTCTGTGCACCCCACTTCTTCGGTGCCCTTTCTTCCTTCGGGAAGAAAGGCCCCGGGCCATGGCTCCTCATAAAGCTTTGTTTAATTTTCTCTTGCTATTCTGTCTCAGGTGAATTTAATTTGTTCTCCGGCCAGACGAACCCACATTTGGGAAGAGGAAATGTCTTCCTCCCCTACATTAACTAGCCTCACCGTGCTGTACACTAGATCCTCAGAACTTATTCATCTGAAAACTGAAAGTTTGTACCCTTTAAACATCTCCCCCTGTCCCCTGAAAACCACCACTCTTATCTCTGTTTCTACAAGTTTCGTGTTTCCAGAGCCACATAGGGGACACTAAGTCTTCACGAACCACAGCGTGTGATTAAGTACAACAATTTCAGCCCATGTGCTTTTGTATGTGCTCCTCCCTTCTGCAGGCCTCTGACCTGGTTCTGGATTACATTCTCTCTCAGTTGGACACTCCGATAGCCTCCTTCCTCCTTTTCCTGCTTTCAATTTCTCCTTCATTCTGCACAGAAACACCAACTTTCTGGAGTACAACTTGATCATACCACTCCCCTGCTTAGAAACCCTCACTACTACTCACTATCTTTGAATGAAATCTTCATCTCCAGGTCTGGCATCTAAGATCCTCCTGGATCTGGTCCCATCTTCTATCGTTTGATATTCTTCTTAATAGTCCTTACATTTTAGACAAAGCAAACTCCTTGCCTTGAGCTTCATACATAACACTTTGCTTGGCTAACCTGCACCTTTGCCAGAGAGGGCGCTCTATTTCATCCCTTTGTATACAAACTGCGCTTGATCTCTAATGATCAGTCCCATATTACCAGAGACTTCCTGATCACCTTATGGGAAGGAACCTCCTTTCTCTGAATGCCCACGTAGCACACCCTAATGGCATTTATCACCTCCCATCTTGGATTTAGTTATTTATGTACATTTATTTATTTACTTATTGCCTCAAAAAAAGTGTTGAACAGAATTGCACAAGATGCTGGGGATAAAAAGGGAATATAGTCTACTGGTGAGATAGTAACAAGCCCTCGATTGAAAAAATACAATATATTAAATATGATACTGGATGTTAATGAACTCTAAGTGATCAGATAAAGGTTGGCCTAGATCTGTCTGTGGAGTCTCAGAGGAGTGGAGTGGAGTTCCAACGTAAAATATGTTTAGGCATTAATTAGCCAGTTGGACAAGACGGGGAGTTGGGAGGGGGTGAGGTAGGTAAAGGAGAGGCAGACAGCTCAGATGGAGGGCATGGCCACAGGAGAAATCACATTTGAGGAAGGCACGTTGTTGACTCTGACAGGATAGGGTATGCTGAGAGAATAGCAACTGAAGGAGAAGACACTGGTCAGGTAGACAAGGATCAGGTTTTGCTTTGCTAAGAAGTTTGGAGTTCAGTCTGTTAGCAAGCATGCTGAAAATGTCAATCAAGGGAATTGCAAGATTGGACTGTGGGTTAGACCCGGGTGGGGAAGTGGATTCCTCCAGAGACACAGAGAAACTTTAAGCAACCTGGTGGAGGTTACACATCTGATCCATCTTTGTATTCCCTGACTGCGCCCAGCACAGTGCCAGGCACGTGGGTTATATACAAATTGTATTTGTTAACAAGTGAAAGAAAATGAGATCTCCACTTTCAGACTAAAACACAAACAGAAGTATATTAGCTTTAAGCTTCGCACTTCACCTGCATTATTCAGATCACACAAGTATAGGGCATCTTCTAGCTTCCTGAACCTTTTGATCCATGTCTCCGATTCTTCAGACTCGTTCTTCATCACTGGGTTCAGGAAAGGCTGTGAGACTGGCCTGATTTTCAAAGAGCTTGGGGGATCTTTGGGGGCTGAAGTCTCAGCAGTAGGGTTTTCTGGCTGCAGATCCTCTTCTAGAGTTTTCTACCAAAACAACACAACTATCTCACTGGCAACACATTCACCACCTAGATCTTCTCCAGTCTCTTGGCCAAAGATGAGGCCATACAGCTAGCGAGATTTACTGTAATGTCTGGCTTTGTAAAGCTTGGAGGATGGGTTTCAAGTCCTGAGTGCTATAGGACTACATCTGTGAAGCCTTCCAGGATGTAAATTACTGTGTTGAACGCTTTCTATTTTTTTAAGAGAAGGGTGAAATCATGACTTTAATCAGTTTGCATTTCTGATTTGCACAGAGAAAAGGTTTTTGTAACTGGCTGAGACTTTTCTTGATGTTCTATACTAGTGGGATTCATGGAGGAGGATCTTCAGGAATTGCTTATAACTTCTCCACGGAAAAACCTCTGGACAATGAGCCTGAGGTTCTTGACAAAGAATGACTGGAAGAATAGTGACATTGTCTTAGGCTCATGGGCTCCTTGTAATGGACCATAAAGAACTTCTAGTTCTGTCTGTCCTGTTAATTTAACTAAGGGAGACGAGGCCCAGAGAGTGGAAGTGACTTACTGAGATCAGGCAGTGAATGGTAGACACAGAACTATAAGGAGATGTAGAGGTTATGTCTAGCTCAGTTTGGTATCCTAATCTCATGTCTACTGCAAAATAGAGATGTTTTTAGAATAATGGACAACCTAGTCCCGGCAGCCATGACAGGCATTCTGTCACCTACCATGTACAGAGTGGCATCCATTGTTTGATCTTCACAACTTCACTTTTCCAGGAATTTTCCCTCCTGCCGAGCCATATGGTTAGGGAGAGAACAGCCATATCTAAGTGTACAGTGCAGGACTGGGTATCTAATGCAAAGGGACCAATGCACTCATTGTTCAGTGATTTTGGAACGATTTGTGAGAGATGGAGACAGAGGGATATACAAACAGAGATCATTCTGTGTGAGAGATAGGAACTCTCACAGGTTTTACACACTGTGTACTGGAAATGAGAAAAGGCTGATCTGTCCAGAAAGATAGAGACGGACAGAGAGAGAGAGTATGAAGCTAACAGCAGAGAGAAGAGAAAAGATACAGGAAGTCATGATGAAGTTCAAGTCCCTGATTTTACTTCACTGTTACTTGTTACATTTCTAACCTTAGGTAGCATAATACGCTTCTCTCTCCTTCCAATAAATTTAGTAGAGTTTCTTCTCTTAATTTCAATCCAAATAATCTTAACTAACTCACCATAGAATTATGACTCTAACTTTTGAAAATCATCTGTGCTTCCCCCAACATTCAAATACCTGTATTTCTCCAATATAGTACCTTTGTCTCAAACTTCTCACATAGAAAGTATGAAAATCCCATAGGTCTAAAGAATAGTAATTGAGATTAGAAGTCCAGTTTTAGTTGGTTAACAAACATGGATTAACCTGCTGCTGGGAAATGTGAAGAATTGTTTTGTTTGAAATAATAGAATGGTACATGATATGGTACCCACATGGATAACAAGCAACCAGTAAATTTTAAGAGATTAATATAAAAGAATTCTACTTGGATAAAATCAACTTTGGGAAGGGCTGAAAGTTTTCCTAAAATAAACAGAGTAGTGATTCTTATACTTTTTAGAGCTTTAGATCACTTGAGAAATCCAACGAAGGCTTTAGATAATCTACCCAGGCAAATGCACATTTGCATGCAGGATGACTTTAGACAGTTCAAAGAGGTCCTTGGATCTGAAAAAGTGATTTTAATAATTTTATATTTCTTCAGATAGATCAACACTCTCTTTGACCACTAAAGACAGGGAAAGGGGGAATTTGTATGAACCTGAATTAGGCTGAACTAAGTAAGTGAGTGAGTACTAACTAACACACTCTATACTGTTTTCGTCCCACTGTGTCAGGAGGAAGTCCACGTCCCGTGATTGGCATGTAAGACTGTTCTCGTTCTCGTTCTTGCCTATCTTCTTTCAATCCCACATATACATCTTTTTCTCCAACCACCTAAAACCAGAAAACACGAAGCCGTTTTGTGCCTTGTGCATGCTGCTCCCTCTGCTGTAAAAGCCCTTCTTGCCACTCAGGCCTTGGATGGTTGGGGTCCTTCTCATCCTTCAAGATTTGACTCATATTTCACTTCTTGTGGGAAGCCTTCTCTTACAGACAAGCTGGCTGAGGGGCGATTCTTTGTGGCCCCTTTATCCACCTCAGCACTTATCGTGGAATGTTGTAATCATTTATTAGAATGACTCTTCTACCAGAGATCTGGAGACTGGCCTGTGAGATAGTCATTTATGTATCCTCAAGGTCTGGTTAGTGACCAGGGCATAGCTGGTTCTCAAGACATGTTTACTGAATGAACAAGTGAATGAATGAGTGAGTTTCTCCGGGATCATAAGAAAGTTGCTTTACCACACCTCTGCTTCAATTCCCCTTTCTAAAAAGTGGGACAATGAATGCTACTTATGCAGGAATGTGACACAAATCAATTACTGCAGAGATGCCATAAAATCCTCAAAACAGAGGCAAAATAAAAGAGCAAGGTGTATTTTTTTATAATCTGATTCACAATAGATGATACTCAAGGAGAAAAGCATTTGCTGTTGTTTCTGGCATGGCAAGAGGCTTGCCAAAATTGACATGATTTTCTAAGACATTTTGAAGTGTGAAGTGCATGAAGAGGCCTCCTGCCATTTTGAGATGAATTATGGTCTAATCTGGGCATTTAAATAAAAACAACGACAGAAAATCTCAGGATGCTTTTCAATTCTGTCTGCATCTTTTCCTGGCTAAGTGCTGGGAATATTAAAATGTAATTTAACTGCTTGCCAGATTTTGTTTGCAAAATCAAAGAGCCCATTACATTTTAAAATGTGGTGTCTGGGGAAAAGGTCGCCCTCAGTCTCTGGAAGCTGAATTTAAGATGTTGAAATAGGGGGCTGGCCCTGTGGCCAAGTGGTTAAGTTCGTGCGCTCCGCTGCAGGTGGCCCAGTGTTTCGTTGGTTCGAATCCTGGGTGCGGACATGGCACTGCTCATCAAACCTTGCTGAGGCAGCATCCCACATGCCACATCTAGAAGGACTCACAAGTAAAATATACAACTATGTACCGGGGGGCTTTGGGGAGAAAAAGGAAAAAAATAAAATCTTAAAAAAAAATGTTGAAATAGGTCTCAGAACCACCCTTTATTTTGATGGCAGTGGGAGGATTGGTCACAGGCTTCAGAACCATTGCACATGCTACAGGTCCAATTTCTTGCGGCAGGTGCCAAGCCCATGACCAGGTTGTGGAGAGAGGTTTCTGCAGCGATATCAGCTAAGGCAGGAACCACCCCACACTTGAAGAGGTTTCTACCTCCCTTCTCTGCCAGAGGAGACTCTCAAAGTCAAAGAGAGTCTGACATCACGGTGGTGGGTGGAAACCAAAAACCAAGAAGGGGGGGTTAGCCCCGTGGCCGAATGGTTAAGTTCACATGCTCTGCTTCAGCAGCCCAGGGCTTCACCAGTTCAGATCCTGGGAATGGATCTCATCAAGCCATGCTGAAGCAGCATCCACATAGCAGAAGCAGAAGGACCTACAACTAGAATATAAAACCATGTACTAGGGGAATTTTGGGAGAAGAAGAACAAAAAATTGGCAACAGATATTAGCTCAGGGCCAATCATTAAAAAAATAAATGAACAACACCAAAAAAAAAAAAAAAAACCAGAAAGGAGGACCCTACCCAGCATCAGAGAATAGAAGGTGAAAGATGAGTGAAGCTCTTCCTCAAGCTCCACATACCCAGGTGCATACCATTTGTTTAGTTGTGTCTTGAGGCATCTCAGGAATGTCAGGCTGCACTGGAGTGGCAGAGGTTCCCTTTCCTCTGTTTCCTGAGAAAGAAAGAAAAAATGGAAGGGTTAAGTTTGGTCTCTTCATTGTAACACTTACAGCCAGGCAAATAAAATGTTGAGGCCCTTCTATGTGTTTGGCACTGTGTTAGGCGATGGGGATATGGAGGTAGATCAGAAAGATCTGGTTCCTGCCCTGATGGAGCTGACAAAGGGGAGGTAGGAGCTAAACAATTACTCAAAATTATTATTTAATTACAAACTACCATAAACACAACAAAAGAAGATGTGAAAATATTTTGTTTTAGGGTAGGGGTGGGAGTGGTGGAGAACCAGAGGAGGCTTCTTGGAGGAAGTGACACTTAAACTGTGGATCCAAAGGGTGAATAGGAATTTCTAGGCAAAGGTGATGGTGGGTGTTCACAAGGAGCAGAGAGTTCCAGATAAGCAGAGACAAGAGCCTGTAGAACTGCCCTGAATCAGGAGGACTTGCACAGTTTGAGGAGTGGGCAGCAGCTTCCTCCCATGGCCCTACCTCTTAACAGAAAACCAGGCATTTCTGCCCCCTCTCTCCACACAGGTGTATGCCTCAAAGATCAGGCAAAACCTCTCTCTTCCACTTTCCCTCTCCTATCAATAGTCAGAGGGTCTGAATGGGATGAGGTTTGAACAGCATCTCTAACCCAGTACCCCCACAATTGGCTTCGGTTGTATTCATAGCATTTATCAATATTTACATTATTTTAAGTGAAGGAAAAGCTTTCTGTTTACTGCAGGTGAAAAAGGTCCAAGTTGCTCCGAGTCATAGAGTTTGAGAGTTAAGGGGATTCTAGAAACAGTATAGAGTATACAGGCAGGAAGATGAACTTTGGTGTCAGCCCTGAATGCTAATCTTGAGTCTTCCCTCTCCCAGCTGCAAGCTTTCAGATCCTAATTTTGCCAGTTGTGAAAGGGGAGAAAACCAGTGATTTACCGTAATGTTGTAGAGATACAAAATTACCTACCTAAAATACTTAACACAGGGAAGATGCTCAGAAAAAGGATTCATTGTTTGTTGTTGTGTCATTATTATCATAACACCTTAGGCAAGTCTAGTTTGCTTAATTGAACACTAATTACGATGGGCCAGGAATTGTCCTGGGCACTGTTCACATGCATCATCCCTGTTAGTATAAGATCTAGATCCTAGACCCTGTCCCAGGCCAGTTTCTCTGCACTTTTAAAAGTTTCTTTAGAAGAAAATACACACTAGTCTCCCTGGTCTCCTTTAAGCTTCCCTTTCTCCCCCCTAACATCTACAAGCGTGGAAACAGGTCATGGTTTGCACATGTAAAAATCATTTGAGAAATCTGAGGCAGAGCTGATGTTTTTTCTTTCTAACACAGTGGGAAGGATCATCTGTGTAGTCTGCCAGTTGAAGGTTTGTACTGGAGAAAATAAGCCAAGCTGGCTTCTAGAGATTTCCAGGTGTTGGAAGGGCCAGGTTTTACAATGCTTCCATGAGTCTGATGGTTACACATCCAGCCCTGCCATCAGCCCACCAATGACTAGAAACTAGTGGTCTTGAGCACTGGCTGCATATTAGACCCCGCTGGGGAGCTTTAAAAATTGCCAATGATTGGGCGTCACACCAGGCCAATTAAATAAGAGACTCAGGGTGAGAACCAAGCTCAGCACCTGTGAAGAATTCCCTCGGTAATCCTAAAGTGACACCAGGGTCGATAACAACTGATTTAAATAAAGGATTCTGGCCTCATTGGGTCCACTGAATGAAGCTTTGTGAGAATATATATATATATCAATATATATATTTGTGAGAATAATATATATCAAAGATCTGTACATGCCAGACATTTCCCACACATTTTCTTACTTGAAGAATAATGCTCTGTGGTAGAAAGCATCTCCATTTGACAGATAAGGTAACAGAGGCAATAAAGGCTTCAGTTCCCTGCTTAAGATTACAGAAGTGGGGTTAGGTCTTGGATTCTAACTCATTCATTCATTCAACAAACATTTGTTTAATGCTTACTACATGCTGGGCACTGTTTTAGGCACCACGATACAACAATGAGCAAGAGAGAATCTTCTCAGGGAGAGTGCGTTCCAGTGGTGAGGGCAAAGAGAGACATAAAATAATGTCAAATAGTGATAAATGCTATAAACACAACCAAAGCCAATTATGGGGGTAGATAGAAATGCAGTTGCTATTTTTGATAGGGAACTCACCAAAGGCCTCTCTGAAGTGACATTTAAATAGAGCCGTGAATAGAAAAACAAGGGAGAAAGCCAAGCAAATGTCTGAGGAAAGAGCATTCCAGGATAAAGCTCTGGGGAGAGCAAAGGCCTCAAGGGCGGGGTGTTTGGTGCATTCAAGCAACAGCTGAGAAGAGAGCCGAGCTAACCCAGGAGGAAAAGGGAAGAGAAGTGGGTCAAGTGTCATGCCATGTGATTTGAGTTGATTTTTTTTTTTTTTTGGCTTCCAGCATTTGTTCCTCCTCTGGTGATTACCCACTTCTACTGTTAGCAACTATATTTTGCTTTGTGGAGACCACTCCTCCCCCATCCCAGTGCTGTGGTTTGGTAGTATTAACCCCCAATTCCAACTCTAAACCTGGTCTCTGCTTAGTTGAAGACTAACGTGGTATCTCAATCACGATCTTGGTTCAAAGATGGGCATAAGACTCAATCTGAGCCTCAGAGGTGAGAGGAGACATCTGCTATAATTTCTTAGCTAGTAATGTTCTCTCCTTCCTAGAAGGACCTACCAAAAGAGGGAGCTGTACAGATATGATGACATAGCTGCCATGGCTATTTTGCTATTGCAGAGGAGTGCCCACCTGGAGAAGTTGGAGGACTACCACGTAGAGCCTAGAGATTATGCCAACACCAAGTAAAGCAGAACAGAGAGCCAGAATGAAAGCAGATCCTTGATTTTGACACCTGAATGGTTAGATCAACCCACACCTGTAAGGCTTGCTGCTGCCAGACTTTGCACTTACATAAAACAAAATCTCTTCATTGTCTATACCCACTGAGTTGGGTTTTCTGTCCCTTTGTATAAGTAGTTGTAAGTAAGAATTACTATAGCTATTTTTTTCCTTGATAAAAGGGAAGGCAAACTCTTAGCCATTTTTCTGCCAAATCTTGAGTTACAGGTCTTCAAGCAATGTTTGAGGGGATCAATGAGCCTCTGAGGCTACCTTCATTCCCTCCTAATTATCCCCCATCAGCAGCCATGCTATAGCCCTGCTCCATGATTGCTGCTTCTTCCTCTCCCTCACTCACAGGCCCCACAATGAAGAGATGCAAAGTTGGGCCCACACTTCCTTATTGTGAAATACCCCTTTAGACCTTAGACCATACCATGTTTGGTGGGCTCTAAATGTTTTGTATTTGTCTTCATGAGAATCCATAGCATTTCTTGGATCTGTGGCTTGAAGTCTTCTATCACTTTTGGAAATTTCTCAGACATAATTGTTTCAGATATTGCTTTAGCTCCGTTCTCTTCCTCCTGTCCTTCTGAAACATTGATTACATGTGTACTGGGTATTGTCAGCATTTCCTATATGTCTCATATACACTTCTTTTTGTATATTTCATTCTCTTTTTTCATTCATGCTTATTATTTTAAGTCTCCAAGTTTGTGGTAATTTGCTACAGCAGCCTTAGGAAATGAATACCCTCATTCTCAGTCGTCCAATCCTGGCATAACCAACCCACAATCCCCTGTTGTAAATTCCCTCTGTTTGAAATACCTGGTAATGTTTCTCTTTCTCCACTGAAACACAAAATGATATACCACCCCCCCACTCTAAACTCTCAGAACCTTGTATTTTGATCCCAAGGGGAATTAGTGAACAGTTCATGTGTAGTTGACACCAATGCATATTTTTTCACCTGTCATACTTAAAACTTGCTAAATGCTAAATATTTTGTGCAATTCATCCTTATCATTTCACTTAATATTACATCTTGGAAATCTTCCTGTATTGGGCCAACCATGTTATTTTACAGCTGAATACTTTTATCAATTGAATATACTGTAATTCAATTAAATGGTCCCTGAAGGATCGTTTTGCTGTTTTCATTTTTAAAAACACTTACCAAAAAAAATTCCTGCACTAAACTTATATGTAAATCTGAGAGGATTTTTTGTGAGATATCAGTAACATAAGTCCCTAGCTTTGGGATTCCTAGATCCAAGGGACTATGTGACTGAAATTCTAATGCATAATACCAACTCTAACTTCTTCTATAAGTGTACCTATCAAAGGGCTATCACCAGAGAATGCTTCATGATATAATAATATTTGGAGAAGTATGCCTTTTATGATCCAACTGGCCTAAAAGAACAGCCATCAAGGCAATCATCACTCCTAGTGTTTCTTCACTGGTGAGGCGTCTACATTTCTGGGAGTAATGAGATGAAACACAACAAAGAAACCACTGAAGCTAAGCAGCATAGTCAACAATAGTTCTGGGAAATGGGAGTGATCTCAAGGAACAAAATAACTGAACTCACCTGTAGGCAAGTCAGAGGAAGCTCTGCTCAATTACTCAAGAAAACTCTGTCATCTGTGCAAGGAAAGGAGCCATAAGATGGGTGAACCATATCATTGCACTGAAAGAATGTGCAATAAAGCTGGAAATTAAATTGATACTGAAGGAGCTTTTTGATACTTGTATCATTCAGGGTGCATGCAGGAAACAGAAACTACTTTAAGTATCTCCACTAGAAAGGGCTTTACTATAGGAAATTAGACGTCCACAGAATTATTGCAAGGGCTAGTAGAATGGAGTTTGGTGTCTGCTGCTAGACTCAGGCTCAGGGTCAGGCCTCAGCAGATGTAGTCCAGGGATGGGGGAACTGCAGGAAATTCTGGCTGATGTCTCCGTGCCCCTGACCATGAGGTTGGTGAGTAGGCAGTGCAAAGTGCCTTTTGGCCACTGGAAAAACTGATGCCTGCCAGGGCCTGGAGTTGCTACTAATGCAGGAAAATAAATATACGAAATGTCCCTGCTGCCCTTCACTACCCCTTCTGCCTTTCAAATCTCATGCAACTGCATTACATTGATGGAACTTAAATCAATTCTAGAACCGTGGCATCAAGGGAGTTTTGGAAACGTTCTTTTTAGCCCTCTCAAATATGGGAAGTACTGCAACACAAGAAAGAATGTACAAGGGGATGGAAATGGGTGTTGAGTGTAAATAGATGACATTTGGTGAAGTCCCCAAGCAGGAATTTCATTGAGCAATACTTGTGCATGTGACAATCAGGGAGTCACGTAATGCTTATGAGTACTTTAGGAATGCTTTGTTAGTGAAAATCACTTATACTTGCTTGTCCAGTATCCTTCCTCCATTTGTATATAAATACATTCTTCTCTGGGATCACGGACTACTGTCAATCTCCCATCCCCTCCCTTAGCCTATGCTGTGGCCACCTTGTTTAATTAACTCTATCACTTTCTCCACCCATCCTTCCCTCCCTTCTTCCCTTCCCCCCCACTCTCTATCTCTGTCTCTGTATCTCTCATTATTTTTTGGTTCTGGTTCTTCCTGAAGTTCTATTTTCCCTCAATTTTATATGTCATTCCATAGCCTTTAAAGATATTTCTTTTGCTTATGTTAACAAAAGGCAGTTTCTGTTTCTAGCAACCAGATAGCCACTGGTAAGAATTTCTATCTCCTTCTTACCTATCAAAAGTCAAGCAAGGGGGCCAGCCCCGTGGCTGAGTGGTTAGGTTAGCGTGCTCTGCTGCAAGTGGCCCAGTGTTTCATCAGTTCGGATCCTGGGCGCGGACATGGCGCCGCTCATCCAGCCACATTGAGGCGGCATCCCACATGCCACAACTGGAAGGACCCACAACTAAGAATATACAACTATGTACCGGGGGGCTTTGGGGAGAAAAAGGAAAAAATAAAATCTTTAAAAAAAAACAGTCAAGCAAGTTGTGAGATATATGTCCTGGGTTTTGCAGAGGAGTTCTAATGGCATATGATCTTATTCTCTTCAAATAAAAATGATTGTTAGATTTTTAACTAGTTTGCTTTGTTTATACCTCATAAAACTTTTCCAAAAATGATACCATAAATCAGAAAATATGGCGTCCTGAGCTTCATGTCACTTTGGACATATGAATAGGTAAGGCATAGGTATGCAGGGCCACAAGCTAGACAGCTGATGACCGTATCAGCTGCTGAAGGCCCAGGCAGGGAAGAGAAATTTGATGAAGCAGCACTCTCAAGAAACATTAATAATCCAATGAAGATCTGATATTAGCCCGAATCTGGAAATGAGCTATAGTAGAAGTAGCTCCTGCCTTCTACACTTTCTGTAATTTCTTTCCAGGCCTTCTTAGGAGAGACAGGCTTATGCCTATGACATCTTCTGATCCTCTGAGAAATGACAATAATGCAACAACAAAGTCCCAGATCCATTGATATTTCCACATTCATAACATTTATTTTTCAGAGCTGCTAGGAGTTACCAAATATGAGATAAAGCCTCTGGACAAAATGGCACCAGAAAACCTCTTTGCCCTTCCTGATTATGTGCTGATAGTAGGGGACCTGTGGATGGCCACTTTCTCACTGTGCTAACATGTTCTTCCCTCTGTGTGAGCGCATTCCTGATGTCTCCCTGTGATTCCAAATTTCCTCCTCTTACAAGAACCCCAGTCAGACAGGATTAGGGCTCCACCTTAATGGCCTCATGTAACTTAATCACCACTTTAAAGTCCTTGTCTCCAAATACAATCACCTTCCGAGGTGCTAAGTGTTAGGTCTTCAACATATGAATTTTGGGAGGATACAATTAAGCCCATAATGGTAACAAGGATTCAAAGAAGCCCAACTTTTGGTACAACTTACTTAAGGTCTCTGAACCTCAGTTTATTCATCTGTGAAGTGGGTATAGAACAACACAACTCCTGGGGCTATTGGGAGTATGAAAAGGGATGAGCCGTGTAGAATGTCTAGCCTGTGCCTGGGACATGTGAAGTGTGTGTGCATTAAAGCCTTATGCCCCTGAGTCAGGCAGTCATTTTGGTTACCGTTTAACTCAGCTGCTGGGATGCTCATTCAACAGCACCATCTTCCTCTGATTTTACCTTCTTGATCATGAAGCCTAAGTTGTTACCCAAAGCCAGTGCATTTCAGAGCCAGGATTTCCATCTAGGCCTGTGTGATTCCAGGCTCATGCTGCCTTTCTGCATGGATGGGGGCTGAAGGGGTAGGGGAGGTGCTAAACTGGCGAGGAGAAGTTACCTGCAGGCCCTGAGCTTCTTTGGATACAACCTGCCCCTAGAACTTAAAAGTCTCCCCATATTTGCATCTGTATCCCACACCTCTACTGGGTCCTAGAGGAGAGGGCAGTAGATACTGAGCTTCTCAAATCCAGGACTGTTTTCAGTACCAAGCCAAGGGTGGAGTCAGCTCTGGAACTCAGCAGTGTGCCTAAAGCCCCTGTGCCTCACCACCATCGTACAAGCTTCTGAGTTTCATAGGACTTGCAGGAGCACAGGTATAGAGTATCAAGAGCCAAGACTCCGAACACAAAGAGCCTGCATTTTACTCAGCCTTATCGATGAATTCATTTATCAGTTACATATTGGTTTTAGCCTCTCTCTGGTGCCTCAGTTTCCTCATTTGAAAGAAATAATACCTACCTCATGGGGGAATTGCAAGGATTCAAAGAGTTAACATTTAGAAAGCACTTAGAAGATTGCTTGGAATATAGGAAGCACTATATAATTGTTAGCTATTAATAATAAAAATAACGTTATTAGCAATATTATTATACTTACTCCATATGAATTCTCACCCCATACGAATTGTGGGCTTCTGGAGGAGAAGGTTAGCATGCCTGAGGCAAAGTCATCCGTTCCGTTCGAAGCCAGGGAACAAGCGGGTAAGGAAGATGACCCAGGATCGGACATCCGCAGACCTGGTGGACAGGCTGTGCCAGAGACCGAGGCAGGGTGGAATCCCAATGATCCTGGGGATGGAGGAAAGGGAGGATATTTTCGGGGTCTGCTTCTGAAAGCCATGAAAAGAGTAAGCTGGCCACCCATTAAATGGCCTAAATTCAGACAGGTCCAATAGGGCCCTGGGGAAAACCACATTGCCCCGCCCCACCCACCCCAACGACCCCCCCAACCCTCCCTCCCCCCTGCCCCCGCCCCGCCACACACATGCACTTTGTTCCAGAGGCCGCAGGACTGCCTCAGGCGATACACAAACTGGGACCTGGAGGCCCGGGGCAGTACAGTGATCCTGAATCCGTGTTTCAGATCTCAGAAGTGCTCCAGACACCCGTGGGAAACTCCAAAAGTTGGCGATCGGTCCTGCTACCAGTCCTGCACAGCTACGAGTGGCTGCACGGAGGGTGCTCCATAACCGGCTTGAAGCTGAGGATGCAAAGGAAGACAAGAAGATGAAAAGGCAGGCCGCCCTGCTCGCTGTGGCCCGCCAGTCTCCTCAAGGTATCCTGAGGGAGAGGGGGCATATGCCATGGGTGAGTAACCCCGGCCCCCACCAAGGGGCCAGGAGGCCACCCACAATGTCGGGGGCTAATCGGTGTGCGGACTGCCAAGAGGAAGGGCGTTGGTGGCAGGATTGTCCGAACCGTCCCCAGGGAGGGAAGGGATCGAAGAAGACCGAGCCGTGGCAGTTTCCCTTGACCACAGATGAGCTAAGTATGTTCAGCTTCTTGACCAGTAAGTGATATGATGTGTCTAAAGGGATGGCTCTGTTTTTTCTTCTTTGGATTCTTTACATTGGATGCATGGCTATCAGCCTCTCTGATAAACTATGGCGACAAGAAACGGACGCTTTTGAATGGGGCAAGCTGGACACCGTGGTGAAAGTTTAGCCCCCATGCTTCAAAGCAGTAGCTGCCACCTGCTTGTTAATCAAGAAAGCAAAAAAATTGGCTATAGACCTACCTATGAGGGTTTGGACTCTTACATCAATTCTCTAGTCTCCCAGTGACTGATGAGGCCTCTGGCTATCCCAAAATAGAATACTGCACTATCAAGATATGATGCTAGATTCCCTTCAGATTTCTTTAAAATCCTGTCATATCTTAAACTCTGCTGCCCTTTTACTTGATTCCAATGGGTCTTTAAGCCATGCTTGCCAAGAAGTGACCTCCAGCCACAGAGGTCTCCAGAGTGAATCATGGACGTTAAACATGGGCCAGAGATGCTTAAACTGTTAGAAGTGGTACAGGTCCCCCAGAAAGTAGCTGGGATACATGGTAAAGCCCTTCAAAGGACATAACGTGGCAGCTGCAGCTGCAAAAATGGCCACTCCATCAGGAGAGCTTCTCTAGTTACCATTAATTTCCACACTGCCCTCATGTGAACTGACACCTTCTGTGAACTTACTACAGATGAAGTGAGGGAAGCTACTACACAGCATTATCAGTGGTCCCCAATAGTCAAGGGCTGGAAGACAAACAAATGAGGGAAGGTTTATGTCCCCAAATAGCTTTAGTGTGCTCATGCCAACTTAACTCGCAAGGATTCAAACCACTTTGATTTTGGTAACACCGTGACCTCACAGAGACCACCTCTGACCTCATAGAGGCCCCTTCTGCCCTCACTGACAGACAGAGATCTCAGCTGACCTAACAGAGACATCCCCTGACACTTTAGACACTCCCCTTGACCACACAGAGACATCCCATGCCCACACAGAGACTTGTCTGACCACCCAGAGACCTCCACTGACCTCATAGTGAACCCCTCTTCCCTCAAAGTGAGGTCTCCTGATTTCACAGAGAACTCCCTGAACACACAAAGAACTCCCATGACCTCCAAGAAACCTCTAGTGACATTATAGAGACCCCCCTCTGACCTCACCGAGACCTGATATCACAGAGGCCAACCATTACCTCAACAAGATCCCCTACAACACAGTGAGAACTCCACTAATTTCATGGAAACCTCAAGTGACTCTCACCAGATCTAGGATCTCAGGGAAATGAAGAGAGGATGGTGGGTGCACCCGCCCCTCCCCAACTGACTGACAAATCCCATGGGTCTTATTGACTGTTAGCACTCTGGAAGCCCCACTCCATGGAGGGAAAACCCTTCTTTCTATCTACGCATGCACAGCAAAGGTGACTGGCCTCAGAAAGGCCCTTGGGCTTGCTGAGGGACAGGTCCTTGTGGCACTGAAAGTGTGGGGGAGCCCACTGGTGGTGGCCGGGTGCAGCTGCTGGTGAACTGGGATTCCCAACTTCTACAACTGTGTCTCACATCCCCTTCTCCCCTTCTGCTCAGGTCCCACTCCCATCCTTTGAAAATAGCTTTCTGCCCCTCTTTGCCCATCAGGAGCCAGGGGGCAGGGCAAGGCTATCCCTCCTGCATGCTGATCATCCGGGGCCTCCTTTATTGTTTGACAGAACAAGGCCTCCCATCAGGAAGGAACTTTTCAACACAGGGAGCAGTAAATGTTTGACAAGTCAACAGGGCTCAGGAATGCTAGCCAAAGGAGTTTGGCCACACTAGGCATGCCACGCCCCCTGCGGAAATAGTGGGGAAATTGGCAGGCCTGCCCTTCCAGGGGCAGGCACCTCCCTTCACTCTGGAGTCACTAAAGCCATGCCCTCCTGCTGCCCAGAGCTCTACTCTTGAGAGAAATCCATGACTAAGGTCCAAGGCAGGCCTTCCCCTGGCCATCTCCCTGGGTGCACTGTGGCAGGGCACAGGGAGAGGTGTATCCTCTGGAGGAGCCTGCTTTGTCTGAAGGAGGCCAGCCATTCCAGCTTCCTGGGATGAGTCTCTGTCTGGGGTCTAGGATGGGGAAAAGGGCCCTGAGACCTGAAAGTACCCTGGCAGTTGTCATCAGCCTGGTTGGAGCAGGAGGCTGCCAGGCAGCTAGTGTGCCCAAACTGTGTCTCAGCCCCTCCACATTCTGGCACCCCCCAGCCCAGGCCGGGCTCCCGAGGGAGGATGATGAACTTGGCAGCAGCCGGTGCAAGGGCACCAGCAGTGGGGGTGGTGTCCCACAGCCTCCTGGGATGCATTGGGTGGGGTGGCGCCCCCTGTGGTGTGGCATGTGGAGTGGGCTGACTCTGGTCACCTCTGGGGCAGGGATCCACCTCAGCTCAACAGAGGCAAATACAACAAATGACACTTGGAGAGGAGGTCAGGGATCTTCATGCCCCTGCCTCAGGGTAATTCCTCTTGCCCAACGACTCCTATCAGACCCAATCCCAACATACCCAGGTCCAGATTTGAGACCACAGTGGTGAACTTGGAACCTACTTCTTACTTCCCTGTCCAGCCTACTGTGGTGGTGTTCTTGGTGGTTGGGGAAATGGGCACTGGCGGTGGCTGCAGTGGTAAAGGCCATGGTGGCAGCTGCTTCCCAGACATCTGGCATCTTGGGGACCCGAGGAGTGCATCATTGGTGTACCCACACCCTCCCCAGCCCCCCATCTCTCCCATCTGTCCTAGTGACTCTCACCACTCCAGGAGCCCTGCTTTCCTCACTTACAGCCATCTCTTTGACTGCACTTGTTTAAATTACATGACCTTGAAACCTCCCTCCATAAGCTATTCAGATCAAAATCCTCCCTGGAACCTTCTGAGTTGGCTGAGAACAGTTCAGCAAAGTCCACAACATTCTCCAAAGTTAGAGGCAAGATTTTCATCTTGAACTTCCTGGACACACCCCTGGGCTCCTAAGCAGGCTTCATCTGACCTTAATTATGGATTTCAGGCCATCCCCTTCTGTCTTTTTGAATCTGGTCTGCCTACCAGTATTTCATGTTCTGGAGAATATCTTGGGTATTTTCCAGGTGAAACTTCAGTGTTTCCTCATGGCTTTGCTGCCTCAGTTGGTCCAACAGCTTACAGAGGTGGGCCTCCTGGGCCCACGTGACTTCACATATGTTAAGTCACTGTGAACCTGTGAGTGAAAACATCTCACACTAGTTCTGTTCAATGGGTTCTTCCCCAATGTGAGATTTCTGCTTATTGGAGGAGCTAAGAGGCACTTAAAAGACTGCCCACAGACGTTCATTTGTTCTTTTCTCTATGTATGAATTCTAGGCTAATCAGTCAGTCATAGTTCCTGGTTAAAAACCTTCCTCATGTAAGTTACATATGCACGGTGTGTTACTCTCTTGCATGCATTGAGATTTCTTCTTCTTTTGTTTTTTGTTTTTTTGAGGAAGATTAGCCCTGAGCTAACATCTGCTGCCAATCCTCTTTTTGCTAAGGAAGACTGGCCTTGAGCTAACATCTGTGTCCATCTTCCTCTACTTTATATGTGGGACGTCTGCCATAGAATGGCCTGCCAAGTGGTCCCATGTCTGCACTGGGGATCCAAACTCGTGAAGCCTGGGCCACTGAAGTGGAACGTGTGAACTTAACTGTTGTGCCACTGGACCAGCCCAGAGATTTCCTCTTTATAACACCTCAACTGTACAGTTGGTTAATTTTGTAACTTCATTGTGTTTCATAGACTAGGTATTTGAGCCGTGTTTATACAATTGTCCTTTTATAAGAACTCAGGTTGTAGCTCTGAGCTCAGGTCAATATCTTTCCTAAATTAAAATTATGCAAAACTTTCTGCTGGGATGGCACTTACTCCCAACTCAAATTATAGTCCCGTTATTGTGCTTTACTAGTAATCATCCCATTCCCAGGCCTCTAATGTAGGGGACCAGGGTTCAACCCAAGAAACTTACCATCACTGTGCAGTTAGATGGATCCTTCCTGCAGATATCTGGTATAGGTACCATTTCTTGGTTTTAAAGGTTACTTCTCCTGCCTAAAGTCAATTAAAAAATAAATTTCTCAAGAGGCATTAGGGAACCAAAGTGTTGTACAGCATGCAAGGCAAATATTGACCCTTACACAGGGCAAGAATGTGAAATGGAGCAATGCACTAGTGTCTAGAAACATGTTTTAGGGCACTGTCAATTACAAAATGTTTTCAAGATTGAAGAGAAAACTAAGACGGATTTTGGTAAGGTTATGAGAGAAGAAATCATCAAGGGGAAGGGATGAGGGCAAAGTTCACAATATGAAACTTTCAATCCAAAGAGGACATAAACTATGAATAAAAGACATTGATAAATGCTAGGAATAATGACAACATTGAGAATTTTTCCCCACTGGATTCCCATACTTTCCTGAAAAGACCATGGACTTAAGGAAATCTGCAGTTGGCATTACCAAGGTCCTGATCCCTCACTGACTAGGCTTTTCCTCATAGTGAACACACATGCCTGGAGCTTACCCAGCCTCAGGCCTTGTGGGAATCCCCTTTCTTCCCTCCACAACTCCTCTCCTTGCTCCAATGGGAAATTGTGTCTTATTTGCAGAGCTGCCACCCTGTTCATGGGGAAAAGCCACTTGAATTTTGAACTGTGTTTTAAGAACCATACATATTCCTCAAGTAAAGGACAGGATCTCAATGAACAACTAAGTGAGCATTGAAGAAAACCTTGTAAGTCCTTGAGCAGAGCAGGAGGAACACCGTGACACCAAGCCAAAAGCATTGAGGAACTCGTGGATGTGCACGAGCAAGCTCACAGAGTAAAGATTCCCAGTGTTTTCAACAAATGAGGAATTAAATGTTTCTAGTTAATCCAGAATAACCTAAATTTATGTTGCCTGGTGTTTTTTTCTACTGTGGCCTCAAACTTTGGGCTTACTGCTTAGAACAGAATAATTACTTAGGAACTGTTTAATCTTATTTTTTAGTTATTAAAAAAAATCCATTGAGTTTTCAGCACTGTTCTGGGTGCTGGCAATAGAGCAGCAACAAAGACATAAAATTGTGGTCAAGAAGACTATATTCTAGTGAAGGGGCAAACTACATGTCATTAAATCAATAAACAGAATTACCTTCTCGTAGTTGTGTTATGAAAGAATAAAAATGAGAGCTGAGGGGAGCATGATATGTGGAAACTTCTCTGGATACTTGTTGAGTAAATAAATCCTTATTGACAGACTCAACAACAGAGAGAAGATGAATGATGTTCTCCAGCATCACATCTCTGTATAGCTTTTGCCAGGATGCGCCCACCAAGGCCTATTCTTCCTGGGTGAAGCCCAGAACCACATCCATGAAGGTCGCTGATTCCTAAAACATTGTGGACATTCTGGTTCAGACAGGGACATCTCTACCAGAGTCCAGGGGCAGAAAGTTGACATGATAGAGTTGGGGAAATGAGGCTGTAGGTATAGAAAGCTCAAGTCCTCTTTGGGGTTCTAGCCAAACGCTTCCCTGTGCTGATCTGGCATGTGTTATTCTTGCATAACCGCAAACGTATATACAGTCTGTACACAGCCTTAATACATACTAGCTTCATTATTAAGGAATATCACATGATGTGCAATGTGAAATAAACTGGACATTTCCCAAAAATATGGTAAATCTCATTTACAGACTGGCGCGTTTAATACAGTTTATTGGTTGTCAACTTAAGAATACATAACTAGATTCTCCTCACCAATTTAAAGTGAATCACAGACTCATCACATAGCAGGCAATATCAATTGCCTGTGACATATAACTGTGATTATGTGTAAACATTTCCCCTATAGGAACCTTACCTTTCTCCTTTGTGAAATGGTTTAACAACCTCTTACAAATGTTGACCGATCCAATGAGCTAATTTGCAAAGCACTTCTTTTGCATCAAACACTCAATACACATAAGTAATAAGTATGTTATTTGAATGAAGCCATGCTGACCATTCTGCAGAATGGAACAGATTTAGAGAACACGGATCGGCAGGTGCAGCCTCTGTCTCTTATCTGTACACATTCCCTGTGTTCACTACAAGGTAGAAGGACAGATGGTCCAGAAACACAACCCAACGTTCCCTGATACTTCTATACAGAAGGATGGCCCTAGCCTGCCCCACCTACAGTGAGGTTTCCATTGTCAATTTTCTCTGGGACCTCCAAGCATCTGTTATCATTTAGTTTAGTCCTATGCATCTGATAACAGGTAACAGAAGCCTCTCAATTGTATATGGTCACTCCAGGAGACCCCAAATGGCCACAGAACCCTCCACCCCATCCCCCACCCTGCCCCTCATCCCCTGCCTGCTGAGCTGTGCTCACCCCACCCCAGCTCTGACCCCCTCAAAGTGAGTCCGACCCACCTGAAGAGTCCACAGCCGCCCCATAGAGACAGCAGGCGAGCCTGAGACGAAGTCTGAGAAGTCTGAGCGTGACAGTGGTGCCTGCCATAAGACTTGGACGCCTGTGGCGTCAGGAACGCCCCCTTCACGCCTCACCCAGGCTGAAAGCCCCACCCCAAAGATTCAGGGCAAGCGCAAATTGCAGCAGCAGGCCCACTGCTCCATGGCCTGAGGGCTGAAAGGAGTCGCAGTCACTCCTGCTTACAGCTCTTAGGAAAGCACCGATGTATCCACCCTTTCCTCCATCATGCCCGTCGCCACGCATATCACGCTCTGCGCTCCTTCACAGCCCTCCCCTCACGCCCCTCCCCACGCCCACCACGCTCTGCGCTCCTTCACGGCCCTCCCCTTCCTCCTTCATGACCCTCCCCTTCCTCCTGGCGTCCTCCACACTCTGACCCTGCAGCCATGCTGCCGGGCTAAAGCGGGTTTAATTAATGGCGCCTGAGGCCAGCTCCTGAGGGCTCCTGAGGCAGCTTGAAACCCAGCAAAAGCTCCCTGGCTGATAAAAGTTCAGTGGCTAAAATGGAAATACTGGGACCCGGGTAGGTGGAACTTGCATTTTCAAAGCCACCTTTCCCTCCATCCCCTCCATCTGGTCGGGCTGCTGGAACCCTCACAGTGGAGAACTCCCGGCTGAGGGGTCTACACTTTGGTCATGCCTCATAGAAGAACAGCCCCAGCCATAGTATTAAAAGGAGGAAACATCACAGCGGACAGCTCTAATTCCTGCACTATAGACAGGAAACGCAGAAGCCCAGTAAGTGACCCCCTAAGCCCCTTCTCTGAGGCCCCACTCAGTGGGTCCACAGGACCTCCTTACCCACCATGGGCCTCTTGGCCTAGTTAACACAGGCAACAGGACCAGAAGTTCCCAGTGTTTTTTCCCAAAATGTTAGTGTGGTTTTATCTAGGTCACTGTATTTTGGGGTCTCTTTGTTAGAACAGCTTAACCTACACCTTAGCTAATATACCCTTCCCCAGGTCATCTGACTGATAAATCAGATGGAAATCTTCATGGTTACACAACATTGACCGTGTTCCAGATGCTTGTCACTTTCAATTTCACTGTTAGGTAGTACTTATTAGAAGTTTTTGGGTGAAAAGTAAAATTCACAGAGCCCAGCGTATGAAGAGTGTGCTGTTAAATGATTCCTCCAGAATCTCCAGATGTTCTTTTTGGATTAAGACAGGCCATCAGAGAATTGCACACCTGGGCTGTCTTGATCTGGTTCCTTGGAGAATTGCTCTGTGGATCTGAGCCTTGGCCCCGCGCCATCGGCCCACACTGAGGAGTGCCGCAAACAACCCCGTGAGCCCCACTGCTTCCTTGCCTGGAGGATGTGATTGAGGATGTGGTTTTCTGCCCTTTGTGTGGACCCAAGAAAGAAGTTTCTTTCAGACCTTGTACCAGGAATAATCGTGCTTCTCCTGAGCAACTGGCTTGTTTTGTTTTTGTGAACACTCTAAATTGTGTAACTGTCTGTGTCTTTCAAAGCCATCTAAAATCCTTTGGGAACAAGACAGGGTATAAAATAAAGCTATTCAGAGTTTAGACCAAGCTCCCTATTTAATGCATTATATTCCTTTTGGAAAAGTCGCTTCATTTGGCTGACTTTCTTTGCTCGTAAGTTAGAGATAATGAGTTCTTCCTGTGAACAGAGTGTAAATTAATATTTTTAAAGCACTCAGAGTTCCCTCAATGCAAGTTATTATGGAAACTAACACTAATATTTAATTTCTTTACATCTCTGCTATTTTGTAATTCCCTCTCTTTTTATGTCATTCCTGAACTTTGCTTGCTCATTCATTTACTTGGCACATTTGAGGATGTAACAGTGCACCAAACACCCTGGAAGGATACAGATTAAAAAGTCTGGATTGTGCTTTCCAGTAGCATGAAGAGTTGAGGGTGTGTTTTCCACTAAATTAGAGATTTAAATAACAAGAAAACAATAAATGAATAAGTAAATAAATATCTTAATTATAAAATTCTGTGGTTGCAGTGAAGAAAAGAAATAGGGAACAGTGGGAAAGGATGACAGTTCTAGAGGTGGAGATGGAAGGTGCCTGTAAGAAGGCAACTTTCAAGCAAAGCCCTGGAGAATAAAAAGGAACAACTGTGCTAAGAGCTGAGGAAATAAGTCTTAAGGCATGAGAGGGTTTGGCAGGGTGATGGATCTGAAAACAGACAGTGGCATGACAGTAAGCAAGGACAAAGGAGGAGTTTGGAGAGAAGGTCAGGGACCAGGCCATTTAGGGCCTTAAAGGTCAGAGCATGGGGCCTGTATCTTCTCTTACCTTCCATAGGATGCCTCTTGAAGCACTTTATGGGCCAGAGTGATGTGGTATGAGTGAGGTTTTAAGGAGATAATATTGCTTGTATCTCTAGTGTGAGATAATCTCACGTAATAAGGGAAATGTTGAGGCGAGGTAAGCACTGAGGGTAGGATAGGGGAACACAGAGGAGGTGTCCTCTGGGAGTTCTCAATTTGGTTGTTGAGCAAGACTTCCTGAAGTATATGGTGGCTGAGCTGAGATTGGAGAAATGAGTAAGAGTTCGCCAAGGGAAGGGAAGTAAGGGTGAACTAGACAGTGAGCTACATGACTGAATGTACAGTGATATGTGACAGCACGGTAAGGATGCTGCTGTATTGAAGCATCAAGTAAAACAGAGTATGAGGGGAGATGAAGCTGGAGAGGAGGCTAAAGATTGGACCATGGAGAAGCTTGAGTGTCTAATACTTTCTTCCCCATTCCATGGCTGGCAGGTGGGAGGGAGCTGGGTCCCATCTCCTAACATTTTTATGAGAATTATTTGCGAAAATAATTGCTGCAACCTCTTAAATAAAAGCTTACTTCCCCCCATACTTTCTTTGAAATAAGACCCCTTGGAGTACAGGTGGCCATGAGCAACTCTTCTGCAACCTGAGATGGAGCAGTTGGGAGAAGGTTACTCATCTTCACCTTTGCCTGTACCTTGTCACCTCCTATCACCACCTCCTCCTTTCCCTGGCTCTTGTCATCTCCAGACCTCTGCAGGGGGAGTTGCTGGTGGGTGCCCATCCCACTTCCTAATGAATGTAGGTGTGCTTAGTAAAATGCTGACAGATATGACGTGTTATGATAAGTGCTAATGGCACTAGATTTAGAGTCAGGGGCTGGTCCTAGGCCTTCTGCTTAGTAGGTGAGTGACCTGAGCAGGTCACTTGATTCCTGGGAGCTATTTCCTCACATATATATAAAGGGGGATGTATCTACCTCCCTGAGTTGTTGTGAGGATTAAATGAAAAATTGAATATATGCAAAGTGCTTACACAGTGCCTGCTTAGTAAACTATAGGTGTTATTGTTGTCCATAGTAGGGAAATACTAATCAAAAGGGAAAGCAGACTCAAAGTTCTTTTCTGAACACTGATCATGGAAGACTAGGAAATGGAGAAGCTACTGAAAAAAAATAAGGTAATTGACCTTGGCTAAATCACTTAACTCGTTTCCTCATCCAAACTGTGGGGGTTACAATTTCCCTTTTGTGTAATGTATTGGATATTTATAAGGAATAGATGTTATTATAGATGCAAAAATTTTTTGGAAACTGAGTATTTTCTTGTTTTGCTTACAACGTTAATCTGGATCCTCCAAGAGATGACAAGGATTTTGGCGGGGAAATATTTCAGAGAGAAATTGTGGTGGAAGTTAGAGAAGCTGGCAGGGCTGTCAGACTGTGATGGAGGTCTGACTTGAGGAAAGGAAAGTTTGGCAAGGGGGGACAACCTTGAACCAAAGTCAACCAATAGAGGAATCCTGCAGCTCACATCTTTCAGGGAGAAGGCAGCCAAGCTATCCCTGCTGAGCTCAGTAATGGGCTGGGAAGAGCTTGTGGGAGGCGTGGCCTCAGCACAAAGAAGTGATGGATTTCAGAGCAGCAGCTGGGGCCATTGGTCAGTTCTGCTCCCTGTAGCTGGTATGATCTTGTGGCCACCACATTTACTATGATGAAGAATCTATTTTCTTACCAGGAGAATATATCATTTTGCAACTAAGACTATTTATTCTGATCCCCCTTCATATGTAAGAGAACTCATCCCGGCAAGTCCACTGCAGCCATTCTTCCAGTGAAGGTCAACAAATAGTGTGCAGTGCTCTGATAATGAGCTAAAGGAACTTGTGGGCATGGGCACTGCTTTTATCTTAAGTGCGTTCTTGAAAGAGCTAATGGGGAAGGTGTTAGTGTTCTCTCTTAGAGCTGGTACTTTTTCTTTCTTGATACAAAATAGCATTTATTAATAATTTCCTCTGTATCCACTGACTTTTTTTATCCAATGAGCCACCCTATGCCTTTCGATTGGAGCATTTAGTCCATTGACATTTAAAGTAGCTATTGATAAGAATGTA
Source organism: Equus przewalskii (assembly GCF_037783145.1). Classification (NCBI taxonomy): domain Eukaryota; kingdom Metazoa; phylum Chordata; class Mammalia; order Perissodactyla; family Equidae; genus Equus; species Equus przewalskii. Next base: position 16,810,898 of record NC_091841.1, read on the forward strand.
CTTATTGCCATTTCGTTGCTTTTTTTTCTGGGTGTTTTAGTAATTCTTCTCAGTTCCTTTCTTCTCTTGCTCTCTTCCCTTATAGTTTGATGGCTTTCTTTAGTATTATGTTTGGGTTCCTTTCTATTAATTATTCGTGTATTATAGGTTTCTGGTTTGTCATTAGCACGAGGTTCATATATTATAGTCTACATGTATCATGGTCAATATTGAGTTGCTGGTCTCTTTAGTTTGACCTCTTACTGAAAGCTCTACTCTTTTGTGTGTGTGTGTGAGGAAGATTAGCCCTGAGCTAACATCTGCCGTCAATCCTCCTCTCTTTTTCTGAGGAAGTCTGGCCCTGAGCTAACATCCATGCCCATCTTCCTCTACTTTATATGTGGGACGCCTGCCACAACATGGCTTGACAAGCGGTGCATGGGTCCACACTTGGGATCTGAACTGGCAAACCCCGGGCCACTGAAGCAGAACATGTGAACTTAACCACTGCACCACTGGGCTGGCCCTAAAAGCTCTACTCTTTTACTCCCCTCATCCCACATTTTCTGTTTTTGATATCATATCTAACCTCTTTTTTTCTGCATGTGTATCCATTACCCTCTTATCATGGAAATAGATAATTTTAATACTTTTGTCTTTTGACCTTCATATTAGCTGCTACATTTATTGTATATTTGCCTTTACCAGTGATTTTATTGGTTTTTAAAAAGTAATTTTCTTATTCCTATTTGTGGTCTTATCTTTTCCACTCAAGCAAGTCCCTTTAGCATTTCTTGTAAAGCTAGTTTCTTGGTGATAAACTCCTTTAGTTTTTGCTTGTCTGGGAAACTATCTTTCCTTCCATTCTGAGTGATAAGCTTGCTGGGTAGAGTATTATGGCTGTAGGATTTTCCTTTCAGCACTTTAAATATATCGTGCCACTCCCTTCTAGCCTGTAAAGTTTCTGCTGAGAAGTCAGCAGATAGCATTATGGGGTTTCCTCTGTATGTAACTTGTTGCCCTTCTCTTGTGGCTTTTAGGATTCTCTCTCATCTTTAATTCTTGACCTTTCAATTATAATGTGTCTTGGTGTGGGCCTCCTTGGGTTTCTCTTATTTGGTGCTCTCTGTGCTTCCTGTACTTGGATGTCTGTTTCCTTCCTTAGGTTAGGAAAGTTTTCAGCTATGATTTCTTCAAATAGATTCTCTGCACCTTTGTCTCTCTCTTCTCCTCCTGGGACACCTATAACACAGATATTAGTATGCTAGATGTTGTCCCAGAGGTCCCTTAGACTGCCCTCACTCTTTTTAAATTTTTTTCTTTTATCTGTTCAGCTTGTGTGATTTCCTCTAGTCTTTCATCCATCTTGCTGATCCATTCTTCTGTATCTACTCTGCTATTGAGTCCCTCTAGTGAAGGTTTCATTTCTAGTATTGTATTCTTCATTTCTGATTGATTCTTTTTGAAATTAAATTATTATTTTTTTAAAAGATTTTTTTTCCTTTTTCTCCCCAAAGCCCCCTGGTACATAGTTGTATATCCTTCAATGTGGGTCCTTCTAGTTGTGGCATGGGGGACGCTGCCTCAGCGTGGTTTGATGAGCAGTGCCATGTCCACACCCAGGATTTGAACCAACGAAACACTGGGCCGCCTGCAGAGGAGCGTGCGAACTTAACGACTCGGCCACGGGGCCAGCCCCCGATTGGTTCTTTTTTATATTTTCCAATTCTTTGTTGATGTTCTCACTGAGTTCTTCTCCCAAGATCAACAAGCATCCTTATGACTCTTTGTTTGAACTCTTTGTCACGTAGATAGTTTATTTCTGTTTCATTTAGTACTTTTTCTGGGGTTTTATCCTGTTTCCTTACTTGGAATGTATTCCTTTATCTCCTCATTTTGCCTCTTTCTCTGTGCTTATATCTATGTATCATGTATGCCAGCTACATCTCCTGATCTTGGAGAGGTGGGCTTATATAAGAGATGCCTTATGAGGTCCAGCAGTTTGCTTCCCTCTCATCACCAGTTCCAAATGTTCCAGGAGTATCCCCTGTGTGTGCTATATGTGCCCTTCTGTTCGTGTTGCTCTTGCTGCAGGTGCCTGGGGAGGCTAGGCTTAAGGTTACTCCCAGCTGGCCGTGAAGCATCTCTGCTAGAAGGTGGTCTTTTTCTCTCCAGAAAGGAATTTCTGCCTCTTCCACCTCAGTCAGCCCTGTCCCTTTTTGTGGGGGTTCTTTTAATCCAGTTTTCAGTTCTCTCTTAGGGTTAATTTTTCCAAGGGTAGTTGTAGATTTGTTGTGTCCACGGGAGGAGGTGAGTTCAGAGTCTGCCTACACCACCATCTTGACCTAAAGTGGTAACTTTGAGTAAAATTGGGCTGGGAAGTCCTTTCAGGCTGCATCTCAGAGTGCTGTAGTCCTGTATCTGGGATGATTCCTTGCCAACATCCATGTACAAACATGCCCTAATGTGTGTTAAACAGACAGACCTCCTTTGACCCCAGATTCCTCTCCATTTCCCATTCTGTTTCTCTGCTCCATTCAAGCTGCCTCTCCTCAGGTTCTCTCCTGAACCAATTCAGGAGTTTTCTCCACACCACTTCACTGAAATGGCTTTTTCCAGGTCACCAATGATTTCCATTTTGCTAAATTCAAGGTTAAGTTTTTGCTCTCATCTCACTCAACCTTTCAGCTGCATTTGACACAGATTATACAATTGAACACTCCTCCTTCTTGAAACACTTTCCTCTGGATTTCCAGACACCCCTTCTCTCCTGGATTCCCTCCCCCTATCTCTCCCTCCTCCTGCTCCTGCTCCTCCACCACATCTCCAGTAATACTCCCTTCTCGTTCCTGTGTGCTCTCTCTTCTCAGAGGAGTAAATATTTTTCCTATTATCTTAGTGGCTACCCTACTTTATCAAGGTCTAACATTAATTAGTATGTATACCTTCTTCCCAGAGAGTGCAAGAATCCCATTTACCTCTTTCTGACTTCTAGATTATTATTGTTGTGTGCTTAAATTATCATATAACTATAAAACTATAAATGTAATATATGAAAATATATATTTGAAGCCTATCACATTTTATCTTTGTTTTATAGATTATTTATTTGGAGCTACCCACATATTTATTAATTTTGCTGTTCTTACGTTGTTCCTACTTCTCCATCATGAGATTTCCTCCCTTTCTCTCAAAAAATATCCTTCACTATTATCCTTCAGTTTGATATTTTAGGGGAGCAAGAAATTTTCCTCTTTCCTCTTGGTTCTTCTGGCTGGTCTAAGAATTAAATTGACATGAGAAAGAATAACAGGAGAAAATCAAAGAAAGTTAAGAACGTGTATACATGGGAGAAGCCCAGGAAAACTGAGTAATTCCCCAAAATGGCTGGAGCCACCACCTGAAATACCTTAAATACTTCAGCTGAAGACAAAAGAGGGTTTTGAGGGTAGTGGCTTGAGACTTCAAAGAGGAGGGAGGCAATTCACTAAGAGAAGGAAAAGTAAGTGTTTGGTCAACAAATGTTTGTCATGTTTGGCAGAGAGTGTGGGACATGAGGAGGGTTTTGATCAAATGGGCCTTGCTAGGCTCCTCCCTGTCTGCCACACCTAATACATATTACACTATAGTTATCTATGGTGAGAGCTCCTTCCTGGAACAGGCCTTCTATCTTAAATTCCTTTAGGAAGTTAGGAGGAAAGTCAAAGGATCTTCTTGGTCTTTTGTTCTTAAAAATAATCAAGCCAAGGGGCTGGCCCCGTGGCCAAGTGGTTAAGTTCACACGCTCCGCTGCAGGCGGCTCAGTGTTTCATTGGTTTGAATCCTGGGTGCGGACATGGCACTGGTCATCAAACCACGCTGAGGCAGCATCCCACATGCCACAACTAGAAGGACCCACAATGAAGAATATACCACTATGTACCGGAGGCTTTGGGGAGAAAAAGGAAAAAAATTAAAAAATCTTTAAAAAAATAATCAAGCCACAAATACACATTTTGGGGTAGCAAATTCTGCTCCCCGACAACACATTAATGATAAATTTCAGTTTTTGTTTTTCTAGAAATGTTTTCATTTTCTGTTATTTTCCAAAAGATATTTTTGTTTTCTTTACAGTTCTTGGGTTTGTCATTGTATTGTTTCAGCACATTAAAGCTATTTTTTTCCCACTGTGATCCAGCTTCCATTTTTGCTGTTGAAAAATGAGATATCGGTTGAATTTGTTCTTTCTCTCTTTCCTTATTTCCTCCTCTCCTTCCTGTTTTTGCCCCCTCCTGACTGCTTTCAGGTTTTCTCTTTGTCTTTTCATTCCTCTCTTTTTTGTGATTTTATTATACTCACTGTAGATGTGGAATTTGTTTTGTGTTGTGCTTGTGATCCACTGAGCTTATTGTCTCTATGGAGTAGTCATTCCTCAGTTTAAAAATGCTTAGTCATTTTCAGTTCAATATTGCTGCTGCCCATGTGTCCCTTTAACCTGTGGTAATAGCTGAATGCATTTTAGAATTATTTCTATTTCATTCTCATGGTCTCTCTCTCTCTTCTTCAAAATTTTGTCTCTTTGGACTTTATTCTGGATTTCTTTCCAACCATTTATCCTGCTTATTAGTTTTTCCTTAGCTGTTTCTAAGATGTGTACTTTCAAACACATCAGTTGAGTTCTTAATATTATTTTACTTGTCAGTTTTAGAATTTTTATTTTCCTTTCTCCAAATTTACTTTGTCGTTTTTAAAGTTTATGTTCCACTTCTCCACCAGAATTTTTTTTTTAAGATTTTATTTTTTTCCTTTTTCTCCCCAAAGCCCCCTGGTACATTGTTGTATATTATTTGTTGTGAGGCCTTCTGGTTGTGGCATGTGGGATGCTGCCTCAACATGGTTTGATGACCCGTGCCATGTCCGGGCCCAGGATTCAAACCAACGAAACACTGGGCCACCTGCAGCAGAGCACGTGAACTTAACCTCTCGGCCACGGGGCCAGGCCCTCCAACAGAATATTTAAACTTGTCTTTTATCCTCCTGAATCTTGTAACACAATTATATAAAGATAGTGTCAGGAGATCAGCTGGGCTGAGAGAGAGACAGCTGAACGGCCAGGTGTCAGAGTGACTGATTAAAAAAACAAACCCAAAATGAAGGAGTTAAGCCTTTAATCACTTACTGTGATGGTATAAGCAAGAAACTAGAACTGGAATTTTAGTCTCCTCCTATTTAATTTTCTCCCATGGAATGGCTCACTGGTTGAGGGTCATGTGGATCAGCACAGATATGGGGGTCATCTCACTGTTTGGAGAGCCCCAGACAAAAGGCTTCATTTTTTTTCTCTGGATGCTGGGGGCTAGGAGGGATGAGGTAGGAGTGGAGAAGTGTGGAGTACTGAGTCAGAGAGGGAAAAAGTGTCTTCAGGTTTTTCCTCTTCCCTTCATAGGAAATGTCTAGCAGAGGTGCCTGAGGAAGAACCCTGTTGGTGGCCTCAGAGAAAGAGACGTGGGAATGGAGGTGCCAAGGCTAAGAATGCAAATATGGGAAGTGCTGCGTGTTCATGAAGCACCGTGTTGAGTGCTCCCCTAGCACTTTGCTGAGTGCTCCACAGGCAGGTAGTCTGCTGAATGCTGACCAGGTACTTTGCTGAGTGCTCACCTGACAGGCAATATCCTGAGTCCTCACCAGATAGGAACTGTGCTGACTGCTCACCAGCCTCTTTGCACAATGCTCACAGTGTAGGTACTATGCTGAGTACTCACCTGGCTGTCACTGTGCTGAATGCTCACCAGGCAGACACTGTGCTTATCACTCACCTGGCGTGAGCTTTGTGAATGTTCACCAGGCACTGTGCTGAGAGCTCACCATGCAGGCATTGTGCTGAGTGCTCACCAGGAAGGCACTAGGCTGAGTGAGCACCATGCACAGTGCTGAGTTCTCACAGGTGTCAATGAAAATAATCCATAACCAATCTATAAGTGAAAATTTGGGTGAGCTTATTCTGAGCTAAAATGTGAGGACCATGGCCTGGGCCCTTTCTTCCCAAAGGAAGAAAGGGCACCAAAGAAGTGGGGTGCACAGAGTGGTTATATACCCCCAAACAGGATGTTTCCCACAGGATTGAAATGCCCTTTTACAACAGTCGTGAGACTGCTCTGTCGGCACGGTGATTGATGGAAACAGCAGGTAGGTCTGCTGTCTCAGTGAACACAGCAGGGTGGCAGGTCTGCTGTCTCGAGCTGGGTGGTCACAGGTGAGCCGGGTGGTCAAAGGTGAGCACAGCAATCAGTTCCTAGCCTACGGAAAGATGCTTATCCCTAAGGAAATGCCAATGTGGGGGGAAGTTGCACCTTTATCTTAATTAAGGCCATTTGTTCTTGCCATAGTAAATGTTTTAAAGCAGATATACAATGCGTGCTCAATGGCTGCGCTCAGGCCCTTTTGGAAAAAAACAAAGTCAGGCCAAATTAGGTTTACACCAAGTGGCTTCCTCATATTCTCCAATATATCCTATTGCTTGCCATTTCTATTTGTCACAGGAAGGCACAGTGCTGAGTGCTCAACATGCAGGCATTATGCTGAGTGCTCACCAACCACTGTGCTGAATGCTCAAATGGACAGCACTCTGCTGAGTGCTAAACAGGCAGACATTGTGTTGTGCTCCCAAGGCATTGTGCTGAGGCATTGAGCCTTCTGGGCTCTTGACTGCTCATCCTCCTTGCTCATGTCATCTCCATAACTGTACACAAATATCCATCACAACCCTGCCCACAGATCCTTGGGGATGAAGCCAGGGCTCCAGCTTTGAGGAGGCAGAACTGAATTCAGACCTCTTCTTTTCTACCAGTCCTGTGTCCTGGAAAAGCCGTTGTGCCTCTCAGGGCCTCCCCACTCTCCCAACCTGCACAATGGTGTTGATGCTCAAAACTACTACCTAGGCACATGGTCAGGTGTATATGAGATGACATCTACAACACCTGTGGGCTAGCGTCACATGTGTCTGATGCACAAACTTACAGATGAAATAATTACAGGAAAGCGTAGGATATACCATGGACCATCTCTCAAAGCTGGCCTGGGTTTCAGCTGTGTGATCTTGGGAAAGTCACTGCCCCGCCAGGCCTCATATTCAGGCCTGCATCTTTAAAGGGTTGAAATTAAATGAAATTCAGATATTCATCTAATGTCATCCACTGGCATTAAACCTTCCAGGGTCTCCTGTTTTATGGACCCAAGTGCCTCATGTTGGCCTATGGGTTCTTCACAATGGCTCCCAATGCTCCCTGCCTCCTGGTGTGCATATCCTCATGTAACCACGATGTGGTTAGTTACTGGCTTCTGAACAACTTAATACAGCCAAGGTGATGGGATCATGTCTAAGTTTTTTGTTTTTTTAAGATTGGCACCTGAGCTAACATCTGTTGCCAATCTTTTTTTTTTTTTTTTGCTTATTCTCCAAAAGTCCCCTGGTACATAGTAAATGTTTTTGGGTGTGTATGTGCAATAGTTTCTATGCAGGTATTATATTTTTCAAACAGATAAGATATGCTATTGAATACACCAAGAAAATGGATAAGTTGATCAAATTTTTTCAATGTGTGAAGTCTTTAGAGGGCAAATATCATTATTAGGAGCATAGAAAATGGAGCAAACATCTCATGCTCAAATTCTAGCACAGTCACTTACTAGATATGTGTATTGGGCAAATTACTATGTCGTTGGTGCCTCAGTTTCTTCATCTGTCAGTTGGCAATAATGATAAGCGTACCCACTTTGCAAAGTCATGGAGAATATTAAAGGCGTTAATGTCTGTAAAATGCTTGGAACACCTAGCATATCATAAGCACTGTATCTATGCTTTATAAATAAAATTTAAAAAAATCTTCTGACCCTGTTCATAAGCTCCAGAGGGTGAGGCTAGTGCCCGGATGTATGTAGAAAGCACTCCATGACATACTATGAATAAAAGAATGAACAACACTGTTGAATGCTTTACCACTGTCACATATGTCATCCTACAGGCATTCCCAAGCAGAATCACACCCAAACCTATGTTCTATCCTTAAGTGTCTTCTTTGATTCTATCCAGGAATCACTGGGGCTTCTTGGACCCTAGTGAAGATTCCCTCTAAAGGTTCTCTTCTCTCTGTCACAAACCCCAGTCCTTGTCCTAATTGCTGCAGCTCACAGGGTCTGCACTCTGATCCTTTTCTTCACACTAAGGAGAAGTGTCATCCCCAAGTGGGCATGCACAGAACATGAGCCTTGTAGAAACGTTCCTGGCCTGTGGCAGGTAGAAGCATGCAGTGACAGGGTGGGATTTGTGTAAAACTCTCCAGGTGTTGTCGAGGGGTGGAGTCAGGGGAGTTGTCAACAAGGACCGGTCCTGCTGGTGGGCCTTGATAGTTAAACTGTGTGTGGGGCGGGGATGGATGTTTCATAGGTCCTAGCATAATACCTGCAATATGATGGTTCATGAAGTCAGAATCATCCTAATGAGGTCCAAATTAATCCAATGTCATCTGTTCCCTGACCAATTCGCTAATCCAGTAGTGATTTATAGTAGTGATGTTTGTATTCTATCATCTCCTTTTCATTGATTGTCTAGTGTAATTCAATTATTCTTTACATATCTTGTATACATTTACATAGTAAAGAAAAAGTGAGTTTTAAAAGAACTCTCCTTCAAAGAGTCTCCCTAGCATATTGAATTAATAACAGAAGCCATTGATGGAAAATTCACAAAAAAAAATTTGACCCTTAGTCTCTGTTTTTAGATCTTCCTAATTGGTAAATTATCTTGATTTCTGATTACTTTCTTGAGATTAGTCCATTTAAGACTATGTAGGAGTGCAACTTCATGCCACTTGAGAAGTAGTGGTGGGACCCTAGGATGACATTTGTTTCATTTTGTGTGTCTGTGTGTGTGAATGAGAGTGTTTACTGCCTCTTGCAGTGTGGGGCAGAGTACACTCCTTTTCTTGGGAAAAATGTTCCCTAACCACTTTTTTTTTGAGGAAGATTAGCCCTGAGCTAACTACTGCCAATCCTCCTCTTTTCACTGAGGAAGAGTGGCCCTGGGCTTAACATCCATGCCCATCTTCCTCTACTTTATAGGTGGGATGACTACCGCAGCATGGCTTTTGCAGATCGGTGCCATGTCCACACCCGGGTTCCGAACCGGTGAACCCCAGGCTGCCAAGAAGCAGAACATGCGAACTTAACCACTGCACCACCCAGCGGGCCCCCCTAACCACTTTCTCTGTGCTTTATTTTCACTCCTGCCTTGACCGGTGCTGTCCAATAGTAGCATTAACACTCTATAACATGAAATCAAAACTTTCTAGTGGCCACCTTTAAGAAAATAAAAACAAACAGCTGAACCGAATTTTAATAGTATATTTTAACCAATTATAACCATGATATTATTCATGATGCAATCTATATAAAAATTAATAATGAGAGAGTTTACATTCTGGGGGGTTTTTATTGGTTCCACAAATCCAGTTTGTACCTTTCAGCTGTAGCATAATCTCCATTCGTAACTTGAATTTTTTCGTATATACATTATACTATAACGTTGACAGTTGTAACATAAGATTCACATCTCTAAGTTGCTGGAAACATGCTTAAAAGATTTCCATTTAAGGATCACGTAGGATGAATAAAGAAAAGTTTCTCTTGGGTCTAGTAAGAAAGGAGTCAGTGCGGCCTTACCAAGGGAATCACTCATAGAATACTGAGGGCAGATGGAGTGTGGGGGATCTGAGGAGGTGGTGGGACAGAGACACATAAGATAGATGATCTTTTCGCAATGGTTCACCACTACAGAAAAGGAGTTATAGACAGCAATTTCTCTGTGAAATGTGAGGAAAGTTAAGTGACTTTGAATATGTTGGAAGGAATAAGGAAAGTGGAGAATATTAAAAACAGGCTCTAAATTACTGACACATAAAAAGCAAGTAAAATTTCCAGGCTTTATGGATGCTTCCCAGTTGACGTAGATGATATTGGATATACAGTGGTACCAACATATGTTATGTGCTTTTCTTAGCAGTTAACATAAGACCAGCAGCAGGTAAGGCATGGCAGATAACCAGGATCTTCTGGGTTTGAAGTTTTACAAGACAGATATGAGCAGTAAGAAAGTTTGGATCATTCTAAGGGAATTATTGAGATCATAGCCCATGGAATCCTGGGATGATAGGAGAAGAGAATGAAGAGGAGAACAGAAATGAAGGTGAGGATGTGGTGATCTGGCATTATTTCCAATCTTGAGGAACGAGTATCTATTGTATGAGCATTTGAGTAAAAACTGGAAATCAGGAATTGGTTGTGGGTGGATATGTTTTCTGAGTTATTTATTTTTGCACAAGACCATTTGGGTTGACGGAAATATCTGGGATGTGGGAGTGAGTCACTAAGAGTCATGTAGATAATTTCACTATTAATTTAAGCTCTAAAGGAGCTCTGCATATCAAGTGGTCAATGGGAGAAAACATTGCAAAACATACCCCTAGCAAAGCACATGTATTTATAATATACAAAGAGCTCTTACAACCCAATAGTAAGAAGACAAGCAACACTTCCCTGCTTGCCAGGAGACAGCAGATCCGGTGTGATGAGCACCATGAATCCTGCCAAGCAAATGAGAACGATGGTCTGGAGGGAAATGGGCAGACAATTGTTCCTGTGAGCCACCTCTGGTAATTCCCCCAGGGCTGCTGCTGTCCCTCCACTGTGTTGCAACACTCCTTGACATGGGTTGGCCAACTTTCATCATCACCCCAAGACCCTGTTTGCATGGTTATCTTTTATGGGTCAGAGCATAGGAATATTTCCTCCCCACCCTGGGCTGGGGTTTCCTTGAGGTTGACCAGAATTCTAAGTCAAGGCACCATTTCTGTTGGGAGAATACCCTGGAAGTGAATGGAATGGAGAATGCATGTGTGTTTTACTTTTTTAAATAAAACTTTTCAAACACAGAAAAGTAGAACAATATCAGAAACATCCATCACCTAGATTTAACAATGTATATTTTAGCCAAGTAAAACAATATTTCTTCCAGTGTGTAAATTATTAAAACTTACCACCCTTGCTTCAATGAAAATGGATATTTTCATTGAAATAGTAAAGTCAAGTAGACGTCGTGATGTTTCAACCCCATTTTGCACCTCTGAAAAATCAGGGAATTTTGCTACATATTCAAGGTCATTATCACATGACAAGAGAGTAACAAATTAAATCAAACTTATACCTCTGGGCACGGAGAACTGAAATTGGGCTGAGTCATCTTATGATGGTCGCGGGCACAATGGATCATCATACCTGGCAAGCCCATGGGATCTCTCTAAATTTGTAAATTCTCACTCAAACGCTTTCTTCTCTGCCTAGAAAAATATTCATCCGCTTCTCCTTTACTGAGTTGTTTTATACTCATTTTTAAGGATTCTCTTATAACGTAATTTCCTCCAAGTAGCCTTCTCAGATTACCACTCCCAATCATGGATTGGTTCACGTCACATAATTTATAATTTTCAATCACCTATCATTGTTGTTACCACTACAACATAAACTCCGGGAGAGTTTGGACACACTGCACCTGTTGTGCATGGGGGGAGGGTTTCAGGTCTCTGTACTTGTGCAACATCTCTCCAGCCAAATTCTTATAGATGTGTTGTCCAATGTGGAGTTGCAACAAGTGCCTTTTTAAATTAAAATTAATTTTAATTAAGTAAAATTAAAAATCTGGTACTTCAGTACCGTTAGAAATCGGTAACCATAAATCCTAGTCACAATAATGTAACTTCAAGTACTCGATAGCCACAGGTAGTTATGCACTGGACAGCACAGATATAGAACATTTCCATCTTTGCAGAAAGCTCTAGTGCATGGTGCTGATCTAGAGCAGGACTTGGCAAACTACAGCCTGTGGGCCAAGTCAGGCTCGTTCCTATTTTTATACAGCCTATGGATGTGGAAACAGGTCCACCCGCCACACTTGTCAATGCTGGGTCACACACAGCTAGAGGCCCTCACTGACCATCTGGCCAAGTGGCTTTCAGTGCAGAGATAAGGAAACAGAGTCCAGAGAGGGGAGGTGACCAGCCTGAGCTCACAGAGCTGTCTAGGAGAAGGCCTCTTATATTCCACTGGGTCTCCTTTTCTCTCCCGCAATGGTGGGTAAATCCTGGGGGACTATGCCACCTCCCACTAGCCTGAGAAGTTTCCATGCTCTCTCAGCTCCAGTCCTCCCGATTCCAGGAACAACCCCAAGTGTAGAAGTTGGAAACCTACTCCTGCCCCAGTGACCAGGGAGCCTTCCCATCCACAAAGACGCTGATCTTGTCCAGGGTAAGGCTCTGTAGCTGGGTACCATTCTGCGTCAGTCACAGGAATTCCTCACAGATGGCAACTCTGTCCAGTCTCCACATCAATGGTGAGAAGTTACACAGACGGTCCCCCAGTGTGGTTACTGTGGGGACAGAGCTAGAAGGGCGCAAGGGATGTCCACAAGGGTGTCTGGAATTCTACCCTGATTCTAGATCCTGTTCAAGAGAACTTTCTGTAAGGATGTGAACATTTGTCTGCCCTACCCAATACAGTCATCATTAGTCCTATGTTGTTATTGAGCAGTTAAAATGTGCCTACTGGGTGTGAACAAGGAGCTAAATTTCTCATATATTTTAATTTAATGTAATTGATTTATAAATAATTAGTCACAGGGAAATGTTGGAGAAAGGATTTCTGAAAATACAAAAAAATGAGAAGACTGGTCAAAATGGTCAAAATCAATATTTTCAGAAGTCTAGAAATGAACCAAAGGCTTACAGCAATCTGAGAACTGTTTGGTTAAGAAAAACTTGATTCTTGGTGAAGCGAGTAAGCTCTGTGGCATTATAACGTGCACTATTCCCATCCTGCCCTCACAATGTTATCAATAACTTTGAAAACCATCAGTCTCAGAACCATGGTAGCTCTGAAAACCAAGATCTTAGCAGCCATAACGGATTTGGAGCTCCCAAAAGTCCCATCCCCACTGAATTGTCACTATTTGACCTGTCTGGCAGCTCCTTGAGAAAGCCTCACTCTCAGGGCTTCTCTGTAGTTGACTCAGAGCTTGCTTAGTGAGGAAAGCTTTTCCCCAGAGCACTTGAAGAAAAAACATCAGTGGTAAGTGTTTTACATTTCAGAGGCCTGAGTGAGCTATACCAGTTGAGGCAGGCAAGAGGTGAGCAGAAGCATAAAAGAAAAATTGTGGGAATGAAATGTCCTTAGGGGGCTTTGGAAAGCTCCAGTGGATTTGTGGTTATCTAGAAGGCTGTAAGTGTGCAGGGCTCTGTGCATAACCAGGAAAGACTTGAGAAGGTCTTAATCTCTCACCTTTAGCTGAAGGTTTGCTTTATCTGAAAAGCTGATTAACGTAATATGCTGTATTAACAGAGTAAAGGACAAATACCACATAATCTCAATACACACATGGAATATAGTTTTCACAAAATACAAATCCTTCAGGATTAAAAAAGAAATCACTCAACACATTAGGAATAGAAAGAAATTTTCTCAACCTGATAAATATCATCCTTGAAAAACCCACAGCTAACAACATACTCAATGGTGAAAGACTGAAAATTTCCCCCTAAGACCAGGGACAAGAGAGCAATGTCTGCCCTCATCTCATGTGGCAACCACATTGTACTAGAGGTTCTAATGAGGGCAGTTAGGTAAGAAAAAGAAATAAAAGGCATCCAGGTTGGAAAGGAAGGTGTAAAACTATTTCCTTTTGCAGATGACATATCATATATAGAAAATCCTAAGAGATAAGCAGATGAACACACGGTATGTGAACCCTATCCCAACAGGTGTATAAAAACTTAAATTGCCTCATGTGGTTAGTGGATACACTACTGAACAGCACAGTTAGACTGCTGGATCCTAAGTCAACTGGTTCTAGGCCCCCATCTTCCATGAATCTTGACTAAGGCATGATTCCTACACACTATATTCCATGGCTCCCAGCACTAGGTACCTCCATGACTTCTGAGTTTACACAGGCTTCCTTGAGGTTCTAAACCTGTTGGGCTCACTGGTTTAGGAAGAAGCTGGATTTTAGGTAACAGTTCTATATTCCAAGGATTCTCTTCCATAACAGCTAGAACTGAGAGACTGTGGAATGGGAATACTTTTACAGAAGGAGAACTTTCCAGAGTCATTAGGTCCTGAGTTGAAACTCAACTGAATGCTAAAACTTGACAGTCAGAAAAATAACTCCTGCCACTGCTGTTTCAGAAGAGCTGGTTGAGCTGAAAGACACGGCAATATTTCCGAGGTCAGAATCCCAGGCTCCGCGGCCTCTGAGAGTTTTCAGCTACTGAATGAACTTCCCCATTTACTTTTTCTTGTCTCAATGAACACTAGACCAGGTATGTGTACCAAAGGATGTCTTGTCCCAGGCTATGACTTAGCTATGTGACCCGGGGCCAGCTATTGAAACTCTCAGTGCCTATTTCTTAATTTGTAAAACAGGAACAAGAACCTGTCTCCATGAATTGTTAAGAAAAGTCAAACTCTGACCACCCAGTGTCCATAGGTCAGTCCTTACATGAGAACAGAGTGGACAAGCATCTCCATTCTCACCGCACCCTCCATACTTCTCTTGTTCTATTGGTGTTTGCTGGTGCTTGGCTGGGTTATGTCCTGGGAATTGAGTAGGTTGGTGACAGTGAAATTCAGCTGGAAATGCTGGGGACTGGGATCGCTTCTTGGCTTGTCTGTCAGTAGATGAAATGGTGCCTCCACTCCTAGAATAAATAGAAAGTATAAAATTCCTGGATCAGGAGAAGATTTTAACAAAGACGTCATTCCAGCCGGGTCCACTTATTTCTGGCAACATGACCTGAGCTGGGTTTATTTTTTTAAAAAAAGATTTTATTTTTCCTTTTTCTCCCAAAGCCCCCCAGTACATAGTTGTGTATTTTTAGTTGTGGGTTCTTCTAGCTGTGGCAGGTGGGATGCCTCCCCAGCATGGCCCGATGAGCAGTGCCATGCCTGCGCCCAGGACCAGAACTGGTGAAATCCCTGGCCCCCAAATCAGAGCATGCGAACCCAACCACTCGGCCACCGGGCCGGCCCCTGAGCTGGGTTTCTAAAGGTGGGCTGCAGAAGGCCCTTCACCTCCCTGTCCACATCGAATCCATTCATATGTCTACCTGTCCAACACCCAACCAAGAATTATGAGAGTTCACTAGGATGGGGGAAGAGGAGATTGGGCCTCTTGGGGGGCATAGTCAGCAAGTGAAGGTGCTTGTCACCCCAGTGGGCATCTGTCACATAGCTTTTCTGACCTAGGTTCCTAATGGGGCTTTCTGCCTCTGGTCATCTTCCCCCTCCCAATCCATTCTCCAAACATCACCTAGAAGATGAGCTTTCTAAAGCAGGACTCTGAATGTGTAGTGTCCCCCCATGAACCATTCCAGTGCCCAAAGACCCTGCCCACATCTTTAGCCTCAACTGTCACCTCTCCTGTGTCAAACTGTACGGTTCAGCCTCACTAAACTTCTAACAGCTTCCCCAAATATGCCCTGATCTTTCTCTCTAGGTGATAGACACATGCAGCACCACTCCCCATCTCTTCCCCCTTTCTAGGTCCTGTTCCCCATCACATCTCTGTTTCCTCATCACTTCCTCAGAAAACTTTTCAAGACATGGCTGTGTGTCCCTCCTTGAGGTTCCCACAGGCTCTTGAAATTCTCTGATTATAGCAACCATCAAAATGTACCATCAGTGCCTATTTACTCCCCTTAAGTATTTGTTGAATAAATGAATGCGAATGAAACAATGCATGACTCATAACTAAGGGGCCTAAGAAGTCAACTCAGGATCCTTCACGTTTTGAGTTGGAAAAATTGATGTGTAATAATAACCATTCCCTTGGGTGCAGTTGCTTGACGTCGTCTTCCTGCCTCCTGCTGGATGGCACACTTCCATGGGTATCTAGATAGACCCCCTTTCACCTCCAGAGCCTCCATCCATTACTTTGCTACTGAGAAAACCCATCCTTCCTCACAGCCCCATCTCTTTGAGCCATGAAACCAGACCCCATCTTGCACCTGTCACATGCACATCAACCACCAGTTAAGTTGCACCCAGGCAGTGGGATGAGGCATTCAGGATGTTGTCTAAAAGCACTTGCTTCACCATGAGGTGGTCCAGATTGGAGGAGAACAGTGCCTGGATGGTGGCCAACATGTAGTCCAAACTAGAGACAGAGACCAAGGGAACTCCTGAGGTCCTGCTTTATACAGCCAGAGACCTAGGGACAAGCAGCGCGGGGTTATCTGGCTGTCTCTTCTCCCAGGCTGGGAAAGAGACCCTGACCAGAAAGAAAAGGCTTCCTGGAGTTGGGAATAGAAGCAGTAACAGTGACAATAATGAACACCTACTGAGCACTTCTGAGAAGTGACTTACACATTCCCTCACCATTACTGTGGTGGAAAGTATTATTATAATTATCCCCATGTTGAAGACAAAGGAACCGAAGTTTAGAAAGATTCAAAGATAGCGCTGTGTCCCATGATCCCCCTCTTCCCCTGTGTGGATGTCCTAGTTTCTCCACCCATCCCTCAGAGACCTGGATTCAAACCCATGTGCACTTCTTGGCCCGTTTGCTTCACTTCTCTGAGGCTCAGTTGCCCCATCTGAACAACAGGAATGTTCATTTTATCCACCTCATGGAGGCTTCTACGGGATTTAAATGAGGTGATCATGAATGAAAGTGCTCAGCAGGGAGCTTGGCCATGGTCAATGTCATTATTGGGCTGATATTTGCCAAAAGTGCCAGGAAGAGTTGAAGGAGGTAGATGTTGGGGCTTAATGCTTTTCCCACCCCTGAGACCTATGGAAGGAGACGGCAGGATTAGGGATGTAGGGGAGAATGGGAAGCATGTCAGTGACTTCCAGATCAAGGATGAGCCACAGGAGCTCATCAGAGACATCAGCCACTGGCCCAGCCAAAGTTTCCAATCTCTTCAACTTACATCAAGTCAGGGAGTGTGATACTTCCAGCTTTGCTTTTTGTTCTCAGGATTCCCTTGGCTGTTTGGAGTCTTGTTGTGCCATATAAATTTTAGGATTGTTTGTTCTATTTCTGTGACAAGTGTCATTGGAACTATGATGGAGATGGCATTGAATCTGTAGATTGCTTTAGGGAGTATGGACATTCTAGCTGTGTTAATTATCCAATCCAAGAGCATGGAATACCATTCCATTTCTTTGTGTCTCCTTCTATTTCTCTGAACAATGTTTTATCATTTTCAGTATAAAAGTCTTTTACCTCTTTGGTTCAGTTTCTTCCCAGGTATTTTATTCTTTCTGCTTCAATTGTAAATGGGATTTATTTCTTAATTTCTCTTTCTGCTACTTCCTTTTTAGTGTATAAAAAAGCAACTGATTTCTGCATGTTAATTTTGTATTCTACAACTTTACCATATTCATTTCTTATTTCATTCATTCATTCATTCATTCATTATTGTGGTAACGTTGGTTTACACCATTACGTAAATTTGAGGTGTAAATCAGTACATTTCGATTTCTGTGTAGAGTATATCATGCTCACCACCCAAAGCCCAATCACAATCCATCACCATACACATGTGCCTCATCACTCCTTTCACCATCCTCCCTCCCTCCTTACCCTCTAGTGACCACAAATCCAATCTCTGTCTCTATGTGTTTGTTTGTTGTTTTTTTTAAAGATTTTATTTTTCGTTTTTCTCCCCAAAGCCCACTGGTACATAGTTGTATATTCTTCATTGTAGGTCCTTCTAGTTGTGGCATGTGGGATGCTGCCTCAGCGTGGTTTGATGAGCAGTGCCATGTCCGCGCCCAGGATTCGAACCAACGAAACACTGGGCCGCCTGCAGCGGAGCGCGTGAACTTAACCACTCGGCCACGGGGCCAGCCCCTTGTTTATTGTTTTTTATTTATGAATGAGATCATGCAACATTTGACTTCCATACTATGACTTATTCCACTTAGCACAGTGGACCCTCAAGTTCCATCCATGTTGTCACAAATGGCCAGATTTCATCCTTTTTTATGGTGAACAATATTCCATTGTGTATATTTACCATATCTCCTTTTTTTAATTTTAAATATTTTATTTTTCCTTTTTCTCCCCAAAGCCCCCAGGTACATAGTTGTGCATTTTTAGTTGTGTGTCCGTCTAGTTGTATACCACATCTTCTTTACCAATTGGCCCTTGATGGAAACCTTGTTTGCTTCA
Organism: Equus przewalskii; assembly: GCF_037783145.1. NCBI lineage: Eukaryota > Metazoa > Chordata > Mammalia > Perissodactyla > Equidae > Equus > Equus przewalskii. The sequence continues at coordinate 16,829,139 of NC_091841.1, forward strand.
AAGTCTTGGCTATTGTGAATGATGCTGCCATGAACATAGGGGCGCATACATATTTACATGATCATGTTTTCATCTTCTTTGGGTAAATACCCTTCATTTGAATAGCTGGATCAGTATGGTAGTTCTACTCATAATTATTTTGAGGAATCTCCAAACTGTTTTCCATCGTGGCTGCACCAGTTTGCACTCCCACCCGCTGTGTATGAGAATTCTCTTTTCTCCACATCTTCTCCAACACTTATTTCCTGTCTTGCTAATTATAGGCATTTTGACGGGCATGAGGTGATATCTCATCATAGTTTTCATTTGCATTTCCCTGATAATTAGTCACGTTGAACATCTTTTCATGTGCCTGTCGGCCATGTGTATATCTTCTTTGGAGAAATGCCTTTTGCCCATTTTTTGATTGGGCTTTTCCATTTTTTCTAGCTGATATGTATGAGTTCTTTATAGATTTTGGATATTAACCTCTTATCAGATATATGGTTTGCCAACATATTCTAGCGATTGTTAGGTTGTCTTTCTGTTTTGTTGGTGGTTTCCTTTGCTGTGCAGAAGCTTTTTAGTTTGATGTAGTCCCATCTGTTTATTTTTTCTATTGTTTCCCTTGCCCGGTCAGACATAGTACTCGAAAATATACTGCTAAGACCGATGTCAAAGATGGTACTACTTTTATTTTCTTCTAGAATTTTCATGGTTTCAGGTCTTACATTCAAATCTATAGTCCATTTTGAGTTAATTTTTGTGTACGGTGTGAGACAATGGTCTACTTTCATTCTTTTGCAAGTGGCTCTCCAGTTTTCCCAACACCATTTATTGAAGAGGCTTTCCTTTGTCCATTGTATGTTGTTTGCTCCCTTGTCAAAAACTAGATGTCCATAGATGTGTGGGTTTAGTTCTGCCCTCGTGAGTCTGCTCCATTGATCTGTGTGTCTGTTTTTGTGCCCGTACAGTGCTGTTTTGATTACTATAGCTCTGTAGTATATTTTGTAATCAGGGAGTGTGATATCTCCAACTTTGTTCTTTTTTCTCAGGATTCCTTTGGGTCTTTTTGGTCTCTTGTTGTGCCATATAAATTTTAGGATTCTTTGTTCTATTTCTGTGACAAATGTCATTGGAACTTTGGTAGGGATTGCATTGAGCCTGAAGATTGCTTTAAGATGTATGGACATTTTAACTATGTTAATTCTTCCAATCCAAGAGCGTGGAATATCATTCTATTTCTTTGCGTCTTCCATTTCTTTCAAAAATGTTTTAACTTTTTGAGTGCAAAGTTCTTTCACCTCATTGGAGAAGTTTCTTCCCAGGTGGCTTATTCCTTTTGCTGCAATTGTAAATGGGATTGCATTTGCAATTTCTCTTTCAGCAAATTCCTTGTTATTGTATAGAAACCCAACATATGTCTTCATGTTGATTTGCATCCTGCAACTTTACCATATTCATTCCTTTTTTATTTATTTGTTGCAGTAACATTGGTTTATAACATTATATAAATTTCAAGTGTACATGATTATCCTTCGATTTTGGTGTAAGTTACATCATATTCACCACCCAAAGGCTAATTACAATGAATCACCATACCCAAGTGTGTAATTACCCCATTTACCCTCCTGCCTCCCTCCTAACCTCTGGTAACGACCAATCCAATCTCTGTCTCTATGTCTTTGTTCTCATTTTTATCTTCTATATAGGAATGAGATCATATGGTATTTGACTTTCACACTGTGACTTATCTCACTTAGCATAATACCCTCAAGTTCCATCCATGTTGTCACAATTGTCCAGATTTCATTCTCTTTCATGGCTGAGTAGTATTCCATTGTGGAGTAGTATTCCATTGTGTATATATACCACATCTTCTTTATCCATTCATCTCTTTTTTTGTTTGATGGAGATTAGCCCTGAGCTAACATCTACCACCAATCTTCCTCTTTTTGCTGAGGAAGACTGGCCCTAAGCTAACATCCATGCCCATCTTCTTCTACTTTATATGTGGGATGCCTACCACAGCATGGCTTGCCAAGCAGTGCCATGTCCTCACCTGGGATCCTAACTGGTGAATCGCAGGCCACCAAAGCAGAACATGTGAACTTAACTGCTGGCCCCCATTCATCTCTTAACGGGCACCTAAATGCTTCCAAGTTTTGGCTACTCTGAATGAAGCTGCCATGAACCTAAGGGTGAATATGTCTTTACCTACTCATGTTTTCATGTTCTTTGCAAAAATACCCAGCAGTGGACTGGCTGGATCATACTGAACTACTACACTTAATCATACTTCTTATTTCCTTTTTTGTTAATTATAGCCATTCTGATGGGTGTAAGTTGGTATCTCATGATAGTTTTCATTTGCATTTCCCTGATAATTAGTGATGTTGAACATCTTTTCTTGTGCTTGCTGGCCATCGGTATATCTTCATTGGACAAACGTCTTTTGCCCATTTTTGAGTTGGGTTTTTCGTTTATTTGTTGTTGAGATGTATGAGTTCTTTAAATAATTTGGATATTAACAGCTCATACCGTATATGTGATCAGCACGAGTTTGAAAATATCTTCTCCCAATTTTCAGGTTGACTTTTCATTTTGTTGATGGTTTCCTTTGCTGTACAGAAGCTTTTTCGTTTGATGTACTATCATTTGTTTATTTTTTCCCTTTCCTGGCCAGACATGGTACTTGAAAATACACTGCTATGATCGATGTTGAAGAGGATAGTGCCTATGTTTTCCTCTAGAAGTGTTATGGTTTCAGGTCTTACATTCAAGTCCTCTAATCCGCTTTGAGTTAATTTTTGTGTATGATGTAAGATAATGGTCTTCCATCCTTTTGCAGGTAGCTGTCCAGTTTTCCCCATACCATTTATTGAAGAGACTTTCCTTTGTCCATTGTATGTTCTTTGCTCCCTAGTCAAAAATTAGCTGTCCATAGATACATGGGTTTATTTACCTTGCTCTCAATTCTGTTCCATTGATCTGTGTGTCTGTTTTTGTGCCACTACAGTGCTGTTTTGATTACTATAGCTTTGTAGTATATTTTGAAATCAGGGAGTGTGGTCCCTCCATCTTTGTTATTTTATTCTCAGGATTCCCTTTTTTACCAAACCAATGTGAGTTTACTCCTGGTGAGTTAAATCAGGCTTTCCATCAGAAGTAGCCATCTCACAAAGTAAGGCATATTTGCAGCAAATAGGAGACTATGAGTAATCATCTCCCAAGTCATGGCCTCCCTGAACAAAGGGAAGAAGGGACGTTTATTTCAGATAAGAAATGAATATTCAAAAGGGTAAGGTGGGTATTTCCTTGCACAGGCTCAGTTTGAAAACATGCTTCCGCATACACTGTAGGTTATGGTAATAAGGCCTAAGCTCCTCCTGGAGAGATCTCAGCCTTAAAAATAAGGCAAAGGTCATAGGCATTGCTCTTGTGATGAGGCTTTGTCTGATCCAGAGAGCTTGGTGATTGCATCTCCTTAACATAAGGAACAGTAACAACTTGGAAAAACAGTTAAAATATCCATACCCACCCTTGAGTTTCTCGGGGTAACTAGTCGGTGACACAAATCCTTCCTCTGGTTTTATCCTGCGCCTTGTTCTTGAGGGGCACAGGTCGAAAGTCCATGTTCTGTGACTGCTGAGCTTGGGCATTTTCATAGGGACCAGAAGAGGAGCTGAATTTCCAGCTACTCTCAAATAGGTTTGTGGCTCACCACAGGCATAGCCCCAAGTTGTTCATAACAACCACCTGTAATTTTATACCCTCAATGTGTTTAGTATATGTTTAGGATCTGGGCATACTTGCCCCCAATTCCACCAGCTCTTTATAATCTAGAAACTGAGTTGTCTATCCTTCTCTGATGGACCTAGTCTTGGTGCCCAGGAACATGCCACCCCCTTAGAAGCATACCATCCCTAATTGGTGTGAGGTTGGCTAGAATCCAGGGAAGAGCCTGGGGTGAGTAGGAAGTCATTACTAATCTGTATAGTGTCACCAAAGCAAGAGTTTCAAGACAGAGTGGTTTGCAGGAAAACTCCGAGTCATCAAGTGTCTGTGAAGACCTCTCTTGATGTTCAGGTGTGGGCGTCTTTTTAACTCCTGTGTGGTGGGTCCAAGGGGTGACTCCTTAGTTTAGGGAAGAGTGTGTGATTAGTAACACCAAGCGAGGCCCTACCCAAATAGGACATAGTAAATCTTGGGGCAAACCGCTTTTCCAAGTTTTAAGGAAGACCCAATCTTCTGGCTCATATGGGTGGAGTTTGACCTCCATGGACAAGGGAAGTCAGAAGTTTCCATATTTATTGAGTTCTTCTACCACCTGCTTCAGATTGATTATGTGTTTGATTGCCATGGAAACCTCTTTGCTGGGTTTGTAGCGAATCTCAGTCCTTAGGGAACAGCCTCCCATGGGTGATTTCCAAGGGGCTAAGCTTCAGTTTGCCTTTTGAAACTACCCTTATCTGAGTGAGGGCTATTAGCAGTAATTTAGCCAATTTTCCTGCATCTCTTGGCACAATTTTGCTAATGTTTTCTTTAAAGTTTGGCCCACTCAGTTTTTCCTGAAGTTGTGGTCTCTTTGCAGCATGTAGCCCTCCGTTTAATTTTTAAAACTCTGGATACTTTGGAGGTTATTTTTCATATAAAAGTTGGCCTGTTGTCACTCTGAATTGATCTTGGCAACCCCAAATGGACAATTATTTCTTTTAACACTTTGTTACCACATTCTCCCTTTCTGACCTACAAGGAAGGGCTTCAATGCATCCAGTAAATTTATCCACAAACACCAAGAGGAATTTGTACCCTCCAGAGGCCATGGACATAACAGTAAAATCAGCTTGCCAGTCTTCCCCCACTAAAGTTCCCCAAATTTGCATTGCTTTGGCCAGGGTCGGTACAGGAGGCCTGGTTTATGCATTATTCTTCTGGTGATAAATGCACTGTCCAGTTATTGTTTTCAATAAGTTCTTTTATACCTGGGATGCTTATGACCTTTGTCAGCCATAGGTATATAAGGTTTCTTTTCCATGATGGGTAGAATCATGAGCACTCTTAAGGAGCCCCCAAGCTGTTTGGGGACCCAAATCTTCCCTCATGGGTTTATCATCCAGCCCTTGACTACTGGAGACCACTGATAACCCTGTGTAGTGGTTTCCCTGACTTCATCAGGGGAATTTACACTGGTGTAAATTCATAGAACGGTAGAATGGGAATTAATGATAATTGGAGAAGCTCTCCTGATATAGCAGCCCTTTTTGCAGCTGCAGCTGCCAAATCATTCCCCTTTATATGCTCTGATTCTCCACTTCAATGGCCTTTACAACGGCCACAGCTAGTTCCTTGGGGCCATGCACCAGAGGATCTCTGGCTCAAGTTTGATTTCTCTTACTGCTGCCGTTACAAAGTCCTCTTTCTTTACAAATGGCTCCATGAGCATGAATTACGGAGAAAGCATATTTAGGGTCTGTGTATATGGTTAGTATTTTTTCTAGTCCCAATTCCAAAGCTCTGGTTGATGCAATTATTTCTGCCTTTTGGGTCAAATTGACTGGTGTCAGCCCCTTGGCTTCTATAGTTTCATGCAGAGACACTACTGCATAATCTGCTCTTCCTTGTCTGTTACTCACAAAGGTGCTCCCATCTACAAATCGTACCTCCTCTGCATTAGGCAATAGTTCACCCTGGAGATCTCTGTGGGTAGAGTAAACCTGATCAATCACTTCTGGGCAAGCATGGGTAATAGGCCCCTTGGAATCAAGGAGCAGGGTAACTTGGTTTAAGGTATGACAAGGTTTTAAAGAAATCTGAGGGTACCCTAACAGCATAGCTTGATATTGTAGTGTTCTATTCTTGGATAGCCAGAGATGTCCTTTAGTCTCTAGTAGGCTAGAGACTTGCTGGGGGCTCCACATCAGTCAAAGTTTGGCCCATCATCACTTTTTCTGCATTCTTGATTAATAGGAAGGTGGCAGCTACAGTTCTCAAGCATGGGAGTCATCATTTTGCCACAATAATAGGCTACCACGCTTTTAGGGAGTCTCAGCATTTGGGTTAGCACTCCTGTAGCTACTCCCTGTCTTTCACAGGCACATAGGTCAAATGTTTTGCTCAGGTCTGGTAAGGCCAGTGTAGGTGCTTCCATTAGCAAGTTTTAAGCTTATTGAAAGTTTGGTGACATAGCTTATCCCATTCAAAGGGGTCTATTTCTGGCCCCTGCAGCTTATCCTAGAGAGGCTTAGCAATTAATCCAAAGTTAGGGATCTAAATGCAGCAAAAGCCAGCCATCCCCAAGAATCCTCAGAGCTGCCTACAAATTTTTGGTGAAGCAAGTTGACGTATTACCATTTTCCTCTCTAGGGGAAGGCTGTGTTGTCCCCTTGAAATGATGAACCCCAAGTACTTTACAGTCTCTTTAGATATTTGTGCCTTCCCTTTAGACACTTTATATCCCTTACTTGCTAAGAAGTTTAACATTTTAACTCAGTTTTGACACTACCTGGGGATAAAATCAGATCCCACAGGTTAAGAGTTCAGTCCCACAAGATTACCCTTTGCCTCCCATTTTAGATGCCAATTGTAAGTTCAGGTTGTCACCTGTGCTTCTGAGCAACCAGCCACAGAGTAGATGTTCCCACAGCCCCCTCATTGTGTTTGATTATTTTGATAGAGCAGCTCACAGAGCTCAGGAAAACATTTTACTTAGCAGCCAGATGGAAGAGATGCATAGAGTAAAATACGTGGGGCAAGGATGTGGAGCTCCCAGACCCTCTCTGGGCATGCCACTCTCCCCAAATCTCCCTGGGTGTTTACCAACCCAGAAGCTCTCTGAAGCCCATCCCTTTGGATTTTAATGGAGACCCCCCTACATAGGCACAGTTGATTACGTCATTGGCCTTTGACAATCGAACTCAATCTTCAGCCCCTCTCCTCACCCTGGACGTGTGGAGAGGGGGATGGGGCTGAAAATCCCAACCCTGAATCACAAAATAGCTTTCCCTATTTTCCCACACACCAGCCTCCACCCTTAGGGGCTTTCCAAATGTTACCTTATTAACATAAATTCAATGTGGTTGAAAGGGTCTTGTTAGGAATAACAAAAGACACCTCTTTCCCCTTTATTGCTCTGGAGTAATTTCAGGAACTGAGGACTAAAGTAATTATTATAACAATATATGCCTCTATGGCTCTTATATGGGAAATTACAAGAGTTTTTGGATCTCTGTGCCAGAAACAAAATGAAGATATTTACTATTATAAATCCAGTACTGTACAGCATTGACAGCACTATGGTCTTGAACAAACCTACATTCCCCAGTTCTAAAAACGTATTGATTATAAGAAAGATTCATCTTTATGGCTTCTGGCTTCGGGGGTATTGTTTTACCCGGGGCCAGCAAACTGCCTGCTTCAGTTTTACCTTTATTGACATGGCACTGGCTGCTCACTCCACCTGTCCTTGTGCCTATAATTCTGAGTTAGCTTAACTTAAAATATTTAGTGGAATCTCTTCCTTCTCAGGTGCTGGTGTATCCTGTAATAGGGCCATAAGCCCGATTCCCAAACGTTTTGGATCTTGGATCTCTACTTTACCTTTTTCCCAGCTTATTGAGGCCCCTAACTTAGATAGCCTGTCCCTCCCTAGAGGGGGAACAAGGCATTCTGGTACATACAGAAAGAAACGCTTAAGTATTTTTTATCCTGTTTCATAGGTCAAGGGCCTCCAGAAAACTTTAGGTCTCCCCTTTGCCTCATACACCTTTGAGGCTACATCTTTAACTTTTTGAAAGATTTCTCTTTTTGGTATTCAGCAGCGAGAATGTGGCTCCAGTATTGACCAAAAATTTTAACATGTTCTCCTCCTACTGACAAGGTCACCCCTAGAGCCAACTGGGGAGCCACATGGCCCTGTCACATCTCATCTGTGGTCAAGAGAAGATGCCTTGGCTTGGTCCTGTTCAATCTCTTCTCTCTCTGGCGATGGTTGGGACAGTCCTGCTGCCAATGCCCTTCCAGTTTGCAGTACACACACCCAAATTTGTTGGTGGCTTTCTGGTCACTGGTTGGGGGCTGAGGTCACTCACTCCTTCTCTTCCTCAGGTTACCTTGAACAGACTTGAAGGGCCACACCTAACAGGGTGGCTTGCTTTTTCATCTTCTTGTCTTCCTCTTCGTGATCATCAGGATCACTGGGATTCCACACAGCATCGGTCTCTGGCACAGGCTGTTCACTAAGCCTGCCAATGGCTGATCCTGGGTCATATTCATTATATGCTTCTTCTCTAGCATTTAATAGAACAGCTGACTTTTCCTCAGCCATAAGGAGAGTAAATAACACTCTTCAAATATCTGCCAAGACAGGGCTCAGAGCAAAAGTTCTAATGCAGCGAGATCAGGGCTGGAAAGAAACTGCGTTTCACAGGCCTTTGTAGGAGATGTTGCCGGGAGGCTGGAAGAGCACTGTGGAGAGCGAGCTGTTTCTCAGCTTGCCACAGAGCTGGAAGCCAGATGCTTTGGGGCCTGTCTCCTCTTGAGGAGACAAGGCAGGACTTTGTGCCTTGCAGCTCTAGGGCAATGTAGCACACGGCAGAGAAGAAGTTCTACTTCAGCGAGATCAGGCCTGCAAATAAACTGCTTTTCACAGGCCTTTGTAAGACATGATCCCGGTAGGCTGTAAGAGCACTGTGCAGAGCGAGTTGTTTCTTAGCTTCCCAAAGAGCAGGAAGCAAGATACTTTGGGGCCTTTCACGCCCTGAGCAAACAAGGCAGGACTTTGTGCATTGCAGCTCTAGGGCAATGTAGCACATGGCAGAGCAGAAGTTCTAATTCAGTGAGATCAGGCCTGCAAAGAAACTGCGTTTCACAGGCCTTTGTAAAACATGTTCCCGGTAGGCTGTAAGAGCACTGTGGAGAGCGAGTTGTCTCTTAGCTTCCCAGATAGCTGGAAGCCAGACGCTTTGAGGCCTGTGTGCCCTTGAGGAGACAAGGCAGGACTTTGTGCCTTGCAGCTCTAGGGCAATGTAGGACACGACAGAGCAGAAGTTGTACTTCAGCGAGATCAGGGCTGGGAAGAATCTGCGTGTCACAGGCCTTTGTAAGACGTTCCCGGTAGGCTGTAAGAGCACTGTGGAGAACGAGTTGTTTCTTAACTTCCCAGAAGCTGGAAGCCAGACGCTTTGTGGCCTGTCTGCCCTTGAGGAGACAAGGCAGGACTTTGTGCCTTGCAGCTCTAGGGCAATGTTGGACACGACAGAGCAGAAGTTCTACTTCTGCAAGAGCGGGGCTGGGTGAAACTGCATTTCACAGGCCTTTATAAGAAATGTTCCCGGTACGCTGGAAGAGCACTGTGGAGAGCGAGTTGTCCCTTAGCTTCCTAGAGAGCTTGAAGCCAGACGATTTGGAGCCTGTCTGCCCTTGAGGAGAGAAGGCAGGACTTTGTGCCTTGCAGCTCTAGGTCAATGTAGGACACGGCAGAGCAGAAGTTCTACTTTGGCGAGATAAGGGCTTTGAAGAAACTGCGTTTCACAGGCCTTTGTATGAGTTCCCGGTAGGCTGTAAGAGCACTGTGGAGAGCGAGTTGTTTCTTAGCTTCCCAGACAGCTGGAAGCCAGACGCTTTGGGGCCTGTCTGCCATTGGGGAGACAAGGCAGTACTTTGTGCATTGCAGCTCTATAGCAATGTAGGACACAACAGAGCAGAAGTTCTAATTCAGCGAGAGCAGGGCTGGAAAGAAACTTTGTTTCTCAGGACTTTGTAAGACATGTTCCTGGTAGGCGGTAAGAGCACTGTGGAGAGCGAGTTGTTTCCTAGCTTCCCAGAGACCTTGAAGCCAAAGGCTTTGGGGCATGTCTCCCATTGAGGAGACAAGGCAGGACTTTGTGCCTTGCAGCTCTAGGGCAATTTAGGACAAGGCAGAGCAGAAGTTCTACTTCAGTGAGATCAGGACTGGAAATCAACTGTGTTTCCCAGCCCTTTGGAGGAGATGTTCCCGGTAGGCCTTAAGAGCACGGTGGAGAGCGTGTTGTTTCTTAGCTTCCCAAAGAGCTGGAAGCAACACCGTTTGTGTGTTTTCTCCCTACGATGCACTGACGCAGTACTTTGTGCCTTGGACCTCTAGAGCAATGTTGGACTTGGCTTAGATCAGATGTTCTAAGGTGGCGAGATGAGGGCTAGAAACAAACTGCGTTTCAGGCCTTTGTATGGGAGGTTCGCGGCAGACTGTAAGAGCACTGTGGAAAGCGAGTTCTTTCTCAGCTTGCCAAAGAGCTGGAAGCAAGACTATTTGTGGCTGGTGTCCCCTTTGGGAAACGAGGTTACGGCTTTGTTTGTCCCACCTCTACGGCAATGTAGGACTCGGTAGAGCAGAAGTTCTAATTCAGCGAGATCAGGACTGGAAAGAAACTGTGTTTCCCAAGACTTTGGATGAGATGTCCCCGGTAGGCCTTAAGAGCATTGTGGAGAGCGAGTTGTTTCTTAGCTTCCCAAAGAGCTGAAAGCAAGTCCGTTTGTGGGTTTTCTCCATACAAGGCACTGACGCAGTGCATTGTGCCTTGCACCTCTAGAGCAATGTGGGACCTGGCTTAGAGCAGAAGTTCTCAGGTAGCGCAATCAGCACTGGAAACAAAGTGCTTTTCAGGCCTTTGTATGAGAGGTTCGTGGCAGGCTATAAGAGCACTCTGGAAAGTAAGTTCTTTCTCAGCTTGCCAAAGAGTTGGAAGCAAGAGGATTTGTGGCTCGTCTCCCCTCTTGGAAACGAGGCAGGGCTTTGTGCCTCCCACCTCTAGGGCAATGTAGGACACGGCAGAGCAGAAGTTCTAATTCAGCGAGATCAGGACTGGAAAGAGACTGCGTTTCCCAGGCCTTTGGATGAGATGATTCCGGTAGACCTTAAGAGCACTGTGGAGAGTTATTTGTTTCTTAGCTTCCCAAAGAGCTGGAAGCAAGACCGTTTGTGGATTTCAGCCCTAGGAGGTAGTGACGCAGTGCATTGTGCCTTGCACCTTTAGAGCAATGTGGGACCTGGCTTAGAGCAGATGTTCTAAGGTGGCAGGATCAGGGCTGGAAACAAACTGCATTTCAGGCCTTTGTATGAGAGGTACGCGGCAGGCTGTAAGAGCACTGTGGAAAGCGAGTTCTTTCTCAGCTTGCCAAAGAGCTGGAAGCAAGAGGATTGTGGCTCGTCTTCCCTTGGGGAAACGAGGCAGAGCTTTGTGCCTCCCACCTCTAGGGCAATGTAGGACACGGCAGAGCAGAAGTTCTAATTCAGCGAGATCAGTGCTGGAAAGAAACTGCGTTTCCCAGGCCTTTGGATGAGATGCTCCCGGTAAGCCTTACGAGCACTGTGGAGAGCGAGTTGTTTCTTAGCTTCCCAAAGAGCTGGAAGCAAGACCGTTTGTGGGTCTTCTCCCAGGAGGTACTGACGCAGTGCATTGTGCCTTGCACCTCTAGAGCAATGTGGGACATGGCTTAGAGCAGAAGTTCTAAGGTGGCGAGATCAGGGCTAGAAACAAACTGCGTTTCAGGCCTTTGTATGAGAGCTTCGCGGCAGGCTGTAAGAGCACTGTGGAAAGCGAGTTCTTTCTCAGCTTGCCAAAGAGCTGGAAGCAGGACGATTTGTGACTTGTCTCCCCTTGGGGAAACGAGACAGGGCTTTGTGCCTCCCGCTTCTAGGGCAATGTAGGACACAGCAGAGCAGAATTACTAATTCAGTGAGATCAGGACTGGAGAGAAACTGCGTTTCCCAAGCCTTTGATGAGATGTTCCCGGGAGGCCTTAGGGCACTGTGGAGAGGGAGTTGTTTCTTAGCTTTCCAAAGAGCTGGAAGGAAGACCATTTGTGGGTTGTCTCCCTATGAGGGAGTGACACAGTGCATTGTGCTTACCACCTCTAGAGCAATGTGGGACATGTCTTAGAGCAGAATTTCTAAGGCTGGGAGATCAGGCCTGGAAACAAACTGTGTTTCAGGCCTTTGTATGAGAGGTTCGCGGCTGGCTGTAAGAGCACTGTGGAAAGCGAGTTCTTTCTCAGCTTGCCAAAGAGCTGGAAGTATGAAGGTTTGTGGCTTGTCTCCCCTTGAGGAAACGAGGCCGTGTTTTGTAGCTTCCACCTGTAGAGCCATTTGGTCCATGGCTGGGAGCAGAATTTCCAATGTGGTGAGATCAGAGGTTTAAAGGGACTGCGTTTCACAGGCCTTGTGCAGGAGGTTCCTCGTAGGTTGTAAGAGCACTCTGGAGAGCAAATTGTTTCTCAGTTTCCCAAAGAGGTGGAAGCAGGACGGTTTGTGGCTTGTCTCCCCTTCAGGGACGGAGACAGCACTTTGTCCCTCCCACCTCTAGAGCAATGTATTACACTGCTCATGGCAGAAGTTCTAATGTGACGAGATCAGGGCTGGAAAGAAACTGCGTTTCAGATGCCTTTGTGTGCAAGGTTGCTGGTAGGCTGTAAGAACACTGTGGAGAGAGAGTTTTTTCTCAGCTTCTCAAAGACCTGGAAGCAAGACGCTTTGTGGCTTGTCTCCCCTTGAGGGTCAGAGGCAGTGTTTTGTGCCTCCAATCACTAGAGCAATGTAGGACGTGGCTGAAATCAGATGCTCTATTGCAGAGAGATCAGGGCTGCTAAGAAACTTCATTTCACTGACATTTGTATGGCAGGTTCTCAGTAGGCTGTAAGTGCACTTGGAGAGCGAGTTGTTTCTCAGCTTCCCTAGGAGCTGGACGCAAGCCGGTTTGTGGCTTGGCTCTCTTTGAGGTTCGAGGCAGTGCTCTGTGCCTCCTACCTCTAGAGCAATGTAGGACACAGCTGAGAGCAGAAGTTCTCATGGGGTGAGATCAGGGCAGGGAGGAAACTGCATTTCACAGGCCTTTGTGTGAGAGTTTACTGGTAGGCTGCAAGAGCACTGTGGAAAGGGAGTGATTTCTCAGCTTCCTAGAGACCTGGATTTCAGTTTGTGGCTTGTCTTATCTTGAGGGATGGATGGAATGCTTTGTGCTTCCCATTTTTAGACTAATATTTGACATGGCTAGGAGCAAATGTGCCCTTCCAGATTGGTGCTTTCTCACTGCCTGTGGATGAGTTTGTTGCTCTTTGCTGGGGATGCTTCCCTGAAGGAAACAATCTACAGTGGGCCTGGAGTTCATCCAGGCCTTGCCCAGAGCCAGAAGCAAGAACGTTCCTCCTCCTTGTGATCTCATGGAGAGCATCAAAACACATTGTGTCTTGGCTCTACACTGCTTTGTAAAGTGGCCTGTGACATGGCTTAACTCTGGCTGCTGATTTGTCCTGCTGGGATGAAGTGTTCTTCTAGGTGTGGGGGGGTTCTCTTTGCCAGTGCATAATGGCTGTTTGTTGAAAGCATATTATTTTGGTCCTGCTATGCATGTGGAATCACCAACATTCTAGCCTTGGCCCCGTTCCTTGAGGGAAATTGGTAGGCATTGTGTCTGAGCAGGTTTAGAAAGATTGAAATGTGCCTGAAGCAGAAGCACAATAGCCATGAGCCAGAAGCTGGTAAGAAACGGCATTTCTGCTGCCTTTTGAATCCACCCCTGCCAGTATGCTGTAATAGCACTGTGGAAAGGAAGTTCTTTCTCAGCTTCCTAAAGACCTGGAAGCAAGACAGTCTGTGGTTTGTCTTATCTTGAGGGATGGATGGAATGCTTTGTGCATCCCAGCTCTAGACCAATGTTTGGCTCTGCTGACAGCAAATGTGCCTTCCCAGATGGGTGCTTTCTGACTGCCTGTGGACAATTCTGTTGCTCTTTGCTGGGGTTGTTTCCCTGAAGGAAACCGACTGCAAGGGTCCAGGAGTTCATCCAGGCCTTGCCAAATCCAGAAGCAAGAGTGTTTCTCCTGCTTGTGATCTCATGGAGAGCAAGCAAGACACATTGTGTCTTGGCTCTACAGTGCTTTGTTAGGTGGCCTGTGACATGGTTTCCCTCTGGCTGTGGATTTGCCCTGCTGGAAGGAAGCGTTCTTCTAGGTGAGGGAGATTCTCTCTGTCAGTGCACAAGGGCTGTTTGTTAAAAGCATATTGTCTCACTCCTTCTAAGTGTGTGGAAGCACCAACGTTCTGGCTTCAGCCCTGTTGCCTAAGGGGAAGATGCAGGCATTTCTTCAGAGCAGGGTTAGCAAGATGGAAATGTGGCACAAGCAGCAGTGCAAGAGCCGTGACTCAGAAGCTGGAAAGGAACCACATTTCTGCTGCCTTTTGAATCTGATGTTGCCGGTACACTGTAAGAACTCTGTGGAAAGGGAGTTCTTAGCTTCCTAAAGAGCTGAAAGCAAGATGGTTTTTGGCTTGTCTTATCTCGAGGATGGATAGAATGCTTTGTGTGTCCCAGCTCTAGGCAAATGTTTGGCACAGCTGACAGCAAAAGTTCCTTTCCAGATAGGTGCTTTCTGACTGCCTGTGGACAATTCTATTGCTCTTTGCCGGGGATGCTTTCCTGAAGGAAACCAACTGCAATGGGCCAGGAGTTTGTCCAGGCCTTGCCAAGATCCAGAAGCAAGAGTGTTTCTCCTGCTTGTGATCTCATGGAGAGCCAGCAAGACACATTGTGTCTTGGCTCTACAGTGCTTTCTTAGGTCACCTCTGAAACAGTATCCCTCTGGCTGCTGATTTGCCCTGCTGGGAGGAAGCATTCTTCTAGGTGACGGAGATTCTCTCTACCAGTGCACACGGGCTGTTCATTAAAAGCATACTGTTTCACTCCACCTAAACATGTGGGAGCACCCATGTTCTGGCCTCGGCACCATTCCTTGAGGGGAAGAGGTAGGCATTGTGTCTGAGCTGCTTTAGAAAGAATGAAATGTGCCTGAAGCAGAAGCACGATAGCTGCAAATTAGAAGCTGGAAAGAAACCGCATTCCTGCCACCTTTTGAATCCAATGTTGCCGGTATGCTGTAATAGCACTGTAGAAAGGGAGTTCTTTCTCAGGTTCCCAAAGAGCTGGAGGCAAGACCCTCTGTGACTTGTCTTATTTTCAGGGATCGATGCAATGCTTTGAACATGCCAGGTCTAGAGCAAAGTATGGCCGGGGTGACTGCAAATGTGCCTTTCGAGATAGGTGCTTTCTGATGCCTTGGGAGAATTCCATTGCATTTTGCTGGGGAGCACTTCCCTGAAGGAAATAAACTGCAATCCTACAGGAGTTCTTCTAGGGCTTGCCAAGAGCCAGAAGCAAGAGTGTTCCTCCTGCTTGTGATCTCATGGAGAGCAAGCAAGACACATTGTGTCTTGGCTCTACACTGTGTTGTTGGGTGGCCTGTGACACGGTTTCCCTCTGGCTGCTGCTTTGCCCTGCTAGCAAGAAACATTATTCCAAGTGAAGGAGATTCTCTCTGCCAGTGCAGAAGGGCTGTTTGCTAAAAGCACATTGCTTCTCTCCTCCTAAGCATGTGGCAGCACCAACGTTGTGGCCTGGGCCCCGTTCACTGAGGGGAAGACGTAGGCATTTCCTTTGAGCAGGGTTGGCATGATGGAAATGTGGCAGAAGCAGAAGTGCGATAGCCGCAAGTTAGAAGATGGAAAGAAATCGCGTTTCTGCTGCCTTTTGAATCACACGTTGCCGGTATGCTGTAAGAGCACTGTGCATAGGGAGTTATTTCTCAGCTTCCTAAAGCACTGGAAGCAAGATAGTTTGTGGCTTGTCTTATCTTCAGGGTCGTATGCAATGCTTTGTGCATCCCAGCTCTAGAGCAATGTATGCCAGGGCAGACAGAAAATGTGCCTTTCGAGATAGGTGCTTTCTGACTGCCTTTGGAGAATTCCGTTGCTGTTTTGTGGGGAAGGCTTCCCTGAAGGAAACAAACTTCAATCCTGCAGCAGTTCATCCTGGCTTTTCCAAGAGCCAGAAGCAACAGTGTTTCTCCTCCTTGTGATCTCATGGAGAGTAAGCCAGACAAAATCTGTCTCTACTGCTTTGGCAGGTCTTCTATGACATGGTTTCCCTCTTGTTGCTGACTTACTCTTATGGGAGGGAGTGTTCTCCTTGGTATATGAGATTCTCTCTGCCAGTCCACAAGAGCTGTTTGTTAAAAGCATGTTGCTTCGCTCTTTAATCATGTGAAACTACCAACGCCCTTGCTTTGACTCCATTCCTTCAGGGTAAGATATACCTATTCTTTCTGAGCCGTTTCAGAATGATTGACATTTGGCAGAAGCAGATGTTCCTATTGTGCGTATGCCAAGCTAGGATTAAATTGATTTTATGCTTTCATATGAATGAGACGTTGCTCTTATGCTGTAACAGCACTGTGTAATCAGTATTCTTTCACTGCTTCCTAAAGACCTGCAAGTAATATGGTTTGTTGCTTCTCTTATCTTGAGGGATTTATGTGTTAGCTATTGTGTTCCATTCCAGCTCTAGAGTAATGTTTGAAAAACCTGTCATCAAAGGTGCCTTTTGTGAATGGTGCTCTATGACAGCTTTCTGAGAATTCCAGTGCTGTCTGTCAGGGAGCCATTCCCTGAACCTAGCAAAGTGCAATATTGCAGGAGTTGTTGAAGGCCTTCCCAAGAGCCTGCAGCAAGTGTGTTTCTCCTCCTTGTTATCTCATGGAATGCAATAAAGTGGTCTTCTGTCTTGGCTCTACACTGCTTTGATAAGTCACCTGTGACAATATTCCCTCTGGCTGATGATTTGCTCTGTTGGGAGGAAGCATTCTCCTTGTGAGTGAGCTTCTCTCTGCAAGTCATCAAGTGTTGTTTGTTGAAAGGATTTTCTTTCACTCTTCCTAAGTGTGTGGAAGCACTAACCTCCTGCCCTCTGCTCCATTCCTTGAGCTGAAGAAATATGCTTTATTTCTAGGTGGTGTGAAAATGATTGAAATCTTGCAGAAGGATAACTTCCTAAGCTTCGAGGTCCAAGCTAGTGTTAAATTGCGTTCATGCTGGCTTGTGAATCAGATATTGCTGTTATGCTGTAAGAGCACTGTGTAAAGACACTTCTTTAAGTCCTTCCTAAAGACCTGGAAGGAAGATGGTTTGTTGCTCCTCTTACCTTGAGGGATGAATGTAATAGTTACTGCATCCCAGATCTAGATTAATGTATGAAAGATCTGACACAAAAATGTAGCTTTGCAGATAGGTTCTTTCTGAATGCCTTGTGAGAATTCCCTTGCTGTCTGTGGGAGAGTATTTGTCCTGAGGGTGCACATTTCATTATTGCCTGAGTTATTCAAGGCCTTCCAAAGAGCCGCAACCGAGAGTATTTCTCCTCCTTGTGATCTCATGGCCACGAAGCAATAGATATTTTGTCTTGGCTCTTCACTGCTTGAATATCTCACCTTTGACACATTCCCTTTGGGTTGCTTATTTGCTGTCTTCCAGGAGAACCTTCTTGTAGTTGAGGGATATTCTCTCTGCAAGTCAGTGAGGGTTTTTTCATGAAAGCATTTTTTGTAGATGTTCTTAAGGGTGTAGAAGCACGAGCATCCTGCTCTTTGCTCTGTTCCTTCAGTGTAAATGTACGCATTCTTTCTGGGTGTCACCAAAGATATTAGAATCTTGAAGAAGCAGAACATGCTAAGCTGTGAGTTAAAACGTGGGGTGACATTGCATTCATGCTGGCATGTCAATCAAATGTTGACTTTATGCCAGAAAGAGTCTTCTGGTAAGAGATTTCTTTAAGATCTTCATAAAGTCCTTGAAGGAAGATGGTTTCTGGCTGTTCTTATCTCTATGGTTGGATGTAATAACTCTTGTGTCCCAGCTATAGAGTAATGTTTGATAACTCTGACACAAAATGTTCCTTTAGGCATAAATGAAGAATATCTCAAACAGTCTTACACTATACCTAAAATTACTAGACAAAGAAGAACAAACAAAGCCCAACATCAGTAGAAGGAAGCAAATATAGCCAGAGCAGAAATAAATGAAACATAGACTAAAATATAATAGGAAGGATCAATGAAACTAAGAGCTGGTTCCTTGAGCAGATAACGAAATTTGACAAACCCTTAGCCAAACTCACTAAGAAAAAAGACAGATGACTAACAGAAGTCAGAAATGAAAGAGGAGAAATTGCAATAGATACCACACAAATACAAAGGAATATGAGAATACTATGAAGAGCTATATGTGAACAAATTGGATAAACTACAAGAAATGGATACATTCTTAGAATCATAGAACCTCTCAAAACTGATTTAAGAACAACTAGAATCTGAACAGACCAATCACAAGTAAAGAGCTTGAAATAGTAATCAGAAACTTTTCAAAAAACAGAAGTTTAGGGGCAGATGGTTTCTCTACTGAATTCTACCAAGTATTCAAAGAAGATTAATACCTATTCTTCTCAAACTCTTCCAAAACATTGAAGAGGACACGACACTTCCTAACTCAATTTATGAGGCCAACATTACACTGACACCAAAACCAGACAAAGTCAACACAAACAAGGAATATTACAGGCCAATATCACTGATGAACATAGTGCAAAAATCCTCAACATAATACTAGCAAATCAAACAAAACAGTACATGATGAGTATTATAAACTACATTCATGTGGGATTTATTCCACGGGTGCAGGGGCGATTCAACATCCGCAAATCAATGTGATACACTACACTACCAAAATGAAGAACAAAAATAGATGAAGAGAAAGTATTTGATGAGACACAGTATCCTTTTCTGATAAACACTGAATAAAATTGGATATAGAAGGAAAGTACATCAACATAATAAAGGCCACATATGGCACACCCACAGCCAACATCATACTCAATGGGGAAAAACAGAAAACCATCTCTCTGAGAACAGGAAAAAGACTAGGCTGTCCACTCTCACCATTCTTATCCAACATAGTAGTGGAGGTTTTGGTGAAAGCAATTTGTCAAGAAAAAGAAGTAAAAGGGATCTAAATTAGAAAGGAAGAAGTGAAACTGTCACTATTTGCAGATGACATGATTTTAAATATAGAAAACCCTAAAGAATCCACCAAAAACCTATTAGAAATAATCCACAAATACAGTAAAGTTGCAAGGTACAAAATCAATTGCATTTATATATGCTGATAGCGAAATAACAGAAAGAGAACTCAAGAATATAACCCTATTTACAATCACAACAAAAAGAATGAAGTATCTAGGAATAAATTTAACCAAGGAAGTGAAAGACCTATACAATGAAAAATATAAGTTGCAGTTAAACAGCAAGTTGTCTCTGTTTCTTTAGCAAAGTTAAAATCACATTAAAGGTAAATTCCAGCACTGGGAGTGAAAACCTCGTATTCTATTTCAGAATTTTAAGGTGTATAGTGTATTCATTCATTCACTTATTAATCATTCACTCCATCAGTGACTCAGCCAACGAATATCTTTTGAACATTTACTCTTTCCTGGATATTATTTCAGAAGCTGTCAATGCGAACTATTTAGACATACCCTTTTTAATGAAAAAGCTTATAGGCTAGCAAATTCCAGACAAAAAGAAAATAAAAAATGTTTTCAGTATTTATTACAATATTTATTTTTGCCTGAAGAAAGATCACAGGATTATATGAAAAAATATATTTTCCATCCAAATAAATTTTATTAAAAACTAGGAATTGGATGAGGTGTTTGATAGGTGCTTTATCAATTTCAGTGAAAAATTGACATTCAGTATCATTACAACTATTCATATTTTGAATTAATGTTGTACATTCTCTGATTTTTATGGCAAATACACGGAGGCTTATTGTTGACACAAGATTTGAGGTTTTGCAAGCCAGCCCTGATGGTCTATCAGTTCAAATTCAGCATGCTCCACTTTGGTGGCCTGGGTTCAGTTCCCAGGCATGGAACACCACTCATGTGTCAGTAGCCATTCTGTGCTGGTAGCTCATATAGAAGAACTAAAAGTACTTACAACTAGAATATACAACTACGTGCTGAGGCTTCGGGGAGGAATAAAAAAGAGGAATATTGGCAACATATGTTGCTTGGGGTGAATTCCCAGCAAGAAAAAAAGAAAAGAACAAAGAAAATAATCTTACATTATTAAAAAGAAGAATGAAGGTCTGGCATTCGATATTATTTATAATATTCACATTAAAATTGAACGTTGGAGCCAGAATCCTGTGCTTTCTAACTGCTAGATTTGCTTCCATCCTAGGGCCAGCAGCAATATTTCCCAGCAAATGTAGGGGTACAATTCAAAATGCACAAACAAAAAGTAGAATCATTGCATGTGATTGTTCTTCAAAATGATCACCTAAGAGAGTCCCGTGTCTATCTCCACTTCTTCACTCTAGTGGAGACTTGCCTAATGAACATTCAATTTATCTTTCTTCCCCTGGGGAATGAGACCTTTATTTGGGAATTCTGGTTCTCATTCAGGGAATAGGGCCATAAATAAACATATTTCAGTGTGAAGGTCTTCAGGGACTTCAGACACTTCTGAAACTATTTTGCATGCTTCATGCAGCAACCTCAGAAGTGGGTTGCAACAGATCTCTGTGTGTAGTTAGGTTAGACCAACTCATTTACTTATTACTAATTCTAGATGAGAAGACCGAGTCCCTTGAAAGTTTTATCAATTTCACCATAGTATAAAGAGGAATGTTATCTGCCTTTGAATTGGCAGGATTGATGGATGTTTTAGACCAGATAAGAAACTTCTTAAGTGTCTTCAAAATATAAGATTCTATGTCTCCAAGAAAGACCTACTAAATGACGTATCAATAAAAACAAGTTTTCATTTTGCACAGTGACAAATCATAAGATAGAAATATTCCTAGTGTCAACAGTCAGTCTCTATGTTGCTGGTGGACACTGAGACTGCATATCAAGATGCAGTTTGTCCCTAATACAACATAGGTTTAAATAATTTTCAGACAAATTCTATAGTTAGAGACCAATGGAACATACATTTTTGGAAGAAGAAGAAGATTAGCCCTGAGGTAACTGCTGCCAATCCTCCCCTTTTTGCTGAAGAAGACTGGCCCTGAGCTAACATCCATGCCCAGCTTCCTCTACTTTATATGTGGGACGCCTACCATAGCATGGCATGCCAAGTGGTGCCATGTCTGCACCTGGGATCTGAACCAGTGAACCCTGGGCTGCCAAAGCAGAACATGTGTACTTAACCACTGTGCCACCAGGCCAGCCCCAGAACATACTCTTGAAATCATTTCAGAAGCTATTTACAAATTAAATTACAATATTATTTCTCATCCACAATTGTAACATAAAATTATTAACATTAAGTAATTTTTACAATTTACTGAGAATTTATTTTGGTAGACCTGTAACATATTTCTTTTCATAACAAACTTGTAAAAAACTATATGTAAAATATTAAAACAAGTCTTATCAGGAACAAATGCAAAATCAAACAAACTTCTGAAGAAACAGGAGAAAACAGAACCTTTATTTCAGTGACATATACTTACTGAAATAAAAAGCAACCCTAGATTTTCCATCAGGTATATCGCAGTGGAAGAGGGAATTTTAGTAAGTAAGGATTTTTGCAAATAGAGCCAGCCCTGGTGGTCTACGGCTTAAGATTTGGTGTTTTAACTTGCTGTGGCCTGGGTTTATTTCTGATCAGGGAACCATACAACCTGTCTGTCAGTTTTCATACTGTGTATGCTAGTGCAGTACTTTTTAGATGTGGTGGTAGGAGACAAAAGATACAAGATAACTGATGCAACACCATCAGATCAGCTCCAGACACAAGCATTTTTGGAAAGCTCCACCTAGAATGTTGTCTAAGCAAAGATGCTGATGCTCAGGTCAGGGATATTGATGCTGTCTGTGCCTCAGATATTAATGGTTTCTGATAGGGCTTCCAGTTATCCAGTTTTGTGATATTATCACTATCTCTTATTATCATGCCTCCATAGAGTGTCATTTGTGCTACAGATAGTGTGGCTTCATTTTACTAATGGCATATGAGAGACTAGGATTGTGAGAGTGGAAACTTCCCCAAGAGGAGACCCTGAAGCAAGGATTTGAGTATACAATATTTACCTGGTAGGTGATTTCAGGAAGCAAATATGAGGAAATAGGGAATGTGAGACCGAGAAGAAATTTACAGAAGTATGCAATAAAGTATATATTACTGCCGTAAGCAACTGAAGATCCATAGCTTGAGATGCTTTGGAGTATCCTTCAGATCACTCCTACACGTCTAGAAATTGTTTGAAAGAAGACTAGGAAAGCTTCAGTGTTTATCCATTGGTTCCTGTCCCTTACTGGTTGAGTACTGCTCCTTGACACATGAATCTCAGGCAATACCAAACTGTCTTACGTATGGTCTGAGCAAGCTATCAAGACAGTCTGTCTTCAGGAAAAAGAAGTGAAATTTTCAAAGTGGGAAGCTGCCAGCAAGCCAGAAACAGTAGCTTGGCTGTAGGCCAAGTCAGAGGTGGCCCAATGTGACAAGGGATGGGGAGACACATGTGTTTGCTTCAGTGCAATAGTAAAATGATGGCAAAGCCAAAATAATATAAAATAAACTTTTAACTTAGGCTAATATGTTTATGGCACCACAATAATAAGATGTTTAGAAAAAGCAGTGCTTGTGGTTCTTTAATATCATCTTCATAAGTGAGTTTTAATT
This sequence comes from Equus przewalskii, assembly GCF_037783145.1. Classification (NCBI taxonomy): domain Eukaryota; kingdom Metazoa; phylum Chordata; class Mammalia; order Perissodactyla; family Equidae; genus Equus; species Equus przewalskii. Next base: position 16,851,672 of record NC_091841.1, read on the forward strand.
CAATGCCGAGCAGTCTAGACACAGGCTCTCAAGCGCAGGTGTGGAAGGAAAATTATTACTGAGATCAGCTTGCCAGAAGCTTCAAGTGACATTTTCCTAGGAGAGTTTTTAAACATGCCACTAGAGCTGGGAAAGAATATATCTCACACACAATCAATCAAAGTACACTGTGGAGAAAAGTTCTGGCATTTAGCTGTTTAGGATCGTGCTAGTGAGAACAACTACACACATTGCAGTTTATGTCTTCAGTCAGGCTCTCTCTCCCTTGATGTGAAACAATGTTCCTGCTGAACTCAGCTGCCCAATCTAAAGAGATTGAAAACCCTTCACTATCTTTGAGACAGATGTAACTTTCAGACAATGCGGGTATGCAGTTTAGAAAGATTCCTGCCTGTGGCTCTTTAATATCACCTTCATAAGTGACCATTAATTCAATGCTGAACAGCCTACACACAGGTTCTCCTGTACACGTGATGAAGAAAAACAATTGGTGACCTCACCATGCCAGGAGTTGCAAGAGACATTTTCCTAGGAGAGCTTTTAAAAATTTCACTGCAGCTGGGAAAGAATATCTATAACACATGTTCAAGGAAAGTACTCTATACTGAAAAGCCCTGACTTCTACTTGTTTCAGATCACCTAGGTAAGTGCCTCACACATTTAAGTCCACAGACTTCACTCAAGTTCTCTCTCAAATGTCAGGAAAGCACATTTCTGTTGAACTGAACTGCCCGTAGCTGTGAAGGAACTTCTCTCAAGGAGAGATTGAAAACCTTTCGCTATCACTGCAACAGATTATCGGTAACTTTCATGCAATGCTGTTACATGGTTTAGAAAATCTTCTGCTTCTGGTTCTTCAATATTATCTTCATAAGTGACTGCTATTTCAATGCTGCTCAGTCTACACAAATATACTCATGTCATGAATGCAAATGACTGCCACAGATTAGTTACTGGAAGGAACTAAATGGTAATTTTGGTTATTTCAACTTTTCCACATTGTTCTTCTTCCTTTTGTTACGTTTAGGGATGCCATCATGAACCATCATGAACTAGAACAGGTCTCACCACGGAAGCTGTGCCTGTGACCTTTGCATTATTTTTAGTGCTAAGATCTCTCCTGGAAGAGCTTAGGTCTTATTACCATCAGCTGCAATGTGTGTGAAATCATATTTTCCAACAGAGACTGTGCAAGAGGATACACACCACTCCTTTTTCAATATTCATTCCCCATCCCAAATAAATGTCCCTGCTTCCCTTTGTTCGGGGATGCCATTACTATGGAAATTATCCCTCATGGTCTCCTATTTGCTGCAAATACACTTTACTTTTTGAGACAACTACTTCTTGTGTAGAGTCTGATTTAACTCACCAGGAGGGAACCCACTTCAGTTTCAGTAACAAGTGGGCTCCCAATGGGGGACTGGCCCCTTCATGGTGCCTGTACCACCAGCTTGATGTCACTGCCCCCTCAGAAGACCCAACAGCCACACTGAGTGCATTGCTTGGTGGCTCTCTCAATGGAGGAGAGGGGTGCCAAACCCACTACATGGCTATAAGAGATCTTTCTTAAGTTGTCTCACAAAAGCCTCCCTATTGGGGCCTGGATTTGGGGTTTGAGTCCCCATCCGGGGTTTGCCAGGCTGAAGGGAGTTAGAGTCCCCTCTGGTTGGAAGGATCACAGGACTTTTCCACTATGGAAGGGCCGACATTTGGCTCTGGTGAAATGGGAGCAATCCCTGTTGACTAGTCAGGGGTTCAAGTACCCTTCGGAGATTGACTCTCCTCTGAATGACATGGCCCAGATACTCTGGTGAACGGGAGCAATCCCTGTTTACTACTCAGGGGTTGAGTCCCTTGTGGATAGAGTCTGCTCTTGATGGATAAGGTGGGGGTTTGAGGCCGCCCCTGAAGACATTGAGGCTGCCTTGTGCTGTGCCTGTGATTGGAGAAGGGGTCCACTTTGATGGGCTTAACTGACACTGAAGTCACTGAGACCGTCTTTGCATTGGGCCTGTGACTGGAGAAGGGGTCACCTTTGATGGGGTTAAACCACCACTGAAGTCACTGAGTCTGTCTTTGTGTTGGGCCTGTGACCTGAGAAGGGGGTCCCCTGAGATGGGGTCAAGCCCCCTCTGGAGTTACTGAGTCTGTCTTTTTTGGTTGTTTGTTTTTGTTGAGGATGCTCGACACCCATCTTATTTTTCCACAGTCTAGCTTTTCTGGACTCCTAGGTCTCTTTTTTCTGTTACTTGTCATCACTTATCACACATCCCTGGGTGAAAGCAAGCATCCAACAGTTTTATTTTTCCTGTAAGGAATTAATGACCCAGCCTTGACCTCATTTCAGGCTATTAGGGGGCTAAACGTACTCCAGGCACAGATTTGTAACATCTGAGTCTGCACTAGAAATTACAAACTGTGCTTGGAAAGTTCGAAACAGAACATAAGAAAAGAAGCTAGAATGACAGGGGAAGCAAGCTCAATACTGGAGAAGAGTCGAGTGTGCTGCATAATTCAAAACTTGAAGGGGATCAAGTTCTCACCAACTGGCCAGAGAGCAGATGGTCTTTTTATAACATGAGATGGCCACAATATTCACTGAAACATGGGAAAATATCTCAAACAAATGGATCCTAAACGTTAACCAATACTCCAATTAGATCTAAATGCAAAAGAACAAAGAAAGAGGAAGAAATTCCTTATGGTGAGTGGTTCATGGCACGATATTTAAATAAAGATAAGGGTAGAATAAACACTCATTTTTCAGATGACTCAGAACTCATGGTACAAAATACAAAATATGAAATTAAGGAAAAGATATCTCAGAGTCCACCATGAAAAAACACAACAGCATTGGCCAATTGATAAAACAGCTGGGGAGTCCTGGGGGACCTCCACCTTATCCCCCTACCTCACCCCTGCTTGAGCCAGAGGCTGGAACAGGGCCAAACCCCTTGCTGTTCTCCCCGCTGCCATCCCCCTACAGGGAATTGGGCACTGCCACAGGCAAAGACCCTTCCCCCTCCTCTTCCAGAGTGGGCAGCCAGATTAGGAACCAGTGACATACCTGGGGTACAGCCCTGAGACAAGTGCCTGATGGTGAGGGGACACTTATTGATGTGCACGTCCCCCTTTCCACCTCTGATCTGTGTAATTCGAGGGCACACATGAAAGGACTGAGCGCTGACCCAGAGGAGTTCATAAACCCGATAAAGGGAATCTTCTGCACTCATGATTTGACCTGGGCAGATATTCAAAGCCTGCTGACTACACACCTCACGCCTGAGGAAAAGTCATCGGTTCCATTCAAAGCCAGAGAACAAGCAGGTAAGGAAGACGACCCAGGATCAGACATCCGCAGGCCTGGTGGACAGGCTGTGCCAGAGACTGCCCCAGGGTGGAATCCCAATGATCCAGAAGATCAAGAAAAGCGAGGCTATTTCCAGGGTCTGCTTTTGAAAGCCATGAAAAGAGTAAGCCAGCCACCCAGTAAATGACCTAAATTAAGAGAGGTCCACACGGCCCTGAGGAAAGCCCTCCCACTTTGTTACAGAGTCTTCAGGACTGCCTCAGGTGATACACAAATTTGGACCTGGAGGTCTGGGGAAGTACAGTGATCCTTAATCCATATTTTGGATCTCAGAAGTGCTCCAGACACTCGTGGGAAACTCCAAAAGTTGGCTACTAGTCCTGATACCAGTCCTGCACAGCAATGAGAAGCTGCATTTAGGGTGCTCCATGACCAGCTTGAAGCTGAGGATGAAAAGCAAGACAAGAAGATGAAAAGGCAGGCTGCCCTGCTCGCTGTGGCCCACCAGTCTCCTCAAGGTAACCTGAGGGAGAGAAGGAAAATGCCATGGGTGAGTAACCCCCACCCCCACCAGGGGCCAGGAGGCCACCACCAATGTCAAGAGCTAATCAGTGTGCGGACCGCCAACAGCAAGGGCATTCATGGCAGAACTGTCCCAACCATCCCCAGAGAGGGCCGGGATCTTACAAGACCGAGCCTGGGAAGCTTCCCTTGACTACAGATGAGATGTGATGGGGCTGTGGGGCTCCTCGGCTGGCCCCAGGAGGCCCGGGTGACCTTGGCAGGAGGAGGAGAGCTGGTCTAATCTTTGCTCCATAGTGGAGCCATGTTCTCGGTGTTGAATGTCTCAAAGGGAAACCTTTCTGAAGGAAAGTGTGAACTGAAAGAGGTCTCGGGAAACAGAGAGGCTCAAAGGCTTCTGGAGCTCTGGACCCGTGAAATAGGATCCAAACTGCTGAAGAATTCCTCACTGTGTGTACCAGAATGCCCAGTTCCCCTCCCTTTCTAGGGGAGGACATGCTACCTAAGTTAGGGTCCTCCACAGGCTGGGAACAAGAGAAAATCGAGATCGAAGCGCCAAAACGTGGAGGAGGTGAGCTGATGTCCCTCTTACAGGATACAGCAGCACCTGAGAAGGAAGAGACTCTCCTACACGTCTTAAGCTGAGCTGACTAGGAATTATGAGCAAAAAGACAGGTGATGTGAGCAGCCGGTGCCACACCAGGAAAGGTAAAACAGAAACAGGTAGGTCCCTGGCCCCAGGTAAAACATATACCCCTTGAAGCCAGAAGCCATAAAGAGGAATCTTTCCCATAATCAGCAAGTTTTCAGAGCAGGGGCATATAGATGTGCTCAAGAGCTAAGTGCTGTCAATGCTGTGCACTCCTGGAGTTATATAGCAGTAAATAGCGTCACTTTGTTTCTGGCACAGAGCTCCTAAAACTCCTGTAATTTCCCATATGACAGCCATATGGGGCATCTTTTGTTATAATAATTATTTTAGACCTCAGTTCCTGAAATAAGTCCAGAGCAATAAAGGTGAAATGGTTTGTCTTGTATTTTTCCTAGCAAGCCCCTCTCAACGCCACCTGAATTGGTGCTAACAAGGTGAGCATTGGAGAGGCCCTAAGGGCGGGGGCTGGTCGCCAGGGAAACCAATTGTGTGATTTGGGGGTTGGAAGTTTCAGGCCCATCCCCGCCACCTCCTCACCCCTGGTGGGTGAGTGGGAGGGGGAAGGGGATGGGGGAGAGGGGCTGAAGATCGCATTCCATTGTCAACAGCCAATGATCGAATCGACTATGCCTAGGTGATGACGTCTCCATTGAACCCCAAAAGAATGGTGTTCAGACAGCTGCCGCGTTGGTGAGCACATGGAGGTTCGGGGAGGGTGGCATGCCCAGAGAGGCTCTGGGAGCTCCTGGGTCCTTGCCCACATGTCTTGCTCTATGCACCTCTTCCCTCTGGCTGTTAATAAGTGAAAGGTTTTCCTGAGTTCTGTGAGCCACTCTGTCAAAGCATTCAAATCTGAGGAGGGGGTTGTGGGAACATGCGATCTTGCAGCCAGTTGGTCAGGAGCACAGGTGACAACCCGGACTTGCAATTGGCTTCTAAAATGGAGGCGGGGAGAAGGGTAATCCTGTGCAATCTGATTCTATCCCCAAGTAGATAGATAGGGTCAGAATTGAGTTAAGTATGTTCAACTTCTTAGCCGGTAAGGGACATAAGGTGTCCAAAGGGGATGACTGGTTTTTGCCATCTTTGGATTCCTAATGTTGGATTCATGGCTAAACCTCTTTGACAAAGTACAGGGGCCAGAAATGGACCCCTTTGAATGGGGTAAGCTAGACACAGTGGTGAAAGGATGGCCACCATTCTTGAGACCTGTAGCTGCCACCTGCCTTTAATCAAGAAAGCAGGAAAATGGACTACCGGCCAACCTAGGATGGTGTGGACCAAGCCCCCTTACCCCTCTCCTGGAGCAAGTCTCCCACCTCCTAGAGACTGAAGGGCATCTCTGGCTATCTCAGAATAGAATACTACAATGTCAAGCCATGCTGCTAGATTCCCCTCAGATTTCTTTAAAACGCTGTGATACCTTAACCCCAGCTACCCTTCTCCTTGATTCCAATGGGCCTATTAGCCATGCTTGCCCAGCAGTGATTGCTGGCCACAGAGCTCTCCAGAGCGAACCATGGACATTAAACATGGGCCAGAGATCCTTAAAGTGCCAGAAGTAGTACAGGGCCCCAAGGAAGTAGCTGGGCTCCATTGTAAAGGCCATCCAAGTGGGGAATCAGGAGCCATGAAAAGAAATAACTTGGCAGCTGCAGCGGTAGCTACCAAAAGGGACACTCCATCAAGAGAGCTTCTCCAGTTACCATTTGTTCCCATCCTACCCTTGTGTGAACTGACACCTTCCGTGAACTTACCCAAGATGAAGTGAGGGAGGCCACTACACAGGGTTATCAGTGGTCCCCAAATGTCAAGGGCTGCATGATAAACCAACGAGGGAAGATTCGGGTCCCCAAACCAACAGCCTGGTGTCTCCTTATGAGTGCTTTTGCTGTCTTAAAACTTCGAAAAGCGGTTTGTCCCAAGATCTGCTTCATCCTAGTTGGGTAGAGCCTCACTTGGTGTCACTAACCACACACTCTTCCCTAAAATTACAAGGAGTCACCTCTTGGATCCACCATGCAAGGTTATAATGAAAGGAAAGCGAGGTGCCCAGCCCTGAACATCCAGAGAGATCGTCACAGACAACTGAGGACTCTAAGTTTTCCTGCAAACCACTCTCTGATTTGAACCTCTTGTTTCAGCAGCCCTATCCAGATAAGTAGTGACTGCCTATGCACCTGAGGCTCTGCCCTGGACCTGAGACAACCCCGTGCCATTTAGGCACGGCAGGTGTCCAAGGAGATTGTACGTTCCTGGGCAGCAGGACTAGGCCCATCAGAGAAGGATGGGCAGCCCAGTGTGAAGAGCTGATCGAATCTGTGTTGAGGCTACAATATGCCCATCTCCTAAACATATTGTAAACGGATTTAGGCTATAATTTTAGAGATCCTTGTTACAAAGAATGCAGGCTTATGCCTTAGTTTAATTCTTTGCCCCAACCCTATTTGAGTTTAGCTTGAAATTCTGCTGTTCTACTCGTCTCTCTGACTTTGCCCATGTGCAACAGGAGGCAGTTAATGAAGATGGACCTTCGCACTGTGTCTTTAGGAATCAACAGCAGTATAAAAACTATAGTTGGTTTTTCTCACTTACCAGATACCCTGAGGGTCTCAAGAGTGGGTTTAGATACTTTAACATTTTCCCAAATTGTTCTCTTTCCTTGCTTTATGTTAAGAGGATGCCATCACCAACCACCATGCACTGGGCTAGTCCTCTGCATGAGAGCCATTCCTATAACTTCTGTCTTCTTTTTAATGGTAAGATCTCTCCAGTAGGAGCTTACCTCTTATTACCATCACCTGAAGTGTATGTGGAAGCATGTTTTCCAACGGAGCCTGCACAAGAGCATACCCACCTTTACCTTTGCAATATTAATTCCCTATACCAAATGAATGTCTCTGCTTCCCTTTGTTTGGGGATGCTATGATTCTGGAAAGTATTCCTCATTTTCCCCAATTTCCCCCAAATACACATTATTTTGTGAGACAACTACTTCTGGTGTAGTATCTGATTTAACTCATCAGAAAAGAACTCTCTTCGGTTCTAGGAACACTATGACTTAGCTCAGCTTGTCAGGAGCTGCAAGAGGCATTTATCTAGGAGAGCTTTTAAACATTTCACTACAGCTCGGGGAGAATATCTATATTCTCCTTTCAATGAGAGTACACTCTGCAAATAACCCCTAGTTTCTAGCTGTTTCAGATCATCTAGGTAAGTGCCTTACACTTTGTGGTTGATGATCTCCCCTCGGGGTCTCCTATGTCAGGAAAGTGTGTTCCTGCCGAAATAGGCTACCTGTAGCTGTGAAGGGACTAACTACATCAAAGGAGAGAGTTAAAAATTTTCACTACAGATGGGACAGATTATTAGTAAGTTTGGTTGGATGGGGGTATGTGGTTTAGAAAATCTCCTGCTCTTTCATATCGTCTTCATAAGTCACTTTTAATTCAATGCAAAGCAGCCTACACACGGGCTCTCACACCCCTGTTAGGAAAGAAAACTATTGATGGCTTCACTGTGCCAGAAGATAGAAGTTACATTGTCCCTGGAGAGTTTTAAATATTCCATTACATAGATAGAATGAATATCTATAACTATAATTGTATAGATAGAACGAATATCTATATATGGGATAGAATATATACAACACAGATTCAAGGAAATTACGCTGTGCAGAAAAGCTCTGGCTTATTTTTTAGGGTAGTTTTGGTAATTTCTTTACACACATTGCAGTTCATGGCCTTCACTCAGCCTCTCACTCCCATGTCATGAAAGCAGTTTCTTGTTGAACTCAGCTGCCTGTAACTGTGAAGGATTTCCTCCAAGGAGAGTGTTAAAAGTTTTCACTTCAGCTGGGATGGATTATCTGTAAGATCCATTCAATAAAGGATCACAGTGGAAAAAACCTCCTTCTTGTACCTCTTCAGGGTCTTCTTGATAAGTGACTTATTAAATTGCTGTTCAGTACACACTCAGGCTCTGTCTCATATGTGATGAAGGAAGGCTATTGCTGAGCTTAGCCTACCAGGTGCTGGAAGTGACATTTTCCTTGGAGAGCATTCAAACATGAAACAACAGCTTGGACTGATTATCTATAACCTACAGTCAAGGAAAGTAAATGCTGCAGAATATCTATGGCCTGTAGCTCTTTTGGATCGTCTTGCTACGTTCCTTAGATACATCGCACTTCATGGCCTTCCGTCAGACTCTCTCGCTCATGTCATGAAAACAGGTGGTTGTTAAACTCAGCTGCCCATATCTGTGAACAGACTGCTTCCAAGGAGACATTTAAAAGTTTTCACTACCTCTGGGATGGATTATTTATAACTTTCATTCAAAGAGGTTACACAGTTTGTAAAAACTCCTTCTTGTGGCTCTTGAATATCCTCTTCATAAGTGACTTTTTTCCTATATTATTTTTATTGCCTTAAATAAATTTCAGGTGTACATCTTAGTATATTTTTAAATCCATGTACCTTACATCATGTTGACAACCTAAAGACTGATTACAATCCATCACCACACTTGTGCCTAATCACTGACTTTGCCCTCCTCCCTCCCCACTTCCCCCCTGGTAACCACCAATACAATCTCTGTTGCTATGTGTTTGTTTGTCTTGTATCTTCTACTTCTGAGTGAGATCATACAGTATTTGACTTTCTCCCTCAGACTTTTTTCACTTAGCATAATACCCTCAAAGTCCATACACGTTGTCACAAATGGCAGGATTTCATCTTTTATATGGCTGAGTAGTATTCCATTGTGTATGTATACCACATCTTCTTTATCCATTCATCCCTTCTTGGGCACCTATCTTGTTTCCAACTGTTGACTATTGTGAATAATGCTGCAATGAACATAAGGGAGCATGCATCTTTATGCATGTGTCTTTTCAAGTTCTTTGGATAAATACCCAGCAGTGGAATAGCTAGATCATATGGTGGATATATTACTAATTTTCTGAGGAATCTCCACACTGTTTTCCATAGTGGCTGCACCAGTTTGCACTCCCACCAGCAGTGTATAAGGGTTCCCTTCCCTCCACATACTCTCCAATACTTATTGTTTCTTGTCTTGTTAATTATCATCATTCTGATGGGAGTGAGGTGATATCTCATTGTAGTTCTGATTTGCACTTCCCTGATAGCTAATGACATTGAACATCTTTTCATGTGCCTGTTGGCCAGCTGTATATCTGCTTTGAAGAAATCCCAGTTCAGATCCTTTGCCCATTTTTAAATTTTTTGTTGTTGTTGAGATGTGTGAATCCTTTGTATATTTTTTATATTCACCCCTTCTCTGATATATGGTTTGCAAATGTCTTCTCCCGATTGTTAGGTTGTCTTTTCTTTTCTTTTCTTTTTTAGGAAGATTAGCCCTAAGCTCACTACTGCCAATCCTCCTCTTTTTGCTAAGTAAGACTGGCCCTGAGCTAACATCCATACCCATCTTCCTCTACTTTATATGTGGGACGCCTACCACAGCATGGCTTGTGCCAAGCGGTGCCATGTCCACACCCAGGATCAGGACCAGCGAACCCCTGGCCTCCGAGAAGCAGAACGTGCAAACTTAACCACTCTGCCACCTGGCTGGCCCCTACGTTGTCTTTACATTTTGTTGATGGTTTCCTTTGCTTTGCAGAAGCTTTTTAGTTTGATGTAGTCCCATTTGTTTATTTTTTTCTATTGTTTCCCTTACCCAATCAGACATGGTATTTGAAAAAGTGCTGTGAAGACAGATGTCAAAGAGTGTGTGGGCTATGTTTTATTCTAAAAGTTTAATGGTTTCAAATCTTACATTCAAGTCTTTAATCTGCTTCAAATTGATTTCTGTGTATGGTATAAGATAATGGTCTGCTTTCATTCTTTTGTATGTAGCTGTCCAGTTTTCCCAACACCGTTTATTGAATAGACGTTCCTGTCTCCATTGTATATTCTATGCTCCCTTGTCGACATTTAGTAGTCCATATATATATGGGTTCATTTCTGGGCTCTTGATTCTGTTCCATTGATCTGTATTTCTGTTTCTGTGCCAGTACCATGCTGTTTTGGTTACTATAGCTTTGTGGTACATTCTGAAGACAGGGGGTGTGATAACTCCAGCTTTGTTCTTTTTTTCTCAGCGTTCTTTTGGCTATTTGGGGTCTTTTGTTGTTCCATTTAAATTTTAGAATTTTTTGTCCTATTTCTGTGAAAAACATTGGAACTTTGATAAGATTGCACTGAATCTGTAGATTGCTTTAGGAAGTATGGACATTTTAACTATGTTAATTCTTCAAATCCAAGAGAAGGGAATATCTTTCTATTTCTTTGTCTCTTCTTGAATTTCTTTCAACAATGGTTTGTAGTTTTCAGCCTACAGAATGTTCACCTCTTTGGTTAAGTTTATTTGTAGGTATTTTATTCTTTTTCTTGCAATTGTAAATAGGATTGTATTCTTAATTTCTCTTTACACTACTTTGTTGTTAGTGCATAGAAACGCAACTGATTTTTGTATGTTCATTTTGCATCCTGCAACTTGACTATATTCATTGATTATTTGTAAAAGATTTTTAGTGGATTCTTTCAGGGTTTCTATATATAAAGTCATGTCAGCTGCAAATAGTGACAGTTTCACTTCCTCCTTTCCAATTTGATTCCCTTTTATTTGTTTTTCTTGCTTGATTGCTCTGGTTAAGACTTGCAATATTATGTTAAATAAGAGTGGTGAAAGTGGCCATCCTTGTGTGATTCCTCATCTTAGATGGATAGCTTTACATTTTTCTCCATTGAGAATGATATTATCTGTGGGCTTGTCGTATATGGCCTTTATTATTTTGAGGTAGTTTCCATCTATACTGATTTTATTCAAAGATTTTATCAGAAATGGATTCTGTATCATTTGAAATGCTTTCTCTGTATCTATTGAGATGATCATGTGATTTTTATTATTCTTTTTGTTAGTGTGGTCTATGGCATTGATTGATTTGCAAATGTTGAACCATCTATGCATTCCTGGAATAAATTCCACTTGACCACGTTACATGATCTTTTTAACATGTTGTTGTATTCGATTTGCTGGTATTTCTTTTTGAGGACTTTTGCATTGATGTTCTTCAGTTATATTGACCTGTAATTTTCTTTTTTTGTGTTGTCCTTGTCTGGTTTTGGTATCAGAGTGATGTTGGCTTCACAGAATGAGTTAGGATGCTTCACCTCTTCAGTTTTCTGAAAGAATTTGAGAAGGATAGGTATTAAATCTTCTTTCAATGTTTGGTAGAATTCATCAGGGAAGCCACCTGGTCCTGGACTTTTATTTTTCAGGAAGTTTTTCATTACTGCTTCAATCTCCTTACTGATGATCAGTGTATTCAAATTCTCTACTTCTTCTTGATTCAGTTTTGGAAGGTTGTATGAGTCTACGAATTTGTCCATTTCTCCAGATTATCCACTTGGTTGGCGTATAGGTTTTTGTAGTATTCTCTTATAATCTTTTGTATTTCTGAAGTGTCCATTGTAATTTCTCCTCTTTCATTTCTGATTTTATTTATTTGAGCCTTTTCTCTTTCTTTCTTGGTGAGTCTAGCTAATGGTTTGTCAATTTTGTTTATCTTTTGAAGGAATCAGATCTTGGTTACATTGATTTTTTCTATTGTTTACTTAGTCTCCATTTCATTTATTTCTACTCTGATTTATATTCCTTCTACTGATTTTGGGCTTTGTTTGTTCTTCTTTTTCCATTTCCTTTAGGTGTACTGTTAGATTGTTCACTTGGAATTTTTCTTGTTTGTTGATGTAGGCCTGTATTGCTATAAAATTCTATCTCAGAACTGCTTTGGCTGTATCCCATCGATTTTGGAATGTTCTATTACCTTTTCCTTTGTCTCCAGTTATCTTTTGATTTCTCCATTGATTTCTTCATTGACCCAATTGTTGTTCAGGAGCATTTTGTTTAATCTCCACCTATTTGTGGCTTTTCTGATTTTCTTCCTGTAGTTGATTTCTAGTTTCATGCCTTTGTGGTCAGAAAAGCTGCCTGGTATTATTGTGAACTTCTTAAATTTATTGAGTCTTGTTTTGTGGTCTAATACGTGATCACTCCTGGAAAATGTTCCACGTGTCTTTGAAAACAATTTATATTCTTCGGTTTTTGGATGGATTGTTCTATATATATTCACTAAGTCCATCTGGGCTAATGTGCTATTTAAGACCAAAGTTTCCTTATTGGTCTTCTATTTGGATGATCTACTCATTGGTGTAAGTGGAGTGTTAATTCCCCCTACTATTATTGTGTTACTTTTTATCCCATGTCTGTTCATGAATTGCTTTATATGAGCACTTAGGTGCTCATGTGTTGGGTGCATAAATATTTACATGTGTTATATCCTCTTGTTGGATTGTTCCCTTTACCATTATGTAGTATTATTTTTGGTGTTTTGTTACAGAGTTTGTTTTAAAGTTTGTCTGGTATAAGTATTGCTACCTCAGTTTTCTGTTCTTTGCCATTTGCATGGAGTATCTTTTTCCATCCCTTCACTTTCAGTTTGTGAGTGTCTTTAAGTCTGAAGTGTATCTCTTCTATGCAGCATATATATAGATGTTGTTTTTATATCCAATAGGCCACCATATGCCTTTTGATTTGAGCATTTAGTCTATTGACATTTAAAATACCTATTGATTGATATGTGCTTATTGCCATTTTGTTACCTTTTTCTGGGTGTTTTAGTAGTTCTCTGTTCCTTTCTCTTCTCTTGCTCTCTTCCCTTGTGGTTTGATGGCTTTCATTAGTATTATGTTGGGGTTCCTTTCTCCTAATTATTTCTGTATGTACTATAGTTTTCTAGTTTTTGATTACTATGAAGTTCATAGATAATAGTCTGTATACGTAGCAATTACATTGAGTTGATAGTCTCTTTTATTTTGTGAGGAAGATCAGCCCTGAGCTAACATCTGCTGCCAATCCTGCTCTTTTTGAAGAGGAAGACTGGCCCTGGGTTAACATCCGTGCCCATCTTCCTGTACTTTACATGTGGGACGCCTGCTACAGCATGGCTTGCTAAGTGGTGCCATGTTCACACCGGGATCTGAACCCACGAACTCTGGGCCACTGAAGCAGCATGTGTGAACTTAACTGCTGCACCACTGGGTCTGCCCCTGATGGTCACTTTATTTTACTTATTTATTTATTTATTTTTGATGAAGATTCGTCCTGAGGTATCATCCATTGCCAATCCTCCTCTTTTTTTGCTGAGAAAGATGGCCCTGAGCTAACAACCATGCCCATCTTCCTCTACTTTATAGGTGGGACATCTGCCACAGCTGGCATGATGAGTGGTACATAGGCCTGCACCCAGGATTTGAACTGGAAAACCGCAAGCCACCAAAGCGGAGTGTTTAAACATAACCACTGCACCACTGGGCTGGCCTTGTTATGGTCTCTTTAGTCTCACCTGTTTCTAAAAGCCCTACCCTGCCGGCCCTGTGGCTAAGTGGTTGATTGCGTGCTCTGCTTTGGTGGCCCAGGGTTTTGCCAGTTCAGATCGTGGGTGCAAATCTAGCACCGCTCATCAGCCATGCTGAGGTGGTGTCCCAAATGCCGCAAGTAGGACCCACAACTGAAATATACAGCTATGTATGTACTGGGAGGATTTGGGGAGAAGTAGGAAAAATTAAAAAAATAAATAAAAGCTCTACTCTTGGGGCCAGCCATGTGGCCAAGTGGTTCATTTTGCATGCTCCACTTTGGTGGCCTGCAGTTTCACCAATTTGGATCCTGGGTGCAGACATGACACTGCTCATCTAGGCCATGCTGAGGTGGAATGCTGCATAGCACAACCAGAAGGACCTACAACTACAATATACAACTATGTACTACAGGTCTTTGGGGAGAAGAAGAAGAAGAAAAAATAGAAGATTGGCAACAGCTGTTAGCTCAGGTGCCAAACCTTAAAAATTTTTAAAAATTAAATAAAAGCTCTACTCTTTTACTGCTCTCTTCCCACAACTTATGTTTTTGATATCATATCTAACCTATTTTGTGTGTATATACATTACCCTCTTATTGAAACGTAATTTTAGTACATGTGTCTTTTGGGTGTCACGTTATTTTCATACGTCTTTGATCTGCTACTTTCACTGTATTTTTGCCCTTACCAATGATTTTATTGCCTTTTTTGGGATAATTATCTTATTCCTATTTGTGGTCTTCTCCTTCCCACTTAAATAAGTCCCTTTAGCATTTCTTGTAAAACTCGTTTCTTGGTGATAAGCTCTGTCAATTTTTGCTTATCTGGGAAACTTTATCTCTCCTTCCATTCTGAATGATAACATTGGCAGGGAGAGTGTTCTTGGCTCTAGGTTTTTTCCTTCCAGCAGTTTAAATAAATGTATCATCTCACTCCCTTCTATCCTGTAAGGATTCTGCTGAGAAGTCAGCTGATAGCCTTAGGGGGTTTCCTTTGTCTGTCACCTGTTGCCTTTCTCTTGCAGCTTTTAGGATTCTTTCTCTTTAATTTTGGATATTTTAATTATAATGTGTCTTGGCATGGGATTCTTTGGCTTTATCTTGTTTGGTGTTCTCTGTGCTTCCTGTACTTGGATATCTGTTTCCTTCCATAGGTTAGGGAAGTCTTTGGCTATTATTTCTTCAAATAGATTCTCTACCCCTTTCTCTCTCTCTTATCCTTCTGGGACACCTGTAATATGAATGTTACTGCACTTGATTTTATGCCAGATTTCCCTTAGACTGTTCTTGTTCTTTTTAATTCTTTTTTCTTTTATCTGTGCAGCTTGGGTGACTTCCTCCAGTCTTTAGTCCAGCATGCTGATCTATTCTTCTGAATCATCTTCTCTGCTATTGAGTCCCTCTAGTTGGTTTTTCATTTCCAGTATAGTATTCCTCATTTCTGATAGATTTTTAAAACTATTTTCCAATTATTTGTTGACATTCTCACTGTGTTCATCCATTCTTCTCCCAAGATCAGTGAGCATCCTTATGATTTTTTGCTTAAACTCTTTGTCAGGTAGATTGTTTATTTGTTTCATTTAGCACTTTTTCTGGTATTTTGCCTTGTTCCCTTGTATGGAATGTATTCCTTTGCCTCCTCATTTGGCCTTTTTCTCTGTGCTTATATCTATATATTATGTGGGGTAGCTATGTCTCCTGTCTAGGAGAAGTGACCTTATGTAGGAGACAACTTTTTGAGGCCCAGCAGTGTGCTTCCCTCTCATCACCAGTTCCAAATGTTCCAGGTGTGAACCTGTGTGGGCTACATGTGTCCTTCTGTTGTGGCAGCAAGGTTGCTCTTGATGCAGGTGTCCAGGGAGTATAGGTGGTCCCCATGGCTACCTGGTCCTAATGATCACTTGCCTGTGGCTGCTATGGATACTTCAGTCAGTTTCTCATGTGTGGGGAGCCCCATCACAGTTGGCTGCAATGTTCAATAGCACATTCCTGTTGCAGGTTTTCTGTTAAGTAGGTAGGCCCCCAGTGTGGCTGGTTCCTAGGCTCAGGGGCATAGAAATTCTGCAGGCCTCTGACCTGTAAGGCTGCTGTCAGCACCTTCAGGATTGTAGCTGAGTGGGGCTGGCCTAAGGCACAGGATTACCCAACATTTTCAGACCTTGGAATGCAGGGATGATCCACCGTGTGGCTGTTTCAGAACCACTGGTCTTCTGCATGGTTAAGTCTCACAGCACAAGGCCCACACCCACCTTCAATACAGTCCTTGCCAGTGTGCACATCCCAGTGCCCTGAAGTAGATGCAGTCATCCCACTGTAGAGGCCCACACACACTCCACCCACACCTAAGGCCCAGCCTGCCAAACAGAGGCAGACCAACTCACCTGCCTGCAGATGATCCAGGCACCCAGTCTATGCAGGCCTAAAAGTTGCTCAAGGACTTGCTGTTGGGTGGGATCAGTCCCTGGGGTGGGCTGCCTGCTTCGGCTGAGTTGGATTAAATCAGCACTCTAATGGGAAGGGCAGACCCTGGGCTAACATGCCAGGGGAAGAACTCCAATGGCATCTGCCAGCATCTTGGTCAGTATGACTGTCCTAAGTAACCATAATGGTAGCCACCAATGTCTCAGTCCCTGGAGAAGTCTCACATCTCACCAAGATGCAACCACACACTATCCAGTGAGTCTCTTTTAACCAAAGGACTTTGCGCATTACTTTCTGGTTATTTTAGGTTGCTTTCCAAAATGGATGAGCTTGTATGTGGGCACTTTAAGACCCGGCCTTTCCTTGTTCTGTCTGAAAGATTTTCTAGGGGTATTCACTGTTGTAGTTAACAGCCAGCAAAGCCAAATATTATGACATGTGTTTCAGTTATGCTGCATGAGAATGATGCTTGGAGTGGTAGCATTCACCTGGTCAAGTCCCCCAATCATCCAGGAAAGCCTGCATATATTAGGGTTGCTCCCATCAGGCTGTGAAGCTCTGCAGCTAATGCAGGAGGCTTTTTTCCCCAAAACAGGAGTTTCTGGCTCTTCCAGCTCACAAAGGAATGTCCTATGATGCAAGGGTACTTTTTATCCAGTTTTCAGTGCTCTCTCAGTGGTAAATGTTGAAAAACAGTTGTAACATGCTCGTGTACACGGAAGGGGTTGAGTTCAAAGCCCAACGATGTGTGAATATTACATCTCAGAGCCATAGCTATTAAGGAGCATGTCCATAGATGACATTTAAAACATAGCCATGCACTCTATAAACAGGATCTTACTAGAATGTGATGAATAAAGGTAATTACTGAGCTTCGTTTATCAATAAAAGTCATATTTGACTAGGAAAGCATTTAAACATTTCACTCATACTGGGAAAAAATATGAACAACACAAATTCAAGGAAAATACACTGTGCATAAAAGCTCTGGGTATCCAATTCTTGAGCTCATTGAGGTCAATGACTGGCACATAAGCATATGAGATAAACACACGCTAGATGCCTCATGAATTTTAAATAATGTACATGATGTAATGAGCTGCTGGAAGCTGTGAAGGGAATTCATACAAATAGAGACCAAAACCATATCAGAAGCAATGGGAACCATTATGTGTAATTTTTCTACTGTGAGGCTATAAGAACTAGAAAAATCAGAGGTGGTGGCTGTCTCGGATCATCTTCCTAGGTGACCTTGCATTTGATGCTGAGCAGTCTACTCACAAGGTCTCACCCGCATTTTGTGGAGGAGAATTACTACAGTGCTCAGCTTACCAGGAGCTACAGGTCTGATCCTACCGGAAGCTCCTTTAAACATTCGACTACCACTGGGAGACGCTATTTCTATTAACACACATTCGAGGGCACGACCCTGGGCAGAGAAGCCCTGGCAACTAGCTGGTTCAGATGGTCTAGGTAAGGGCCCCACATGTTGCTGTGGTAGGCCTTCACTCAGGCTTTCTGCCCCACGACTTAAAGCAAGTACCCGCTGCTCTCAGCTGCCTGGAGCGGTGAAGGGAAATCTCCCAGGGAGAGACGGAAAACCTTTCCCAACTGCTGGGCATGATGATGCATAACTTTCCTAAGGTGCAGTGCAGCTACACGGTTTTGACAACCTCCTGCTTTGTAGCTCTTTGAGGTCACCTTCACAAGGGACTTTCAATTCAAGGTGGAGCAGTCTTAGACGCAGGTTCTCACACGCCTGTGATGAAAGGGAACTATGGGTGACCTAGCCTTGCCCAGAGGTGGAAGGGACATTTTCTCACGGGAGCATTTAAACATTTCCCTATAGCTGCAAGGGAATCTGTCGGCTTCGTTCAGGGAAAGTACACTGCAGAGCGCCCTGGCTCCTAGCTGTCTCAGGCCACCTAGGCAACAGCCTCACACATTGCAGTCCACGGCCTTCACTCAGGTAGTCTTGCCAATGTCAAGACAGTCTGTTTGCTCTGCCCGCAGATCCCATAGTGCTGAGGGACTTCTTCCAAGGAGAGTTTGGAAACCTTCCACTACCAATGGGAATGACCGCCTGCAACTTTCTTACAGTGCGGCTGCCATGTTTACAAAGCTCCTGCTTGTTTCACTTTCATATGGTCTTCCTAAGAGCCTTGTAACTCCAGTCCAAGGAGTCCAGGCAGAGGCTCTCCCATGCTTGGGAAGGACAACTGTGGAGCACCTCAACATGCCATCACGTGGCAGTGAGTTTCTTCCAGGACAGCATTCAAACATTTCAGTACAGCTCGAAGGGCATATCAATAACCTCCATTCAAGGAAAGGAAACTGTGCTGAATAACCCTTGTTTCTTGCTCGTTCAGATCATCTAGGTAAGAACCTGACACATTGCAATTCCCAGCCTTCCCTCTGGGTCTCTCACCCATGTCATGAAAGGGTGTTCCTGCTGCTCTCTGCTGGGCATTCCTGTGAAGGGAGTTTTCCCAAGGAGAGACTGAGAACTGCTCACTAGTTTGGGTATTGAATCGCTCCAACTTAGGTGCAATGCAGGTACCCGGCTAAGGCAACTCCTACTTCTGTCCCTTTTATATCATCTTCCTAATTTACTTTTAATTCACTGTCAGAGTACACACAGGCTGTCACACGCATGTGATGAAGTAAATTTATTGTTGACATCACCATGCCAGGAGGCAGACATCACTTTTTCCGAGGAAAGCTTATAAACCTTGCACTGTGGCTGTGACTGGGTATCTCTAACCTTCATTCAAGCAATGTACACCGTGCAGATATGGCCTCACTTCCAGTTGTTTTAGATCATCTAGATAAGACTTTCACACACTGTACTTCATGGCCTTCACTCAAGCTATCCCACCCATGTCCTTGAAAATCTGTTCTTGCTGCCCTCAGCTGGCCATAAGTGTGAAGGGACTTCTTTCAAGGAGAGACTGACAATGTTTCACTATCACTTGGACTGATTATGTGTAACTTTTCTAAAATATGGCTAGATGGTTCAGATAACCTCCTGCATTTTGTTGTTTATTATAGTCTTCATAAGTGACTTTTTACTTCAATTTGTAGGAGTCTAGACCCGGGCTCTCACACACATGTGATGAAAGAAAACTATTAGTGATCAAAATTTGCCTTACTGTGGTAGTGAGATTTTATTAGTAGAGCTTTTAAACATCTCTCTACAGCTGGAGGAAAATATCTCTAACCTCCATTTCAGGTATGTACACTCTGCAGAATAGCCTGGCTTCTAGCTGTTTCACATTATTTAAGTAAGAGGCTTTCACATTGCAGTTCACAGCCTTCCCTTAGGGTCTCTCACTAAAGTCATGAAAGCCTGTTCCTTCTACCCTCTGGTGGCTGTTCCTGTGAATGCTCTTCTTCCAAGGAGATACTGAAAACACTTCACTAACAATGAGAACGATTATGTACAACTTTCCTACTTCTACGCGGTTTAGAAATCTCCTGATTAGAAGTCTCCTACACAGTTTGGAAAACCGCCTGCTTGGGGCTCATTAATATAGTCTTCATAAGTAACTTTTGATTCAAAGCTGAGCAACCTACACTGGAGTTCTGACACTCATATGCTGAAGGAAAACTATTGTCAACTATAATTACCCCGAGGAACTCAAAACTGGATATACTTTAACTTTTAGGATATTCTAATTTTCCTTTTCTTAAGAGAGGGAGATTCAAATACCAACCATGCCCCAAAAGGCAAGCCTCACCATGAGAGGTATATTGGTAACCTTAGCCTCATTTTTAAGGCTAAGAGCTCTCCAGGAGGAGCTTAGGCCTTATTGTCATCACCTGCAGTGTACCTGGAATCATGTCTTCCAACGAAGCTTGCAGAAGAGGATTCCCACCTCTCCCTTTTGAATATTCATTCACCATCCCAAATAAATGTCCCTGCTTCTTGTTGTTCGGGGACACCATGACTCTGGAAATGATTCCTCAGGGTCTCCTATTTGCTGCAAATATACTTTACTTTGTGAGACAACTACTTCTGGTGTAGAGTCTGATTTAACTCACCAGGAGGGAATCCACTTCAGCTTTGGTAGCAAGTTGGCACCCAACGTGGGGCTCGCTCCTTCATTGTGCTTGTGCCGGTGGCTTGACGTTACTGATCCTTTGGGAAAGCCAGCGGCTGTACTGAGCACTTTGCTCGGTGGTGCACTCCATGAAAGTGAGGGGCACCAACCCCATGGCATGGCTATAAGAGTTCTTTCTTTAGGTTGTCTAACAAATCCTAGCTGTTGGGGCCTGGCTTCAGGGTTTGAGTCTCCATCTGGGGGTAGCCTGGCTCAGGGGAGTGAGAATGAGAGTCCCCTCTGCTTGGAAAGATTGTGTGACCCAACCAATCCATTAGGGCTGGTGCTCAGCTCTGGTAAAATGGGAGCAATCCCTGTTGACCAGTCAGGGATTCAGGTCCCCACTTGAGATTGAGTCTCATCTGGATTGCACAGCCCGGCCACTCTGGTGAATGGGAGCAATCCCTGTTGACTAGTCAGGGGCTCAAGTCCCCTCTGGAAATAGAGTCTCCTCTGGAGTGACAAGCTGGGGGTTCAAGGCCCCCCCTGAAGTCACTGAGTCTGTCCTTATCTTGTGCCTATGATCGGAGAATGGGTCCCCTTTGATGGGGTTAACCCACCCTGAAGTCACTGAGTCTGTCATTGTGTTGGGCCTGTGACCAGAGGAGGTGTCCCCTGAGATAGGGTCAAGCCCCCTCTGGAGTTGCTCAGTCTGGTTTTATTCGGTTCTTTGTTTTTGTTGAGCTCACTTGACATCAACCTTGTTTCTCCACTGTCTGGCTTTTCTAGACTCCTAGACTTCCTTTTTTTGTCCCTTGCCCTCGCTATCAGTGGTCCCTGGGAAATCCAGCATCCACCAGTTTTCTTTTTCCCTTTAAGGATTTTGTTACTTGGCCTGGGTCTCATTTCAGGCTATTAGGGTGCTAGACCTCTGGGGGCACAGACTTGTGGCATCTGCATCACCACTATCCATTACACATTGCACCTGGAAGTTTGGAAAAGACGCTAGAACATGGTGGGGGAGCAAGCTCCATCTCAGAGGAAAGTCTATTGTGCTGCATCCTCCAGAGTTGGAAGGTCTTCAGGTATTCCCCATTGACCCAAGAGCAGATGATACTTTTATGTAACAGAGCCTGGCTGCAATACTTACTGGAAGATGGGGAAAGATGGCCCAAAATTGGGACCCTAAGTGTTAACACCATACTACAATTAGATCTAATTTGCAAGAGAATCAAGAAAGGGGAAGAAATCCCTTATGTCCATCGCTTCGTGGCACTGTGTTCCAATGAAGGGTTAAAGGTTGAACCTAAGACTTATCTTTCTGATGAGGAGGACCTACTCCTCAAAATCAGAAAACGTGGGACTAAGGAAAGCCCACCTCAGAGTCCACCTCGCTCACGTACACCAGCTTTGGCTGCACTGTTAGACAAACTGGTGAGCCCTGGGGAACCTCCACCTTATCCTCCTATCTCAGCCCTGTTTAAGCCAGAGGGAAGAAGAGCGTCAAACCCCTTGTTGTTCTCCCCCTGTGATCTCTCTGCAGGGAATTGGACTCTGCCACAACCAAAGATCCTTCAGCCTCCTTCCAGATAGTATGACTAGATTAGGGACCAGTGACACACCTGGGATATAGCCCCTAGGACAGGTGCCTAACCATGAGAGGACACTCATTAATGTGCACATCCCCATCCATCTTTTCTACCTCTGATCTGTATAATTTGAAGGTGTGCACTAAGGGATTGAGTGCTGACCCAGAGGAATTCATAAACCCAATGAAGGGAATCTTCTCCACTCATGATCCAACCTGGGCAGATATTCAAAGCCTGCTGACTACACTCCTCATCTTGAGGAAAGGTCATCTGTTCTGTTCAAAGCTAGAGAACAAGAAGATAAGGAAGATGACCCAGGATTGGATACCCACAGCCCTAATAAGCAGGCCTTGCCAGGAACTGGCCCAGGGTGGAACCTCAATGATCCTGAAGCTTGAGGAAAGTGAGGATATTTTTGGGGTCTACTTTTGAAAGCCATGAAAATAGTAAGCCAGCCACCCAGTAAATGACCTAAATTAAGAGAGGTCCAATAGAGACCTGAGGAAAACCCCTCTACTTTGTCCCAGAGGCTACAGGACTACCTCAGGCGATACACAAATTGAGACCTGGAAGCCTGGGGCAATACAGTGATTCTTAATCCGTATTTCAGATCTCAGAAGTGCTCCAGACACATGTAGGAAACTCCAAAAGTTGGCCATCAGTCCTGATACCAGTCCTGCACAGCTACGAATGGCTGCATGGAGGGTGCTCAATAACCGGCTTGAAGCTGAGGATGAACAGGAAGACAAGAAGATGAAACGGCAGGCCACCCTGCTCTCTGTGGCCCACCAGTCTCCTCAAGGTAACCTGAGGGAGAGAAGGAAAATGCCATGTGTGAGTAACCCTGGCCCCCACCAAGTGGCGAGGAGGCCACCAACAATGTTGGGGCTAATTGGTGTGCGGACTGTCAACAGGAAGGGTGTTGGTGCCAGGATTGTCCAAACCATCCCCACAGAGGGAAGGAAATACCCATTGAAGCCAGAAACCATAAAAGGAGAATCTTTCCCATAATAGTCTCTAGATTTGTTCAAGACCTTAGTGCTGTCGATGCTGTACAGTCCTGAAGTTATAAAAGTAAATATCTTCATTTTGTTTCTGGCCCAGAGTTCCTGGATCTCCTGTAATTTCCCATATGAGAGTCATATAGGGCATCTTTTGTTATAATAATTAGTTTAGTCCTCATTTCCTGAAATAATTCCAGAGCCATAAAGGTGAAACGGTTTGTCTTGTGTGATCCCTAACAAGCCCCTTCAACAGCACCTGAATGATTGTTAATAAGGTGAGTTTTAGAAAGCCCCTAATGGTGGTGTTGGCTGCCAGGGAAGCTGAGTGTGTGATTTGGGGGTTGGAAGTTTCAGGCCCATGCCCCTCCCCACACCGGGTGGGGAGAGGGGCTGAAGATTGAGTTCAATTGCCAACAGCCAATGATCTGATTGACAATACCTATGTGACGAAGTCTCCATTAAAACCCAAAAGGATGGTGTTCAGAGAGCTTCCACGTTGGTGAATACGTGGAGGTTCGAGGAGAGTGGCTCACCCAGAGAGAGCCCCGGAAGCTCCTCTGCCTTTCCCTAAAAACTGTGCTCTATGCATCTCTTCCATCGGAGTGTTAGTAAGTAAAAGGTTTTCCTGAGTTCTGTGAAAAGCTCTATCAAAGTAACCAAACCCAAGGTGGGGGTTAGCAGTACCTCTGGTCTTGTGGCTGGTTGGTTAGAATCAAGGTGACAGCCTGAACTTGAAATTGGCCTCTAAAATGGGGGAGGGCAGGTGAAGGATAATCGTGTGGGATCTGATTCTATCTCCAGGTAGATAGTGTCAAAATTGAGTTAAGTATGTTCATCTTCTTAGCCAGTAAGGGATATAAGGTGTCTAACGGGGATGGCTGTTTTTTGCCATCTTTGGATCACTAACTTTGGATTTAGTGCTAAGTCTCTTGAGTAAACTACAGGT
Organism: Equus przewalskii; assembly: GCF_037783145.1. Classification (NCBI taxonomy): domain Eukaryota; kingdom Metazoa; phylum Chordata; class Mammalia; order Perissodactyla; family Equidae; genus Equus; species Equus przewalskii. The sequence continues at coordinate 16,875,606 of NC_091841.1, forward strand.
GCCAGAAGTGGACCCCTTTCTTTTACTATTTTTTTTAAAGATTTTATTTTTTCTTTTTTCTCCCCAAAGCCCCCCAGTACATAGTTGTATATTCTTCGTTGTGGGTTCTTCTAGTCGTGGCATGTGGGATGCTGCCCCAGCATGGTTTGATGAGCAGTGCCATGTCCACGCTCAGGATTCGAGCCAACGAAACACTGGGCAGCCTGCAGTGGAGCGCGCAAACTGAACCACTCGGTCACGGGGCCAGCCCCCGTGGACCACTTTCAATGGGGTAAGCTAGACATCATGGTGAAAGGATGGCCCCTATGCTTGAGACCTGTAGCTGCCACCTGTCTGTTAATCCAGAAATCAGAACAACTGACTATGGGCCAAACTATGATGGTGTGGACCACCCCCATCAAGCCTCTAGCCTACTAGAGACAAAAGGCCACCCCCGGTTACCCCAGAATAGAATACTACAGTATCAAGCTGTTCTGCTAGCTTCCCCTCAGATTTCTTTAAAACCTTGTCATACCTTAACCACAGCTACCCTGCTCCTTGATTCCAATGGACCTATTAGCCATGCTTGCCCAGCAGTGATTGCTGGCCACCGAGCATCCAGAGCCAACCATGGACATTAAACATGGTCCAGAGATCCTTAAACTGCTAGAAGTGGTACAGGGCCCCAAGGAAGTAGCTGGGGTCCATTGTAAAGGCCATCAATGTGGGGAAGCAGAAGCCACATTGGAAGTAACTTGGCAGCTGCAGCTGCAAAAGGGGGCACTCCATCAGGAGAGCTTCTCCAATTACCATGAAGTCCCACTCTACCTTCTGTGAATTTACAGCAGTCTATCCCCCAGATGAAGTAGGGGAAGCCACTACACAGGGTTACCTCTGGTCCCCAGTAGTCGAGGGCTGGATGATAAACCAATGAGGGAAGATTTGAGTCCCCCAAAAAACAATTAGAGACTCCTTAGGTGTGCTTATGCTGTCTTAAAGCTTGGAAAAGTGGCTTGTCCCAAGATTTGCTAAATCCCGTTTGGGTGGGGCCTTGCTTGCTCTTAGTAAGCACACACTCTTCCCTAAAATTACAAGGAGTCACCCCTTGGATCCACCACGCAAGGGCAAAAAAAAAAAAAAAAAAAAAAAAAAAAACCAGCTACCCAGCCCTGAACATCAAGAGAGAATTTGAGGACTCTGAGTTTTCCTGAAAACCAGTCTCAGATTTCAACCTCTTACTTCAGCAACACTATCCAGATAAGTAGTGACTTCCTCTCCACCCCAGGCTCTGCCCTGGATCCTAAGCAACTCCATACCATTTAGGCATGGTAGGCATCCAAGGAGGTTGCACATTTCTAGGTAGCAAGACTAGGTCCATCAGAGAAGGATGGGCAACCCAGTGTGGAGACTGTAAAAGGGCTGGTGGAATCTGGAGGGAGGGGGCAAGTACGCCCAGATCCTAAATGTATACTAAATGCATTGCGGCTATAAGATTACAGCTGGTTGTTACGAACAAATCGGGGCTATACCTGAGTTTGGGGCTAGGCCTCAAACCTATTTGAGATTAGCTGGAAATTCTGCTCCTCTACTGGTCTCTATGACAAAGCCCACACTCAGCATGAAGCCATTACAGAATATGGACCTTCACCCTGTGCCCTTTAAGAATAAGGAGCAGGGCAAAAACTAGAGGAGGGTGTTTGTCATCGATTAGATAACCTGAGGAACTCAAGGATGGGTTTGGATATTTTAACTCTTTCCAAATTGTTCTTTTCTCTTTTGTTATATTCAAGGGATGCCAACACCAGCCACCTGGAACCGGACCAGGCCTCACCATGAGAGCTTGCCTGTGACCTTTGCCTTATTTTTAAGGCTAAGGGCTCTCCAGGAGGAGCTTAGGCCTTATTGCCATCACGGGCAGTGCACTTGGAATCATGTTTTCCAACTGAGTTTGCACAGGAGGATTCCCACCACTCCCTTTTGAATATTCATTCTCCATCATAAATAAATGTCCCTGCTTCTTGTTGTTTGGGGACACGATGACTCTGGAAATGATTCCTCAGGGTCTCCTATTTACCGCAAATACACTTTACTTTGTGAGACAACTAATTTTTGTTTAGAATCTGATTTAACTGTCTGCATGGAAACCATTTTGATTTCAGGGACACTATGACTGAATTAGTTCAGGAGCTTGTCAGGAGCTGCAAGAAGCATTTACCTAGGACAGTTTTTCAAAATTTCACTACAGCTACGAGAGAATATCTGTATTCTCTATTCAATGAGAGTATTCTGTGCAGATAATCCCTAGCTTCTAGCTCTTTCAAATCTAGGTAAGTGCCTTACACATTGTAGTTGATGGTCTTCCTTAGGCTCTCTCCCAAGTAATTAAAACATGATCTTGTTGACCTCAGCTGCCCAAAATTGTCAGAACTCCTTCCAAGGAAAGAACAAAACGTTTTCATCACAGCTGTAATTCATTATGTGTAAGGTCCACTCAGTGAGGGATGAGGGTGGAAAAGAACTACTGCTTGTAACTCTGTATGGTCTTCTGGAAAACCGATTGTTACATTGCTGTTCAGTACACAAACAGGCTTTCACTCCAATTTGATAAAGGAAAACTATTGGTGATCTCAGCTTGCCAGGAGCTGCAAGTGACATTTCTCTAGGAGAGATTTTATACTTTTCATTACAGCTCTGAGAAAATATCAATAACATGCATTCAAAGGAAGGACACTGTGCAGAACAGCTCTATCCTGTGGCTCTTTAGGATTGTCCTGCTAAGTTTCTTCCACATATTGCAGTTCACGGCCTTCACTCAGGCTCTCTCTCCCTTGTCATGGAAGCACATTCCTGCTGAACTCAGCTGCTATAGCTCTCAAGGGATCTTCTTCTAAGTAGAGATTCAAAATCTTTCACTACAGCTTGGATAGATTATTTGTAAGTTTCACTCACTATGGGTATACTTTAGGAAATCTCCTGCTTGTGGCTGTTTAATATCGTCTTCATAAGTGACTTGTAACTCAGTGCCAAGCAGTCTGCACACAGGCTCTCACAAGCATGTGATGAAGGAAAACTATTGCTGAACTCAGCATGAAGGAGCTGGAAGTGACATTCTCCTAGGAGAGCTTTTATATATTTCACTGCAGCTGAGAGAAACTATCATTAACCTCCATTCAAGGAATGTACACTGTACAGAAAAACTCTGGCCTATATCTCTTTCAGATGAACCTGGTAACTACCTTTACACACATAGCAGTTCATTTCCTTCACTTCTTCTCTCTCTCCCATGTCATGAAACCATGCTCCTGCTGAAATCAGCTGACTATAGCTATGAAAGGACTTATTCCAAGGTGAGATCGAAAACCTTTCTCTACCACTGAGACAAATTATCTGTTAGTTTCATATAATGCTGGTACGTGGTTTAGAAAAGCTTTTGCTTGTGGCTTTTCAGCATCATCTTCATAAGTGACTTTAATTCAATGCTGAGCAGTCTTCACACAGGCTCTCCTACACACGTGTTGAAGGAAAACTACTGCTGACCTCACCATGCCAATAGCTGGAAGAGTTAATTTCCCAGGAGAGATTTAAACACTTCACTACAGCTGGGAGAGAACACCTACAACCTCCATTCAAGGCAAATACATTGTGCAGAATAGCCCTGGCTTCTAGCTGTTTCAGATCATCTATGTAAGTGCCTCACACATTGCAGTTTGCAGCCTTTAGTCAGGCTTTCTCTCCCATGTCATGAAAACAGGTTTTTGAACTCAGCTGCCTGTATCTGTGAAGGAACTTCTTCCAAGGAGACATTTAAAAGTTGTCACTACCTCTGGGACAGATTATTTGTAATTTTCGTTCAAAGAGGTTACACAGTTTAGAAAAACTCCTGCTTGTGGCTATTTAATATCCCCTTCATAAGTGACTTTTTTCTTTTTTATTATTACTATGTTTTATTGCAGTATCATTGGTTTAAAACACTAAAAAATTTCAGGTGTACATCTTAATATGTTTTGAAATCTGTGTAGATTACATCATGTTCACAACCCAAAGAGTAACTACAATCCATTGCCACACATATTCCCAATCACCCTTTTTGCCCTCCTCCCTCCCCACTTCCCTTCCCCAACCCAATCTCTGTTGCTATGTGTTTGTCTGCTGTTGTTTCTATTTTCTACTTGTGAGTGAGATCATATGGTATTTGACTTTTTTCCTCTGACATTTCACATAGCATAATGCCCTCAAGGTCCATCCATGTTGTCACAAATGGCTGGATTTCATAATTTCTTGTGGCTCAGTAGTATTCCATTGTGTATTTATACCACATCTTCTTTATCCATTCATCCCTTGATGGGCACCTATGTTGCTTCCAAGTCTTGGGTATTGTGAATAGTACTGTGATGAACATAAGGGTGCATGTATCTTTATGCATTTGTCTTTTCAAGTTCTTTGGAAAAATACTCAATAGTGGAATAGCTGGATCATATGGTAGATCTATTCCTAATTTTCTGAGGAATCTCCACACTGTTTTCCATAGTGGCTGCACCAGTTTGCACTCCCACCAACAGTATATGAGGATTCCCTTCTCTCCACATCCTCTCCAATACTTGTTTCCTGTCTTGTTAATTATAGTCATTTGGACAGGAATGAGGTGATATTGCATTGTAGTTCTGATTTGCATTTCCCTGATAGTTAAAGATGTTGAACATCTTTTCATGTGCCTATTGGCTATCTGTATATCTTCTTGGGAGAAATGTCTGACCAGACATTGTACCCGGTTTTTAATTGGGTTGTAAGTTATTTTCTTGTTGAGATGTTTGAGTTCTTTATATATTTTTGGTAATAACCCATTATCTGATATCTGGTTTGCAAGTATCATCTCCCAGTTGTTAGGCTGCCTTTTCATTTTGTTCATGGTTTCCTTTGCTGTGCAGAAGCTTTTCAGTTTGATGTAGTCTCACTTGTTTATTTTTTCTATTGTTTCTCTTGCCGAGTCAGAAATGGTATTTGAAAAAAATAATGCTAAGTCTGATGTCAAACAGCGTACTAATTGTGTTTTCTTCTGTAAGTTTGATGGCTTTAGATTCCTTCAAGTCTTTAATCCATTTTGAGTTGTTTTTTGTGCATGGTGTAAGATGCACATTCTTTTGCCTCTGGCTGTCCAGTTTTCCTAACACCATTTATTCAAGAGACTTACGTTTTTCCACTGTATGTTCTTGGTTTCTTTGTCGAAAATTAGTTGTCCTTATATATGTGAGTTATTTCTGGGATCTTGATTCTATTTCATTGATCTCTGTGTGTGTGCATCTTTGTGTGTGTGCCAGTATCATGCTGTTTTGGTTACTATAGATTTGAAGTATATTTTGAAATCAGGGAGTGTTATACCTTCAGCTTTGTTCTTTGTTTTCAGGATTCCTCTAGCTATTCAGCTTTTTTTTATGTGTTATATAGATTTTAGGATTCTTTGTTCCATTTCTGTGAAAAATGCTTTTGGAACTTGGGGATTTCATTTAATCTGTAGATTGCTTTAGGAAGTATGGACACTTTAACTATGTTAATTCTTCCAATCCAAGAGCACGGAATAGCCTTCTATGTCTTTGTGTCTTCTTCAGTTTCTTTCAACAATGTTTTATAGTTTCCAATGTACAGATATTTCACCTCTTTGGTTAAGTTTATTCCTATATATTTTATTCTTCTTTTTGGAATTATAAATGGGATTGATTTATTAATTTCTCTCTCTGCTACTTTGTTGTTAGTGTATATAAATGCCACTAATTTTTTCTTTTTTTTGAGGAAGATTAGCCCTGAGGTAACAATGGCCTCCAATCCTCCTCTTTTTGCTGAGCAAGACTGGCCCTGAGCTAACATCCGTGCCCATCTTCCTCCATTTTATATGTGGGATGCCGACCACAGCATGGCTTGACAAGTGATACTTAGGTCCGCACCCAGGATCTGAACAGGCGAACCCTGGGCTATTGAAGCAGAATGTGTGAACTTAACTGCTGAGCCACTGGCCAGCCTCTAAATGCCACTAATTTTTGTAAGTTGATTTTGTATCCTGCAACGTGACCATATTCATTCATTATTTCTAAAATGTTTCTGTGTATTCTTTATGGCTTCCTATAACTAAAATCATGACTTCTGCAAACAGTGACAGTTTCACTTCTTCCTTTCCCATTTGGATCCCTTTTAGTTCTTTTTCTTGCTTGATTGCTCTGGCTAAGACTTCCAATACTATAAGTGGTAAAAGTGGGCATCCTTGTCTGGTTCCTGTTCTTAGAGGAATATCTTTCAGTTTTTCTCCTTTGAGAATACTAACTGTGGGATTGTCATATAAGGCTTTTGTTCTGTTGAGGTACATTACTTCTATACACATTTGATTCAGAGTTTTATCATAAATGGATGCTGTATCTTGTCAAATGCATTGTCTGCATCTATTGAGATGATCATTTTATTTTTATTCTTCATTTTGTTAATGTGGTGTATCACATTGATTGGTGGATGTTGAACCGTCCCTGCATCCCTTGAATAAATCTCACTTGATCATGGTGTGTGATCTTTTTAATGTATTGGTGTATTTGATTTGTCAGTATTTTGTGGAGGATTTTTATATCGATGTTCATCAGTGATATTGGCCTGTAATTTTTGTTTTTTTGTGTGTGTTGTCCCGGTCTGGTTTTGGTACTAGGGTGATGTTGGCTTCATAGAATGAGTTAGGAAGCTCCCCCCTCCTCTTCATCTTTCTGGAAGAGTTTGATAAAGATAGATATTAAGTACTCTTTGTTTTTTGAGGAAGATTAGCCCTGAGCTAACTACTGCAAGCCCTCCTCTTTTTGCTGAGGAAGCCTGGCCCTGAGCCAACCTCTGTGCCCATCTTCCTCTACTTTATGTGTAGGACGCCTACCACAGCATGGCGTGCCAAGCAGTGGCATGTCCGCACCCGGGAGCTGAACTGGCGACGCTGAGGCACAACATGAGAACTTAACCACTGGGCAAGAGCCTCCTTCTGCTTTAATTTTTATTATTTCCTTCCTTCTACTGATTTTGGGTTTTCTTTGTTCTTCTTTTTCCAATTTGTTTAGGTGCACTGTTAGATTGTTTGAGACTTTTCTTGTTTGTTGAGGAAGGCCTTTATTACTATATAATCCCCTCTTAAAATCAATTTGCCTCGTCCCATACATTTTAGCATGTCACATTTTAATTTTCATTTGTTTCCAGGTATTTTTTTATTTCTCCTTTGATTTCTTCATTGACTCAATATTTTTTCAGTAGCATTTTGTTTAATCTCCACCTATTAGAGGCATTTCTGATTTTCTTCCTGTCATTGATTTCTAGTTTCATACTTTTGTGGTCAGAAAAGATGCTTGGTATTATTTCAATCTTCTTAAATTTATTGAGACTTGTTTTGTGGCCTAATATGTGATCCATCTTGGAGAATGTTGCATGTGTCTTTGAAAAGAATATGAATTCTGTGGTTTTGGGATGGAATGTTCTGTTTATATCTAAGTCCATCTTGTCTAATGTGTCCTTCAAGGTTAATCTTTCCTTATTGATCTTCTGTTTGGATGATCTATCCATTGGTATAAATGGAGAGGTAAAGTCCCCTACTATTATTGTGTTACTGTCTATTTCTCCTTTTATGTCTGTTAATAATTGCTTTACATATTTAGATGCTCCTATGTTGGTGCATTGATATTTACAAATATTATATCCTCTTGTTGGATTGTTCCCTTTAGCATTATCTTGTGGCTTTCTTTGTCTCTTGTGACAGTTTTTGTTTTAAATTTGATCTTGTCTTAAGTCTTGCTACCCCAGCTTTCTTTTCATTGCCATTTGCATGGAGTATCTTTTCCATCACTTCATTTTCTGTTTGTGAGGTTTGAAATGCATCTCTTGTATGCAGCATATATATGGGTCCTTTTTTAAAAAAATCAAATCAGCCCCCCTATGCTTTTGGATTGGAGCATTTAGTCCAATGACATTTAAAGTGGCTATTGATAAGGATGTACTTATTGCCAATCTGTTACCTTTTTTCTAGGTGTTTTAGTAGTTCTCCTCTGTTCCTTTCTTCTTCTCTTGCTCTCTTCCCTTGTGGTTTGATGGTTTTCCTTAGCAGTATGTTTGGGTTCCTCTCTCTTAATTTTTTGTGTATTTATTATAGGTTTCTGGTTTGTGATTACCATGAGGTTTATACATAATAATATACATATATAACCATCTGTATTAAGTTGATAGTCTCTTTAGTTTTCTCTCTTTCTAAAAGCTCTACTCTTTTAATACCCTCCTCCCACATTTTATGCTTTTGGTATTATAGCTAAACTCTTTTTTCTATATCTGTGTATCCATTATCCTCTTGTCTTGGAAATAGGTAATTTTAGTACTTTTGTCTTTTGACTTTCATATTAGCTTCGTAGGTGGTTGATCTGCTGCCTTTATTGTATATTTACCTTCACCAGTGATTTTATTGTTTTTTAAAAAATAATTTTCTTATTTCAATTTGTGGTCTTATATTTTCGACTTAAACAATTTCCTTTAGCATTTCTTGCAAAGCTGGTTTCTTGGCAATAAACTCCTTTGGTTTTTGCCTGTCTGGGAAATTCCCTTTCCTTCCATTCTGAATGTTAACCTTGCTGGGTAGAGTATTCTTGGCTGTAGGTTTTGTCCTTTCAGCATTGTAAATATATCATGCTACTCCTTTCAGGCCTGTAAGGTTTCTGCTGAGAAGTCAGCTGATAGCCTTATGATGTTTCCTTTGTATGTAACTTGTTCCCCTTCTCTTGCAGGTTTTACAATTATCTCTTTATGCTTGATTCTTTACATTTTAATTATAATGTGTCTTGGTGTGGCTGTCTTTGGGTTTGTATTGTTCAGTCCTGTCTGTGCTTCCTGTACATGGGATGTCTGTTTCCTTTTTAGGTTAGGAATGTTTTCAGCTATTATTTCTTCAAGTAGATTCTCTGAAAATTTGTCTCTCTCTTCTCCTTCTGAGACACCTATAATACGAATGTTTGTGTACTTCATGTTGTCCCAGAGGTCCCTCAGACTGGTCTCATTCTTTTTAACTCCTTTGTCTGTTCAACTTGGGTGACTTCTTCTTGACTTTTGTCCAGGTTGCTGATCCATTCTTCTGTATCATCTACTCTGGTATTGAGTCCCTCTAGTGAATTTTTCATTTCCAGTATTGCATTCCTCATTTCTAATTGGTTCTTTTTTATATTTTCAAATTCTTTTTTGTTCTCACTGAATTCATCCATTCATCTGCCAAGATCAATGAGAATCCTTTTCAGTTTTAGTTTGTGTTCTTTGTCAGGCAGATTGTTTATCTTTGTTGCACTTATTGTTTCTCTGGAGATTTTTTCTTGCTCCCTTACTTAGAATGTAGTCATTGGTTTCCTTTTTTGCTTCTTTCTCTCTATTTATTTCTATGCATTAAGTTTTTCAGCTACATCTCCTGATCTTGGAGAGGTGAGCTCACATGAGATGCCTTATGAGGCCCTGTAGTGTGCTTCCTTTTCATCATCAGTTCCCAATATTCTACAAGAGTCTCCTGTGTGGGCTACATGTTTCCTTCTGCTGTGGCAGGGTTGTTCTTACTGCAGATGCCTGGAGGAGTCTAGGCTGGCTCCTGATCAGCTGCTTGAAATGATCAGCTGTGTGTGGATGCTATGTGATGTGGGGTTGGCAAGCTGAAGAGTCAAAAGTAAGATTTCGTGGACTCTCAAGGTCTGGCAGTAGTGCTCTTTTATTTAGAGAATAGTGTGGAATAGCATGGGGACAGGATCCATGGGCAGACAGTGCTGCTGCATGGGTTGAGAGTAGGGCTAAATTTAAGGCATAGGGATGTGAGTTATCCCTTTCCAAGACAAAGGAAAGAACATGTAAAAACTTGTTAAAATTATATCAGTGCAGGTGGGGTCTGGTTATTGGGTGGTCCTATAACTTTTAGATAAGAATCAAACCAGATTAAGTAAACGGAAGAAGCCACCACCTTAAATATTATCTTCAGCTAAAGACAAAGGAGGATGTTGATGGTGGGAGGAGTCAGCTACATGAGGTTACCAGACAAGCACAATAAACAAGACTTAAGTCCTTGCCATCCCCATTAAGAGTTTCTGGAGATCAGGTCATCCCCCCTTCCTCCTGGTGCAGAGAGGGAGACAACCCCCACAGATGGAGACTTCCTTCACAAAGGCAAATGTCTCTCATCAAAGGGCAAGCAAATTCCACTCCTCAGAGCCTCCTTCTCATCTGCAGTTTTTAACAGTAACCAGCCTAAAATAATCCTCATCACTATGGACCCTTCAATAATTTTGCCAGGTGTGGTGAGCCCCAGAACAGTTGGCTCTAAGTGTAATAGCACATCCCTCTTGCCGTTTTTCCATTAAGGGAGTAGGCCCTCAGTGTAGTTGGTTGCTAGGCTCAGGGGCTTAAACTGCTAAAGGCCTACAGCCTTCAATGCTGTTGTCAGCTTTCTCAAGATTGCAGCTGAATGGTGCCAGCCCCAGGGATGGGAGTTCCCAGTTATTTCAGGCTTTGGAATGTGGGGCTGATCCCTTATGTGACTATTTGAGAATAACAAGTCTGCTGTAGCTGCAAAGCCCCACCATGCACAGTTCCACGCACCCCATCAACACCGTCCTGCCCCATGCATGCAGCCTGACACATTGAAGCAGACCCAGTTGCCAGATTACAGAGGCCCCACTCTCCATCTATGCAGGCACGACCCTTTCATATGCCCTGGCCAAGAGTCAGACCCATTCACCCAGCTGCAGAGTTTCCAGGCACCCCACCTATGCAGGCTACAAGTGGCCTGAGGGCTTGCTCTTGGTTGGGGCCATTGCAAGAGTGGGCAGTCTGCCTGGGTTGAGCTGTATCTAGTGGGTGGGGCAGAACCCTGGGACCACAGCCAGGGTAAGAACTCCAATAGTGTCTGCCAGCATGTGTGTCAAAAAGGTGGTACTAGGTCACAATTGTAGCTGCTACTGATGTCTCAGTCCCTGTGGAGGTCTCACCTCTCACCAATATGCACACAGACCCTATAAAGTGAATCTCTTTTCACCAAAGGACTGGGAAGTACCTTTCTTTCTGGTGATTTTATGCTGCTTTCTGAAATGGATGAGTTTGTCTGTGGGTCATTTAAGAGCAGGATTTTTTCCCCTTATGTCCAGTGGCTTTTACAAGGGTATTCCCTGTTGTTCTCAGAAAAGCCTGATATGAGACTCATCTTGGTTGTGCTGAGTCCAAAAGCTACTCATTGTGGCAACACTAAGCCACTGAGATCCTGGACTCCTCCAGGGAAGACTTCATACCTAAAGATTGTTCCTGGCCTGTCATGAAGCACTGTGTCTTGAAGGTGACTCTTTTCTCTCCAGAAAGGAATTTTGACACTTCCACTTCTGTCAGGACCATCCCTAGTTGGGGGAGTTCTTTTAATCCAGTTTTCAGTTCTCTCTCAGAGGTAACTGTTCCAAGAATAGTAGTGACTTTGTTGCGTTCATGGGAGCTGGTGACTTCAGAGTCCACCTCCTCTGCCATCTTGCCACCAAACCCTCTATAATACTTGATGTAATTAGATAATATGAGGATGTACCTAAAAGGCCTAAAGCAGGATGTTTTACCTCTCTGTTCACTTAATGATTGTATTTTCATATTTCAGCAAGTGTGCTCCTTCATTGGATGCAATTTTGTGTAGAAAGATATTCATAGAACTTGTGGTAAGAGGGCTCCACCCCCATCTTCTTTCAGTGAATGAATAATATAGATTTTCCCACCTTAGTGAAATGTTTCATTTGTATTATACAAAGACTTTCTAAAAAGCTAAAAGCAAGAAGTTTGCTACACAGATTTCTTTCAGTGAAAGAATGTTATAGTTATTCTGTTAAGGCTGTGTGAAAAGTTTCTGAAGATTTCAATGAAGAGGTACTCTTTCAGCATGAGTGTTCTTCCCTGTATGCAACTGAGTACCATTTTGTACAGCCTGTACTGCAATCCTTAAAAAGTCTTACAACAAGATTTTCCTGGAGAGCTACAATGAAGCAGTGTCACCCCAGAGTTCCATGACTGAAAGAATGCTACAGAGATTCAGTTACACCTGTAGTGTAACCTTTGGAAAGACTTATAGAGAATGTTGGTAAAGAAGTATTAGCAAGCTGGGCTTTGTGGGAACCTTCTTCAACTTTAAAGCTGTTCTGAATGCCTATACAGAAAAGCTTGTAGCGTCTTATATGAAGATGCTCCTAAACAGCTGCAAGCAAGAGGTTTAAACCACTGTGTTCCCTCAATGACTGAAGGATATACATACTCTGTCTTCCTTGTGTTGAAATGTTTCTGAAGTATTACATGAAGATGTTGTTAAACAGCTAAAAGCCAGAAGATTTCACCGGAGCTCTTTCAGTGAAGGAATATTGTCGTCATTTTTCCTGCCTTTAGTGAAATGTTAACTATGTATCTTGTGAAAGTACACCTAAACAACTACCAGCAAAACCACAGTTGTCTTTCAGTGAATAAATGCCATAGATATTCTACAACGGTGTAGTGAGATGCTTGGAAAGACTTCTATGAAGATGTTCCCTAACAGCTTCCTGCAAGCTGGGTGTGGGGAATATTCTTTCCAGGTTTGTGAGAGCCACTCTGCATACCCTATACTGCAATGCTTGAAAAGTCTTGTAGGAAGATGTTCCTAAAGAGCTTAAAACAAGTGTTTTCCCCAACTCAGTTGTTTCAGTGAATGAAGGCTATAGATATTCTGTCACCAATGCAAAGAAACATTTGAAATGACATCCAATTCCAAGGCAATAAAGACCTAGATTCAAGCTGGGCAGGAGCTTTCTTTCAATAAAAGTGATTGCTGTTCAGTATGCACACACTGAAATTCTTGAAACTTCTTATAGGAACATACTCCTAAACTGCCACAAGCAAGATCTTCTCAGCACTGTGTTTTCTCCATGACCGAGTGTTATACATATTCTGTCCCACTTGCAGTCAAATGTTTCATAGGTATTATGTGACAATATGTGATATTATAAGATAGTATGATGATGTACTTAAGAGGCCTAAAACAAAAAGTTTACAACTCAGTGTTTGTACAGTGAATAAATTTTATTCATATTCTTACCCACTTGCTGACAAATGGTTCATGGGTATGACATGAAAATATTCCTAAAGAGCTAGAAGCAAAATTCTTACTATGGAGTGTTTTCAGGGAATGAATTTTATATTTATTTTGTCCCTGCTTCAATGTAATGTTTGAAAAGATTTCCAGAAGATGTTGTGAAACAGTTACTTACATGCTGGTTCAGCAAGAGTGGTCTTTCATTGGATGCGAGTGAGAGCCATTCTCTATGGCTGATAAGTAAAAGTTTGAAAATTCTTGTAGGAACATATTCATGGCTATAAGCAAGAAGGCTTCACCTCAGTGTTCTGTTTGGAATGAGTATTCTAGGTTTTGCTGCCTTACTGAAATGTTACGTTCATGTTATAAAAAGACTTTCCTAAACAGCTATAAGTGAGACGTTTCCACCACATATTTCTTTCAGTGAATGAATGTTATAGTTATTCTGTTACGACTGTGTGAAAAGTTTCCAAAGATTTGTAAGAAGAGGTTCTTGAACAGCTACTTGCAAGCTGGTTCAGCATCAGGGTTCTTAATTATATGCAAGAGACCACTGTTGTGGGCAGCCTATACTGCAATCTTTTAAAAGTCTTATAAGAATATGTTCCCATAGGGGCTGGACCTGTGGCCAAATGGTTGGCTTCACAGGCTCCACTTCAGTGGCCCAGGGTTTTGCCAGTTTGGATCCTGGGTGTGGACCCAGCAGCACTCATCAGGCCATGCTGAGGCAGTGTCCCACATAGCACAACTAGAATATACAACTATGTACTGCAGGGGACTTTGGAGAGAAGAAGAACAAAATGATTGGCAACAGATGTTAGCTCAGGTGTCAATCTTTAACCACAAAAAAAAAAAAGAATATGTTCCTATAGAGCTACAAGTAAGCTGTCTCACCAAGGTATTCCACCACTGAAAGAATGCTACAGATGTTCTGTCATGGCTGCAGTGAAACCTGAGGAAAGAAAGGAAAAGTTAGTAAACAGGTATTAGTGAGTGGGGCTTTGCAAGGGTTACTTCAATTGTAAAAACCCATAGCCATACTGTAGGCCTATAACACCAATTAAACACTGGCCTTAACAGGTAGGGCAAACTGTGTTCAGTAATGCCTCCTCTGTTTGTGAGAGACACCCTCTGGGTATGCAAAGTTCAAAGTTTGTAAAGTCACTTTCCAAAATCTCCTCTGTAGCTACAAACAAGAGAGTTTCTATAGAGAGGTCTCCCCTGCAGTGGAAGATATTCTGTCCTAGCTGGAGAGAAAAGATAGGGAAAACCTTCAGGGAAGACTTTCCTTAACAGCTTTGACAAACTGCATTCAGTAAGTCCTCCTAATTCTCTGACCCAGATACCCTGTCAGCTGGCCCTGAAGTGCAAAGTTTGGAAAGTCAATTTCAAGATGATAGATACACAATGCAAGCAAGACACTTTCAACTGACAGCTTTCTCCCGCCATGGATAGTGTATCTGGCTGTCCTAGCTGCTGAGCAAAGATTTAAAAATTTGAAAAGGCTGGCTTTAACAGCTATAGAACCGTGCCAGTGAGGCCTCCTCTCATTCTAAGATGGAGATTCACTCTCAGCATGTCCTAGACTGCAAAGTTTAATCACTTTTCAGAATCTCCTCTGTAGCTGAAAATAAGAGATTTTCTACAGAGAGGGCTCTCCTGCAATGGATGATATGTGCTGTCCTAGCTGGAAAGCAAACATTTACAAATCTGAAAAGAAGCCTGGCCTTTACAGCTATGGCAAACTGAGTTCAGTAATATCTCCTCTCTTTGCATGAGAGACCCTCTCATTATGTGAAGTGCAAAGTTTGAAAAGTCACTTTCCAGAATGATCTTTACCAGCTGAAGGCAAGAGATTTTCTACACAGAGGAGTCTGCTGCCATGATTGTAGAGATATTCTGTGCTAGATGTAGAGAATAGATTGAAAAAGGAAGACTGGCCTTAAGAGCTGTGGCAAACAACTTTCAATAATGGCTCCTTCCTGTCTCTGTGGAAGAGAATCTATCAGTATGCCTGGAACTGAAAAGAAGTTTGAAAAGTCAATTTCAAAATGATATACACTAGCTGCAAACAAGAGATTTTGAACCAAGAACTTTCTCCTGCCTTGGATGGTGTAGATAGTCTGTCCTAGCTGTAGAGAAAATATTGGAAAATTTGAAAGGAAGGCTTTCCTGAAGAACTTTGGCAAACTGCATTCAGTATAGCCTCCTCTCATTCTAAGCTGGAGATATGCTCTAGGTACGCCCTGACCTGCAAGGTTTGTAAAGTCACTTTTCAAAATACCTTTAGTAGCTGCAAACCAGGGATTGTCTATACAGCGGTCTCTCCTGCAATGGACGATGTAGATAGTCTGTCTTAGCTGGAGAGTAAAGATTTAAAAATCAGAAAAGATCACTGGCCTCAAGAGCTATGGAAAACTGGGTTAAGTAAGGCCTCCTTCTCATTCTTTGCCACAGATGCCCTGTCATTAGCCCTGAACTGCAAAGTTTGAAAAGTCAATGTTAAGATGACATACACCAGCTGCAAGCAAGGCACTTTCAACCCACAGGTCTCTCCTACCATGGATTCTGTATATATTCTGTCCTAGCTGCTGAGCACAGATTTAAAAATCTGAGAATACTAGTTTTAACAGCTATGGCAAACTGTGTTCAGTAACACCTCCTCTCTTTCTTTGCATGAGATACCTTCTTGGTATGTGAACTGCAAAGTTTGAAAAGTCACTTTTCTAGGTGATCCTAAGCTGCTTGAAGCGGGTGTTTTAGTCCTGATTCTTTCATGGACTAGATTTCATACATGCTTGTCTCTGTTGTAAAATCTAGAAATGATTCAAGGAGAAAGTTCCTTCCCACCTCATGTCAAACTGCATTCAGCAGGGGCACATTGCTTTCTATGCTAAAGAGACCCTGTCAGTAAACTGTGACCTGCAAAGTTTGAAAAGTTAGTTTTCAAGATGATCTTTACCAGCTGCAAGAAAGAGATTTTCCACAGAGAGATCTCTCTTGCAGGGCATGGTATAGATATTCTGTCCCAGCAGGAGAGAAAAGATTTTAAAATTTGAAAGGAAGTCTTTCCTTAACAGCTATGGCAAACTGTTTTCAGTAACCCCTCATCTCTTCTTATGTGGGAAAGTCCCTGTCAGTATGACCTGAATGGCAAAGTTTGAAAAGTCATCTTTCTAGATGATCCTAAGGAGCTCGAAGCAAGAACTTTACCCTCCTCTTTCATGGACTGGATATCACAGATGTTCTGCCTCTGCTATAAAATGTAAAAACTGAAGCAAGGAGGATGTTCCTTCCCACCTACTGTCAAATTGCATTCAGCAGGGACTTATTTCTTTCTATGAAAGACAGACTGTCAGTATGCCCTGAACTGCCAAGCTAGAAAAGTCCAATTCAAGAGATGCTTGGGAGCTTTGAGCAAGCGTTTTAGGTCACACTCTTCTCTCAGGCATTGGATGTCAGAGATATTTTGACCCTGCTGTTAAGTCTAAAAATGATTCAAAGAAGATCTTCCTTAGCTCCAAAGGTTAAGCTGGGTTCAACGAGACCTCCTTTCTTTCTATGAGACAGAGACTCTATCAGTAAGCTGTGGACTGCAATTTTGAAAAGGCAACTTCAAGATGATCTTTACCATCTGCAAGCAGGAGTTATTCTACACAGAGGTCTCTCCTGTCACAGATGGTATAGACCTGCTGTCCTAGCTAGAGAGGAAAGATTTAAAAATCTGAAGGGAAATCTTTCCATTAGAGGTGATGCGGGGTCAGTGAGCCGAGGAGTCGAAAGAAAGATTTCTTAGACTCTTAAGATCTGCACTAGTGCTCTTTTATTTAGAGAATAGTATAGAATAGCATGGGGACAGGACCCATGGGCAGTCAGAGCTTCTGCTGACACCGCTTCTGCTGCCCGCGCTGGCATGGGGACAGGGCCCATGGGCAGACAGAGCTGGTGCGTGGGGACAGGACCCATGGGCAGTCAGAGCTCCTGCTGCTGCCACTTCTGCTGCAAAGTTGGGTGGAGAGTAAGGCTAAATTTAAGGCATAGGTATATGAATTATCTCTTTACAAGACAAAAAAAAGTTAAAGTGGTACCAGTGCCAGTAGGGTCCGGCCACTGGGTGGTCCCACAACTTTTAGATAAGAATCAAACTGGATTGAGTAAATGGCAGAAGTCACCCCTTAAATATTATCTTCAGCTAAAGACAAAAGAGGATTTAGGGGGAGGGGTCAGTTACATGAGGTTGCCAGACCATAATCAACTTAAGTCCTTGCCTTCCCCATTAAGAGTTTCCAGAGATAAGGCCATCCCCCCTTCCTCCTGGCGCAGAGAGGGAGGCCTGGAGATTTCCTTCACAAATGCAACTGTCTGTGATCAAAGGGAAAGCAAATTCCACTCCTCGGAGCCTGCTTCTTATCTGTAGTTTTAAAAGTAACCAGCCTAAAAATCCTCGTCATAAGCCGTTTTAAAATTAAGCAGCCTAAAAATCATCATCAAGAGGTATGGCAAACTGCGTTCAGTAATGCCTTCTCTCTTTCTATGTGGGAGAGACCCTTTCAGTGTGCCGTGAACTGCAAAGTTAGAAAAGTCACTTTTCTAGATGATCTTAAATTGCTGAAAGTGAAAGTTTTAGTCCACCCTCTTCTTTCAAGGACTGGATGTCATGGATATCTTGTCATTGCTGTGAAGTGCAATGTCGCTGCCTGGAAGATGTTCCTTTCCACCTTATGTGAAGATGCATTCAGTGAGGCCACCTTTCTATGTGAAAGAGCCCCTGTCTGGACGAAGTGAACTGCAAAGTTTGAAAACTCACTTTTCAAGATGATCCTAAAGGACTACAAGAAAGAGTTTTGGACTGCAGTGTTCTCTCATTGAATGGATTTTACAGATAGACTGTCCTGGCTGTAGTGAAAAGATTTTAAAAACCCAAAAGGAAGATGTTCCTTACCTGCTGTTGGCAAACTGTGTTCAGCAAAGCCTTCTTTCTTTCTCTGTGAGTCAGAGACTGTCAGTTTGCCATGACCTGAAAAACTTGAAGTCACGTTTCAGGATGATCCTAAAAATCTACCAATGTCACATGTTCTCCACACTCTTCTTTCCTTGAACGGATATCATAGATATTCTGTTCCGGCTGTAGGGAAAAGTTTTAAAAGTCTGAACAGACGATGTTCCTTAACGGCCACTGGCACACTGAGTTCTGCCTGAGTGTTCCTTCTTTATAGGTAAATAAAAGCCTCTATGATACCAAGAACTGTAATATTTGAGAAGTCACTCACCAAGGTGACCCTAAAGAACTAGAAACAATAGTTTTTCTCCAGTGTCCTTTCATTGTAAGGATGGTGTAGATATTCTGTCCTAGCTGTAAAGTTTTAAAAATCTGAAAGGAATATCTTCCTTTACAGCTACAGGCAAACCGTGTTCATTGAGATCCTCTTTCTATGTGAGAGAGACCCTGTCAGTATGCCAGAAACTGCAAAGAATTAAAAGTAACTTCAAGAGGACCTCAAATAGCTAGAAGCAAGAGTTTTTCTCTATGCTCTTCTTTTAGTGAATGGATTTCATAGATATTTTGTCAGTGCTGTAAAGTCTTAAAAGGCTGAAAGGAACATGTACTTAAGAGCTACTGGTGGAGCTGGCCCCATGGCCGAGTGGTTAAGTTTGCATGCTCCGCTGCTGTGGCCCAGTGTTTTGTCGGTTCAAATCCTGGGCACGGACATGGCACCACTCATCAGGCCACACTGAGGCGGCATCCCACATGCCACAACGAGAAGGACCCTCAAGTAAGAATATACAACTATGTACCCAGGGTCTTTGGGGAGAAAAAGGTAAAAACATAAAAAAATTTAAAAAAAAAGAGCTACTGGTAAGCTGCATTCAGCAATGCCTTGATTTCTTCTAGGTGAGAGAGACTCTGTCAGGCTGTGAACAGCAAAATTTGAAAAGTCACTTTTCAAGATAATGCTAAATGGCAATTAGCAAGCATTTTTCTCCAGAGTTCTCTCACTGAATAGATGTTATAGATATTCTCTCCTGGCTCTAGGGAAAACTTTTAAATTTCAGAAAGGAAGTCATTCCATGACAGTTACTGGCAAGCTGAGTTCAGCCTGAGCATTTGTTCCTTATTTGTGAGTGAAAACCTTCCTCATGCCATGAACTGTAAAGTTTGAAAAGTCACTTATGAAGATCCTAAACAACTGGAAGGAAGCATTTTCCCCCACAGTGTTTAATTGAAAGTACATTATAGCTACTCTGTCTTACTTTAGAGAAATGTTTATAAGGGATGAAACAATAAAGAATATGTGGTATATACTCACAATGGAATACTACTTGGCCACAAAAAAGGATAAACTATGGCCATTTGTGACAACATGACTGGATCATGAAGGTATTATGCTAAGTGAAGTAAGTCATACTCAGAAAGTCATACAACATATATCATTCATAAATAGAAGATGTTTTCAAACATGACAAATAAATACAAAGAGACAGACTGGATTGGTGGTTACCAGAGGGAATAGAAGGAGGGAACAGAGTGAAAAGTTTGACTGGGGACATGTGTATGGTGATGGATTGTAGTTAGTCTTTGGGCGGTGAAAATTATGTTATCCACACAGAAATAAAAAAATGATGTCGACCTGAAATTTATATGATGTCGTAAACCAATATTACCATAGTAAATATACATAAATGAATAAATAAACAAAATGGAAATGAATACAGTAAAGTTGCAGGGGAGGAAACAAACAGAAACATGCAGTGTCTCTATACACTAACAAGGAAGTAGCAGAAAGAGATATTAAGAATTAAATTCCTTTTACAATTTCAGTGGAAAGAATAAAATACCTGTGAAAGGAACTTAACCAAAGACCTTGGCACTGAAAACGACAAAAAATTGTTCAAAGAAATAGAAGAAGACACAAAGAAATGGAAAGCTATTCCATGCTCTGGAATTAGAAGAATTAACATAGTTAAAATGTCCATACATCCTAAAGCAATCT
This sequence comes from Equus przewalskii, assembly GCF_037783145.1. Taxonomy (NCBI): domain Eukaryota; kingdom Metazoa; phylum Chordata; class Mammalia; order Perissodactyla; family Equidae; genus Equus; species Equus przewalskii. The sequence goes on from NC_091841.1 coordinate 16,895,679, forward strand.
ACAGATTCAATGCAATCCCCATCAAAGTTAAAATGACGCTTCTCACAGAAACAGAAAAAAGAATATTAAAATTTACATGGCACAACAAAAGACCCCAAGGAGCCACAGGGATCCCGAGAAAAAAGAACAAAGCTGGAGGTATCACACTCCCTGAATTCAAAGTATACTACAAAGTTATAGTAATCCAAACAGCATGGTACTGGCACAAAAACAGACACACAGACCAAAGAAATAGAATTGAGAGCCCAGAAATAAACCCACACATCTATGGACAGTTAGTTTTTGACAAGGGAGCAAAGAACATACAATAGACAAAGGAAAGTTTCTTCAACAAATGGTGTTAGGAAAACTGGACAGACACATGCAAAAGAATGAAAGTAGCCCATCATCTCACACCGTACACAAAAATTAACTCAAAACGGATTATAGACTTGAATCTAATACCAATTAGCCCTAGACCATTAAACTTCAAGAGGAAAACATTGACACTATGCTCTTCGACTTTGGTCTTAGCAGTATACTTTCAAGTACCATGTCTGACTGGGCAAGGGAAACAATAGAAAAAAATCAACAAATGGGAGTACATCAAACTAAAAAGCTTCTGCACAGCAAAGGAAATCATCAATAAAATGAAAAAAGGACATAACAATGGGGAGAATATATTAGCAAATAATATATCTGATAAGCAGTTACTATCCAATATATAAAAAGAACCCAAACATGATAAGCAAAAAATGAAAAACCGGATTTAAAAAAATGGGCAAAAGAGGGGCAGGCCCAGTGGTGCAGTGGTTAAGTTGGAACATTCCGCCTCAGTGGCCTGGGTCTTGCCGATTTGGATCCTGGGTGTGGACATATGCACCACTTGTCAAGCCACGCCGTGGTAGGCGTCTCACATATAAAGTACAAGAAGATGGGCACGGATGTTTGCTCAGGGCCAGTCTCTCTCGGCAAAAAGAGGAGGATTGGTGGCAGATGTTAGCTCAGGGCTAATCTTCCTCAAAAAATAAAAGAGATGAATGGATAAAGAAGATGTGGTATATATACACAATGGAATACTACTCCACAATGAAAGAGAATGAAATCTGGCCATTTGTGACAATATGGATGGAAGTTGAGGGTATTATGCTAAGTGAAATAAGTCACAGTGAGTAAGTCAAATACCGTATGATCTCACTCCTATATAGAAGATAAAAATAAGAACAAACACATAGAGACAGAGATTGGATTGGTGGTTACCAGAGGTTAGGAGGGAGGCAAGAGTGTAAAATGGGTAATTACACACATGGGTATGGTGATTCATTGTAATTAGCCTTTGGGTGGTGAACTTGATGTAACCTACACCAAAATCAAAGGGTAATCATGTACACTTCAATTTTATATGATGTTATAAACCAATTTTACTGCAACAAATAAACAAATAGATAAATAAAAAAGGAATGAATATGGTAAAGTTGCAGGATACAAATCAACATGAAGACGTATGTTGGGCTTCTATACAATAACAAGGAATTTGCTGAAAGAGAAATTGAAATGCAATCCAATTTGCAATTATAGCAAAAAGAATAAACCACCTGCGAAGAAACTTCTCCAATGAGGTAAAAGAACTTTGCACTCAAAACGTTAAAATATTGTTGAAAGTAATAGAAGACGCAAAGAAATGGAATGATATTTCACGCTATTGGATTGGAAGAATTAACATACTTAAAATGTCCATACTTCCTAAAGCAATCTACAGGTTCAATGCAATCCCTACGAAAGTTCCAATGACATTTGTCACAGAAATAGAACAAAGAATCCTAAAATTTATATGGTACAAGAGACCCCAAAGAGCCAAAAGAATCCTGAGAACAAAGAACAAAGCTGGAGGTATCACACTCCCTGACTACAAAATATACCACAAAGCCATAGTAATCAAAACAGCACTGTACTGGCACAAAAACCGACACACAGATCAATGGAGCAGAATCACAAGAGCAGAAATAAACCCACACATCTATGGACAGCTAGTTTTTGACAAGGTAGCAAAGAACATACAATGGACAAAGGAAAGTCTTTTCAATAAATAGTGTTGGGAAAACCAGACAGCCACATGCAAAGGAATGAAAGTAGAACATTATCTCACACCATACACAAAAATTAACTCATAACAGATTATAGACTTGAATGTAAGACCTGAAACCATGAAAATTCTAGAAGAAAATAAAAGTAGTACCGTCTTTGACATCGGTCTTAGCAGTATATTTTCAAGTACTATGTCTGTCTGGGCAAGGGAAACAATAGGAAAAATAAACAGAGGGTACAACATCAAATTAAAAAGCTTCTGCACAGCAAAGGAAACCATCAACAAAAGAAAATGACAACCTAACAATTGGTAGAATGTATTTGCAAACCATATATGTGATAAGAGGTTAATATCCAAAATCTATAAAGAACTCATATACATCAACTAGAAAAATTTGAAAACCCAATAAAAAAATGGGCAAAGACATTTCTCCAAAGAAGATATCGACATGGTCAACAGGCCCATGAAAAGATGTTCAACGTGACTAATTATTAGGGAAATGCAAATGGAAACTACAATGAGATATCACCTCATGCCCGTCAAAATGCCTATAATTAGCAAGACAGGAAATAAGTGTTGGAGAGGATGTGGAGAAAAGAGAACTCTCATACACAGCTGGTGGGAGTGCAAACTGGTGCAGCCACTATGGAAAACAGTTTGGATATTCCTCAAAATAATTATGAGTAGAACGAGCATACGATCCAGCTATTCCAATTAAGGGTATTTACCCAAAGAACATGAAAACATGAGCATTTAAATATGTATGCGCCCCTATGTTCATGGCAGCATCATTCACAATAGCCAAGACTTTGAAGCAAATAAGGTTCCCATCAAGGGACAAATTGATAAAGAAGATGTGGTATACAACTATAAGCACACACAACTAAAAATGCACAACTATGTACCAGGAGGCTTTGGGGAGAAAAAGGAAAAATAAAATCCTTAAAATTAATAAAAAGGAGATGTACATATACACAATGGAATACTATTCACCATAAAAAAGGATGAAATCTGACCATTTGTGACCTGGATGGAACTTGAGGGTCCACTATCTTAAGTGAAATAAGTCATAGTATGGAAGTCAAATATTGTATGATCTCATTCATAAATAAAAAACAATAATAAACAAACACACAGAGACAGAGATTGGATTGGTGGTCACCAGAGGGTAAGGAGGGAAGGAGGATGGTGAAAGGAGTGATGAGGCACATGGGTATGGTGATGGATTGTAATTAGCCTTTGGGTGGGGAGCATCATATAATCTACACAGAAATCGAAATATACTGATTTACACCTCAAATTTGCATAATGGTGTAAACCAATGTTACCACAATAATGAATGAATGAATGAATGAATAAAAGAAGTAAATAAATTTAAAAAAATAAATAAACAAATAAGAAATGAATATGGTAAAGTTGTAGGATACAAAATTAACATGCAGAAATCAGTTGCGTTTTTATACACTAACAAGGAAGTAGCAGAAAGAGAAATTAAGAAATAAATCCCATTTACAATTGCAGCAGAAAGAATAAAATACTTGGGAAGGAACTTAACAAAAGAGGTAAAAGACTTTTATACTGAAAATGATAAAACATTGTTCAAAGAAATAGAAGACACAAAGAAATGGAATGGTATTCCATGCTCTTGGATTGGGAGAATTAACATAGCTAGAATGTCCATACTCCCTAAAGCAATCTAGAGATTCAATGCCATCTCCATCATAGTTCCAATGACACTTCTCACAGAAATGGAACAAACAATCCTAAAATTTATATGGCACACCAAGACTCCAAACAGCCAAGGGGATCCTGAGAACAAAACACAAAGCTGGAAGTATCACACTCTCTGACTTGATGTAAGTTGAAGAGATTGGAAACATTGGCTGAGCCGGTGGCTGGTGTCTCTGATGAGCTCCTGTGGCTCATCCTTGATCTGGAAGTCACTGACATGCTTCCCATTCTCCCCTACATCCCTAATCCTGTTGTCTCCTTCCATAGGTTTCAGGGGTGGGAAAAGCATTAAGCCCCAACATTCACCTCCTTCAACTCTTCCTGACACTTTTGGCAAATATCAGCCCAATAATGACATTGTCCATGGCCAGGCTCCCTACTGAGCACTTTCATGCATGATCCTGTCATTTAAATCCCATAGAAGCCCCCATGAGGTGGATAAAATGATCATTCCTGTTGTTCAGATGGGAAAACAAGCTCAGAGAAGTGAAGCAAACAGGCCAAGAAATGCACATGGGTTAGAACCCATGTCTCTCAGGGATGGGTGGAGAAACTAGGACATCCACACAGGGGAAGAGGGGCATCATGGGACACAGTGCTATCTTTGAATATTTCTAAACTTCAGTTCCTTTCTCTTAACATGGAGATAATTATAATAATATTTTCCACCGCAGTAATGGTGAGGGAGTGTGTAAGTCACTTCTCAAAGTGCTCAATAGATGTTCATTATTGTCTCTGTTATTGCTTCTATTTCCAACTCCAGGAAGCCTTTTCTGTCTGGTCAGGGTCTCTTTCCTAGCCTGGGAGAAGAGACAGCCAGATAACCCCCCACTGCTGGTCCCTAGGTCTCTGGCTGTATAAAGCAGGATCTCAGGAGTTCCCTTGGTCTCTGTCTCTAGTTTGGACATGTTGGCCACCATTCAGGAACTGTTCTCCTCCAATCTGGACCACCTCATGGTGAAACAAGTGCTTTTAGACAACATCCTGAATGCCTCATCCCACTGCATGGCTGCCACCTAAATGTTGGTTGATGTGCATGTGACAGGTGCAAGATGTTGTCAGTTTCATGGCTTGAAGAGATGGGGCTGTGAGGAAGGATGGGTTTTCTCAGTTGCAATGTAATGGATGGAGGCTCTGGAGGTGAAAGAGGATCTATTTAGATTTCCATAGAAGTGTGTAATCCAACAGGAGGCAGGAAGACGACATCAAGTAACTGCACCCAAGGGAATGGTTATTATTTCACATCAATTTTTCCAACTCAAAATGGGAAGGATTCTGAGTTGACTTCTTAGGCCTCTTAGTCATGCATTGTTTAATTCTCATTCATTTATTCAACAAATACTTAAGGGAAGTAAATAGGCACTGATGGTATATTTTGATGATTGCTATAATCAGAGAATTTCAAAAGCCTGATGGGGAGTGGTGCTGCATGTGTTTATAACCTAGACAGAAAGATCAGGACATATTTGGGGAAGCTGTAAGAAGTTTGGTGAGGCTGAACCATACAGTTTGACATGGGAGAGTTGACAGTTGAGGCTAAAGATGTGGGCAGGGTCTTTGAGCGCTGGAATGGTTCATGGGGGGACACTACACATTCAGAGTCCTGCTTTAGAAAGCTCATCTTCTAGGTGATGTTTGGAGAATGGATTGGGAGGGGGAAGGTGACAAGAGGCAGGATGCTCCATTAGGAACCTAGATCAGCAAAGATATGTGACAGATGCCCACTGGGGTGATCAGCACCTGCACTTGCTGACTATGCCCCCAAAGAGGCCCAATTTCCTCTTCCCCCATCCTAGTGAACTCTCATGATTCTTGGTGGGGGGTTGGACAGGTAGACATATGAATGGATTCAAGGTGGACAGGGAGATGAAGGGTCTTCCGCAGCCCACCTTTAAAAACCCATCTCAGAGGCTGGCTCCATGGCTGAGTGGTTGGGTTCGTGTGCTCTGCTTCAGTGGCCAGGGATTTGGTTGGTTTTGGTCCTGGGCACAGGCATGGCACTGCTCAGTGGGCCATGCTGGGGAGCCATCCCATATGCCACAGCTAGAAGAACCCACAACTAAAAATACACAGCTATGTACTCGGGGGCTTTGGGAGGAAAGGAAAAATACAATCTTTTTTTTTGTTTTTAAAAAACCCAGCTCAGGTCACATTGCCAGGAATAAGTGGACCTGGCTGGAATGACTTCTTTGTTAAAATCTTCTCCTGATAGGGGACTTTTATATTTTCTGTTTATTCTAGGAATGGAGGCATCATTTCATCTACTGACAGACAAGCCAAGAAGTGGTCCCAGTCCCCAGAATTTATAGCTGAATTTCACTGTCACCTACCTACTCTATTCCCAGGGCATAACCCAGCCAAGCACCACCAAATACCAATAGAACAAGAGAAGTATTGAGGATGCGGTGAGAATAGAGCTGCTTGTCCACTCTGTTCACGTGTAAGAACTGACTTATGGACACTGGGTGTTCAGAGTTTGACTTTTCCTAACAATCGTGAAGACAGGTTCTTATTCCCATTTTACAAATTAAGAAATAGGCACTGAGAGTTTGAGTAACTGGCCCAGGGTCACATAGCTAAGTCCTAGCCTGGAACAAGACATCCTTTGGTACACATACCTGGTCTAATGTTCACTGAGACAAAAAAAAAATGAATAGGAAACTTCACTCAGTAGCTGAAAACTCTCAGAGGCCACTGAGCCTGGGATTCTGACCTCAGAAATATTTCCCTCTCTTTCAGCTCAACCAGCTCTTCTGAAACAGCAGCATCAGGAGTTATTTTTTTGTGAAGTTTTAACGTTGAGGTGAGTTTCAACTCGGGACCTAATGACTCTGGAAAGTTCTTCTGTAAAACTATCCCCATTCCATAGTCTGTCAGTTCCAGTTGTTATGGAAGAGAATCCTTGGAACATAGAGCTGTTACCTAAAATCCAGCTTCTTCCTAAACCAGTGAGCCCAACTGGTTTAGAACAACAAGGAAGCCTGTGTAAACTCAGAAGTCATTGAGGTGCCTGGTGCTGGGAAGCATGGAAGGTGTTGTGTAGGAATCATGCCTTAAGAAATCAGATGCTAAAGTCAAGATTCATGGAAGATGGGGGGCTGGAATCAGTTGACTTAGGATCCAGCAGTCTAACTGTGCTGTCCGATAGTGTATCCACTAACCACATAAAGGAATTTAAGTTTTGATACACCTATTGGGATAGGATTCACATACCATGTGTTCATCTGCCTATTTCTTAGGATTTTCTATATATGTCATCTGCAAAAAGAAATCGTTTTACATCTTCCTTCCCAATCTGGATGCCTTTTATTTCTTTTTCTTGCCTAACTGCCCACATTAGAACCTCTAGTACAATGTGGTTACCATATGAGATGAGGGCAGACATTGCTGTCTTGTCCATGGTCTTAGGGGGAAATTTTCAGTCTTTCACCATTGAGTATGTTGTTAGCTGTGGGTTTTTCATGGATATTTATCAGGTTCAGAAAGTTTCTTTCTATTCCTAATGTATTGAGTGATTTCTTCCTTTTTGTTATTGAGGAAGACTAGCCCTGAGCTAATGGGATGGCTACCACAGCATGGCTTGCCAAGCAGTGTCATTTCCACACACAGGATCCAAACTGGCAAACCCCGGGCCACCAAAGCGGAACATGTGTACTTAACTGCTGTGCGACTGGGCAGGACTGAGTGATTTCTTTGTTAATCTTGAAGAATTTGTATTTTGTGAAACTCTATTTTCTACATGTGTATTGAGATAATGTGGTATTTGTCCTTTATTCCTTAATATGGCATATTACATCAATCAATTTTTCAGATAAATCAGACTTTCAGATAAACTAAACTTTCAGATAAAGGTGAGAGATTAACACCTCAAGCTTTTACCTGTCGTGCACAGAGCCCTGCACACTTGTGACCTTCTAGATGCTCACAAATACATTGGAGCTTTTCAAAGCCCCCTATGGAAATTTCATTCCCCCAATTTTTCTTTTATGCTTTTGCTCACCTCTTGGCTGCCTCAACTGGCATAGCTCACTCAGGCCTCTACAATGTAAAACAATTACCACTGATTGGTTTAAGTGCTCTGGGGAAAGGTTTCCTCACTGAGCAAGCTCTGAGTCAAATAAAGAGAATCCCTGAGAATGAGGCTTTTTCAAGGAGCTGCCAGAGCGGTCAAATAGTGACAATTCAATAGAGATGGGTCTTTTGGGAGCTCCAAATCCATTATGGATGCTAGAATGCTGTTTTTCGGAGCTCCCATGGTTCTGAGACTGATGATTTTCAAAGTTATTAAGAATATTGTGAGAGCAAGATGGGAATAGTGCAAGTTATAATGCCACAGAGTTTGCTCCCTTTACCAAGAGTCAACTATTTTTTCTTAACCAAACAGTCCTCAGATTCTTACAAACCTTTGGTTAATTTCTAGACTTCTGAAAAAGTTCATTTTGACTATTTTGACCAGTCTTCTCATTGTTTTTATAGATTTTCAGAAATCCTTTCTCCAACATTTCCCTGTGATTATGTATTTATAAATCAATTAAATTAAATTAAAATACATGAGAAATTTTGTTCCTCACTCACACCCACTAGGCACATTTTAACTGCTCAATAACAACATAGGACTAATAATGACTGTATTGGGTAGGGCAGACAAATGTTCACATCCTTACAGAAAGTTCTCCTGAACAGGACCTAGAATAAGGGTAGAATTCCAGACAATCTTGTTCATCCCTTGTGCGCTTCTAGGTCTGTCCCCACAGTAACCACACTGGGAGACGGTCTGTGTAACTTCTCACCATTGATGTGGAGACTGGACAGAGTTGCCATTGGTGAGAAATTCCTGTGATTGACTCAGAATGGTACCCAGCTACAGAACCTTACCCTGGACAAGTTCAGTGTCCTTGTGGATGGTAAGGCTCCCTGGTCACTGGGGCAGGAGTGGGTTTCCCACTTCTACACCCGTGGTTGCCCCTGGGAGCTGAGAGAGCATGGGAACTCCTCAGACTAGTGGGAGGTGGCATAGTCCCCTAGGCTTTACCCAATATTGATGGAGAGAAAAAGACACCCAGTGGAGTAAAAGAGGCCTTCCCCCACAAATCTCTGTGAGCTCAGGCTAGTCACCTTCCCTCTCTGGACTCTGCCCTGAAAGCCACTTGTCCAGATGGTCAGTGAGGGCCTCTATCTGAATGTGAACCAGCATTGACAAGTGTGTCAGGGATGGACCTGTTTCCACATCCATAGGCTGTATAAAAATAAGAATGAGCCTGACTTGGCCCACAGGCTGTAGTTTGCCAAGTCCTGCTCTAGATCAGCACCATGCAGCAGAGCTTACTGCAATGATGGAAATGTTCTTTATCTGTGCTGTCCTGTGGCTATCGAGTACTTGAAGTTACCGTATTGTGACTAGCATTTATGGTTACTGACTTCTAATGTTACTGAGGTACCAGATTTTTTATTTTATTTAATTAAAATTAATTTTAATTTAAAAAGACACTTCTTTCAACTCCATATTGGACAACACATCTATAAGAATTTGGCTGAGGAGAGGTTGCACAAGGAGGGGGAGCTGCAACCCTCCCCCCATGCACAATGGGTGCTGTGTGTCCATACACTCCTGGAGTTTATGTTGTAGTTGGTAATAACAGTGATAGGTGATTGATAAATATAGATTATGTGAAGTGAATCAATCCATGATTGGGAGTTGTAATCTGAGAAGGTTTCCTGGAGGAAATTTTGAGAAGCCTCAAAAATAAGTATAAAGGAGAAGGGGATGAATATTTTTCTAGGCAGAGAAGAAAGCGTTTGAGTGGGAATTTACAAATTTAGAGAGATCCCATGGGCTTGCCAATTGTGATGACTCATTGCCCCCTGATCATCATAAGATGGCCCAGCCCAATTTCAGTTCTCCGTGCCCAAAGGTATAAGTTTGAATTTGTTACACTCTTGTAGTGCAATAATGACCTTGAATATGTAGCAAAGTTTCCTGATTTTTCAGAGGTGCAAACTGAAATGGGGTTGAAACATCATGATGTCTACTTGACTTTAATATTTCAATGAAAATGTGGAAGGAAGCAAGGGTGGCAAGTGGCAATAATTTGCACATTGGAAGAAGTATTGTTTTAATTGGCTAAAATATGCCTTCTTGAATCTAGGTGATAGATGTTTCTGATATTCTACTTTTCTGAGTGTTTGAAAAGTTTTATTTAAAAAAGTAAACCACACATGCATTCTCCATTTCTTTCACTTCCAGGGTATTCTCCCAACAGAAATGGTGCCTTGACTGAGAATTCTGGTCAACGTCAAGGATGCCTCAGCCCAGGGTTGAGAGGGAATATCTTGATGCTCTGTCCCATCAAAGATAGCCATGCACAAATGGTCTTGGGTGATGATGAAAGTTGGCCACCCCAAGTCAAGGAGTGTTGCAACACAATGAGGAGACAGCAGTAGCCCTGGGGGAATTACAGGAGGTGGCTCACAGCAGCAATTGTCTGACCATACCTCCCCTGCTATACCATCACTCCCATTTGCTTGGTAGGACTCATGGTGCTCATCACATGCCTGATCTGCTGTCGCCTGGTAAGAAAGGAAGTGTTGCTTGCCTTCTTACTATTGGGTTTTAAGAGCTGTTTATATATTATAAATATATGTGTTTTGCTAGGAATGTGTTTCACATTTTCTTCCATTGACCATTTGATATGCAGAGCTCCTGTACAGCTTAAATTAATAGTGAAACTATCATCTACCTGACTTTTAGTGACTCATTCCCACATCCCAGATGTTTCCATCAACCCAAATGGTCATGTGAAAAAATAAATAACTCAGAAAACATATCCACCCACCACAAATTCCTGATTTCCAGTTTTTACTCAAATGCTCATACAATAGATACTCGTTCCTCGAGACTGGAAGTGATGCCAGATCACCACATCCTCACCTTCATTTCTCTTCCCCTATTCCTATCATCCCAGGATTCCATGGGCTATGATCTCAATAATTCTCTTGGAATGATCCAAACTTTCTTGCTGCTCATCATATCTGCCTTGCAAAACTTCAAAACCAGAAGATCCTGATTATCTGCCATGCCTTACCTGCTGCTGGTCTGACATTAACTGTTAAGAAAAGCACACAACATATGTTTGTACCACTGTATATCCAATATCATCTACCTCAATCGGGAAGCATCCATAAAGCCTGGAAATTTTACTTCCTTTTTATGTGTCAGTAATTTACTCCTTGATTTTCCACACAGCCTGTTTTTACTATTCCCCACTTTCCTTTTTCCTTCATACATATTCAGTGTCACTTAACTTGCCTCATATTTCACAGAGAAATTGCTGTCTATAACTCCTCTGTAGTGGTGAACCACTGAACAAAGGTCATCTACATTATGTGTCTCTGTCCTGCTACCTCCTCAAAACCCCCACACTCCATCTGCCCTCACCATTCTATGGGTGCTTCCCTTTGTAAGGCCATACTGACTCTTTTCTTACTAGATACAAGAGAAACTTTTCATTATTCATCCTATGTGATCTTTATTTTTCTTATTTTTATTTTTTTGAGGAAGATTAGTCCTGAGCTAACTACTGCCAATCCTCTTCTTTTTGCTGAGGAAGACTGGCCCTGAGCTAAGATCCATGCCCATCTTCCTCTACTTTATACATGGGATGCCTACCACAGCATGGCTTTTTGCCAAGCAGCACCATGTCTGCACCCAGGATCTGAACTTGTGAACCCTGGGCCACCGAGAAGCAGAACGTGCAAACTTAACAGCTGCGCCACTGGGCCGGCTCCCCTACATGATATTTAAATGGAAATATTTTAAGTATGTTTGCCACACTTAGATATGTAAATCTTATGTTACAATAGTGAACATTTTAATATCTCAAAACTTAGAATGTGTATCTGAAAAAACAAGTTACAAATGGAGATTATGCTATAACTGGAAGGTGCAAACTGGACTTGTGGAACCAGTAAAAAAAAAAAAAACAGAAGGTATACTATCTCATTACTAATTTTTATATAGATTGCATGCACTAATGACAATATCATGGTTATAATGGTTTAAAATATACTATTAAAATTAGATTCACCTTTGTTTTTATTTTTTAAACATGGCTACTAAAAAGTTTTGATTTCATATTATAGAGCATTAATGATACTATTGGACAGCACCAGTCAAGCCATGAGTGAAAATAAAGCCTAGAGAAAGTGGTTATGGGACATTTTCCAAAGGAAATGAGTGTACTCTGGCCTACACTGCAAGTTGGAGCAAACACTCTCATTCACACACACGCACAAAATAAAACAAATGTCATCCTGGAGTGCCACCACTACTTCTCAAGTGGCATGAAGCTGCACTCCTACGTAGTGCTAAAAGGACTAATCTCAAGCAAGTAATGGAAAATCAAGATAATTTACCAATTCGGAAGATCTGAAACCAGAGACTAAGGGTCAAAATTTTTGTGAATTTTCCGTCAGTGGCTTCTGTTATTAATTCAATATGTTAGGGAGACTCTTTCAAGGAGAGTTGTTTTAAACCTCACTTTTTCTTTGCTATGCAAATATGTACAGGATATGTAAAGAATAATTGAATTACACTAGCCAATCAATGAAAAGGAGATGATGGAACACAAATATCGCTACAATTAATTTGGACCTCATTAGGATGATTCTGATTTCATGAACCATCATGTTGAATGTATTATGCTGGGACTTATGAAACAGCCACCTCCCTGACACACTATTTAACCGTCAAGGCCCACCAGCTGGACCAGTCCTTGCTGAGAAATCCCCTGACTCCACCCTTCTGACAACACCTGGAGGATTTTACACAAATCCCACCCTGTCACTGCATGCTTCCACCTGCCACAGGCCAGGGAAACATTTCTAGAAGGCTCATTCTCTGTGTGTTCCCAGTTCTGTGGATGACACTTCTCCTTCATGTGAAGAAAAGGATCTGAGTGCAGACCCTGTGAGCAGCAGAAATTAGGACAAGGACTGGTGTTTGCGATAGAGAGAAGACAACCTTTAGTGAGTACAGTTACCAGCGTCCAAGAAGCCCTAGGGATTCCTGGATAGAATCAAAGAAGAGCCTCAGGAGAGAACACATAGGTTTGGGTGTATTTCTGTTTGGGAATGCCTGTAGGGTGACGTATGTGACAGTGGTAAACCATTTCACAGTGTTCATTCTTTTATTCATTGTATATCATGGAGTGCTTTCTACATACATTCAGGGACTAGTCTCACCCTCTGGAGCTTATGAACAGCGTCAGAAGATTTTTTAAATTTTATTGATAATACCGAGATACACTGCTTGTGATATGCTAGGGATTACCAGCAGTTTTCAGACACTAACTCCTATAATACTTTACATGACTTTACAAAGTGGGTACATTTATCATTATTGCCAACTGACAGATGAAGAAACTGAAGGGCCAACCAGGTAAATAATTTGCCAATACACATATCTAGTAAGTGACTGAGCTGGAATTTGAACGTGAGATGTTGGCTCCATTTTCTATTCTCCTAATCATGATATTTGCTCTCTAAAGACTTCACATATTGAAAAAATTTGATCAACGTATCCATTTTCTTGGTACATTCAATAGCCTCACTATTTTCTTTGTTTGGAAAATATAATACCTGTATAGAAACTCTTGCACATACACACCTAAATTACTTCTATGAATATCCTTTGCCCTTGAAAATTAGTACAGAGAACATTCAAAACGTTTCCTGCCCAGGCTGGGAGGGCTCTGAGGAAATCCCAGTGTTACTCTAATAAGCCAAGGGCAGGCTAGGAGTTGGGTCTCAGGGGAAAGGTGACCTCAGAAGTTACCATTCAATTAGAAAATGGGTGGGAAGGTCTCAGCAGTAACTGAATTCAGGATCTGGAGGAGTTTCAGCCTGGTGCTCATTTTCTGGCTGTGGGTTTAGGGGCTGATGCTGCATTATAGGCAGAGGGGATGGCTCCTTGTGTTCTTGGGAAAACCAGACCTGTGAAAGAGAAGAAACGATGGTTTCCTTTCACAATAGACTTGTAGTGAGAAAAATTGGGCCTGGAAGAGATAATTTTGTGCCTAGTGTGAGCAGAAGGAGTTGCATCTGCTTCAGCCAAAGTAGACAACCCTTAAGACCAAGAAGGAGAAAATAATTTAGTGCCCTTCCGGATGTGAGATATGTGATGGTACAGACTGCCTAGAAGGTTCCAAAAAACCTCAGAGGTGACATTTGCTGTGACCAGAATGACAAGGGTAAGCCATCCCTGCTTTTGTCTGGGAAGAGTTAATGTGTTAAGGAGAAGGCACCACTGGTGAAGAAACTCACAGGAAAAAGTGAGTTTGACCAAAGGAGGTCAGAAAGGAAGCAGTGTGTCTGGAGGGATCATAAGAGGAGAGAGCAGGGAAGAAAGGAGGATGACAGGGCCAGATCCTGGGACCCAGTAGACTGTTTTTTCCTGTTCGTCTTTCACAACATTGTTCTAAAATCTTGCACCTATAAAGCACAAATATTTAACATTTTATAACTTCTGTGGGCCAGGCTTCAGTCATGGCTTAGCTAGGTGCCTGTGCCTCAAAGTCTCTCTGAAGCAGGAGCAGCAGTTACTACTGAGCTCCACTAGGGGAGAACTTGCTCCCAAGTTCACTCCCATAGGTGTTGTCAGGATTCATTTGGACTGACAGTCTGAGTTCCTATCCTTCTGTTGGCTGGGCACTCCCTCAGGTCTCTCCTATGGAGCCTCTACATAGGGCAACTGAAAACATGGGCACTTGCTTTTCCAGTTGCAGATATATGACAGAGAGAGAGGGAGATGGAAACAGGGAGAGGGAAAGAGGGAGGGAACTCAAGAAAGTGAGTAAGAGTGAAGTGACAGAGTTTCTGTAACGAAAACTTGGGCATGGGTGCCGGCCCCATGGGCAGGTAGTTAAATTCACACACTCCATTTCGGTGACCTGGGGTTTCACCGGTTGAGATCCTTGGTGCAGACGTGGCACTGCTCATCAAGCCATGCTGAGGCAGCATCCCACATAGCACAACAAGAAGGACCTACAACTAAAATATACAACTATGTACCAGGCGGCTTTGGGAGAAGAAGAAAAAAGATAGGCAACAGATGTTAGCTCAGGTGCCAATCTTAAAAAAAAAAAAAGCTTGGACATTATCTCATCACCTTGGCTGCATTAAGTTGTTCAGAAGCCAGTAACTAACCACATAATGGTTACAAAAGTATACGCACACCAGGAGGCAGGGAGCATTGGGAGCCATTGTGGATGCTGCCCAAAACAAAGGCCAACATGAGGCACTTGGGTCCATAAAACAGGAGACCATGGAAGGTCCAATGTCAGTGGATATTAGACGAATATCTGAATTTCATCTAATTTCAATGCTTTAAATGTGTAGACCTGAAAATGAGGCCTAGAGGGGCAGTGAATTTCCCAAGATGACACTGCTAGCATCCAGGTCAGTTTTTAAAAAAATAATTTATTGTGGTTATGATAGTTTATAACATAGTGAAATTACAGTTGTACATTATTATTTGTCAGTCCTCTTACTGGTGTGCCTCTTCACCCTTTGTGCCCAACCCCCTTCCCACAGGCCAGTTTTGAGAGATATTCCGTGGTATATCTCACCCTTTCTTGTAAGTCTTTCATCTGTAAGTGTATACATCAGACACATGTGAAGCTAGCCCACAGGTGTTGTAGATGTCATCTCATATACACCTGACCATGTCCCTAGGCAGCTGTTTTTAGCATCATCACCATTGTGCAGGTTGGGAGAGTGGGGAAGCCCTGCGAGGTACAATAGCTTTTCCAGTACACAGAACTGGTAGGAAAAAAGAGGCCTGAATTCAGTTCTGCCTCCTCAAAGCTGGAACTCTGGCTTCATCCCCACAGAGCTGTGGGCAGGGTTGTGATGGATATATGTGTGCAGTTTTGGAGATGACATGGGCAAGGAGGATGAGCAGTCAACAGCCCAGAATGCTCAATGCCTCAGCACAATGCCTTGGGAGCACAACACAATGTCTGCCTGTTTAGCACTCAACACAGTGCTGTACATTTTAGCACTCAGCACGTTTTAGCACTCACTCAGTGGCTGGTGAGCACTCAGCATAGTGCCTGCATGTTGAGAACTCAGTACTCTGCCCACCTGTGAGCACTTATCACTGTGCATGTTGATCACTCAGCCTAGTGCCTTCCTGGTGAGCACTTAGCACAGTGCCTGCATGGTGAGCTCTTAGCACAGTGCCTGGTGAACATTCACAACGTGCATGCCAAGAGAGTGATCAGCACAGTGCCAGCCAGGTGAGCACTCAGCAGAGAGGGTGGTGAGCAGTCAGCACATTTCCTACCTGGTAAGCACTCAGCACAGTACCTGGTCAGCACTCAGCAGAGTGCCTCCCTGGTGTGCATTCAGCATAGCACCTGCCTGTGGAGCACTCAGCAGTGTTCCTGGTGAGCACTTAGCAAAGTGCTTGGGGAGCACTCAATACAGTGCCTGATGAACACTTAGCACTTCCCATATTTGCATTCCTAGCCCTAGCACCTCCATTTTCAGGTCTCTTTCTCTGAAGCCGCCAACAGAGGTCTTCCTCAGACACGTCTGCTAGAGATTTCCTATGACGGGAAGGGGAAAAACTTGAAGACACGTTTTCCCTCTCTGACTCAGTACCCCATGCTTCTCCACTCCTAGCTCATCCCTTCTAAACCTCAGGTTCCAGAATAAAATTGAGGCCTTTTGTCTGAGGCTCTTTGAACAGTGAGATGACCCCCATATCTGTGCTGATCCACATGACCCTCAACCAGTGAGCCATTCGATGGGAGAAAATTAAATATGAGGGGTTGAAATTTTCTCCAGTTTTAGTCTCTTGCTTATACCATCACAGGAAGTGATGAAAGGCTTAACTCGTTCACTTTGTGTTTGTTGTTTTAGTCAGTTACTCTGACACCTGGCAGTTCAGCTCTGTCTCCTTCAGCCCACTGATCTCCTGACACTAGCTTTATATAATTGTGTGACAAGATTCAGGAGGATAAAAGACAAGTAAACTTCTTGTCTTTTGTTCTGGCAGAGAATTAGAACATATCTTTAAAAAAGACAAAGCAAAGTTGGGAAAATGAAAACAAAAACTCTAAAACTGACAAGTAAAATAATATTAAGAACTCAATGGATGTGTTTGAAAGTGCACATCTTAGAGACAGCTAAGGAAAAATTAGTAAGCAGGATAAATGTTTGGAAAGAAATCAAGAATAAAGTCCAAAGAGGCAAAATGTTGAAGAAAAGAGGGAGAGACCATGAGAACGAAATATAAATAATGCTAAAATGCATTCAGCTATTACCACAGGTTAAAGGTATAAATAAGAAGCAGCAATATTGAACTGAAAATGACTGAGAATTTTAAAACTCATGAATGAATACTCTATAGAGACAATAAGCTCAGTGATCGCAAGCATGACAAAAAAGAATTTCACATCTACAGTGATTATAAGATCATAAAAAAGAGAGAAATGAAAAGACAAAGAGAAAATGTGAAAGCAGTCAGGACAGGGTAAAATCAGGAAGGAGTGGAGGAAATAAGGAAAGAGAGGGAGAAGGAAAGAACAACTTCAACTGATATCTCATTTTTCAACAGCAAAAATGGAAGCTGGATCACAGTGGAAAAATAGCTTTAATGTGCTGAAACAATATAATGACAAACCTAAGAACTGTAAACAAAGAAAAAATATCTTTTGGAAAAAATAGAAAATAAAAACTGTTCTAGAAAAACAAAAACTGAAATTGATCATGAATGTGTTGTGGGGGATGAGAATTTGCTACCCCAAAATGTGTATTTTTGATTTGACTATTTTTAAGAACAAAAGACCAAAAGATCCTTTGACTTTCCCCCTAAATTCCTAAAGGAATTTAAGATAGAAGGCCTGTTCCAGGAAGGAGTTCTCGCCATAAATAACTGTAGTGTAATATGTACTAAGTGTAGTAGACAAGGAGGAGCCTAGCAAGGCCCGTTTGATCAAAACCCTCCCCATGTCCCACAGTCTCTGCAAAACATGGCAAACATTTGTTGACCAAACATTTGCTTTTCCTTCTCTGGGTGAATTGCCTCCCTCCCCTTTGAAGTCTTAAACAACTACCCCCAACATCATCTTTTGTCTTTAGCTGAAGTATTTAAGGTATTTAAGGTGGTGGCTTCAGCCATTTTGGTGAATTACGTAGTTGTCTTGGGTTTCTCTCATGTATATATGTTCTTAATCTTTCTTTGATTTTCTCCTGTTCCTCTTTCTCATATCAATTTAATTCTTAGACCAGCCAGAAGAACCGAGAGGGTAGAGAAAAATTTCTACTCCCCTAAAATATCAAACTAAAGGATAATAGTGAAGGATATTTTTTGAGAAGGGAGAAAATCTCAGATAAGATGGAGAAGTAGGAACAAATTAAGAACAGCAAAATTAATAAATATGTGAGGAGTTCCAAATAAATAATCTATAAAACAAAGATAAAACGTGATAGGCCCCAAAAATATTTTCACATATTTCATCTATAGTTTTATAGTTATATGGTAATTTAAGTACACAACAATAATAAAGAGGTCAGAAAGAGGTAAATGGGATTCTTGCACTCTCTGGGAAGTAGGTATAAGTACTAATTAATGTTAGGCCTTGATAAAGTATGGTAGTCACTAAGATAATAGAAAAAATATTTATTCGTCTGAAAAGAGAGAGCACACAAGAAAGAGAAGGGAGAGAGAATTACTAGAGATGTGGTGGTGGAGGAGGAACTGGAGGAGGAAGATTTAGGGGCAGGGAATCCAGGAGAGAAGGGGTATCCGGAAATCCAGAGGAAAGTGTTTCAAGAAGGAGGGAGTGTTCAACCATACTATCTGTGGCAAATGCAGCTGAAAGGTTGAGTGAGATAAGAGCAAAAGCTTAACCTTGAATTTAGCAAAATGGAAATCATTGGCGACCTGGAAAAAGCCAATTCAGTGAAGTGGTGTGGAGAAGACAGGGATAGAATTGGTTCAGGAGGAAATCTGAGGAGAGGCAGCTTGAATGGAGCAGAGAAGCAGAATGTTAAGTGGAGGGGAATGTGGGGTCAAAGGAGGTCTGTTTGTTTAACACACATTAGGGCATGTTTGTACATGGAGGTTGGCAAGGAATCATCCCGGATGCAGGACTACAGCACTCTGAGATGCAGCCTGAAAGGACTATCCAGCCCAACTTTACTCAAAGTTACCAGTTTAGGTCAAGATGGTGGCATAGGCAGATTCTGAACTCAGCTCCTCCCATGGACACAACAAATTTACAACCACTCTTGGAACAATTACCTCTAAGAGAGAACTGAAATCTGGATAAAAAGAACCCCCATAAAAAGGGACAGGGCTGACTGAGGTGGAAGAGGCAGAAATTCCTTTCTGGAGAGAAAAAAGCCACCTTCTATCAGAGATGCTTTACAGCCAGCTGAGAGCAACCTTAAGGTACAAAACCTTCCCTGGAGGAGTGGGGGATCTGAGCAGGGGACGATTACCACAATAAGCAGCTTTTGGACTCAGCACAACCCAGACAAGTGTCACAATATCTGACTTTGCTGTCTATTAACTACAACGGGGAATACCCCCCCCAAAAAAGCTATCAGACACTAGAAAAACAGCCTGCCCTTAAAGGCCTCATGCATAAATTCATGCATTTTGGAAAGCAACCTAAAATCACCAGAAAGAAAGGTGCACAGTGCTTTGGTGAAAAGAAACTCACCTTATAGGCTCTGGGTCTATCTCAGTGAGAGGGGAGACCTCTCCAGGAACTAAGACATTGGCAGCAGCCATTATTGTGACCAAGTACAGGTGTGCTGACCAAGACACTGGCAGACACCATTGGAATTCCTCCCTTGGCCTTTTAGCCCAGGGGTCTGCCCCATCCACTAGAGCACTGATTTAATCCAGGTCAGCCATGGGAGGCAGTCTTCCTCAGGGACTAGCCCCAGTGAACAACCCTAGGGAAGCTTTTGGGCCAGCTTAGGTGGGTGGTTGGAACCTCTGCAACTGGGTGAGTGGGTCCACCTTTGTGTGGCAGAGTGCATGTGAGGGGCAGGCCTGCATTGGTAGAGTGCTTGGGGCCTCTGCACTGGGGTAACTGAGTCCACTTCAGTGAGTTGGGGCACACACACAAGACAGGACTGTGTCGATCGGGCATGTGGCCCTGTGGGCAGTGGGGTCTGTCAGCTGCAGCAGACTTGTGCTTCTCAAGCAGCCACACAGGGGATCAGCCTCACCTTCCAAAGCCTGAAACAATTGGGTGCTCCCATGCCTAGGGCTGGCCCCACACATCTGAAACCTTAGGAGAGCTGATGACAGCCTTGCAGGCCAGAGGCCCACAGCAATGGTAATCCCCTGAACCTAGCAACCAGCCACACTGGGGGCCTACTCACTTAACAGAATAACTGCAACAGGACTGTGCTATTAGACCTTGTAGCCAACAGTGTTGAGGCTCCCCACACCTGATAAAGCGGCTGAAAGGATCATAGCAGCCACATGCAGCTGAGAATTCCAACCAGCTGGCCAGGGGGCAGCCTAGCCTACCCAGGAACCTGCAGCAACAACAATCCTAAGAGAAGGACCACACAGGGGACATTCCTGGAACATTTGGAACTGGTGACAAGAGGGAAGCAAACTGCTGGACCTCATAAGGCATCTCTTATATAAGGCTACCTCTCCAAGAGCAGGAGATGTAGCTGACCTACCCAATACATAAATATAAGCACAGAGAAAGAGGTAAAATGAGGAGAGAAAGGAATACATTCCAAGTAAGGGAACAGGATAAAACCCCAGAAAAAGAACTAAATGAAGCAGAAATAAACTATCTACCTGACAAAGAGTTCAAACAAAGAGCCATAAGGACAGATCAGAAAGCCGGATGAAAGACTAGAGGAAATCACCCAAGCTGAATAGATAAAAGAAAAAAGAATTAAAAAGAATGAGGGAAGTCTTAGGGACCTCTGGGACAACATCTAACATACTAATATCTGTGTTATAGGTGTCCCAGGAGGAGAAGAGAGAGACAAAGGGGCTACAACATATGAGCCTCATGGTAATCACAAACTGGAAACCTATAATACACAAAAAAATTAGGAGAAAGGAACCAAACATAATACTAAAGAAAGCCATCAATCTATAAGGGAGGAGAGCAAGAGAAGAAAGGAACTGAGAAGAACTACAAAAACAAACAGAAAAAAGTAACAAGATGGCTATAAGTACATTCTTATGAATAGCTACTTTAAATGTCAATGAGCTAAATCCTCCAATTAAAAAGCATAGAGTGGCTGATTGGATAAAAAAAAGTCAATGGATACAGAGGACATTATTAATAAATGCCATTTTGTATCAAGAAAGAAAAAGTATTAGTTCTAAGTGAGAACACTAACCCCACCCTCATTAGCTCTCTCAAAAATGCATTTAAGCCTGACTTCAAAACACACTACAAAGCTACAGTAATCAAAACAGCATGGTACTGATACAAAAACAGGTGCACAGATCAATGGAACAGAATTGAAAGCCAAGAAATAAAACCACACATCTATGGGCAACTAATCTTCAACAAAGGAGCTGAGGGCATACAATGGAGAAAAGAAAGTCTCTTCAACAAATGGTGCTGGGAAAACTGGACAGCCATGTAAAAGAATGAAAATTGACCATTCTTTTTCACCATTCATGAAAATAAACTCAAAATGGGTCAAAGACTTACAGGTAATACCTGAAACCATAAGGCTTCGAGAAGAAAATATAGGCAGTACACTCTTTGACATCAGTATCAAAAGGATCTTTTCGGACACCGTGTCTTCTCAGACAATGGAAACAATATAAAGAATAAACAAATGGGACTTCTTCAGACTAAAGAGCTTCTTCAAGGCAAGGGAAAACAGGATTGAAGCAACAAAACAACCCGCCAATTGGGAAAAACCTATTTGCAGGTCATATATCTGACAAAGGGTTAATCTCCATACTATATGAAGAACTCACACAACTCAACAACAAAAAATCAAAAGACCCGATCAAAAATTAGGCAGGGGATATGAACAGACATTTCTCCAAAGAAGATATATGGATGGTCAATAGGCACATGAAAACATGCTCATCATCACTGATCATCAGGGAAATGCAAATCAAAACTACATTAAGATATCACCTTACACCCATTAGAATGGCAAAAATAACCAAAACAAAAAGTAGCAAATGTTGGAGAGGTTGTGGAGAAAAAGGAACCCTCATAAACTGCTGGTGGGAATGCAAACTGGTACAGTCACTATGGAAAACAGTATGGAGATTTCTCAAAAAATTAAAAATAGAAATACCATATGACCCAGTCATCCCACTACTGGGTATCTATCCAAAGAACTTGAAATCAACAATTCCAAAAGTCCCATGCACCCCTATGTTCATTGCAGCATTATTTACAATAGCCAAGACATGGAAGCAACCTAAGTGCCCATCAACTGATGATTGGATAAAGAAGATATGGTATATAGACGTATACACAATGGAATACTACTCAGCCATACAAAAGGATAAAACCGTCCCATTCACAACAACATGGGTGGACCTTGAGGGTATTACGTTAAGTGAAATAAGACAGATAGAGAAAGACAATCTCTGTATGACTGCACTCATCCGTGGAAGTTAAACATGTAGACAAAGAGAAC
Source organism: Equus przewalskii (assembly GCF_037783145.1). Classification (NCBI taxonomy): domain Eukaryota; kingdom Metazoa; phylum Chordata; class Mammalia; order Perissodactyla; family Equidae; genus Equus; species Equus przewalskii. The sequence goes on from NC_091841.1 coordinate 16,918,150, forward strand.
AGATTAGTGGTTACCAGGGGAAAGGGGGGTGGGGGTAGCACAAAGGGTGAAGTGGTGCACCTACAACATGACTGAAAAACAATAATGCACAAGTAAAATTTCACAAGGTTGTAATCTATCATAATCTCATCAAAGTTTAAAAAATGCATTTAAGATCAAAGGAGTGCACATGATCACAAGTTCCTTTAGCTCATTATCAGAGGACTGCACACTATTTGTTGACCTTCACTGGAAGAATGGCTGCATTCAACTTGCTGGTATGAGTTCTCTTACACATGAAGGGGAATCAGAATAAAAAGTTTTAGTTGCAAAATGATATATTCCCCTCATAAGAAAATAGATTCTTCATTACAGTAAATGTGGTGGCCATGAGAATGTACCAACTACAGGGAACAGAACTGACCAATGGCCCCAGCTGCTGCTCTGAAATCCATCACTTCTTTGTGCTGAGGCCACTCCTCCCACAAGCTCTTCCCAGCCTATTGCTGAGCTCAGCAGGGATAGCTTGGCTACGCTCTTCCTGAAAGATGTGAGCTGCAGGATTCCTCTATTGGTTGACTTTGGTTCAAGGTTGTCCCCACTTGCCAAACTTTCCTTCCCTCAGGTCAGACCTCCATCAGTCTGACAGCCCTACCTTCTTCTCTAGCTTCCACCACAATTTCTCTCTCAAATATCTCCCCCCAAAAATCCTTGTCATCTCTTTGAGGATCCAGATTAACATTGTAAACAAAACAAAAAAGAAAACACTCAGTTTCCAAAAAACTCTGCATCTATTCTTTATAAATATCCAATACCTTACACAAAAGGGAAATTGTAGTCCCTACTGTTTGAGTGAGTTAAGTGATTTGGCCAAGATCAGTTACCTTATTTTTTCCGTAGCTTCTCCATCTCCTAGTCTTTCATGATCAGTGTTCAGAAAAGAACTTTGAGTTTGCTTTCCCTTTTGATTATTATTTTCCTACTATGAAGAACAATAACACATATAATTTACTAAGCAGGCACTGCGTAAGCACTTTGCATATATTCAATTTTTCATTTAATCCTCACAACAACTCAGGAAGGTAGATACCTCCCCTTTTATACATGTGATGAAACAGCTCCAAGAAATTAAGTGACCTGTTCAAGGTCACTCACCTACTAAGCAGAAGGCCTAGGACCAGCCCCTGACTCTAAATCTAGTGCTCTTAGCACTAAACATAATACACCATATCTATCATCATTTTACTGAGCACATATACATTCATTAGGAAGTGGGATGGGCACCCACCAGCAGCTCCCCTTGCAGAGGTCTGGAGATGACAAGAGCCAGAGAAAGGTGCAGGTGGTGATAGGAAGTGACGAGGTACAGGCAAGAGTGAAGATGACTTAATCTTCTCCCAACTGCTCCATCTCAGGTTGCAGAAGAGTTGCTCATGGCCACGTGTACTCCAAGGGCCCTTATTTCAAGGAAAGTAGTGGGGGGGGGGAGAGTAAGTTTTCATTTAAGAGGTTGCATCAATTGTTTTCCCAAATAATTCTCATAAAAATATTAGGAGACAGGACCCAGCTCCCTCCCACCTCCCAGCCATGGAATGGGGAAGAAAGTATTAGACACTCAAGGTTCTCCATGATCCAATCTTTAGCCTCATCTCCAGCTTCATCTCCCCTCATGCTCTGTTTTACTTGATGCTTAAATGCAACAGCATCCTTACCGTGCTGTCAGATATCTCTGTACATTCAGTCATGTAGCTCACTGTCTAGTTCACCCTTCCTTCCCTTCCTTTGGCGAACTCTTACTCATTCCTCCACATCTCAGCTCAGCCACCATATACTTCAAGAAGTGTTGCTCAACAACCAAATTGAGGACACCCAGAGGACCCTTCCTCTGTTCTCCCCTATCCTAACCTCAGTGCTTACCTTGCCTCAACATTTCCCTTATTATATGAAATTATCTCACACTAGGGATACAAACAAAATTGTCTCCTTAAAACCTCATTCATACCACATCACTCTGGCCCATAAAGTGCTTCAAGGGGCATCCTATAGAAGGTAAGAGAAGATACAGGCCCCATGCTCTGGCCTTTAAGGCCTTAAATGGCCTGGTCCCTGACCTTCTCTCCAAACTCCTCCTTTGTCCTTGCTTACTGTCATACCACTGTCTGTTTTTAGATCCATCACCCTGACAAATCCTCTCATGCCTTAAGACTTATTTCCTCAGCTCTTAGCACAATTGTTCCTTTTTATTCTCCAGGTCTTTTCTTGAAAGTTGCCTTCTTAGTGGCACCTTCCATCTCCACCTCTAAAACTATCATCCTCTCCCACTGTTCTCTATTTCTTTTCTTCACTGCCACCACAGAATTTTATAATTAAGGTATTAATTTATTTATTCATTTATTGTTTATTATTTAAATCTCTAGTGGAAAACACACCCTCAACTCTTCATGCTACTTGAAAGCAGAATCCAGTCTTATTAATTTATGTCCTTTTGGGGTGTTTGGTGCACCATTACACCCTCAAATTTGCAAAATAAATGAATGAACAAGCAAAGTTCAGGAATGACATTAAAAGAGGGGGAATTACAAAATAGCAGAGATTTACAGAAATTAAATATTACTGTTAGTTTCCATAATGACTTGTTTGAGGGAAGTTTAAGTGCTTTAAATGTATTAATTTACAGGGGTTGGCCCAGTGGCACAGCAGCTAAGTTCACCCATTCTCCTTTGGGGGCCTGGGGTTTGCCTGTTCAGATCCTGGGTGCAGACCTACATACTACTTGTCAAGCCATGCTGCAGCAGGTGTCCCACATAAAAAGAAGAAGATGGGCATGGGTGTTAGCTCAAGGCCAGTCTTCCTAAGCAAAAAGAGGAGGATTGGCATCAGATGTTAGCTCAGGGCTAATCTTCTGCAAATAAATTTAATTTACACTCTATTCACAGGCAGAACTCATTATATCTAACCTACAAGCAAATAAAGTAATGCCAAATGGAGTGACTTTTCCAACAGGAATATAATGAGTTAAATAAGGAACTTGGTCTAAACTCTGAATCACTTTACTTTATACCCTATCTTGTTTTCAAAGTATTTTAGGTGTCTTTGAAAGACACAGACAGTTACACAATTTAGAGTGTCCACAAAAACAAGGTAAGCCAATTGCTCAGGAGAAGCACGACTATCCCTGGCACAACGTCTGAAAGAATTTTCTTTCTTGGGTCCACACAAAGGGCAGCAAACCACATCCTCAATCACATCCTCCAGGCAAGGAAGCAGTGGGGCTCACTGGGTTGTTTGTGGCACTCCTCAGTGTAGCCTGATGGCTCAGGGCCAAGGCTCAGATCCACAGAGCAATTATCCAAGGAACCAGATCAAGACAGCCCAGGTGTTCAATCCTTTGATGGTCTGTCTTAATCCAAAAAGGACATCTGGGACTCTGGAGGAATCATTTAACAGCACACACTTCACATGCTGGGTTCTGTGAATTTTATTTCTCACACAAAAGCTTGTAATAAGTATTAAGTAACAGTGAATTGAAAGTGACAAGTATATGGAACACGGTCAATGTTGTGCAACAATGAAGACTTCCATATGATTCATCAGTCAGATGACCTGGGGAAGGGTATATTAGCTAAAGTGTAGGTTAAACTGCTGTAACGAAGAGACCCCAAAATACAGTGACATATATAAAATGCAAGTTTATTTCTCCCTCATGTAGCAGTGCAGGTGTAGGAGGGCTGCTCAAGGCAGGTGGGCAGCTCTGCTCCACAGGGGTATCGAGGGACCAGGCTGGCAGCATGCCTCACTATCCTCAACAAGCAACTTCCTCTGAGTCCAAAACAGCTGCTCTGGTTGTTGTAATTTTAGAGCCAAAGGAAAAAAATAAAGAGAGTGAATGGCAAAGAGTTTCCTTGTAAAAATGGGACATAAAAGTAGTATATTTCAATTCTATTTGCATCCCATTGACCACAATTTTGTGATATGGACACGCCTAGCTGCAAAGAAGACTGGATGATGAAATCTCTACCTGGTCAGCCTCATATCTACCTAAAACTCAAGGAGATTATGTTACTTCCAGGAAGAATGGGAGAATGGATAAGGGAAACCATAGGAATCTGCCATGGGGAATTGACATCTGCTTAAACAGAAATCCCCCTGTATTAAAGGCCAACCCACTACTGGCTAGAGGGAAATAAAGGTAGACACCTATTACAGGTTCAAGTTTTCTACATTCGTGTGTTCTGTCCAGTGCACAGACAATGAAGGATCAAGACCCCAAGACTCTACACCATATGCATGACCATGATCTTAGGAAAAATTTTAAAGTTGTTTCTAAATGCCAATTACAACCATAAAAGAATCATTAGAGCTTTCATATAATATCAGATATTAGGAAATGTCATTTCTTTGTGAACCTTCCAAGATAAACTAGTTGAAAGATGCAAGCAAAGGTAAACAAATAACATGACAATTGTATAGGATTCTTAACTCTAAGCTAGTTAAATGTCAGAGAACTTTTACCAAAATTCAGGAAATTAGTTTTGGAATAGTTGATATTAGGTGACCTCTTTCTGGTAGCCATTAGATGATATCATCAGTTTTTCTCTTGAGGTATTCTTAGATGGAAAAACAAAAATTCATCATGAGGTCAGCTTATTGTTATTCTCTCTTTCAAGGGCAGGAGAAAGCACATGCCCCTCTCATTCAAATTGGATGTCACATTATTACAAGTTTATAAAAATGGGGCAGCAGGTTATATCACTTACTTTACTGGAAATAATCTCTTCCCTCAGAAAACTGCTCCTATCTCTGCTGACTTCCATGGCAGTACTAAGACTTAGATTCTATATGAGCATTAGTCTTCATGGGACATAGATTTTCTCCCAATAAGCAATTCCTCTCCGTGGAGCAAAAGCTTAAGAAAAAGTCAATAAAAGCTAAAACTCTTTTTTCTTCCTATTTTTCTCCAGTGGGTGGTAAAGTATATACCAATGACCAACAATGTTTAAAGGTGACCTACTCACATAATAGATTTTGCCTAAGAAGTCCATGTGTGTACTTTGTCAAAAGCAAGCGGGTACTTAGTCTAGAGATCAGGTTAGAGACTGTATAGGTGTATAGTTTTGGAGGAATATGTGGTTGCTCTATTAAACATGGAAGGGTCTAGACATTATCAGCAGAAATGCCTCTAATTATATCCTCACTACTAGAACAAATAGCCAATGTCAACCCTGAGTAATTTGCCTTAAGCATCAATCGATGTCCTTCCAGCTGTGCTCTCCCCAAATGTGATGTGTTCATATGTATGACTATATATGTAAAGAATGATGCACCCAACAAAGCTAGGTTCTATTCAGGCACAATTTGGTAATGGGAAAAGCAAAAGGGATGTAACATCTGTTGAGTACATCTATGTGCCAGCGGCACATTTTATCCTTGTTTTTGCATTGATTTCTCACAAGGACCCTGTAAGGCAGGCATTATCATGAACATTTTAGAGATGGGGAACCTGAGTCATAGAGATTTGAAGTGACCTGCCCAAAGTCACACAGCTCATTCACAGAGAAGCTGGAATTAGATCCAGCCTGACTGCACAGTGCACGTCCTTTCAAATAAACCACACTGTTTACCTGGGATTCTGCTTACTTCCCACTTACTCTGGCACCACAATGTTGACTATAAAAAAGGGGCTTGCTCAGGTACACAGTTCAGGTAAGGATGCCTAAAGGGGCTTTTAATTCCACTGGGATTCTGCTGATAGACTCCTTGAAACTAAGACTTCATCTGTCTTATTTGCTGCTGTATACATCACCTAAAATGGTGACTGCACCTTCCCCCCTAAAAAAGTCTTTTAAATGATTGAATGGATGAGCTACTTCCCTGCAAGGATAGTGTACTATTTCCAGAGAACGCTCAATGTTTCTAATTGCTTGGATCTCTTCAATATACAAAGCCTATTTGCAATGCAGTTCATAAAATTCAGCAATTATTTCTAGCATTATTATTAAACTGTCATTTATTCAGCATTTACTGTGTTCCTGGTATTGTCCTAGGTACTTGTATGCATTACCCCCATTTAATCTCTCAATACCTCTACAAAGGTTTTACAATCTGAACGATTATTGGAAACCTGTATTCTAGAGTGTCAGAGTCCTTTCCGTGAATTTCTCTGCAGATGAAATATATTTTCAGAAACATCAAAGTAAAACAGCCACTGTTTATAAATAAAACATTCAAAAATGGTAATTGACAAAGGCATTTGACAATGTCTGCGATACAACATTTTGAGATAATAACCAGGATTATAGCTGACAATCAGAATAGATCAGATAATTTTTTAAATATTTATATCAATAATACTCATTTACATAATACCATTTAAGAAAATTTATCATTACTTAATTGACAATGTTTCTCATGTAATTCAACATAAAAAATGTCTTACTAGTTTAGTATTCTTTTCTTACAGGAAGAGAGCAAATTTCTCCGAGAAGTCCCAGGGGCCCTCTGAAAATCCCCAGATAAATTTTCCTCCTCTTCCAGGTCAAAAGAAAGCTTTTATTCAAGACTTGAATATTTGTGTGTCGGGGAAAGCTTATCAAAAATGTTAAAAGCTTTAAAACGTTTGCTCAGATAGAAAACAAAGTTCACTGCGAAACCATGTTCAGGTATCTATTCGAAGTGACAACAGAAACAGTCAAGGGGAAACAGAGTTAAAATAGTAAAAAAAGCCTTTTTATAATCTTTTTATCAAGAGCAGATTAAAAATTTTGGAAAATAATCCTTTTAAGAAAGAGGAAGCCAAGTTTTAATTTTGTACCACTTTACTTTTGACATATAAGTTTATTTACTTAATTGGATTTACTTTAATCCTGGCCAACTTGACCATATATGAAACCCTTTAGGGCTTTACTTTTACCAACCTTTGGTTACTTTTTTACATTCAGAATTTGTTCCAGCACTTTAGGACAAATTTATCTTTCTCACCTTAAGAAACAAAAATATTTCCATTCTTTATATCTTTTTACTGAAAACATATATTTTACTTTTCTTTGTACACAGACCTTTTAGAAATATATGTTTTCTCATAGAAAATTTCTCAGCATACATATAACATGTTTATCAATAAACCTAAGCACTTTTTAGTCTCTTTGATATAAGAAACCAAAGGCAGACAAATATATGCTTAGTAGTTAACCTTTAATATTTTATCTTATGTGGAAATGACCTAGATACCCAATAAACTGTTATTATTTAACTTAATAAAGCTATAAAAGTTGTTTCCAAAAAGATTTTGGAAGCTGTTTTTTAGGTATGCAGACTATAAAACATAATTATTGCACTTAAAACTCTTACCCAGTTTTAATAATTACTCTTAAAAACTTCATGTGACATTACAGCAGTTAACTATCATCTTCAATTGTTTTAAGTGCATATATCATAATATAATTATTATACATATAATTATACATATAATTATTGTTCAAAAGTTTTTTCCAAAAGCTTTTTTTACATTTATTTAGTTTATCTGTTCTTAACCATTATATTTAGATTGTCTACAAAAAGTCCATGAGACATTAAACAAAATTAGCTATTATACTGAGTTATGAGTTTCACTGATAAATTTTGTAACAGAGATGACATGAGCTCATTTGACCAGTAAACCCAGGCTATATGTCTGCATTATAACCAATGCTAATAACTTTGAGGACATGTTTATTTTAAATGAAACCAGCAAACTTAAACAGGCCTTCATTCATCAAAGATCATTTTATATCATGTTAAATAATTCTGGCTCTTAGAAGTTTTTGCATATTCATTAAAGACTGAATTCCATGATGAGAGATTTTGAATCCTCTTCTGAAACAGGTTTTCAGGATGGTCATTACAATCCAAATTATCTCAGAAGTTTACTTATTTTTACTTGTTCAATTTTAGATCAGGAATTTTGGGGGAGTTGAAGTGAAGCTCAGCTTGCTGGGAAGCTCAGCAAGAGAGTAGACAAAATCAGCAGATTTGGGTTGGCTGCTGGCATGTTTATTTAATTATTTTCTCTTAAAGAGGCAGTAAAGTATTTCTAATTTCATTTAGACGCCTCAAAAGATTAAAACAGGCGCCCTGTTGTTGAAGCTGGCTTTTCCAATTGCATACATCAGTTTGGGTGAACTGAAATTGGCCTGTTTAAGTATATCAATTTTTACAAAACTTTATCTTGGTTTTACTAACACTTATACTTTTAATTATAACTTACATTAGAATTCTATTAGCAAGTTTTGGTATTACAATATTGTTCAGGGGAAGCATTCCCAGTTAGACATAATATTTATTCCCAAAGAAAACATTCAAGCAAAGTTGACATAACCTCTTCATATAATATTATCTTAAACACTTTAATTTTTATAGTCATTAATCTTAGTAGCCTAACTTTTGCCCCAAACAATTGTTGATCAGGTTTCTCACTCTGATTTTTATTTCCTGACCTTTTAAATTTTTTTAACTGGGGTAAATAGAACAGATTTGTCTGATGTCCTTTAATGTTGGCAAGCCAATAGGCGGGTCCCTTTAGCCCATCCAATCATAGGCAGTGATTTATTAAAACCTTTGTTTTAACTTCATTTATATCTGTTCCATTTATCCCATTGGGATGGGTCTTGTGACTCTTCCCTTTCTGATTTCTCTTTGTTAACTTAATATTTTCATTAGCATCTGTGAGATTATGAGAAGTTGAGACCCCCAAGTTTGATTGCATTCTTAAGACTAGTCATTATAGTTTCCTCTTAATTTGGTCTTTTCATAGGTACCGATAAAACAGTTGCTTATCATAAGAGCTCTCTAAAAAGTTTCCCAACTCTAGGATCCATCTTTTGGCCATTTTTTTCTCTCCTGAGTCTAAAGAATATTGTGGCCACGTGGTGTTACAAAAGAAAATCCTCTCTCTTTAGACATTGGCTTATAGCTATAGGTCGACCATCAGCCAAAGTTTTTCCCAAGGGGCTCTTAGGTGGAATAAATGAAGCACCTCCCATGTTAACACTTTTAAAAGGACAGACAAACAGACAAACAACAAATACCAAACAAGCTAGCTTTCCCAAAAACTCTCAGCCACAAACTGAAGCCAAAACAAAGGCCAAAACCAAAAACCAGAGTGTTTTCAGTCCCACCTTAGTCCGTGTCCTATACTCGGTGGGCACCCAACAAATGAAGATCCGCTACACATATCTTCCCAGATGAGCAAGGACAAGGGACTTCGTTGTGCACACCCGGGGGACTTACCAAAATTTGGCCAGTGTGTTGCAGTGACTTCAAAACAAACAGAGCCCAGAGGGCTGCCAAGGTACCCATTATTTCCAGCTGGTCCTTTTGGAAAAGGTTAACACAAAGACCAAAACAAAAACTACCAGCTACTTACAAGTGACGTCTTCCTAAGTTCTAAACCTAGTTTCTTCCACCACCAAAGCAAAAGTGCTGTGGGACAATGACGTCTGGCTAGCAGCCAGTCACTTGGGGCTCTCCCTGAGACAAGGGGCTCAGGCAGCTGCAGGACAGCTTCCAAGAGAGGCCTTTAGCCAGAGGCTGGTGTGCCACAGGCGAGATGTCCACCTGGGACATTGTCCCATCTGGGTCGCCAAATTGTTACTGAACCTGAAGTGAGTTTGCTCACCCATTGTGCAGCAAGCCAATCTCTGACACCAGGTGTGGTGGAAGAAAGTAGGAATTTTATTATTGCACAGCGCCGAGCAAGGAGAGAAGGCAGCTAACACTGAAATCCCAAACTCCCCAAAAAACTAAAAGGAAGGGTTTTTATTTGGGATTTTAGGTCGGGGAGGGGGAGCATATGGCCTTGCTGGTCAGAGCTTTCCCACGAGCCTGTCTTTGGCCTTGAGACTGTTTGCAGAGAAGAGGAAGCCTGTGACCTTGCTGGTCAACAGCTTTCCCACCAGCTTGTATCTCTTTGTGGGGAGGAAACAATCCAGGTGCTTGTCCTGGACCCTGGAAGATGTCTGTCTCCATGGAGGATAGTGGATTCTGGAGCCAGGAAGCCAGAGAGTAAGTGGGGAATGAGTGTTTTGGTTTTAACCCCATATATGCTGGGTTTAATGTGGGGAAACTGAGATCAGGGTCGGTATCAGTCTGATGGCAGGCACTGCTGAAATCACCTAAGTGCTACAAGTGGCAGCTACTTCAACTCATTTCTGCCCTCAGGCCATGGGGCAGCAGGCCTGCTGCTGCAACTCGCTCTCGCCCTGAATTGTCTGGGTGGGCCCACAGCCTGTGCATGGCATGGGGGAGGGTGGGCTCCTGCCATGTGCACAGCATCCTGGGCTGGTGGCAGGCGCCGCTGTGGTCTCCTAAGCGCTACAAGTCGTGGCAACTGTGACTCCTTTCCACCCTCAGGTGGTGGAGCAGCAAGCCTGCCGCTGGAACTCGCTCTTGCTCTGAATTGTCCAGGCAGCTCACAGCTTGTGTGCAAGTGGAGGGGGCACTCCTGCCGCCACACAGTGTCCCAGGCTGATGGCAGTCACTGTTGTGGTCTCCTAAGTGCTACAATCAGCAGCAGCTATGGTTCCTTTCAGCCCTCAGGATGTGGAGCTGCAGGCCTGCCGCTGTATCGGGCTCTCACCTTGAATCATGAGGGTGGCCCACAGCCATGCCTTCATGGAGGGCGTGCTCCTGCCACTGCCCACAGTGAGCTAGTCTGATGGCAGGTGCTGCTGTCATGCTTCAGGCCCCTCAGACTTGGTCTCCTTAGGCTCAACTGCTGCCTCCCTGGGGTGGGTGTGGGCTCTCCACCTGGGACAGTGGGCTCGCTGTGGGGGGGCGTGGGGGTGGTTGGGAGAATCTTGGCAGGAAGAGGATGAGGGGCCAAGGGGAGGAGAGGGAAAGGCCCAGGAGGGCAGGGTCTCTGGACTAGGCCCAGAAATCTGAGAGGACTGCTGCAGGACCTCCTGTGAGGAGAGGGGTGCCATGCTCAGGCCACTCTTCAGCCAGATGTCCAGCCGACTTGCCTGTGGCCTCCTCCTCCGGGGGGTATGCCCCATGCAAGGACCCATCTCTGCCCCATTCGTGACTCCACCACTCCTCCTGGGTCTCAGTTTATTTCTCAGATAATGTTTCCTCTACTCCAGAACTCAACCTTAAAGAGTTGTAATCCTAACATCACTCATGACATATTATCATAATTTGTCCCTGCTGTACACTTATTAACAGTGTTTTTGGTAGTGCTTTACTGTCAAAAGATGCTTCCATGGACATAAGTTATGACATGAAAGGATGTTCCTCTTGATGATAATTACTAGGGCAGAGCTCCAGCTGCCATTTCACTACAACATCTGAAATGCTCAACTAGAATTCCATCACTCTGTGACTTATGGGCCTTCCTGCCCTGTGGGAAACATGGGACACAAGAGTAGCATTATCGTGTATGTACTATGGCTTTTGTCCTGTGAAAGGGAGTTTTAGTGCTATAATCACATGACAAGAGTCATTGAACCATCCAACAAGAGACGGATCTTTGAATTGTTGCACACTACCCTTTAATAGACTCCAAAGTAGCCTGGTCAGAGATCCAGGGATGTGGAGGATAGAAGGAGGGTTTCACTGATTTTGCCTGAATCCCCATGTGGAGAAGCCAAGATGATTAATAGCAAGTATATGCAAAGGGTGGGGACAGAGTTCAGAGGGAGGCTAGTGCAGCTATTGAAGAAGAAATGCTAATGCACCTAACCAAGAAGTATTAAATCAGAAGTCCTATTAATGGTGCCCTTGGTTTTGGATACAAGAATCTCCATGTAACATGTCAGGTTCTTCTAGGATTTGACATCAGGGAAGGAATTAAATAATACCTCTACCAAGTCTAATGAAAGTATAAAATGATAAAAATCCTATGAGTTTCAATTTGTTATCTGTAAAATGAGGATATTAGTATCTTCCTTGTGAGTAGCTAAAACTTTCTCACTGTGACCCTAGGAAAAGAGAGCTTCCCCCGTTTGTCTCAGATCATTCTTCATGCAAGTGTGGTTTGAGCTGGCAGATTCATTACCATGTGAGGGATTAGGATTTCATGACTGTTGTATGTATAAGTGGTGGAAAAGACTGAAGTCTCATGGCTTCTTTTTCTTTCCTCAGCTTTGTCTGCTTAGTTATCAGACTGTCCTTTGGTGAGAATACTAAGGAAGAGAGGAGGGAGCTGAGCTCTTGAGAATGCAACCACAGGTGAACTCGCTCTTATTCCTGAATTGATACTTCTATCAGCAGATGGGTAGGTGTCTCCAGTTGGCCTAGATCTTCTAAGTGCACCCAGGAAATATTGTTGTGTTATGTTTCACTAGGACTCTGCGAGGCTTATGACAGGTCCCAAGCTGATAAATAAATAATCTCCTTCCTACATTTACACTGACTTAGTCAATTGTCCGTTAAGGATGTCCTTCCAAAGAAGAGATATGAATGCTTGCTTTTGTTTTTTTCAAATTCACTCCATAGTCTTGGTGGAGAAATAAATCACTAATTATCCATGTTAGAGGGTACTGTAGCCTTGGGCATGTGTTTAACACAGATATAGAGATGAGTACAAGTAAATATTATAATCCAGTAGGGGGGAGCTATTTCCTCAAGTGAGTTCAATCAATCCAGTGTCACAGGGGCTGGGGTGGAGGATGTGCAGCATTGAGGTGGTGGATTCAAGAGAGGATTGGACCACAGAGAGCAATGAGGAATCATTTATTTATTTTCACCAATTTTAAATTTATTAAAGTTTTATAAAAAATACTTGAACATTTTTATAACTTAAAAGAAGGATAACAAAAATTCTTCTTACTCTGCTTCTCAAAATCCAGTTTGTCTATTTGTAATTAACTTTTGATCAAATTCTAAAACGGAAAACACTGTGTGGAGAGTGTTTCCTTAATTTTTGCAGTGTGTTGAGGAGAAGGAGTATGGTAGATAGAATAAAATGTCAGATTCTGTGGCCATTTGGGGGCGACTTGAGTGACCATATACAATTGAGAGCCTTTTGTTACCTGTTAGCAGATGGATAGGACTAAACTACAATGATAATGGATGCTTGGAGGTCCCAGAGAAAATTGACAATGGAAACCTCACTGTAGGATGGGTCAGGCTAAGGCCGTCCTTCTGTGTAGAATTATCAGGGGCCCTTGGGTTGTGTTTCTGGACCATCTCTCCTTCTACCTAGTAGTGCACACAGGAAATGTGTAGAGATAAGAGACAGAGGCTGCACCTGCTGATCCATGTTCTCTATTAAGTCTGTTCAGTTCTGCAGAATGGTCAACATTCCTTCATCATTCTCCCCCTTTAAATACTAGCATACTTATTACTTATGTGCATTGAGTGTTTGATATAAAGGAAGCGATTTTCAAATTGGCTCATTGGATCTGTCCACATTTGTGACAGGTTGTTAAACGATTTCACAAAGGAGAAACATAAAATTCACACAGGGGAAATGTTTAAACATAATCGCAGTTATATGTCACAGGCAATGAATATTGCTTGCTATGTGATTGTCTGTGGTTTACTTGAAATTGGTGACATGGAGAGTCTAGTTATATATTCTCAAGTTGAAAACTAATAAACTATATTAAACGCGCCAGGCCGTAGGTGAGATTTACCACATTTTTGGGAAATGTCCACTTTATTTCACATTGCACATCATGTGACATTCCTTTATAATAAAGCTAGTATGTATTAAGGCTGCTTACATACTGTATATATCTTTGTGGTTATGCATGAATAACACATGCCAGATCAACACAGGGAAGCATTTGACTGGAACATCAAACAAGGTTTGAGCTTTCTATGCCTACAACTTCCTTTCTCCAGCACTATCGTGTCAACTCTCCACCCCTGGATTCTGGTAGTCATGTCCCTGTCTGAACCAGAATGTCCACAATATGTTTTAGGAATCAGCGACCTTCATGGATGTGGTTGTGGACTTCACCCAGGAAGAGTAGGCCTTGGTGGGCACATCTTGGCAAAAGCTGTACAGAGATGTGATGCTGAAGAGCATCAGTTATCTTGTCTCTGTGGGTGAATCTGTCAACACTGATTTATTTATTCAACAAGTATCCAGAGAAGTTTCCACATATCACAGTCCCCTCTCAGCTCTCAATCACATTTTTTCATATCACTTAGAACTACGTGAAGGTAACCAGTTTATTTATTGATTTACTGATGAGTACTTTGTCCCTCCACTAGAATATAGTGTTCCTGACCACAGTTTCATGTCTTTGGTGCTGCTCTATTGCCAGCACCCATAACAGTGCTGGAAACTCAATGGACTTTTTAAATGACTAAACAATAAGATTAAACATTTCTTAAGTAATTATACTGTTCTAAGCACTAAACCCAGAGTTTGAGACTACAGTAGAAAAAGTAGCAGGCAATATAAACTTAGGTTATTTTGGATTAACTAGAAACATTTATTTCCTCCCTTGTTGAAAACACTGGGAATCTTTACTCTGTGAACTTGCTCGTGCACATCCACGAGTTCCTCAGTGCTTTGGGCTTGGTGTCAGGGTGTTCCTCCTGCTCTGCTCAAAGACCTACAAGGTTTTACTCGATGCTCACTTAGCTGTTCATTGAGATCCTGTCCTGGACTTGAAGAATATGTATGGTTCTTAAAACAGAGTTCAAAATTCAAGTGTTTTTTCCCATGAACATAGCAGCTTTGCAAATCAGACATAATTTCCAATTGGAGCCAGGATAGGAGTTGTGGAGGGAAGAAAGGGGATCCCCACAAGGCCTGAGGCTGGGTAAGCTCCAGGCATGTGTGTTCACTATGAAGAGAAGCCTGGTCAGTGAGGCAGTGAGGACCTTGGTAATGCCAACTGCAGGTTTCCTTAACTCAAGTGTCTTTTCAGGAAAGTATGAAAAGCAGTGGGGAAAAAATTCTCAATGTTGTCATTATTACTAGTATTTATCATGTCTTTTACTTATGGTTTATGTTCTCTTTGGAGTGAAAGTTTTATGTTGTCAACTTTGCCCTCATCCCTTCCCCTTGATGATTTCTTCTCTCATAACCTTACCAAAATCCCATCTTACTTTTCTCTGCAATCTTGAAAACATTTTGTAAATGACAGTGCCCTAAAACATGTTTCTACTCACTAGTGCATTGCTCCATTTAACATTCTTTCTCCGTGTAAGGGTCAATATTTGCCTTGCATAATGTACAACATTTTGGTTCCCTAATATGCCTCTAGAAATTTAGTTTTTAATTTACTTTAGGGAGGAGAAGTGACCTTTAAAGCCAAGAAATGGTACCTATACCAGGTATCTGCAGGAAGGACCCATCTAATTGCACAGAGATGGTAAGTTTCTTGGGTTGAACCCTGGTCCCCTACATTAGAGGCCTGCGAATGGGATGATTATTAGTAAAGCACAATAACGGGACTATAACTTGAGTTGGGAGTAAATGCCATCCCAGCAGAAAGTTTTGCCTAATTTTAATTTAGGAAAGATATTAACCTGAGCCCAAAGCTATAACCTGAGTTCTCATAAAAGGATAATTGTATAAAGATGGCACAAATACATAGTCTATGAAACACAATGAAGTTATAAAATTAATCAACTGTACAGTTGAGATGTTATAAAGAAAAAATCTCAATGCATGCAAGAGAGTAACACATCGTGCGTCTGTAAATTACATGGGAAAGGTTTTTAACCAGGATCTATGACTGACTGATTAGCCTAGAATTCATACGTAAAGAAAAGAATGAATGAATGTCTGTGGGCAGTCTTTTAAGTGCCTCTTATCTCCTCCAATAAGCAGAGATCTCACATTGGGGAAGAACCCATTGAATAGAACTAGTGTGAGATGTTTCACTTACAGGTTCACAGTGGCGTAACATATGTGAAGTCACATGGGCCCAGGAGGCCCACCTTCATAAGCTGTTGGACCAACTGAGGAATCAAAGCCATGAGGAAACACTGAAGCTTCACCTGGAAAAGGCCCAAGATATTCTCCAGAACATGAAATACTGGTAGGCAGGCCAGATTCAAAAAGACAGAAGGGGATGGCCCGAAATCCATAGTTAATGTCAGACGCAGCCTGCTTAGGAGCTCAGGGGTGTGCCCAGGAAGTTCAAGATGAAAATCTTGCCTCTAACTTTGGAGAAGGTTGTGGTCTTTGCTGCTCTGCTCTCAGCCAACTCAGAAGGTTCCAGAGAGAATTTTGATCTGAATAGCTTATGGAGGGAGGTTTCAAGGCCGTGTAATTTAAGCAAGTGAAGTTGGAGTGATGGCTGTAACTCAAGAGAACAGGGCTCCTGGAGTGGTGAGAGTCAGTAGGACAGATGGCAGAGGTTGTGGGGGAGGGTGTAGATGCACCAACCATGCACTCCTCAGGTCCTTGAGATGCCAGATGTCTGGGAAGTAGCTGCCACCACAGCCTTTACCACCACAGTCACCACCAGTGTCATATCCCCAACCACCAAGAACACCACTGCAGTGGGCTGGACAGGGAGGTAAAAAGTAGGTTTCAAGGTCACCACTGTGGTCTCAAATTTGGACCTGGGCATGTTGGGATTGGGTTTGACAGGAGTGGTGGGGCAAGAGGAATTACCCTGAGGCAGGGTTGTGAAGATTTCCGAGTTCCTCTCCAAGTGTGATTTGTGGCATTCATCCATCTGTTGAGCTGAGGTGGGCCCCTGCCCCAGAGGTGGCCAGATGCAGCCCAGTCCATGTGCCACAACACAGGGGGATCCCACCTTCCCAGTGCATCCCAGGAGACTGGGGGACACCACACCTGCTGATGGTATTCCTGCACCCACTGCCACCAAGGCTATCATCCCTCAGGAGCCTGGCTGGGACCAGAAGGGGCCTGAACATGGAGGGGCTAAGATGCAGGTCCAGGACACCAGCTGTGCAGTGGCCTCCTACTCCAACCAGGCTGAGGACAACTGCCAGGGAACTTTCAGGTCTCAGGGCCCTCTCCCCTGTCCTAGACCACCAACAGAGTCTCAGAGTGGGGAGCCTGGATGGCCAGCCTCCTTCAGACAAATCAGGCCTCCCTGTGGATGCACCTCTCCCTGTGCTATGCAGTGGTGCACCCAGGGAGATGGCCAAGGGAGGGCCGGCCTCCCCCTATAGTTCTGGGTTTCATCCAAGAGTAGAACTCTGGGCAGCAGGAGGGCATGGCTTTCCTGACTCCAGAGTGGAGAGCAGTGGCCACCCATGAAAGGGCAGGCCCACTGGTTTCTCCACTCTTTCTGCAGGGGGCATGGCACACCTAGTGTAGCTTCATTCCTTTGTCTAGCCATTCTCAGCCCCATTGACTTGTCAAAGCCTTTTTTGCCACCAGGGGTTGAAAAGTTCCTTCCTGATGTGAGGCCTTGTTTTGTTGAACAATAAAGGAGATCTTGGATGACCAGTGTGCAGTCTTGCCCTGGACCCTTGTCCCTGATGGGCAAAGAGGGGCAGAAAGTCACTTCCAAAGAAGAGTAGCGTGACCTAAGCAGAAGGGGAGAAGTTGGTGTGAGACACAGCTTTAGGAGCTGTGAACCTCTGTTTGCCTGCAGCTGTACCTGGGTCACTGTCAGTGGGTTCCCCTACACTTTCAGCACCATGAGGACCTGTGCTTCAGCAAGCCTGAGGGCCTTTCTGAGTCCAGAGTCACTGTTGCTGTGCATGCATAGATAAAAAGAAGGGTTGTACTCCATGGAGCAGGGCTTCCAGAGTGTGAACAGTCAATAGGAGCCATGGGATTTGTCAGTCACTTGGGGAGGGGTGGGTTCACCCACCATCCTCTCCGCATTTCCCTGAGATCCCAGATATGTTGAGAGTAAACTGAGGTTTCTGTGAGGTCAGCAGAGTTCTCACTGTGTCGTAGGGGGTCTTGGTGAGGTAATGGTTAGTCTCTGTGATGTCAGTGGATGCCTTGGCGAGGTCAGAGGGGGGTCTCTGGAATGGCACCAGAGTTCTCTGGGAGGTCACAGGAGTTCTTTGTGTGGTCAGGGAGTTCTCTGTATGGCATGGCGTTCTTTGTGAAGTCTGGAGACGTTACTCTGAGGGCAGAGGCGGCCACTGTGAGGTCAGTGAATGTTTCTGGGGATCAAAGAAGTGTCTGTGTGGGCATAGGAGGTCTCGGTGTGGTCAATGGGAGTCTGATGTCAAGGGATGTCTCTGTGAGGTCAGGTGAGGTCTCTGTGAGTTCAGAGAGGGTCTCTGTGAAATCAGGGGAGGTCTCTGTGAGATAAATGTGTCTTTTAGGTCAGGAGAGTTCTCTGTGTGTTCAGAGAGGGTCTCAGTCAGGTCAGATGGGGCCTCTATGAGGTCATGACCAAAACCAAAGTGGGTTCCCTCCTTGTGAGTTGAGTTAGCAGGAGCATTCTTAAGGAGACCCCAAGCTGTTTGTTTGGGGACCTAAATCTTCCCTCATTGGTTTCTCATCCAGCCCTTGACTACTGAGGAACACTGGTAACCCTGTGTTATGGCTTCCCTTACTTCATCAGGGGAATACACTGGTGTAAATTCAAGAAGGGTAGCGTGGGATTTAATGGTAACTGAAGAAGCTCTCCTGATATAGCAGCATTTTCTACAGCTGCAGCTGCCAAATTATTTGCTTTTATGGCCTTTAATTCCCTACCTTGATGGTCTTTACAATGGACTCCAGCTACTTCCTTAGTGCTGTACCTTTTCTATCAGTTTAAGGATCTCTGACCCATGTTTAATATCCATGGTTCACTCTGGAGAGCTCTGTGGCCAGCAATCACTGCTGGGCAAACATGGCTAATAGGTCCATTGGAAGCAAAGAGCAGGCTAGCTGGGGTTAAGGTATGACAGAGTTTTAAAGAAATCTGAGGGGAATCTAGCAGCATGGCTTGACATTGCAATATTCTATTCTGGGGTAGCCAGAGATGACCTTTAGTCTCTAGTAGGCTAGAGACTTAATGGTGGGGGGTCCACACCATCCTAGGTTGGCCCATAGTCTGTTGTTCTGCTTTCTGAACAACAGGCAGGTGGCAGCTACAGGTCTCAAGCATGGTGGCCATCCTTTCACCACGGTGTCTAGCTTACCCCATTCAAAGGGGTCCATTTCTGGCCCCTGTCCTTTGTCAGAGAGGCTTAGCTGTGAATCCAATGTTAGGGATCCAAAGATGGCAAAAACCCAGCCATCCCCTTTAGACACCTTATATCCCTTACTGGCTAAGAAGTTGAACATACTTAACTCAATTCTGACCCTATCTATCTACTTGGAGATAAAATCAGATTGCACAGGATTACCCTTCTCCCCACCCCCATTTTAGATGCCAATTGCAAGTTCGGGTTGTCACCTGTGCTCCTGACCAACCGGCTCTAAGATCGCAAGTTCCCACAACCCCCTCCTCAGATTTGAGTGCTTTGACAGAGCGGCTCACAGAACTCAGGAAAACCTTTCACTTATTAACAGCCAGAGGGAAGAGATACATAGAGCAAGACATATGGGCAAGGGCCAAGGAGCTCCCAGAGCCTCTCTGGGCTTGCCACTCTCCCCGAACCTCCATGTGTTCGCTAACGCGGCAGCTGTCCGAACACCATTCTTTTGGGGTTTAACGGAGACGTCATCACCTAGGCATAGTCGATTGGATCATTGGCTGTTGGCAATGGAATGCGATCTTCAGCCCCTCTCCCCCCTCCTCCTCTTGCTCACCCCCCCAGCGGTGGGGAGGGGGCGGGGATGGGCCTGAAACTTCCAACCCCCAAATCACACAATTGGTTTCCCTGGCGACCAGCCCCCGCCCTTAGGGCCTCTCCAATACTCACCTTGTTAGCACCAATTCAGGTGGCGTTGAGAGGGGCTTGCTAGGAAAAACACAAGACAAATCATTTCACCTTTATTGCTCTGGACTTATTTCAGGAACTGAGGTCTAAAATAATTATTATAACAAAAGATGCCCCATATGGCTGTCATATGGGAAATTACAGGAGTTTTAGGAGCTCTGTGCCAGAAACATAGTGACGCTATTTACTGTTATATAACTCCAGGAGTGCACAGCATTGACAGCACTAAGCTCTTGAACAAATCTATATGCCCCTGCTCTGAAAAATTACTGATTATGGGAAAGATTCTCTTTATGGCTTCTGGCTTCAAGGGGTACATGTTTTACCTGGGGCCAGGGACCTACCTGTTTCCATTTTACGTTTCCTGGTGTGGCACCAGCTGCTCACACCACCTGTCCTTGTGCCCATAATTCCGAGTCAGCTCAGCTTAAGACGTCTAGGGGAGTCTCTTCCTTCTCAGGTGCTGCTGTATCCTGTAAGAGGGCCATCAGCTCACTTCCCCCCACTTTTTGGCACTTGATCTTGATTTTCCCTTGTTCCCAGCCTGTGGAGGCCCCTAACTTAGGTAGCATGTCCCTCCGTAGAAGGGGAGTGGAACGGGGCACTCTGGTCCACACAGTGAGGAATCCTTCAGCAGTTCTGATCTTGTTTCACAGGTCCAGAGCTCCAGAAGCCTTTGAGCCTCTCTGTTTCCCGAGACCTCTTTCAGTTCACACTTTCCTTCAGAAAGGTTTCCCTTTGGGCCATTCAACACCTAGAGCATGGCTCCACTTTGGAGCAAAGATTCGACCAGCTCTCCTCCTCCTGCCAAGGTCACCTGGGCCTCCTGGGGCCAGCCAGGGAGCCCCACAGCCCCATCACATCTCATCTGTAGTCAAGAGAATCTGCCACAGCTTGTTCTTGTTTGATCCCTTCCCTTTCTGGGGATGGTTTGAGTAATCCTGCCCCAAATGCCCTTCCCATTTGCATACACACATTGATTAGCCCCCAACTATGTTGGCAGCTTTCTGGTCCCTCATTAGGGGCCAAGGTATCACCCATAAGGTATTATTTCTTTTCATCAGTTTACCTTGTGTAGACTAGAAGACCCCAGCTAGCAGGTTGGCTTGCTTTTTCATCATCTTCTCTACCTTTTGATATCAAACCTGAAGTGGATTTGCTCACCCATTTTACATCAAGCCAATCTCTGACAGTAATGTTATGGAAGAAAGTAGGAATTTATTACTGCAAAGCGTTGAGCAAGAAGAATGGGTAGCTAGTGCTGAAATCCAAAACTCTGTGAAAAGCTACATGCAAGGTTTTTATTTGGGCTTAGGTAGGGGAGGCGGAACATGTAGACTTGCTGGCTGACATTTTCCCACCAGCCTGTGTTTGGCCTTGGCTGCTTGCAGGGAGAGGGGAATGGTAAGACAGGATGATTGCAGGTAGTCATCTTTGGTTGTCTTGCCTTCATGATGGATGGTGGATTCTGGTGTCAGGGACCTGAGGATTTGAGGTCTTGGAAGCCTTGCTGTAGTTTTCTAGACAACTCTTTCCCTGTGGTAGACTTCAAAGATGCAGGATTAGCTAAAACTTTAATGTAAGCCCAGTGCCAGGCCAGTTGGGCTTTAACAACTTGTAACTTTTATTTGGTTGTAAAGCTCAGGGAGGCAAATGTTAAAGAGGCAGATATTTATATATGAGTGTAACTAAAGCAGGGAATGGAGATGAATGTTTCTGTATTTAACCCCATATATACTGAGTTCAATGTAGGGGAACTGATATCGGGGCTGATATTAACTAAGAGCCAGTAACACTTTTCATCCTCATCTTCATCCAGGTTATTGAGCACCCTAAATGTAGCCTCTACTAGTTGTGCAGAATTAGTATCAGGACCCATAGCCAAGTTTTGGAGTTTCCTATGGATGGCTGGAGCACTTTGAGATGTGAAATATGTATTAAGGACCACTGTACTGCAGTGGGCCTTGGGGTCCCAATTTGTGTATCCTCTGAGGCAGTCCCACATCCTCTGAAAATAAGCAGAGGGGTTTTCCTCTGCGCCCTGTTGGACCTCTCAATTTAGACCAGTTAATGGGTGGCTGACATATTATTCTCATGGCTTTTGAAAGCAGACCCTGAAAATATCCTAGCTTTTCTTGATCATTGGGATCATTGAGATTCCACCCAGTGTCAGTCCCTCCATCCTTTAGTGTGTGCCTTCCAATTGTACAAGACAGAGGTGGAAAAGGGGATGCGCGTATTAATAAGTCTCCCCTCACCATCCAGGTAACTGTCTTAGAGGATATATCCCAGGTTTGTAACTGGTTCCTAATCTAGTTGTCCTATCTGGAACAGGAGGATGAAGAGTCTTTGGTTGTTGGAGAGTCCATTTCCCTATAGAGGTGACAAGAGATTTTCACATATTGAGGTATGCAGGGTAACTAATCGAGCTCAAAACTAATTCAGCTTGTACTAAAATGCCTGACTTATGGCCTATCAAACATACATTGTTCATCTGCTTAACCAATAAATACATTCTTTAATGTACTCTCTTAAGAAAAGAATGCATACTTCCCCTCCTAGCCCTATTGGTAACGCCCTATTGGTAAAACCCATATTAGTCCCTTTCTAGGCATCAGGGTCCTGTTGACCTCCTAATTTGCAACTGAATACCTCTGAAAATGTATCCTGGGTGTGTTTAACTTATCTTCTTTGTTCTAAATACATATAAGACTGTACGAAAACCCATGCTTCTCCGGAACACCTTCTAAGGCCTTCCTGGGTTATAATCCTCACTCTGGCTCATAATACACTCACCCCAATTTTGATTTATATGTTGGTTTTGGATTATTTGCATCCACAGAGGGATTGCTGGGGGCAGGCAGATATTAAGGTGTTTAGCCCTGTTACAGCCTCTGGCCCAATTTGGAGGAACAGGCCCTCCTTGTCAGAAAGATAAGTCTTAAATTCAACCTTTAACCCTTTTAGACATAGTTCCATGAAGCACTGAACATAAGGGATTTCTTCCCATTTCTTGGTTCTTTTGCAAAATAGATCTAATTGTAGTATGTTGTTAACATGTAGGGTCTCATTTCTGGCCACCTTTCCCCATCTTCCAGTGAATATTGCCACGTGGCTGTGTTACATAAAAGCATCACCTGCTCTCAACACAATGAGGAATACCTGAAGGCCTTCCAATTCTGGAGGATGCAGCCCAATGGGCTTTCCTCTGGGATGGAGTTTGCTCCCCCCATATTCTAGCGTCTTTTCTTATGATCTGTTTCCAATCTCCCAGGAGCAGCTTGTAATGATTAGTGGTGATGCAGATGCCACAAGGCTGTGTCCAGAGAAGGTTTAGCACCTTAATCACCTGAAACTAGACCCAGGCCCAGTAACTAAATCCTTAAAAGGAAAATAAAACTCGTGGATGCTGGGTTTCACCCAGGGGTCACTGATAGGTAGGGCAACGAAAGAAAAGTAGACCTAGGAGTCCAGAAAAGCCAGATTGTGGAAAAACAAGATTGATGTCAAGCATCCTCAACAAAAACAAATGACCAAAAAACCAGACTCACCAACTCCATAGGGGGCTTGACCACATCTAAGGGAACCCCTCTCCAATCACAGGCACAACACAAAGACAGATTCAGTGACTTTGTGAGGGGCCTCAAAGCCCCTCATCTTCATTCTAGAGGAGATTAATTCTCCAGAGGGGACTGGAACCCCTGACTGGTGATGAAAGTAATCCATAACCAATATATAAATGAAAATTTGGCAGAGTTTATTCTGAGCTGAAATCTGAGCACCATGGCCCAGGGCCCTTCTTCCCAAAGGAAGAAAGAGCACCAAAGAAGTGAGGTGTACAGAGTGGTTATATACCCCCAAACAGGATGTTTCACATATGATTGAAATGTCCCTCCCACAATAGTCACATGATTGCCCTGTCGGCACAGCACTTGATGGACACAGCAGGTAGTGGGTCTGCTATCTCCGTGGGAGTAGCAGGAGGCAATTCTATTGTCTCTAGCTGAGTGGTCACAGGTGAGCACAGCAATCAGTTCCTAGCCTAAGGAAAGATACTTAATCCTTAAGGAAATACCAAAGTTCTGAGGGGGAGGGAAGTTGCACCTTTATCTCAAGGGCCTTTGTTCTTTCCATAGGGAATATCTAAAGCAGATATACAATGCCTGCTCAATGGCCTCGGTCAAGCCCTTTTGGAAAGACAAGGTCAGGCCGAATTAGGTTTACATCAAATGGCTTCCTCATATACTCCAATATATGCTATTGCTTGCCATTTTTATTTGTCACTAGTCAACAGGGATTGCTCCCATTTCACCAGAGCCAAGCATTGGCTCTTCCTGAGTGGCCAGGTCATGCCATCCTTCCAACCAGAGGCGACTCTCACTCCCCTAAGCCAGGCTACCCCCCAGATGGGACTCAAACCCTGAAGCCAGGCTCTAATAGTCAGACTTTGTGAGGCAACTTAAATAAATAAATTTTATAGCTGTGCCATGGGGTTTGTGCCCCTCTCCTCCACTGAGAGGTCCACCGAGCAAAGTGCTCAGTGCATCTGCTGCTGGGTTTCCCGAGGGAGCAGCAACATCAAGCTGGCAGCATGAGCACCGCAGAGGCAAGCCCCCCAGTAGGTGCCAATTTGTTACTGAAACCAAAGTGGGTTCCCTCCTGATGAGTTAAATCAGACTCTCCACCAGAAGTAGTTGTCTCACAAAGTAAGCTATATTTGCTGCAAATAGGAGACCATGAGGAATAATTTCCAGGGTCCTGGTGTCCCCAAAGGGAAGCAGGGTCATTTAATTCTGATGAGGAATGAATATTCAAAAGGGAAAGGTGAGTATCCTCTTTCAGACTCAGTTGGAAAACATGCTTCCGCTTACACTGCAGCTGATGGTAATAAGGCCTAAGCTCCTCCTGGAGCCATCTTAGCATTAAAAATAAGGCAAAGGTCACAGCTTTAGCTCTTGTGGTGAGGCTTGGTCTGGTTTCAGGTGGTTGCTGATGGCATCTCCTTAACATAACAAAAGGAAAAAAATTGGAAAAAGAGTTCAGGGCAACTAGTCAGTGATAAGGGCAGGTCACTGTCAGTTCAGACAAGGTATCTGTGAATTCAGGGGAGGGCTCTGTGAGGTGAGAGGGCATCTTGTAAGGTCAGGGGAGGACTCTGTGAGGTCAGAGGGGGTCTCTGTGAGGTGAGTGTCTCTATTAGAGATCTGTGAGGTCAGAGAGAGTATCTGTGAGGTCAGGGTGGTCTCTGTGAGGACAGATGTTGTCTTTGTGTGATCATGGGCAGTCTCATGTCAGGGGAAGTATTTGTGTGGTCTTGCAGGTCTCTGAGTTTAGGGTCATCTCTGTGAGGTCAGAGTTCTCTGTGTCTTCAGGGGAGGTCTCTGTGAGGTCAGAGAGGTATCTGAGATCAGGGGAGTTCTCTGAGTTTAAGGGAGGCCTCTGTGAGGTGATGTGAGGTCTCTGAGGTCAGTGGAGGTCTGTGTGTTGTCAGAGGAGTTCTCTGTGAGGTCAGAGGAGCTATCTATGACATAAGGGGAGGTTTCTGTGAGGTCAGGGGAGGTCTCTGTGATGTAAGGGGAGATCCCTGTGAGGTCAGCGATGTCTCTTGATGTTAACTGTGCCTTCTGTGAGGTCCGTGATTACACTGTGGGGTCAGAGGTGGTCTCTGTGGGGTCATGGGACTTCTCTGTGAAGTCATAGTGATGAGGGGTCAGTGAACCAAGGAGTCAAAAGAAAGATTTCTTGGACTCTCAAGATCTAGCAGTAGTGCTCTTTTATTTAGAGAATAGTATGGAATGGCATGGGGACAGGACCCATGGCAGTCAAAGCTGCTGCATGGGGACAGGACCCATGGGCAGTCAGAGCTGCTGCATGGGGACAGGGCCCATGGGCAGGAAGAGCTGCTGCTGCAAACATGGGTTGAGGGTAGGGCTAAATTTAAGGCATAGGTATGTGAGTTATCTCTTTATAAGACAAAGGAAAGAATATGTAAAAAGAGTTGTTAAAATGGTATCAGTGATGGTAGGGTCTGGTTATTGGGTGGTCCTATAACTTTTAGATAAGAATCAAACTGGATTAAGTAAATGGCAGAAGCCACCACTTAAATATTATCTTCAGCTAAAGACAAAGGTGGATGTTGTGGGGGGGGGGGGTGAGTTACATGAGGTTACCAGACAGTAAACAACTTAAGTCCTTGCCATCCCCATTAAGAGTTTCTAGAGATAAAGCCATCCCACCTTCCTCCTGGTGCAGAGAGGGAGACACCCCCTACAGATGGAGACTTCCTTCACAAATGCAAATGTCTCATCAAAGGGCAAGCGAATTCCACTCCTCAGAGCCTCCTTCTCACCTGCAGTTTTTGACAGTAAGCAGCCTAAAATCCTCATCAGTAAGAGGTCTCTGTGTTTCAGCGGGTGTCTTTGTGAGTGGAGGGGAGGCATCTGGGACATAATATTGGGTATCTGTGAAGCCAGGGGAGGTCTCAATGAGGTCATAGGGGCTTTCAGTGAGTTCAAAGGAGGTCTCTTTGTGGTTAGAGGGTGTGTCTGTGAAGTCAAGTAAAATCTCTGTGAGGTAGGAGAGGTCTCTGTGAAGTCAGGGATGTCTCTCTGAACTAAGGGACATCTCTGTGAAGTCAGAGGGGCGGTCTCTGGGGTCAGGGGAGGTCTGTGAGGACAGGGAAATACCTGTGATGTTGGGCAAGGTCTCTGTGAGAGAGGTGAGGCCTATCTGACGTCCAGGGGGGTTTCTGTGAGATCAGGGAATGTCTCAGATGGCAGAGACGTCTCTGTGAGGTCAGGAGAGGCCTCTGTGATTTCAAGGTGGTCTCTGTGAGGTCAGAGGTCTCTGTGAGATTCGATCTTGTCACTGTGAGGTCAGAGAGCATTTTGTGATGTCAGGGGATGTTTCTGTGAAGTCAGACGAGGTTCTGTGTGGTAAGGTCAGCCATCTGTGAAGTCATGGGAGGTCTCTGAGGTCAAGGAGATCTGTGAGTTCAGGCAGGTCTCTGAGTTCAGGATAGGTCTATGTGATGTCAGGGCAGTTCTCTTTGAGGTAAAAGTGGGTCTCTATAGGTCATAGAAGGTCTCTGTGAGGTCTGAGGGTGTCTTTCTGAGGTTGGGGAGGTCCTCAAGGACAGGGAGGTATCTGTGATGTCAGGCAAGGTCTCTGTGAGAGAGAGGATGTCTATCCAAGATCAGGGGAGGTTTCTGTGAGATCAGGGAGGTCTCTGAGATCTGGGAATGTCTCAGAGGGCAGGGAGGTCTCTGTGTGTTCAGAGCAAGTATCTGTGAGGTCAGAGAGGTCTCTGTGAGGATAGACGTGGTCTCTTTGAGGTCACTAGAGGTCTCTGTGAGGTCAGAGTGGTCTCTGTGTCATCACTGGATGTCTCTGTGACCTCACAGATGTCTCTGATGTCAGGAAGGTATCTTTGAGATGAGAGAGGTCTCTTTGTGCTCACTTGATGTCTCTGGGTTCGGCAGAGGTCTCTGATGCCACTGAGCTCTCTGAGGCCAGGGAGATCTCTGAGAGTTCAGGGGAGGTATCTGTGCAGTCAGAGGAGGTCTTTTTGGTCAGGGAGTTCACTTTTAGGTCAGGGGAGGTCTCTCTGAGATCAAAAGCAGTCTATCTGAGTTCACAGGAGGTCTCTGTTACCTCAGAGGGTGTCACTGTGAGGTGATGTGAGGTCTCTGTGAGGTCTGAGGGGATCTCTATGAGGTGTGGGGCAGTCTCTGTGTGGTCAGAGCTTTTCTCAGGTCATGGGAGGTCTTTGTGAGGACACATTTGGTCTCTGTGAGGTTAGGGAGGCCTCTTGACATAAGATGGGGTCTCAGCAAGGTCATGGAGTTCTCTGTGAGATCAGGGGATGTCTCTGTGTGTCACAGGGGGTCATCATCAGGGCAGAGGAGGTATATGTAAGGTCAGAGGAGGCCTCAGTGAGGTCAGAGGGGGTCTCTGTTTAGAGAGTGTCTCTCTTTGGGGGGGTAACTATGAGGTCATAGAGGACTTTGTGATGTCAAGGATGGTCTCTGTGATTCAGATGAAGTCTCTGTGAGGTTAAGTGGGGTCTCTGAGGTCAGAGTGTGTCTTTATGAAATCAGGGGATGAGTTTGTGAGGTCAGATGACATCTCTTTGAGAACAGAGGAGGTCTCTGTTATGCCAGATGGGGTCTCTGTGAGGTCATAGGCAGTCCCTAAGATCCTGTTGATCTCTGTGAAGTCAAAGGATTTCTCTGTGAAGTCAGGGGAGGTCTCTGTGAGGTCACAGTAGGTCTCTGAGGTCAGCTGAGGTCTCTTTGATGTCAGAGGAAGTCTCTGTGATTTCAGAGGAGTTCTCTGTGTGGTCATGGGAGGTCTCTATGAGATCAGGGATGTCTCTGGGGTCAGGGAGGTCTTTGAGTTCAGGGGAGGAATCTGTGATGTTTCTGTGACATCACAAGAGTTCTCTTTGAGGTCAGAGAAGGGGTATCTGTGTTCAGAAGTGGTCTCTGAGGTCATTGACATCTCTATGATGTCAGATAGGATATCTGTGGCATTGTTGGACGTCTCTGTGAGGTAAGGGACTCTGTGAGTTCACAGCGGTCACTCCGAGGTCAGAAGTGGTCTCTGTGAGGTCAGGAGAGGTCTCTGTCTGCTCAGATGTTGTCAATTTGAGATCCCTGGAGGTATATATGAGGACAGAATTTGTCTCTGTGAGGTCACGTGAGGTGTCTGTTAGGGCTGAGCCATCTCTGTGACATCACTGGAGGTCTCTGTGACATCACAGTAGGTCTTTGTGACATCAGTAAGATATCTGTTAGGACAGAGGCGATCTCTGTGATATCAGGGGTGATCTCTGTGAGGTAAGGGAGGTCAGAGTGAGGTTACAGGGGTTCTCTGTGAGGTCATGACTGGTCTCTGCTAGGTAAGGGGAGTACTTTGTGAGGTCTGGGAGTTCTCTGTGAGGTCAGTGTAGGACTCTGTCAGGTCAGGGGTGGTCTCTGTGAGATCAGAGAGGGTCTCTATGAGGTTAGGGGAGGACTATGTGACATCAGAGTAGGTCTCTTTGAGGTCAGAGGGGGTCTCCAGTGGTTACGGGAGATCTCTGTGTGGTCCAAGTCTTCTCTGTGCCATCATGGGAGGTCTGAGGTCTGAGGGGTCTCTCTGACGTCATGGTAGTTCTCTCTGAGGTGAGAGGGTTTCTTTTTGAGATCAGAGGAGACCCAGGTGAGGTCAGACAGGGTGTTTCTGATGTCAGAGGAGGTCTCTTTGAAGTCAGAGTTTGTCTCTCTGAGGTCAGGGGAGGTCTCTGAGGACAAGGATGTCTCTGTGAGGTCAGGATACATCTCTCTGAGTTCAGAAGGCATCTCTTAGCTTAGGGGAGGTTTCTGTGAGGTCAGAAGGTCCCTCTCCCCACCACTGCTGAGACAATCAACCTGCCTTGGAAGGCAGGGCATGGCTGGTAACAACCCAGATGAATTGGTTGCTACCTCCCATGTCGGGCACATGACACACCCAGGGGCTCTCTCCCCTGCCAAGGATGATGACACCTCCCAGAAAACTTTCAGGACTCAGGGCATTTTCCTCTGCCTTTGCTCCACTGGCACAGTCTTGCCCCAAATGAGTGGGACAGTCAGCCTCCTTTAGGCTAATAAGGCAAGCCCTAGGATGGTCTTCTCCCTCTGCCCCTCCTCTGTGGACTCAGGGAGTGGGCCAGGATGAGGGCCTTTCTTGGCAAGAAGAGTCAGGTATCTCCTAAGGGGAGTGCCACAGGTGGCAGGAATGTGGGCTTCCTCACTCCAGAGTGGAGGGTGGGGACCGCTGATGGGACAGCATGCCCTTGGGTTTCCTCTTTGTTCCCTGGGCGGCATGCCTGTGCTGCCACACTCCTTTGGCAAGCCTCTCTCAGCCTTTTGACTTGACACAGCCTTCCCTGGGGAAGAAAAGTTCATTCGTGATGAGAGGCTGTGTTTTTTTGAGCATTAAGTGAGGACGTCGGTGAACCAGCTGGCACAGGGAGAGCCTTGTTGTCCTCCTGGGTCAGTTGTTTGCAAACAGGGCTGCTGGAAAACCTCTTCCAAGGAGGCAAGAGGCTACCTGAGCAGAAGGAGGAAGGGGATGGGAGAAGCAGCTGAAGGAAATGAGAACCCCAGTTTGCCGACAGCTGCACCAGGCGTCCACCAGATGGCGCCCCCACACCGCCAGAGCCTCCGGACCCAGCGCTTAAGAAGGAGGGGGTCCTGTTGAGGCCAGAGGCTGGCCCCCGCCCCCTTCCCCATGCATGTGCAGTGGGAGGGGTGGGTTTCAGGCAAGGGAACAGGGCTTCCACAGTGTTGAGAGTCAGCCATACACTTGGGCGAGATTGGGGAGGCAGAGAGGGCACAGGTGCACCTGCCCTCCTCTCCTCAGGTGCCCAAGATTCCAGATGCCTGGGTCGCAGCAGCCGCAGCCAAATGCCCAGCTGCCCCCACAAGCTTTTCTCCCGCTGCTGCCCTACAAGGTGCAGGGAAGATCAGGTGAGGCGGTGAAAGGCAGTTTCCTGGAGTCGTCTGTGGCCTCCAACCTGGACTTGGGTAGGGGGGTAAGATCCAACGGGGGTGGCAGGGCAGGACAATATCCGCCAAGGCAGGGGTGTGGAAGATCCCCGAGGGCCACTCCAGGTGACGGTGTTGGCCACCACACAGCTCTGGACCCTGAGACAGCTCCCTCTACCCGACATGGCCAGAGGTGGCCTGTTCCCTGGGGCCACTGCCCAGGGATCCCTGACTCTCCTAGGGAAGCCCAGACAACAGTGAAACGCTGCCCTCACCACACTCATCCCTCAGGCTGCTACTATAAGGACTAAGTCCAGCGTCCTCCCTTGGGAGCCCGGGCAGTGCAGGCAAGGACTCAGATGTGGCCAGCGCCAAATCCCACATCGGGTGAGCACACCCAGTGACGGGCAGCTTCTTCCCCTGACAGGGCTGATGACACCTCCCAGGAAAACTTTCTGGAAAGAGGGCCCTTTCTTTCCTAGTACTCCAACTGATGGAGTCTAGGCCAGGTGGGCTTCATTGGCTGGCCCTCTTTGGGAAAAGTCGGCAAGCTATAAGGTTCTCCCCTCCCTCTGTGCTGCTCTGTGCCCTCAGGATGAGAGCCGGGAGGGGAGAGGGCATCTCTCCACACCAGGGGTTGGATTTCTGCCCTGGGGTGTGCCCTGGGCAGCAGGGCAGTTGGTCCTCCTGACTCCAGAGTTGTGCATTGTGTGCAGGTGGGTCCTGCCACTGAAAGCACTTGCAGCACGGGCAGGGTGTTCCCATTTCCCTGTGCATTCCCTCCATGGCCAGTCTGATGCCATTCTCCTTGGCCAGGTGTCTGGGCCTTCTGACAGACTAGACAAACTCTTGCCCCCTCCTCTAGTCAAAGGTTCCTTTGTGATATGGGGCCATGCCTTTTCCACTGGTCACTGAGGCACAGAAAGATCCAGCTGGTGGAGAGAGGGCCTGGGTGTCCTCCCCCACCCGCTGTTGGAAAACGGGCCAGAAAGCCTCTCTGGAGAAGGCCAGCTGCAGAAGACCTAAACAGAAGGTCAGAAGGGGAGGCGCAAAACAGGTGGAGGAATGGTGAACCCTAGTTCACCTGCAGCTCCATCTGGAAATGGCCAGAAGTGCCCCCACACCCACGATGCCCCGAGGACCCAAGGCTCAGCAGCCACGAGGGTCACTGTGAGGCCAGAGGCCCCCAGTCACTGCACATGCACAGTGGGAGGGACAGGTTTCAAGCAAGGGAGTGGGGCTCCCACAGGGTGAAGGTCAGGAGGACTGAGGGGAGAGGTCCAGGAGGCAGGGAGAGTGCAGTTTGCCCTCCCTCCTCTCCTCAGGTCCCCAAGATCCTTATGTCTTGGTTGCAGCTGACCCCACTGCCACCAAATGTCCCACCATCCCAAACACCATTTCCCCTGCCAGCACCCTTCAAATCACAGGGAAGGCCAGTCAGGGCTGTGAAATGCAGTTTTCCTAGTGTCATCTGTTGCCTCCAATCTGGACCTGGGTGTGAAGGGATAAGATCCAACAGGAATGGGGGCTCCAGACAAAATCTACTGAGGCAGGGGCAAAGAAGATCCTGGAGGGCCACTCCAAGTGATGGTGTTGGCCACCGCCCATCTCTGGACCCTGAGGTGGCTCCCTCACTCAGACATGGCCAGAGGTGGCCTGTTCCCTGTTCCTTGGGGCCACTTCCCAAGGATCTCTGACTCTCCCAGGGCAGCCCAGGCAACTCTGTAATGCCCCCTTCACTGCAAGTCTCCCTCTGGTGGCTACTACCAAGACCAAGTCAGGCATCCTCCCTTGGGAGCCCGGGCAGGGCAGGAAAGGACCCAGGTGTGGGGGGCACCAATTCTTAGGTCGGGCACACCAGAAGACAGGCAGCTTCTTCCCCTGGTAGGGCTGATGACCCTTCCCAGAAAACTTTCTGGACCCAGGGCTCTGTCCTTCTTAGTAGTCCCATGGACACCATCTTGGCTCAAGGGGCTGCATTGGCTGGCCCTCTTTGGGAAAGTCAGCAAGCAATGGGGATCTCCTCTCCTTCTGCCCCAGAGTGGCATGTTGGTGGGTCCTCCCAGTACAAGCACTTACCTGGGGGGATACCCCATCCGTTACCTAGGTGGCCAGTCTGCTGTGCCACTCTTCTTTGCAAGAAGTTCCAGGCCTTCTGACAGACTAGGCAGTCTTCCTTCCTCCTGGGGTAGAAATGTTCAAAAGTGAACTAGGGTTCACCTTTCCTTCACCTATTTCTTGCCTCTCCTTCTGACCTTCTGCTCAGGTGGCTGCTGGCCTTCTCACAGGAGAGGCTTTATGGCCCTGTTTTCCAACAATGACTTGGGGAGGACCCCCAGGCTGTCTCTTTGCCAGCTGGCTCATTCCAGACCTCAGTGACTGGTAGAAAAATCATGGCCCCACATCACAAATGAAACTTTTGACTCCTGAAGGAGGAAAGGCTTTGTCTACTCAGTCACAGAATGCCTTACTCAGTAGTGTGGCACAGCAGACAGGCCACCTAGGGAGCAAATGGGCAGCTCCCTGTGCAAGCTTTTCCCACACCAGCACTCACTCAACTCCAGGCACCAGAAAACCCTGATGTTCTGGTGCCTGGGGCACTACCCTCGGCAGAAATCCTAGAATAAGGGCGGAGAGACACCCTCTCCTGGCTCTCTCCCTGAGTGCACAGCGACAGGGCAGAGGGGGAGGTGCACTCTGGCTTGTCTGCTTTCTTTCAGATGTGTCTCACATCCCCTTCCCCCCTCTGCTCAGGTCACTGCTGTCTCCTTGGAAGAGGTTTTCCAGTCCTGTTTGCTCACAACTGACCCAGGGGGACAACAAGGCTCTCCCTGTGCCAGCTGGTTCACCCTTGTCCTCACTTATTGCTCGAAAAAACACAGCCTCTCATCATGAATGAACTTTTCTTCCCCAGGAGTTGGGAAGGCTGTGTCAAGTCAGAAAGCTGAGAAAGGCTTGCCAAAGGAGTGTGGCAGCACAGGCATGCCACCCAGGGAACAAAGCGGACCCACGGGCACGCTGTCCCATCAGCAGTTCCCACCCTCCACTCTGGAGTGAAGAAAGCCTGCATTCCTGCTGCCTATGGCACTCCCCTTAGGAGATACCTGACAAGAAGAGTCAAGAAAGGCCCTCTCCTGGCCCACTCCATGAGTCCACAGAAGAGGGGCAGAGGGAGACCACCCTAGGGCTTACCTGATTTACCCAAAGGAGGCTGACTGTCCCACTCATTTTGGCCAAGACTGTGTCAGTGGAGCAAAGGCAGAGGAAAAGGCCTTGAGTCCTGAAGGTTTTCTGGGAGGTTTCATCATCCCTGGCAGGGAGGGAGCCCCTAGGTGTGTCATGTGCCTGACATGGGAGGTAGCACCCGATTCATCTGGGTCCTTGCCAGCCATGCCGTGCCTCCCAAGGGAGGTTGATTGTCTTGTCAGTGTCAGGTAGAGTGATGCCAGCATTGAGGGAGGCCTTCCATTATTTCCTGGGTTGCCCTGGGAGGAGCTGCGTACCCCAGGTTGTCAAGCTGGGGAACGGGCTGCCTCTGGTCATATCTCGGGGGAGGGACTGTCTCATGGTCTAGAGATTGACAGTTGCCATGACCATCCATTGGAGCAGGACTCAGGGATCCTCATCACCCATGCCTCAGTGGATTTCATCCTGCCTCGAGCCACCCTTCCCCATGAACCCAGGTCTGGTTCAGAGACCAAGGATGTGACCTGGTGACCCAAATTTCACAGCTGCATTGGGCCTACACTGTGATATTATTGGCAGTGGTGAGAAAACGGGTGGGGGGCAGTGGCTGCTTTGGTGGGATTGTGGAGGGGGCTGTGAACCAGACACCTGGCATCTTGGGGATCTGAGGAGAGTGTCATGGGCCACCCACACTATCCCCAAGTCTCTGACCTCTCGCAAAGTTCCTACTGACTGTCACTCCTTTGGGAGCCCTCTTGCCTTTATTTAAACCCATCACTCCAAGTAAACATGCCTCGTGACCAGTGCCTGTGGCATCACAATTACCCTCACACTTGCTCAGCGTGAGGTCAGTGGGGCTCTGATGGTGTGGGGGCACACTCTTCCAGTGATCATTTGCCTGCGAAGGCTCAGTGGGTTCCCATTTCTCTCAGCTCTGCTTCACATCCCCTTCTACTTTTCCCAGGGCACCATTTGCATTGTTTGGCAGTGGTGGTTTTCTCACCTTCTTTGCCTGTAACAGACCGCAGCAGAGGTCAAGCTATCCCTCTGCCTGATGGTTCATTCCAGGCCTTATTTGTTCTGAAATACACTGCCTCTCATCACAAATGAATCTTTTGATACCCACAGAAGGAAAGATTTTGTCAAGTCACAAGGCTGAGAACAGCTTGCCAAAGGAGTGTGGCCACATGAGGCAGGCACCGAAGGGCACAGGCAGGGAACTCACCAGGCATGCCCTTCCATTGGCAGGTACCGCCCTCAACTCTGAAGTCAGGAAAGCCATGCTCTCCTGTTCCATAAGGCACTAATCTTGTGAGAAACCTGTGACTATGAGCTGATACTGGCCCTCCCCTGGCCCTCTCCATGAGTGCACACATGGGGGCAGTAGGAGAGGAGCACCCTACAGCTTGCCTGCTTTGTCCAAAGGAGGCCATCTGTCCCAGCCACTTGGGTCAAGTTATAAATGTCCGTTATAAAACCCATTGGGAGATATGACAGGTGCAGCTGTGGGAAGGGGAGATATTGTTGTCTGTGGGTTTGGAGCTTGATCATCAGGCTTGCTGAAAGGTCAGCGGGGCCTGAGACTTTTTTTGTGTCGTAAAACTGAGGAGAGTTGGGGCTGATTTGGGGAAGTTGGTTGAGTGCCCTTGAGGACTCCCTGTGGTGGGAGAACCTGGGCATGGGAGACTGTGTGAATAGGCTGCACTGGGAAGCATTGTGATAAGAAAGGGTGTCTCTGATCACTGATCTTAGAGGTGACATATCCAGGTAAAGCTCAAGTCTGGGGGCCACCCCTCAAGACCATCATGTTTAGGAATTTGAGATTCAGAGACAGGTAGAGCTAAGTTTAAGTTCTGGCTCTGTCATTTTCTAGCCACATGATTTTGTCATTTTAATCAAGCTTTCTGAACCTAGCTCATGTCACTTATAAAATGAGTAACTTATCTATAAGTAGCAGGGTTATGGTAGAGAATAAAGAAGCAAATACATGTAAATCCCCATCACAGGGTTTCAGCTAAAGCTATGAGAAATGTTTTCTCTTTTGGGGACCTCCAGGTCAAAGTGTTTTAAGCCATCCTTGTTCCTGACACATTGTCAGTATTCATCCTTGCAGTAATTAATTATTAATATTGATTTAAGGCTGGCCCTGTGGCCAAGTGGTTAAGTTTGTGTGCTCCACTTCAGTGGCCCAGGGTTTCACCAGTTTGGATCCTGGGCACAGATATGGCACCACTCATCAAGCCATGCTGAGGTGACATCCCACATAGCACAACCAAAGGCACTCACAACTAGAATATACAACTATGTATTGGGGGGCTTTGGGGAGAAGAAGAAAAAGAAAAAGAAAGAAGATTGGCAACAGATGTTAGCTCAGGTGCCAATCTTTAAAAGAAATATTGATTTAGGTAGTACTTTACAGTTTACTAATGCTGTCATATATGTAAATTGTGAAGTGAAGAATGTTTCTGCTAATGATAATTACTAGGATGGAACTCTAACATTTCACTAATATATCTGCAGGAGTCAACTCAATTTCTCCCAAATTAAACTCCTGAACTCTCTGTTTGTTCAGCCTGTCTGCCCTGTGGGGAATATGGCACACAACTAGACTTGTGGTGTGTGCACTCCTGTTTCTTTCCTGTGTGAGAGGTGTTAGTGCCTGACTTGTGTAATGAGAGTCACTGACCCTCCAACCAGATGTGAGTCCTTAGATTGTTCCACCTACCATTAGAGATCCCACAGTAGCCTGGCCACACGTCCAAGGCCATGGTGAGCAGAGCTAGGGCTGAATCTCTGATGTTGCCTGAAACCCACATGTGGGGGAGCCAAGGGGACTGAAGGAAGGTGCATCTGAGGGTGGTGGCAGGGCACAGCAGGGAGAGTGGGGGGTCTATAGGGCCGGGGTGGGTGTTGGAGAAGCAGTCCTATGCGTCTAACCAAGAATTATTAGCCCATAAGTTCCAGAGTGGCATCTGTGCTGTGGCGACAAGAATCCCCATGTGACAATTGTGAGGGTTTCCTAGGATTTGGTGTTAATCCTAAGAATTAAAAATTAAGTAATAACTGTGAACAGGAGGTCTAATTAAAGTATAAAACCCTATTGTTATTCAGTGAGGGCTGCCTTAACCAAATAATACAAACTGGGCTTAAATAACAGAAATGTGTTTTCTCACAATTCTGGAGGCTGAAAGTTGATCAAGGTGACAGCAGGGTTGGTTTCTCCAGAGACCTCTCTCCTTGGCTTGCAGACAGCTGCCTTCTCACCACATCCTCACATGGTCTTTCCTCTGTGTGTCTTCCTCTTTTACAAAGACACAAGTCTTGTGGTTAGGGCCCCACCCAGAGGACCTCATTTAATATTCATTACCTCTTTAAAGACCCTGTCTCTAAATACAGACACAGTGGGGCTTGGGACTTCAACATGTGAGTTTGAGGGGACACAGTCAGTCCATAACACCCCCTGATGCTCATTTTGTTATCTGTAAAATGAGGATATTACTATCTTCCTATGTGCCAAGTCACCAAAACCTTCTTACTTTTGACCCTGGGAGGGGAGAGGGCTCCCCTGCTGGTCTTAGATCACAGGGCATTCCTGTGGGTTGGGCTGGGTGGGGGCCACTCCCAGGTGAATGTTTGGGAGTTCATGTCTGGTGTATCTAGCAATGCTATTTATCTATCTGGTCTCTTCTGTTTTAAAGACTGGATTCTCATGACTTCTTTCTCTTTCATCAGCTTTATCTGCTTAGTTTTCAAACTGTTCCTGGATGAGACACAGAGAAGGATGGGTGGCAGCTGAGCCCCTGACAATGACACAACAGGTGAGAAGGGACTTGCTCTCATTCCTGGATTGATCCCTCTTTTGCCAAGTGGTGAGGTTTCTACTTTGGGCATGGATCTTCTAAACACCCTGGGAAATATTGGTGTCTGTTATGTTCGCCACCCTTTTAGGTGTACAGCAGGTCAGGGATGGGTGTGGAAATAATCTTCCCAGCATTCACACTTACTTGTTCTAGTCTCCATTAAGGCTGTGTCTTCACAAAAGAGATGGGAGAGTTTTTCTTTTCACCCAGCCCTTGGGCTCAGTGGAGAAATAATTCCCTCATTTACCATATTAGCAGCTGCATTGGCCTTAGATATGTGTCAACACAGGCAATAGAGATGAGTGAGAGCAGAAGCTTCTATACCAGTGAGGAGATAGGTGTTTCATCAGATGGGTCCAGTGTCACAAGAGCTGGCGTGGAGGCTGTGTTGCCTGGAGGTGGGAGAAGAGGATAGGACCAGAGAGAGCTATGAGGAGCCACTTATTTATGTTCCTCAATTTTGAACATATTAAAGTTTTTATAGACTATACTTGAACATTTTGATTGTATCAAAAAAAGGATAAAATCCCCTTAACAAAGACAACTTAGTTTCCCTCTCTTACTAACCTTGGTTCAAGTTTGAAAACCAAATGCAGTATATGCATAATATTGTTTTCTTAATTATGACTGTGTGTTCTGGAGAAGGAGTAGAGTAGACAGAATAAAATGCTGATTAGGAAGCTCCAAGCTCTCACTTCGCAGTAACATCAAACAAATAAGCAAACAATCCAACCAGAACTTGAATCAGCTGGGGTTGTCAGCTTAGGGGACAAAGACGTGGCAGCGATGGTCTCCTGGGATATTTTTTGCTACCACCACTGCTGGGCCCCAGCAGGAGGACCGACTGATCCTCAGGGAATGTGTGAGTGTGTGTGTGTGTGTGTGTGTGTGTGTGTGTTGTGTGCATCTTTCCCCTGCCTGCTGGGTGACCCTGAACCTAATGAGAGCTCATGCCTCCCATGAAAGCAGTGGATATCAGCAGGGCAGTGGGGCCAGAGGCATTAGTCATCTTGTTTCTCCATAGTGGAGGGCACTCAAAGTTTGTAAGATGGAGTCCATGTGCAAAGGAAAGCTGCCCCCTTGGCTCATCCCTGCCATGTTAAGGGAATGCCCTTCCCTTTGGAAAGCAGCCTGAGTCTCCCAGAGAGCTGGACAGCACTGGCCCAGAGATCAGGACTGCCAGCCCCAGGCCTTGGAGGGTTGGGGCAGCCCACTGAATTTCCAGGGGCTCTGGTATGTGGAAGAGGCCAATGACCTAGAGAGTTGGGGGTCACACCTACCCGAGTTGACCCCAAGTCAGGGTAGAGCAGAGAGACTGAGGGGCTGGACAGGGGCAAAGAAGTGGGGGTGTGCCTCCTCCTTGTTTCTGAAGACACTCTGATTTCTGCTCCTGGTGCCAGAATCTTCTCCTTTTCTTTCTACCTCTCTGGATGCTCCTCTGCAGGACTGTTTGCCAGCAGAGGCTCCCCTACCTGGGTTTTGACAATTGAAGTGCATCATACCTCAACTGTGGGCCCTATTCTTTTACCTCTATGGTCTCATTGTTTCGAATAACCTCTGAGTGATCCAATCCATTCCTAAGGCATTCGTTATT
The DNA here is from genome assembly GCF_037783145.1 of Equus przewalskii. Lineage (NCBI taxonomy): Eukaryota > Metazoa > Chordata > Mammalia > Perissodactyla > Equidae > Equus > Equus przewalskii. Next base: position 16,957,041 of record NC_091841.1, read on the forward strand.
ACCTCAGTGCTTATAAACCCCAGATCTCTCCACCCAGAATCACACATACAACTGCCTAGTTGATCTTCTGACTTGGATGCTGCCTGGACATTACATTCCAAGAACGATATGACACTACAAGTTTGGTTGGCCTCACCTGATCCATGCCCCAGGCTTCCCCCCGAGTGGACTGTGCCACTGTTCACCTAGTGACCCTGCTCCTTCCAAACTCTGGAAGGATGGATCTCCCCACCTCACACACAACCCATTGCCCAGTCCTGCCCATTCTTCCTCTGAAATGAGTCTCCCAACACCTCTCTCCATTTCCACACACCATTCCACTAACCCCAAACCATTTCTTTAGCCATTTGCTCTTTGAAGGACATCGTGTGGTTTCCACCTTGAGGCAGAGCTGCTAACAACATTCATGTCCAGGATTTGGCATGAACATCAGTGTTGTGGGCCCAACGGTGGGGTCCTCCAGTTCACATGCAGGTTTGATACTTTGCCCCGTGGGAGGACTTACAGGACTCCTCAAAGTTGGCCAATTTCCTGGAGGTTTCCTTGGTTTTCAGGTTCCTTTTGGAGTCAGGGCTGGGCATACAGCAACTCTTATTTTTAGATTCCTTCAAGGCTCAGGGCTAGGACTCCAGCAACTTTCTTGGGTTTTCAGAGGACATTTCAGAAATGGGATCCCAATCGGCTAAATGTTCTGAGGGAGACCCTCCTTCAAGGATGCCAGCTGGGTTTATGTTTAAGAACTAGGGGCCTCTACATGCACATTTTTAACTAAGTGGGACTAACTGACCAAGAGAAGTTCAGAACTGCAATAGCCATTATGGAGGACACTTAATCTCCTCAAACCAGCTTTCCTTAAAATCAAATTGGAAGGCCATGGCTCTAAAATTAATCAAAACATATGGTAAGTCTATTTTCATTGGCACCTGAAAGCTCTGGATACCCACAAAGCTCTAAAATTGCCTCACTACTAGATATCTTGTCTTAATTAACCAAAACAGCTAAAAAACTGAGAACAAAATGGCTTCTGAAGCCTCCTGCTCCCTTCCCCCTTTCTGTGTCTCAGGTGCCATCTTGTCTTCCCAGACTCCTTTGTCTCAGTCTCCACCCCAGATTCCACCTTCCTCTCTTCCTTTCTGCAAAAACCTGCCCCTAAAATCAGACCTCTGAAGATTCAAATGCTTAATTTCTATTATTATTTCTAAGTTAACTAGAGCAAATAAAAACTAGAAGGAAAAGTTTAAATAGCAAATAGCCTAGACATTTCATAATAGACAAAATGACTCCAAAAGCTGCTCTAAAAGGATGCAAATAAAAACTTTCAGTAAGAGGATTCAGCCTTCTCTGAACAACTAACTTTGCCTTAGTCCATCTGCCAGAAATACAACTTGGATCCAACTATTCTTTTGAGACATATCTAAAGTTTTTTAAATGAAAGCTATGAGATCTCTATGTCTGTCTATGTGTCTATGTATGTGTGATATAGAGATGTGACATTTTTCTACCTCCGAATGGTATTACTAGAATTGACTTGTGAAAAGCTCTATTTAATTGGTTTGAAATTAACTGATTACAAAGATCCCTAAATCTCAGAAATATAATAGAAACTAACTCAAATACTTTTCAAGTTTATGTGATCTAGGATGAATCTTTAGTAAATAAAAGCTAGCTGAAGGTTGTTGGTATAAATAAAAAACAGGCATATCTTCAGAGTTTTTAGTTGGGTATAATGGAAATGTGCAACTTTTCTCGCTGCCTGAGTTCACTAGTCATGTAGGCTCATGCTGTCTCTGACACAAAATTTGTCAGCAAGAAAGTAACAGGATGATGGGTGGCTATTTAATGTCTACTCCAAGCATGATTGCTAAAAGCAAGTAATTAAAATAAGTGTAAATGAGATCAAAGTTTATACTAAGTTAAACTAAATAATGGCTAGTCATTGAATCCTTAATTAATTTTCCAAACAAGATAAAATACTAAAACATTAATTACTGAAGATAAGTTCAGCTAATTTTGGCTGCCTATTCCAGACAACTAAAGATATTTGAGTCTATTAGTGAATATGTTTTATGCCATGCTAAGAAATTTTCTATGAAAAACGGCAATGTTTCTAGAAATTTATAAAAGGTATTTTAAGTTTGTCAAGCCACAAAATGCTAATATAGTCCACAATTGCTTACTTCTTAATTTTTACCAGGAATTGTAGATTCTAAGTGTTAAGAATTCTGATATATGTAACTAAAGCTACAAGAAATAAAAAGGGAAACATCCCTGTATGCAAGAGAAGTAGGTGGTGTTTTCAGTAAAAGAAGGTATAAGGATTGGAAATGCATTTTATTGAGGGAAAAGAAAGTAATTTTGCCTTAAAGAGAAGTTGGTTATTTTGGACTGGGAAAGCGGAAAACATAGGACAAAATCTAAATGTAAAAAGAAAGCTGTAGAAAGTTTGTGAAAAATAATATTGATAAAAGAATTTTAATGTGTGATCAAGCTGGCTAAGTGGCTGAGTGGTTAAGATCATGCGCTCCACTGCAGGTGGCCCAGTGTTTCACTGGTTTGAATCCTGGGCATGGACATGGCACTGCTCATCAAGCCACGGTGAGGTGGTGTCCCACATGCCACAACTAGAAGGACCCACAATGAAGAATATACAACTATGTACTGGGGGGCTTTGGGGAGAAAAGGAAAAAAATAAAATCTTTAAAAAAATTTATTTAAATGAGTTTTAATACTAAAAAAAGGGGCCGGCCAGGTGGCACAGCAGCTGTGTGCACATTCTGCTTCGGCAGCCCAGAGTTTGCCAGTTCGGATCCAGGGTGTGGACAAGTCACCACTTGGCAAGCCATGCTGTGGTAGGCGTCCTACATATCAAGTAGAGGAAGATGGGCACAATGTTAGCTCAGGGCCAGTCTTCATCAGCAAAAAGAGGAGGATTGGCGGCAGATGTTAGCTCAGGGCTAATCTTCCTCAAAAAAATCCCCAAAATACTAAAATAAGAGGATGCAAAATTAAAACTTGGCCTTCTTTTCTATGGAAATGACAAGGTTTTCTTGGGCCATTGGTATGCTCTTGATAACAGATTTGGAAAGTTTCTTTGCCCTTAAGTCAAATATGCCTAGAAAAGAGATTTCATCAAAATGATTTCTCGTGCTTTTTAAAATTAGGTCTCTAATTAGGAAACCTGGAGTCTTCTTAGTGTTGGACTTGATTTTTGCTTACAACCATGTGAGCTTTTGTATTTGCCTTTGAAACCTGTTGTTGTTACTTTGGTCAAATAGATACTTAAGTATTATTTTATACTGATCTGTGATCCTATTTGGTCAACTGTCCAAACCTTTTGATATTTTGACAAGCTTCCCAAAATATTCAAATTCTAAATGAACTTTTTTTTCAGCCTGTATATAACTGGGATTTTCCAAGTGGCACCTGGGACATCTCAAAAGATTTATTCCCTCTCCTTATAAAAAGAGACATATTACACTAATTAGGCTTATTTGGTATGTAAAATGACACGTGAAAGAGGGTCAAATAAGCAACAATGTCTTTTTAGGTTTATCATATGGGTGAACGTTATTAAAGTGTTGTAGAAATTGTATATAATTCCTAAAAATCTGGCATGTCCTAAAATAATGTTATTCACTATAATTCTAATTACTATCTAAAATGTATGTCACAAAAATACCAAAATTTTCTTGTCAATTTTATTTGCCCATTGTCTTTTTTTAAAGCCTTTTGTCAGTTACTGTTTTACTCTGATGTTTTTACAAATGTGTTCCACTTTCAAAGCGATTAATGAAAAAGACTGACAAGTACCCTGGAACACAGGTTTTGATAACTTTAAGGTCATAACTCTGAACTTGGTGGGAATTTCTCGAACTTGAGTGGAAGACTGATTGCTTTGACATTTTGTTTTCCAGATAGAAAGGACCCCTTTTCCTCCTCTATTTTAAGCTATCTATAACCTACAGTATTTTGGTAAAGTGTATTTTTGCAACAAGGTTGAAACATATATCTTTTTCCTCTTTGCCTGATCCCTCCAGAATTCAGGAACTTTTTAGTATTCTATTTGTGATGATATATGTATTTGCACGGGTTCAGTGAAGATCTGTTCTTGTAACAAAACACAATTGTAGATATTGATTACATTGCCAAAGCTTTGACTAGAATATTATATTCAAGAAAGATGTACATAGACTCAGACCTGACTGATAGTTTTAAGAAACTGCTTGAAAAAACAGCATAATACCTTGCTTACAATGTTACAGTGAATGAATCTTTAAAAAGAGCTTATATGGTCAATCACTAACCTTGTTGCATTTATATAAATAATCAGGCTAAGGTTAATACAAAGAAATTAGTTTTACTGTGATTATCTTGAACAAAATCCAGGCTAATTGTGGAGGGAGAAATTATGTTTTCACCTTTGTAGATATTAGATTCTAGTCCTATTGTCTTTAAAGTTTTCTTATAGCTATAAGCTGGATTGGATCTTAAATTCTTCTATTTCCCTTAAATGTCTGGATATAATACTCCAAAGTGATGTTCCCAATTTTACTGCCCTTGAGACTCTTAGAAGGGACCATACCAGGCCATCCTCACTACCAGATGGCATCCAAACTTCAGGGACTCAAGAATTGGGTATACATTTCACGGCTGAAGAAGGCTCCACCTGACATCTGGTCCTGTACAAACCCTGGAGATCTCCAAATCAAATTGGCTAGGAAGAGCAACAGCTGACATCTGAGGCAGACATCTTTCCCAAGATGACCAGACCAGACCTGTATACCCTCATGCCACTGTTGTTTCTTATTTTCTCCCTCTGTGTCCTGGAAGAACAATGCCCTGTTTTACATTTCCCAAGCCCTTTCAAAAGAGGAAAGCTTCTCTGACTGTTGGGTTTAACATCCAAAACCTCTGTCCAATACAGTAATGACATCTTAGTTCACCCTATAAATATTTTCACTAAGATTCCTGATGCTATTTGTCTAAACTGCTCTGCTGGTCCATTTTTGCAAGTCAGGGTGATATGCTTGCCTAAACGTGCCCCTTGCTTTACTTTAATCTAGCCTTGGGAGGAGAAAACAAGATATTTTGAATATTTTTATGAAAATTTTGCAGGACCATCAATATAAGTTGGATTATTTGCGTATTTCTTAACATGCCCATGTATTTAGGCAACCTCTCAGTATGTAACAACATAGTATCTGAGCCTTGGTTATATAATGTTAATTTCTCTATGTTGGTGAATGAGTCTGTAGATGATATCACTTATGCCAGGACCTTATGTACACTCCCTGGTTTATGTCATCTGTGGAGGTATCTGTAATGACATTTATGCTTGGACAACTCATTGCTTTGACAGCTGGAGAATACAAGGACAGTGTGCCTTTGCCATATTCACTGTCCTGTTCTCTCTGCATAATGAATCAGAGGGCTCTCATTGGTCTCTCTCATTGAATCTCCATAGTTCCTTTAAATGAGAACTTCCAGGAGGTCTACATGACTCTGGATTTGTCTCCATGGGCAGAATTTCTTCCCATGGAACAGAGTGAGTGCCAAAGAAAAAATGACCAGGAATCTCTTCTTGATAGTAGCAGAACTGGCTGATTCCACAGCCAAAGCAACTTCAGCTCAGCAAAGTTTGCTTAACTCATTGGCCAAGGTACTTTTGGATAATCATATAGCACTTGATTACTTTCTGAGCAAGGAGTTGTCTGTGCCATGGTGAACACCTCCTGTTTCACTTGGATAAATGCCTCTGGGGAAGTAGAAACCCAGTTATGTAACATTAGAGAGCAAGTACATTGGCTACAGTGAATTTCACTTAATCCATTGTCTTTTGATCTGTTCAGCTGGCTACCTTTAGGTCTGGGCTTCTGATTTAGAAACATCCTGAAAACTAGGCTTATAGTATTGCTCTTCATCTTATTCTGTGTACCTGTTGTGAAGTTTTGTACCAACTGCTTGTCTAACCTCTGTAAAAATGACGTGCCCGATAAGGTGATGTTATCTCAGCACTTTGAGATGAATGCCAATGCCTGTGACCTTGGAGAAATATAGACTTTAGATGAGAAATGTCTCAGAGTTCCCCCTCCTAACCTTCCTTGTTACTCAAATGTGGCCTAAATAGTTTCCAATAACTATGTACTTTACCTCTAACAAGGGACATGGCAACTAGTAAAGCTTCTTCCTAGCACAGAGGGACAAAACCACTGCATGCAGAGAATGCAGCTGTTGATCAGTTATGCTTTTGGAGAAAGGTCTTGATCAAAAGGGGAAATGTGGGAATTAATAAAAGAAACCTTAACTAAACTGGAGTCAGGAAGTCCTGAAGGGGGAGCTGTCACACATCTTCAATTACTCCAAACAGGAAGAGGCAGACACCTGCATCTCTGACAGGAAGTAAAGCTACTTTATTACTGAAGGAAGACTTCTCTCCCCACCAGGCAACAGCCCATCCAATGAGAAGCTGGTGCTGCCCTGAACTGTTACTTTCTCCCATTGGACTTCTGTTCAGAACAGACACTCCCTACTCTCCTTTTTTCTCTATAAGAGAAACTTCCCTTCCTTTGTTTTCCAGATTTGCGTATGGTTTGCCAAATCATACACATCCCAAATTGCAATTCTTTTGGCTGTTTCTGAATGAATTCATTTTGAGGGTAAAATAATAAGTGAACTTGCTTTTTAAATTGACAGATAATAGGAGAAGTGGCAAAATTATTGTAGACCTGGAAATGACATGTTTCTGATTAAAGAAGAAATTCACATTTAAATGGTAAAGTATCTAGAATTGAGAGCACATTGTATGAGCACATTTACAATACAAGAGAAGGTGATATGAGAGGAAAATTTATAGTTTCAGATGCATTTTTTAGAATAATAAGAAATTTGAGATTTTAATAAAGTAATTTCAACTCAAGAAACTGGGTAAACAAAAATGAGAACAAAAACAAAAGGTAGAATGAATTATTTTAAAAAATTAAATATAAAATAGTTTAAATAAATAAATAAAATAGTTTAAAAAACTATTTAAAAAGGCAAAAACTGTAACAAGAGACAAAGAAGGGCACTACACAATGATAAAGAGAACAATCCAACAAGAGGATATAATACTTGTGAATATCTATATACCCAACACAGGAGCATCTAAATATATAAAGCAATTATTAACAGACATAAAAGGAGAAATGGGCAGTAACACAATAAAGTAGGAGATTTTAACACTTCACTTACACCAATGGATAGATCATCCAAACAGAGGATCAATAAAGAAACACTGGCTTTAAACCACACATTAGACTAGACAGGCTTACTAGATATATATAGAACATTCCATCCAAAAACTGCAGAATACACATTCTTGTCATATGCACATGGAACATTCTCGAGGAGTGGTCACATATTGGGCCTCAAAGCAAGTCTCAATAAATTTAAGAAGATTGAAATACTACCAAGCATCTTTTCTGATCACAAAGAAACTAGAAATCAACTACAGGAAGAAAATCAGAAAAGCCAAGTTTAAACAAAAGATTAAACAAAATGCTATGGAACAATGATTGGCTCAATGAGGAAATCAAGGGAGAAATAAAAAAATACCTGGAGACAAATCAAAATAAGACAACATGCACAAATCTATTGGATACTCCAAAATCGGTTCTAAGAGGGAAGTTTACAGCAATACACGCCTACCTCAACAAACAAGAAAAATCCCAAATAGACGATCTAACAGTGCACCTAAAGGAACTGGAAAAAGAAGAATGAACAAATCCTAAAACCAGTAGAAGGAAGTAAATAATAAAAATCAGAGCAGAAATAAATGAAATGGAGACTAAGAAAAAATAGAAATAAAATTAATGAAACCAAGAGCTGGTTCTTTGAAAAGATAAAAATTGGCAAACTTTAGCTAGACTCACGTAGAAAAATAGAGAGAAGACTCAAATAAATAAAATCAGAAATGAAAGAAGAGAAATTACAACAAGCACTTCAGAAATACAAAAGATTGTAAGAGGATACTACAAAAACCTATGTGCCACCTAATTGGAGAAACTAGAAGAAATGGACAAATTCTTAGAATCATACATCCCTCCAAAACAGAATCAATAAGAAGTAGAGAATTTGAATAGGCCAATCACCAGTAGGCAGATTGAAAGAGGAATCAAAAGCCTCCCCAAAAATAAAAGTCCAAGACCAGACAGCTTCCCTGGTGAATTCTACCAAACATTCAAAGAAGACAATGCCTGTGCTTCTCAAACTCTTCCAAAAAACTGAAGAGGAGGGAAACCTTCTTAATTCATTCTATGAAGCCAACATCACCCTGATACCAAAACCAGACAAGGACAACATAAAAAAAGAAAATTACGGGCTGATATCATGGATGAACATTGATGCAACAATCTTCAGCAAAATATTGGCAAATCAAATACAGCAACATATTTAAAAGATCATACACCATGATTAAATGGGCCTTATTCCAGGGATGCAGGGATGGTTCAACATTCACAAATCAATCAATGTGATACACCACATTAATAAAATGAAGACTAAAAATCCCATGATCATCTCAATAGATGAAGAGAAAGCATTTGACAAAATACAGCATCCATTTATCAGAAAAACTTTGAATAAAATAGGTATAAAGGGAAAGTAACTCAACATAATAAAGGCCATATATGACAAGCCCACAGCTAATATCATTCTCAATGGAGAAAAACTGAAATCAATCCCTCTAAGAAACAGACAAGGATGCCCACTCTCACCACTCTTATTTAACATAGTATTGGAAGACTTAGCCAGAGCAATCAGGAAAGAAAAAGAAGTAAAAGAGATCCAAATTAGAAAGGAAGAAGTAAAACTGTCACTATTTGTAGATGACATTATTTTATATATATAAAACCCTAAAGAATCCACTAAAAAACTTTTAGAAATAATAAATGAATACAGTCAATTTGCAGGATACAGAATCAACAAAGAAAAATCAGTTGCATTTCTATACACTAAAAACAAAGTTGAAGAAAGAGATATTAAAAATACAATCACATTTACAATTGCAACAAAAATAGTAAAATACCTAGGAATAAACTTAACGAGAGAGGTGAAAGATCTATACACCAAAAACTGCAAAACATTGTTGAAAGAAATAGAAGAAGAAACAAAGAAATGGAAAGATATTCCATCCTCTTGGATTGGAAAAATTAACATAGTTAAAATGTCTACACTTCCTAAAGCAATTTACAGATTCAATACAATCCCTATCAAAGTTCCAACACTTTTCATAGAAATTGAGCAAAGAATCCTAAAATTTACGTGATACAACAAAAGACCCTGAATAGCCAAAGGAAACCTGAGAAATAAAGAAGAAAGCTGGCGGTATCACACTGCCTGATTGCAAAGTATACTACAAAGCTATAGTCACCCAAACAGCATGGTACTGGCACAAAAACAGACACACACACAGTTCAATGGAACAGAATCAGGAGACCAGAAATAAAGCCAGACATCTATGGATAACCAATTTTCAACAAGGGAGCCAAGAACCTACAATGGAGAAAGGAAAGTCTCTTCAATAAATGATGTTGGGAAAACTGGACTGCCAGATACAAAAGAATGAATGTAGAAATTATCTTAAACCATACACAAAAGTCAACTCAAAATGGGCTGAGTTGAATGTAAGACCTGGAACCATTAAACTTCTGGAAGAAAACATAGTATGCTCTTAAGCATTGGTCTTAGTACCACATTTTCAAGTATCATGCATGACTGGGCATGGCAAACAATAGTAAAAATAAACAAATGGGACTACATCAAACTAGAAAGCTTTTGCACAACCAAGGAAAGCATCGCCAAATGAAAATAAAACCTAACAACTGGGAGAAGATATTTGAAAACCATACATCAGATAAGGAGTTAATATCAAAAATATTAAATTCAAAATATAAGAACTCATACATCTCAAGAAAAAAACTAACAACCCAATTTAAAAAATGGGCAAAAGATCTGAACAGACTTTTCTCCAAAGAAGATATGCAGATGGCCAACAAGCACATGAAAAGATGTTCAATGTCATTAACTATCAGGGAAATGCAAATCAAAACTGCAATGAGATATCACCGCACTCCTTTCAGAAGAGTTAGAATTAACAAGACAGGAAACAATAAGTGTTGAAGAGGATGTGAAGAGAAGGGAACCCTCATACACTGCTGGTGGGAGTGCAAACTAGTGCAGCCACTATGGAAAACAGTATTGAGATGCCTCAAAAAATTAAAAGTAGATCTACCATATGATCCAGCTATTCCACTGCTGGGTATTTATCAAAAGAACATGAAAACAAGAATTCATAAAGATACATGCGCCCCTATGTTCATTGCAGCATTATGCACAATAGCCAAGACTTGGAAGCAACCGACGTGCACATCAAGGGATGGATGGATAAAGATGATGTGGTATATACACACAATGGAATACTACTCAGCCATGAAAAGTGATGAAATCCTGCAACATATGACAACATGGCTGGAACTTGAGGGTATTATGCTACGTGAAATAATTCAGAGGGAGAAAGTCAAATACTGTATGATCTTACCCATAAGTAGAAGATAAAAACAACAACAAACAAACACAAAACCACAGAGATTGGATTGGTGGTTACCAGAGGGGAAGGGGGGAAGAGGAGGACAGAAGGATTGAACACATTCTGGCACTCTCGTATCCACATCAAAGTCTGGAGGTCTCCTCCCTTTAAGGCGTCAAATAGAGGTTATAGAATTAATCTGATATTGAGTGTCCAAATTCGACAGAAGCCTGTCATTCCTAAAAAAAATCCCTGCAATTGTTGATGGGTAGCAGGAGTCGCAACTTGAGTGATTGCTTCTCTCCTGTCTGGGAGCAGGATTTTCTGGGCTTCTGCCAGTTCAAACCCTAAGTATTAAACAGTATTTTTAGATATTTGTGACACTACCTACCTAGAGATAACATCAGATCCCACAAGAGTATCATTTGCCTTCCATTTTAGATACCATTTTCAAGTCCAGGTTGTCACCTGTGCTTCTGACCAACTGGCCACAAACCAGAGATTCCCATGACCCCCCTCCTTTGGATTTGATTAAAGTATTTTGATAGAGCAGCTCACAAAAGTCAGGAAGAAGTTTTACTTAGCAGCCAGATGAAGGAGATGTATAGAGCAAGATACACTGGAGAGGGATGTGCAGCTCTCAAGCTCTCTCTGGAAATGCTACTCTGCCCCAGTCTCCCCATGTTCACAACCCAGAAGCTCTCAGAATTCCATAGTGAGCTCAATCCTCATCCCCTCTCCCCACCTCATAGGTATAGGGAAGAGGATGGGGCCAAAAGTTCCAACCCTGTAATCACACAGTTGGTTCCCCTGGCTAACAGGCCCCACCCTTAGGGGCTTTCCAAAAGTCAGCTTATTTACATAAATTCAGTTGTAGTTGAAAGGGGCTTCTTATGAATAACAAAGGACACCCATTTCACCTTTATTACTCTGGAGTTATTTCAGGAACTGAGGACAAAACTAATTGTTATGACAAAAGATGCCTCATGGCTCTTATATCAGAAATTTCAGGGGTTTTAGGAGTCTGTGCCAGAAATGAAATGAAGGTATTTCTTATTATAAATCACAATATCACACCAACCTATCATAATTCCTGCTGAAGGCAGGGAATGGTGATCAGACATCACCTGGGGATGGTGGGGGATGAGGATCCAAAAGCATCTTTTAAATCCAGCACTGTATAGCACTGACAGCCATAAGGTCTTCAACAAATCTATATTCCCCATGTCGACGAAAATAATCCATAACCAATCTATAAATGAAAATTTGGGTGAGTTTATTCTGAGCTTAAATCTGAGGATTACAACCCGGGGCCTTTCTTCCCAAAGGAAGAAAGAGCACCAAAGAAGTGGGGTGTACAGACTGGTTATATACCCCCAGAGAGGATGTTTCACATAGGATTGAAATGTCCCTTTTACAATAGACACGAGACTGCTCTGTTGGCACAGCGATTGATGGAAATAGCAGGTAGGACTTCTGTCTCAGTGAACACAGCAGGGTGGCAGTCTGTTGTCTCCAGCTGAGTGGTCACAGGTGAGCTGGGTGGTCAAAGGTGAGTGCAGCAATCAGTTCCTAGCCTAAGGAAAACATGCTTATCCCTAAGGAAATGCTAATGTGGGGGGAAGTTGCACCTTTATCTCAAGGGACTTTGTTCCGGCCATAGGAAATGTCTAAGCAGATATGCAATGCGTGCTCAATAGCCACAGTCAGGCCCTTTTGGAAAAAACAAAGTCAGGCCGAATTAGGTTTATACCAAATGGCTTCCTCATATACTCCAATATATCCTATTGCTTGCCATTCTTATTTGTCATTTTCCCCTTTTGATCTCTAATCTTTCGATAGAAAGCATTGATGATCAAAATATTGTCCCTCGGAACCAGGGAGATTGATGCCTGCCCTGGGTCCATCATGTCCCTCGGTGCTAGGCTTTATTTCATTTATTTGCCTAGTTGTCCACATTGGGGGAAATAGTGGACAAGCATAGAGTTATATATATTAACAGAGGAAGCATTTCATATGCCATGTAATTTCCAATTAATTTTAGATTGTTGTGCAAACATTGTATATGTGCTTTTTTATAACACTTCACATTTACATTGTATATGATTATAGAACAAGTACAGTAACGACAATAACTCAGAATTTTTAAAAGGATTAGTCTGAAATGAATTCTTAGTCATAGTCCCTATCAGAAAAGGAAATTTCTCCAGGGTTATAAGACAGATCAACCATCTCAAGCTGTCGAGCAATCATTACTCTAGTTTGTATGCTACTCTTACAACACTGAGTAAAGAAAACAACAATTAGTTTGAATATTATGACTAGTACAAGAATTCCAAGAAGTAGTAGAAATAGGAATTCCAATCTGGATTGGAAAAGGGAACTGATACTGGAAGGGAGCTAACCAAACAACTCAAGACTGGGTGTCGGATCGCATAAGGCATCCACTTGCTTTTTCATGTGTTTTAGCAGAGATGACACATTGGAAGATTCATCACATATAAAAGCATAGCATCCAGTCTGAATGACTGTATATGTACCACCTTGGGGTGCAGTAATAATATCTAAAGCCATTCTGTTTTGAAGGACATCCCTTCTCATTAAAGACATTTCAGTATTTAATAAGGCCATTCCTGCTTGACTATCATTAAGGGCTTCTTGAGTAAATTTAGTCAGAGATTCCATATGTAATAATGCCATCTTTTAGATCCAAAGAAGGAGCAAATATAGCTTCAAATATAGCCATACCAGTGGAACACTGAACAAGCCCATCTGGCCTTAAAGAGAGGGAGATTGGCAACAGGTTTTAACTCAGCCTGACTCCTTCCCTGCTTTTAAAGGAAACTCAAGGTGAAGTGTTTTAGTCATCCAGGCAGTAGCCAAGGCCAAAGATTTGTTCCACATAACCATTGAGTTCCATTAGGAGTCACTAGATAAATTCCTGGCCTTCAAGACCAGTCTGTTCCAAATTAATCACTTTAAGTATGATAGCATTTCAAACAAATTATAAAATACGTATACAGTTTAAGCATAACAAATGTTTAAATGAGGAGATAGAAGGTTGGGAATACAGGCCTGGTCCGGAGTCTTGGGACAGCTGTCTACAACAGATGTCATCTTCTTCTCCTCCTGGTTTGGTTCTTTTCAACAGGGCTGCAAAGAGTCTTATTTGATGTCTCTTTCAATAAATAAATTCTACAGGTTACAGTCCATGATCCTTAAGTTCTGGGACTTCTCTGTGAAAGAATCAGCTACAAATATTTCATTTCTTTTAAGCACCACAATAAGACCATGAAAACAATGTAATACATCCCTTAAGCAAAGCTGGTTCATATATTTCTTAATCCAGTTGCATAGGCTGTTTTATTATTTCAAAATGAGACAGCCAATGTTTACAAAAAGTATAGATCTAAGATTAAGGAGCACTAGCACAAGAGCTTTTGGCCGTGAGAGAGTAAATGCTTCTGAAAGCTTGCCAATTAAGTTCTAGTTGTGCCATTAGTTTTACCAGTCCTGAGGATCGAGGATGGTAAGCGCAGTGGAAATGCTGCAATATTGGCCAAACATTACAAACAGATTTGATTTCACCAGTCACTATGTAACTCAGTAGGAATTCCCCAAACAGGAATTATTCTCTCTAATACTAATTTACCTACTGTTAAAGCCGTTGCTCTTCTGCAAGGAAAGGCCTCAAAACAATGTGAGAACATGCAGATCATTACAAGACATATTTATCCTTGAGATGGTGGCATTTGGACAACGTCCAATTGTCATACCTCAAAGGGTCCCTTAGGAAGGGAAAGTGGCCTTGTGACCCATGGAGTGGGTTTCTTATTGTGCCCGAAGCACATCTGTGAGGGGATGTCAAAAATTCCCCCTTTTGACTGCCATATCTGTTTCTCTTGTTCTGTGGCAATTTCTTGAGCCTGTAGAAGGAAATCTTTTACTGGGTTAGCAGAGTTAACAGAAAGTAGCAGGCATTCTTGAGGCTACACAGTGTAACATCCTCACTTATCATTTAAGTAAGACTCATTTGTAAACCAAATTAAACAATAGAATTCAGTCGTGGTCTTCTCTCCCTTGTGATGTTGGAAGCAAGGTAACAAGGTTAATGGTTGTAGCAAATTATAAATTAGTTCCTGCATCCAGGGAGCAGGCAGTCAAGAAGACTTCTAGATGTCAGAGTCAAAGCATCTTTTTGCAGCTTGAAAGGTCTCTGATGATGTCATCTGGCATTCAGGTATCTTTTTGAGTGGCTTACAGCTTACACAGCAACAGATAGGAATCTCTCTTAAGTTTCTATTAAGTCGTTCAGCTTCAGTTTGCAAGGTTTCAGGAAAAAGAGTATGTTCAATTCTCAATGATTCCAAATGAAAATGAGGTAAAAATTGAAAACATTAGTTTGGAGGTTTGTAACCAGATATTTCAGTAGAAGAATTCAGGATGCAGTTCAGTTCACAGGTAGAAAAAGCCTCAAAGACAATTAACAGAAATAGGATCTAATATCTACAAATGTGCATTATAGTTTTTTCACTGAAACATAATTCTTCTCTCTAAAATCACCCTCATTTTTACCAAAGATAGTCAAGTTAAGACTAATTGATTTGCAATATGTTTAGTTTCAAGAAACTTGGCCCAATTATTTACATAAGTGCAGCAAGAATAGCAATTGATCATACAGCCTGTTAAATCTGCTTTTGCTGGAATTTTTTTATGAGGAATCTCAGGTTGAACTTTAAAGACTTCTTGAGGCCAGAAAAGCCAAGCCAAGGATTTGTGCCATCAGGCCTTGCCTGTAATACCTTGGATTTGGGTGAATTTCTCTCCTTTCTTGAGATTTCCCAAAATATTTTGAGGTTCATTGCACCTGCCAGATAAGCAAACTTCCTTACTTACCAGGTAGGATTGCTGGGATCTCTCTGTAAAGCAAGGTACGAGGCCTATATTTCCAAGTGGCTTTATTCCCAGAAAGTCAACCTTATTCCTCAAAGGCAGTATTGTCATATCTGAGTCTGTATGTTTCTCTCAAACATGACATTCCAGTCAAAGCTTTGGTAAGATAACAAATGTCCTGCTATAAGGAGAACAGATTCTTATTGAACTTATGCAAATAACTATATTGCCACGAAATAACCATACTCACTCATAAAAAGTTTCCAAATTCTGGAGGGATCAGGTAGGGAGAAAAAGATAAATGTTTCAGTTTTGCTCACAAAGTTATAACTTCAACAAATTGCTAAGTCATAGTTAGCACAAGAGAAAAGAGAAAAAAGATTTTCTTGAATCTGAGAAAGCAAAGCAAAACGTCAAAAATATTTCAAACAAAAGTCGTAAAAAAAATTATAATCATCCTCAATTCATTCAGTCCTGTATAACCAGTTCTTGGTCTTAATCTTCTGTTAGCAGTTTTATGAGGTCATCAGTTTTTCCATTAGATTTCTGTAATTTCTTACATAGTTCAGTTCTATGATCTGAAAGTTTGTCAGAAACCTGTATTCCAGAGTAAGCGTCAGAGTCCTTTCCATGAATTCCTCTGAAGATGAGACATAGTTGCAAAAGCAAAAAGCATCAGAGTAAAACAACTGACTGTAAACAACAAAAGACTTAAAAATGGCAATTGACAAAGAAACTTATTATTCCTGTTGATGAGGATTTTTAGGCTGCTTAATTTTAAAATGGTTTATGATGAGGATTTTTAGGCTGCTTAATTTTAAAATGGTTTATGATGAGGATTTTTAGGCTGGTTACTTTTAAAACTACAGATGAGATTCAGGCTCCAAGGAGTGGAATTTGTTTGCCCCTTTGTTGGGAAACATTTACATTTCTAAGGGAAACCTCTATCTGTGAAGATGCCTCCCTCTCTGTGCCAGGAAGAAGGGGGGATGGTCTTATCTCTAGAAACTCTTGGTCAATGCCAGAGGCAAGAACTTAAGTTGGTTACTGTCTGGCAACCTCATGTAACTGACCCTCCCCCCCACAGATCCTCCTTTGTCTTTAGCCAAGGATAAAATTCAAGCGGTGACTTCTGCCATTTACTCAATCCGGTTTGATTCTTATCTACCATTTTAACTTTTTTACATATTCTTTGTCTTGTAATAGAGATAACTCACATACCTATGCCTTAAATTTAGCCCTAACCCTCAACTGGGGGCAGCAGAAGCTCTGACTGCCCATGGGTCCTGTCCCCATGCTATTCCACACTATTTTCTAAATAAAAGAGCACTACTGCCAGATCTTGAGAGTCTAAGAAATCTTTCTTTCGACTCCTCGGCTCACCGACCCCGCATCACTGTGATATACAACACCTTAAACTAATAATTAGAATTATGACTGATAACCAGGACAGATCAGAATTTTAGGAATGTTATATAATTTTCAAAACACTTATATCAATAACATTTACCCACATAATACCAACTAAGAAAGATTATATCAGTTTCTGACAATGCTTCCAACGTAATTTAACAGATCAAACAAGCCTAATTAGTTTAGAATCTTCCACCTTATAGGAAGAGAGAGCAAATTTTCTCTGTGAAGTCTCAGGGGCCCTCTGAAAAGCCTCAGAGAAATTCTCTTCCTTCATTCAGGTCAAAGGAAAACCTTTATTTAGGACTTGAATAAATTTTTTTTTTTGAGAGAGAAGCTTGTCAAAAATATCAAAAGGTTCTTAAAACACTTATTTAAACAATGCTCACAGTGAAACAATGCTTAGGTATTGTGGGGACCTGGAATTGGCCACCCCAAGATATGTCACTTTGGCATCAGGATTATTTGAGGCTGATTGCTTTTGATAAACTGGGACAGGGAAGGAGGCTCTGAGGAATGGAACTTGCCCTTCCTTAGGACACATTTACATTTGTAAGGTAAATCTCTATCTGTAAAAGCTGCCTCCCTCTCTGTACCAGGAAGAAGAAAGGAGATGACCTTCTCTCTAAAAACTCTTAATCAATACCAAAGGCAATGACTTAAAATCTGCATTTTATTGTGCTAGTCTGGTAACCTCCTGTAACTGACTTCCCTCCCCCTCCCAACTTTGGCACTCCTTAAGGATTAAGCATCTTTCCTTAGGCTAGGAACCGATTGCTGCTGCGCTCACCTGTGACCACCCAGCTCCAGACATAGACTTGCCTCCTGCTACACCCACCAAGATAGCAGACCATTACCTGCTGTGTCCATCAAGCACTGTGCCAACAGGGCAATCTTGTGACTACTGTGGGAGGGACATTTCAATCACATGTGAAACACCCTGTTTGGGGCTATATAACCACTCTGTGCACCCCACGTCTTCGGTGCCCTTTCTTCCTTCGGGAAGAAAGGCCCCGGGCCATGGTTCCTCATAAAGCTTTGTTTAATTTTCTCTTGCTATTCTGTCTCATGTGAATTTAATTCGTTCTCCAGCTAGACGAACCCCCATTTGGGGAGAGGAAATGTCCTCCTCCCCTACAGTATCAACAGCAAAAAAAAAAAAAAAAAACTTAATAGAGAGACCTCTGTCTTTTTGCACCTAGGAAACATAAACATAGATACAGCAAAACATATCTTTTGTAAACTTAGAAGGAAAAACCTTTTATAATCTCGTTATCAAGAGCAGACTAAGAGTTTAAGAAAATTATCCTTTTAAGAGAGAGAGCCAAATTCTAATTTTTGTGCCAGTTTACTTTTTTTCATATTAAAACCCATTTACTTAATTAGATTCATTTCATTCTTAACCAACTTGACCAGGTACAAAACTCTTTTCAGAATTTCTTTCACAAACCTTCTATAACCTTCTTTTTGCCTTCAGAATTTGTCCCATGCTTTCTTTCTTCCCTTCTAGTACATTAGGACAAATTTATCTTTCTTAACCAACCAAAAATATTTCCATTCTTTATACCTTCTTTACTGAAAACTTACATTTTAACTTTCCTTGAATGCAGAGCTGTTTTCCTTATTAATTTCCAATAGCGTTGATTAGAACTTTTAACCATTAACAGACAAAAGGTAAGCAATTATGAATTGTCTTTTACATCAGCATTCTAAACATTTCATAATTTCTAGGAACACATCACTTTACAGTAAAAGACCCAAAGACTTTTAGCATCTCTGCAATAAAAACCAAAAGCAGATAAACTTGGATGTTTAGCAACCTTTGTTCTATCCAATCCAAAAATTACCCAGAAACTCAGATTTTTATCACTTAACTTAGCAGAACTCAAGATTGCTACCAAAAAGAATTTGGAAGCTGATTTTTTTTCTCCCCCCCTCTTTTTTTTTGATTCAGTCTTAGGAATTAGTGATGGGCTAGGTAGTAGTTCCTGGAGAGGGGAGATAATAATCCTTTTTGAGATAAAGGAACTGAGTGGAATCTGAACTGCCTCTAGAGCAGTATTTCCAGTCTTGCAAGGATTTTCTAAGGACAGTTGCTCTTGATTTCCCAGAAACTGGATTGTAACTCAAATTACATTCCAGGTTGATCTACCTGTCCAACTGCATCACAAAGGCACAGAGAAACCCAAGTTTTCGATTTTACAGAAGGTCCAGGTTCTGGTCAGGTCCAGCCTGAACTTAACCTCGACTTGGTGACAACAGAAGAGATGATGAGCAAAACAGACAAAGAAAAGAAGAGACGAGATCAGACCTCGCCCTCATGGCCTCTTCCAGAGGGTTATCAAGATAAGAGTCACACAACAGTTCATATGCTGGGCACACAACCCCAGCAGGACAGTTCACAGAATAAATCACAGGTCTCCTACCCTTATAACTGACTCAGTAGGTGACTGAAATACTCAATGAGTCAACTGTCAAGAGAGGGCACCCCACTTAGGGTTGCTGGGGTTATCAGGTCCAGAAACCCAAAGTTGGGGCTCCCAGGGGTGGAGCCTTTGACTCTTTAAAGATTTCTTTGTTTCCCGGTTTCAAAGCTCAAAAGGAGATGAAAATGGCCATTGTAACTCTAAGAGAGATGAAGACATTTGGGTTAGTTCTATTCAGAAAAACCTTTTGTAAGCGTTTTACTTTGTCAATGGAATAGAGCTCTTTAGAAAAGAAGGAGATGAGCTCTGAGATTCCAAAGGCAGCTGTAGAGGAGAAGGAAGGGATAAGCAGAATGGGACGGTTTCTGACTTCTTATCCTTTTTATTTTTTAATTCAGATACAGTCTCTGTCAATTTACGGTTAGTCTCCTGTAAAGAATTCACTTTATCATTATTACGTTTTGAAGCCTCTAAATGCCAATCATAATAAGCTCCCCATTCTTTGCTTTAGTTTTAGAGCTGGCTCTTTCTACTTATGTGCGCAAATACAGTAGCTTTGAGATATCGAACGTTCCCCACTTTGGCCACTTAAGTCATTCTTAGTTAATCCTTCCCATTTTGTTAGATACTTGCAAGCATTGTTTCCATACAGGAAACCAGCTGGAGTCCCATTGGGAGGTTGTCCATCCAGGAACTGGCCTGCTTTAAAAGCATGGTTTTCCCATTTTCTTTTTGCCTGTCTGGTTTTTTTTTTTTTTTTAAATAAAGTCTGAACGACTTCTAAGGACAGTGTAGTGGGTCAGAAGTGTGCTGCTTGTGAGTGTTACTCCCTATAGAAAGGTCGTAAACACTCTCTTACGTGACCCAGTTTTTCCTCCAGCAGCCTAAATCCACCGTGGGGCTCGGAGCGCGGGTGACCAGCCCTTATGTGCGCGTCCCCGGACGAGCCTGTAATTAATTACCGTGAATGAGAGTGGAGTTCCCTATGGGACCGCTGCACGTCACGAGGATTGATCCTCTGACACTCCCACTGAGGTCCTTATACACCTAAGGGTGCCTTTTGGTAAAGGCCGGGAGGAGCAAGTGTCCCTTTTCCTCGGAGCTGAACACGGTCAGTCTCTCATTTCTCTATCAAGCAGTTTGTTCAGACTTTATAAATACAATTCTTTCCAATTCAAAGCCAAATTAAAAGGACAACCAACCAAGCTCACTCCAAGCTCCTCTAAGCCCCTGCGGCTTAGGAATTCTCTCTAGGTTTTTCTCCACCTAGGAACTGTACTGGTACCCCTCAAAACCTCTAGTCTTAAGACCTTACCCAGCTCATACAAACTCTTGGACCATCAACTTAAACTAAGGCGGTCCGGGTTTCAGGAGAACTCACCAAGGTCACCTGAAGAATGCAGTGATCTGGGGGGCTCAATGGGCCCTTATTGGTACTGAATGCCAGTTCAGTGTAGATTCCAGGTGGCCTCCGGTGGGTTTCTCTGAAATCCTGCCGTGACTATGCCAAGAACTATCGACGAAAATAATCCATAACCAATCTATAAATGAAAATTTGGGTGAGTTTATTCTGAGCTTAAATCTGAGGATTATAACCCAGGGCCTTTCTTCCCAAAGGAAGAAAGAGCACCAAAGAAGTGGGGTGCACAGACTGGTTATATACCCCCAGAGAGGATGTTTCCCATAGGATTGAAATGTCCCTTTTACAATAGTGGTGACACTGCTCTATCGGCACAGCGATTGATGGAAATAGCAGGTAGGTCTGCTGTCTCAGTGAACACAGCAGGGTGGCAGTCTGTTGTCTCCAGCTGAGTGGTCACAGGTGAGCACCGCAATCAGTTCCTAGCCTAAGGAAAGATGCTTAATCTTTAAGGAAATGCCAACGTTGACAGGGGTAAGGAAGTTGCACCTTTATCTCAAATGCCTTTGTTCTTGCCACAGGAAATGTATATACAATGCATACTCAATAGCCACAGTCAGGCCCTTTTGGAACAAGCAGAGTCAGGCCAATTAGGTTTATACCAAATGGCTTCCTCACATACTCCAACATATCCTATTGCTTGCCATTTCTATTTGTCATTTTCCCCTTTTCATCACTAATCTTTTGATAGAAAGCATTGCTGATCAAAATATTGTCCCTCTGTGCCAGGGTGGTTGCCGCCTGCCCTGGGTCCATCACTTCCCTCAGTGCTAGGTTTTTATGTCATTTATTTGTCCCATTGTCCACGTTGGGGGGAAATAGCAGACAAGCATAGAGGTATATATATTAACAGAGGAAGATTTCATAGGTTATGTAATTTTCAATTAATTTTATATTGTTGCACAAACATTGTGTATGTGCTTTTCTACGACACTTCACATTTACATTGTGTATGATCATAGAACAAGTACAGTGATGATAATAATTCAACATATTTGAAAACATTAGTCATTGGTTTAAAATGAGTTCCTAGGTAAAGTCTTTATCAGAAAAGGAAATTTGTCCAGCATTATATGATAGATCAACCCTCTGGAGTCGCCAAGCAACCATTATTCTACTTTGTATGCTATTTTTACAGCACTGATTAAAGAAAACAAGAATTAGTTTGAATATTATGACTAGTACAAGATTTCCAATAAGTAATAGAAATAGGAATCCAGATAAAAAGGGAACCGATACTGAAAGGGAGCCAACCAAACAAACCAAACTGGGCATAGGATCACTTAAGGCATCCACCTGCTTCTTCATGTGCTTTAGCAGAGATGACACATTGGAAGACTCATCAGGTATAAAAACACAGTGTTCAGTCTGAATGATTGTATATGTACCACCTTGGGGTGCAGTAAGAATATCTAAAGCCATTCTGTTTTGAAGGGCAGCCCTTCTCATTAAAGACATTTCAGTATTTAAATAAGGTTATTCCTGCTTGACTACCATTAAGGGTTTCTTGAGTAAATTTAGTCAGAGCTTTCATATGTAATAATGACATCTTTTACTCCCAAAGAAGAAGCAAATATAACTGCAAGTATAACCATACCAGTGAACTCTGAACAAGCCCATCTGGCCTTAAAGAGAGGGAGATTGGCAACAGGTTTTACGTCAGCCAGCCTGACTCCTTCCTTGCTTTTAAAGGAAACTCAGGGTGCAGTGTTATAGCCATCCAGGCAGTAGCCAAGGCCAAAGATTTGTAATACATAACCAGTGAGTTCCATTAGGAGTCACTAGATAAATTCCTGGCCTTCAAGACGAGTCTGTTCCAAATTAATCACTTTAAGTATGATAGTATTCCAAACAAATTATAAAATAGGTATACAGCTTAAGCATAACAAAGGTTTAAATGAGGAGATAGAAGTTTGGGAATACAGGCCTGGTCCGGAGTCTTGGGACAGCTGTCTACAACAGATGTCGTTCTCTTCTCCTTCTGGTATGGTCCTTTCCAACAGAATTGTATAGAGTCTTTTATTTGATGTCTGTTTCAATAACAAATTCTCCAGGTTATAGTCCAAGATCCTTAAGTTCTGGGAGCTCTCTGTGAAAGAATCAGCTACCAATCTTTCATTTCTTTTAAGCACCTCAATAAGACCACGACAACAATGTAAAATATCCCTTAAGCAAAGTTGGTTCATATATTTCTTTATCTAATTGCATAGTCTGTTTTATTATTATTTCAAAAGGAGTCAGCTGAAGTTTACAAAAAGTGTAGATCTAAGATTAAGGAGCACTAGCACAAGAGCTTTTGGCCGTGAGAGAGTAAATGCTTCTGAAAGCTTTGCAAATTAAGTTTTGATTGTGCCATTAGTACTTTTTACCAATCCTGAGGATTGTGGATGGAAAGTACAGTGGAAATTCTGCAATATTTGCCAAATATTACAAATAGATTTGAGTTCCCCAGATGCTGTGTAATGGGAGGAATTCCTCAAACAGGAATTATTCTTTTCAATAATAATTTACCTAAAGCTGTTGCTCTTCTGCAAGGAAAATCCTCAAAACAATGTGAGAACATATGGATCATTACAAGATATATTTATCCTTGACATGGTGGCATTTGGACAATGTCCAATTGTCATACCTCAAAGGGTCCCTTAGGAAGGGTAAAGTGGCCTCATGACTCATGAAATGGATTCTCTGGATTATACTTTGGGCATATAGCAAAAATAGCAAAAGTAGAGGCTATATGAGCCACTGGGAGAAATTTTCCAAAAGTATTGTTTTTCTATTTTGTTGCAACCTTTATATATATATATTTTTTCTTCTGTGGTGATTTCTTAAGCCTGTGAAAGGAAATCTTTTTACTGGGTTAACAGAGTTAACAGAAAGTAGCAGGCATTCGAGGCTGGGCAGCATATCCAGCTTGATAACATCCTTGTTTATCATTTAAATAAGACCCATTTGTACACCAAATTAAACAATAGAATGCAGTTGTGGTCTTCTTCCCTTGTGATGTTGGAAGCAAGGTATCAGGGTTAAAATAGTGAATAATATTTACCTATACATTATAACCTAAGGTTTATCATCATTTACTTGACAATGCTTCTCATGCAATTTAGCATTCCAAAGAAGCTTAATTATCATCCCTCCTTTATAGGAAGAGAGAACAAATTTTCTTTGAGAAGTCCCAGGGGCCCTCTGAAAATCCTCAGAGAAATTCTCTTCCTTCATCCAGGTCAAAAGAAAGTCTTTATTCAGGACTTGAATATATATATATATATATATATATATATATATATATATATATTTTCAGGGAGAAGCTTGTCAAAACTATCAAAAGATTTTAAAACACTTACTTAAACAAGATCAAGAGATTGCTGATTTTGTCTTTGTAAAACAAAGGTCACTGAAACAATGCTTCATAATATTTAACCAAAATGACAACAGCAAAAAAACCTTAATAGAGACACGTCTGTGTTTTTGCACCTAGGAAATTATCTTAACAAAACATGGATATTCTATAAACTTACTCAGAAGGAAAAACCTTTTATAACATCTTTATCAAGAGCAGACTAAGAGTTTAAGAAAATTATCCTTTTAGGAGAGAAAACCAAATTCTAATTTTTGTAACGGTTTACTTTTTCATATTAAAACCCATTTACTTAATTAGATTCATTTTAATCTTAATCAACTTGACCATGTACAAAATTCTTTTCAGAATTTCTTTCACAAATCTTCTATAACTGTCTTTTGCATTCAGAATTTGTCTGTCTGTCTTCTTTTTTTTCCTCCTAGTAACCCCTGCCCCACCCCCAGCACTGGTAGATGGCACACATGTCCTGAGAATTCAGGACACATAACACAGCCAGTGACCCAACTCCCTCCCCTTCCTCTAGCAGTGGCCAGGTCTTTCCAACAGTGAGGACAGTATACAAAACTCAAATTTTCCTGGCTGGGTGGGGCACCTTGATCTGAGTTTTCAAAGCAAACCAAATTTCACCAGAGACCAGAGGCTGCATGAGAGAGCAGCAAGAATCTCTCACTGCTTAGTCCCTGCCCCCACCCTGCAGTGACAGGTGGAATCTATGACACAAAGTCCCAGGAAGCACAGCAGAACCAGTGATGTAGTCCCCAGTGGCAGCACACTACAAGACTGGCTATAACAGCATCAGGGGCTGCATGCAAATACCTGAGTCCCTAGGTCCCTAGCAGTGTCAGTGACACCTGTGAGCCCACCACCTCTGGAAGTGATGCAGCCAGCACTCCCAGACAACCTGGGATCAGCAGCACAGGTGGTGCATGGGGCAGCAGAATCTGCACCCATAGAGAGCCCATGGAGAGCCAATGGGGGAAAATAAGACACAGACAACCGGAGAAGCAGCAGAAAAGAAATAACAAGATTTGTGAGTCTGCTCTAATTTTTTTCCTTTGTTGTTACCATGATGTTTGTGTAAAGGATCTCATAGATAAGATAGTCCTAGGTCACTGTTTTTTTTTCTTCAGCAGCCTATTTAAGTATTTATTAGTTTTCTTGATATCTTCAAAGAACAATTGTCTGGCATTTGTCTAACACTTTTTCTCTGTTTTTGTTTTCCATGTGATTAATTCATCTTATCCCTCTTATTTCCTTCCTTTTACTTTGATTGTATTTAAATTTGCTCAGATCTCGTCAAGATGGCGGCTAAGCAGACTCTGAACTCCTCTCCTCCCATGAACACAACCAGGTTACAGCTATTTTTGGAAAAATTTCCCCAGACTCAAAACTGAAAACTGGATAAAAAGAGCTCCACAACAAGGGACAGTCCTGACTAAGGCAGAAGAGACAGAAATTCCTACTGGAGAGGCAAAAAGCCACATTTGGGAGCAGCAGAGCTTCTCAGCTGGCCAGGCAGGAGACACCCTAAGGTACACAGCCCTCCCTGGAGGAGTGAGGCCTAGATCAGGTGCTGACACTGCTATAAGCATCCTTCAGACTCAGCCCAACTGAGACGGTGGTCTTACTGTCTGGATTTGCTGGATATTAACTGCAGTGAGGATACCCCCAGAAAAGCTATCAGCCAAAAGCCAAAAAGACCCGGGTGTTAAAAGGCTCACACACAAACTCACTCATTGCAGCAGCCTAAAATCACCAGAGTGAAGGCTGACAGTCGTTTGGTGAAATGAGACTCACCTGGTGTGCTCTGGGGGCATCTTGGTGAGAGGAGGGACCTCTCCAGAGACAGAGACATTGGTGGGGGCCATTGTTCTGAACTGGTCCAGGCGTGCTGACACAGACCCCAGTGGGCACCACTGAGATTCATCCCTGGCCTGTTAGCCCACAGGTCTGCCACACCCGCTAGAGCACAGATTTAGTTTAGTTCAGCCAGGACAGGTAACCAGCCCTAGGGGCTGACCCTACCTAACAGAAAGCCCTCAGGCTACTTTTCAGCCTGCATTGACTGGGTGCCTTGATTCTCTACACACAGACAAGGGTGTTTGCCCCGGTGGGTCAGGACCTGTGTGAGGACCAGGTGAACTGTGGGGGGCCTTGGTGGAGAGGTGGGGGCCTCTGCAGTGCAGCATTGGGGTACACTCCAGGGGGTTGAGAAGGGTGTATAGACCAGGACTGTATGGATGGTGTGTGTGGTCCTTTGGGGGTGAGGCTTATCAGTGGCAGAAGACCTCTGCTTCACAAATAGCCATAAAAAGGATCAGCCCCACCTTCCAAAGCCTGAAACTATTGAGTGCTCCCATGCCTAGGGCCAGCCCCACTCAGCTGCACTCCTAAGAGAACTGACAACAGCCTTGTAGGCCTGAGGCCTATCACAACTATAAGTCCCTGAGCCTAGCAACCAGCTACACTGGGTACCAACCCAATTAAGAGGAAAATTGCAATAGGAGTGTGCTGATAGACTTTGTAGCCAATGGTGCTGAGCCTCCCCAAACCTAATTTACAAATAGCTGGCCAGGGAAGGAAAGACTAGACTCCCTGGGGACCTGCAGAGGGAGCAACCCTGCCACAGCAGAAGGACACAAGTAGCCCTCAAAGGGGTCACTCCTGGATCTTCTGGACTGGTGATGAGAGGGACGCACCCTGCTGGGCCTCATAAGGCATCTCATATATAAGGCCACTTCTCCAAGATCAGGAGACATAGCTGACTCATCTAATACATAGAAATAAGCACAGAGAAAGAGGCATAATGTGGAGACAAAGGAATAGTTTCCAAGCAAGGGAACAGGACAAAACCCAAGAAAAAGAACTAAATGAAACAAAAATAAGCAACCTACTCAACAAATAGTTCAAAAAAATATCATGAGGATGCTCACAGATATTGAGAGAAGACTGGATGAACACAGTGAGCTCCTCAGCAAAGCACTGGATGACATTAAAAAAACCAATCAGAAATTAGGAATACAATACTGGAAATGAGAAATTCACTAGAGGGACTCAATAGTAAAGTAGAGGATGCAGAAGAATAGAATAATGAGCTAGACAAAAGATTAGAGGAAATCACCCAAATAGAACAGAAAAAAGAAAAAAGATTTAGACAGAATGAGAACAGTCTAAGGGAACTCTGGGACAATATCAAGCATGCTAATATTCGGATTATAGGTGTCCCAGAAGTAGAAGAGAGAGACAAAGGGGCAGAACATTTATTTGCAGAAGTAATAGATGAAAATTCTCCTAAGCTGAGGAAAGAAACAGACATCCAAGTTCAGGAAGCACAGAGAGCTCCAAACAAGATAAGCCCAAAGAGCACACAAAGACATAATTAAAAGGTCCAAAATTAAAGACAAAGAGAGAATCCTAAAAGCAGCAAGAGAAAGGCCACAAGTGACATACAAACGGAAGCCCATCAGGCTATCAGCAGACTTCTCAGGAGAGAACCTACAGGAGAGAAGTGAATGGCATGATGTATTTAAAGTGCTAAAAGGAAAAAACCTACAGCCAAGAATACTCTATCCATCAAGGTTGTCATTCAGAATAGAAGGAGAGATAAAGAGCTTCCCAGACAAGCAAATATTAAAGGAGTTTATCACCAAGAAAACAATTCTACAAGAAATGCTCATTGGACATATTTAAGTGGGAAAGCAATGACCACAAATAGACATAAAAATAAAAACTATCCAAAAAACAAAACAACAACAACAAAAAACGGGCAATAAAATCACTTGTAAAAGCAAAAATATAGTAAAGGTAGCAGATCAATTACCTATGAAAATAATATGAAAGTTAAAAGACAAATGTACTAAAATCACCTATTTCAATGATAAGAGGGTAATGGACAGACACACACTAAACAAGAGACTATATAAGATTTGAAAAACATAAAATGGGGGAAGAGGAGAGTGAAAAAGTAAATCTTTTAGAAAGAGGTCAAGCTAAAGAGTCTATCAACTCCATAGAGACTGTTCTATACATAGAATATTAAATAGGTCCCTCATGGCAATCGCAAATCAGAAACCTATAATAAGCAAGGAAAAAAATAAGACTTAAGAAATGAAACATATTACTAAAGATAGCCATCAAACCACAAAGGAAGAGAGCAAGAGGAAAAGAAAGGAACAGAGAAGAACTACTAAAACACCCAGAAAAAAAGGTAACAAAATGGCAATAAATACATATTTATCAATAGTCATTTTAAATGCCAATGGACTAAATGCTCCAATCAAATGTCATAGGGTGGCCAATTGGACAAAAAAAAGACCCATGCATATGCTGCATACAAGAGACACACTTCAGATCTAAAGACACTCACTAACAGAAAGTGAAAGGAAGTGAAAGGATGGAAAAAGATATTTCATGCAAATGGCAAAGAAAAGAAAGCAAGGGTAGCAATATTTATATCAGACAAAATAGACTTTAAAACAAGAACTGCAACAAGAGACAAAGATGGGCCCTGCATACTGATAAAGGGAACGATCCAACAGGAAAATATAACACTTGTAAATATCTATGCACCCAACATAGGAGCACCTAAAGATATAAAGCAATTATTAACAGACATAAAAGGAGAAATAGACAGTAACACAATAATAGTAGGGGACTTTAACACTCACTTATACCAATGGATAGATCATCCAAACAGAAGATCAATAAGGAAACACTGGCCTTAAAGGACACATTAGACCAGATGGACTTAGTAGACATATATAGAACATTCCATCCAAAAACCACAGAATGCACATTCTTTTCAAATGCACATGGAACATTCTCCATGACTGATCACATGTTAGGCTACAAAAGAAGCTTCAATAAGTTTAAGAAGATCAAAATAATACCATGCATCTTTTCTGACCACAAAGATATGAAACTAGAAATCAACTACAGGAAGAAAATCAGAAAAGCCACAAAAATGTGGAGATTAAACAAAATGCTACTGAACAACGATTGGGTCAATGAAGAAATCAAAGGAGAAATAAAAAAATTCCTGGAGACAAATAAAAATGAAAATACGACACGCCAAAATCTGTGGGATACAGCAAAAGAGATTCTAAGAGGGAAGTTTATGGCATTTCAGGCCTACCTCAAAAAAGAAGAAAAATCCCAAATAGACGATCTAAAAGCGCATCTAAATGTACTGGAAAAGGAATGACAAACAATGCCCAAATTGAACAGAAGGAAGGAAATAATGAAACTCAGAGCGGAAATAAACGATATAGAGACTAAAAAGCAATAGAGAAAATTAATGAAACCAAGAGCTGGTTCTTTGAAAAAGTAAAGAAAATTGACAAACCCTTAGCTAGACTCACCGAAAAAAAAAAAAAAAAAGAGAAGGCTAAAATAAATAAAATCAGAAATGAAAGAGGAGAGATTACAATGGACAGCTCAGAAATACAAAAGATACTAAGAGAATACTATGAAAAGCTATACACCAACAAATTGGATAATCTGGAAGAAATGGATAAATTCTGAGAAACATGCAATCTTCCAAAACTGGTCCAAGAAGAAGTAGAAAATTTGAATAGACAGATCACCAGTCAGGAGATTGAAACAGCAATCAAAAACCTCCCAAAAAATAAAAGTCCAGGACCAGATTGCTTCCCTGGTGAATTCTACCAAACATTCTTACAAGACTTAATACCTATACTTCTCAAACTCCTCCAAAAAATTGGAGAGGAGGGGAGGCTACAGAACCCATTCTACAAAGCCAACATTATCCTGATAACGAAACCAGACAAGGACAACACACAAAAAAGAGAGTTACAGGCCAATATCACTGATGGACATCGATACAAAAATCCTCAACAAAATACTAGCAAATCGAATATAACAATACATTAAAAAGATCATACATCATGATCAAGTGGGTTTCATTCCAGGGATGCAGGGATGGTTCAACATCCACAAATCTATCAACATGATACACAACATTAAAAATATGAAGAATAAAAATCACATGATCTTCTCCATAGACGCAGAGAAAGCATTTGACAAGATACAGCATCCATTTATGATAAAAACTCTAAATAAAATGGGTATAGAAGCAGCATAATAAAGGCTATATATGAAAAACCCACAGCAAATATCATTCTCAGTGGAGAAAAACTGAAAGACATCCCTCTAAGAAAAGGAAGCAGACAAGGATGCCCACTGTCACCACTCTTATTTAACATACTAGTGAAAGTCCTAGCCAGAGCAATCAGGCAAGAAAAAGAACTAAAAGGTATCCACATTGGAAAAGAAGAAGTGAACCAGTGACGCTTTGCAGATGACATGATTTTATATCTGGAAAACCCTAAAGAATCCACTAAGAAACCTTTAGAAACAATAAACGAATATAGTCAAGTCGTGGGACACAAATTCAATGTACAGAAATCAGTTGCATTTCTATACACTAACAACGAAGTAGTAGAAAGAGAAATTAAGAATAAAATCACATTTACAATTGCAACAAAAAGAATAAAATACCTAGGGATAAATGTAACCAAAGAGGTGAAAGATCTGTACACCAAAAACTATAAAACATTGTTGAAAGAAATCCAAGAAGACACAAAGAAATGGAAAGATATTCCATGCTCTTGGATTGGAAGAATTAACATCATTAACATGTCTATACTTCCTAAAGCAAACTATAGATTTAGCACAATCCCTATCAAAGTTCCAAGAACATTTTTCACAGTAATAGAACAAAGAATCCTAAAATTTGCATGGAACAACAAAAGACCCTGAATAGCCAAAGGATTTCTGAGAAAAAAGAACAAAGCTGGAGGTATCACACTCCCTGATTTCAAAATATACTACAAAGCCATAGTAACCAAAACAGGGTGGTACTGGCACAAAAACAGACACACAGATAAATGGAACAGAATCAAGATCCCAGAAGTAAACCCACATGTTTATGGACAGCTAATATTCAACAAGGGAGCCAAGAGCATACGATGGAGAAAGTCTCTTCAATAAATGGTGTTAGGAAAACTGGACAGCCACATGCAAAAGAATGAAAACAGACCATTCCCTTACACCATGCACAAAAATCAACTCCAAATGGATTAAAAATTTGAATATAAGACACTAAACCATGAAACTTCTAGAAGAAAACATAGGCAGGATGCTCTTTGACGTTGGTCTTAGCAGCATATTTTCAAGTACCATGTCTGACCAGGCAAGGGAAACAAAAGAAAAAATGAAAAAATGGGACTACATCAAACTAAAAATCTTCTTCACAGCAAAGGAAACCATCAACAAAATGAAAAGACAACCTAACAATTGGGAGGAGATGTTTGCAAACCATATATCAGATAAGGGGTTAATATCCAAAATATACAAAGAACTGATACAGCTCAACAACCAAAAAACCAGCAATCCAATTACAAAATGGGTAAAGGATCTGAACAGAGATTTCTCCAAAGAAGATATACGGATGGCCAACAGGCATATGAAAAGATGCTCAACATCATTAGCTATCAGGGAAATGCAAATCAAAAGTACAATGAGATATCACCTCACTCCGGTCAGAATGGCTATAATTAACAAGACAGGAAACAACAAATGTTAGAGACGATGTGGAGAGAAGGGAACCCTTGTACACTGCTGGTGGGTGTGCAACTAGTTCAGCCACTATGGAAAGCAGTATGGAGTATCCTCAGAAAATTAAGAATAGATCTACCATATGATCCAGCTATCCCACTGCTGGGTATCATCCAAAGAACTTGAGAACATGAAGGCATAAAGATACATGCACCCCTATGTTCATTGCAGCATTATACACAATAGCCAAGACTTGGAAG
The DNA here is from genome assembly GCF_037783145.1 of Equus przewalskii. Taxonomy (NCBI): domain Eukaryota; kingdom Metazoa; phylum Chordata; class Mammalia; order Perissodactyla; family Equidae; genus Equus; species Equus przewalskii. The sequence continues at coordinate 16,988,956 of NC_091841.1, forward strand.
CAACCTAGGTGCCTATCAAGGGATGAATGGATAAAGAAGATGTGGTATATATACATGATGGAATACTACTAGTCATAAGAAATGATGAAATCCGGCCATTTATGACAACATGGATGGTCCTTGAGGGTATTATGCTGAGTGAAATAAGTCAGAGGGAGAAAGTCAAATACCATATGATCTCACTCATAAGTAAAAGATAACAATGACAAACAAACACATAGCAATGGAGATTGGATTGGTGGTTACCATAGGGGAAGAGGGGAGAGCAAATGGGGTGAATAGGCTCACATGTGAGGGGATGGACTATAATTAGTTTTTGAGTGGAGAACATGATGTAATCTACACAGAATTCGAAATATATCATCATGTACTTCTGAAAGCTATATAATGTCATCCAGTGTTCTTGCAATTCAAATAAATAAATTAAATAAAATACAAAAAATAATGTGGTAGCCTTATGGGTAAATTAAGGAAATTTGCACTAATTGCCCAGATTATGCAATGTGTTATCCTATTTAGGTAAATTTAATATGTATTTTTAATCACATACTTACTGAAACATCTTTTTATGAAGCCTTAATATGAGGATGTATGTATATATTTTTAAGCATTTGGAAGGAATATAAAAAGCTGTTACCAGTGCATACTTCTAGAAAGTGCCTGGGAATGGTGATAGAGAGAGGCAATTATCTACTGTTCTTGTAATCATAATGAATAAAAAGTTGAATAAATAAATAAATAACTTTTCTCTTCCTTTTTTCAATCTCTTAAGGTGCACACTTAGTTCATGGATTTTAGACCTTTCATCATTTCTAATGTAAGAATTTAAAACTGTAAATTGATTTGAGCAGTGCTTTCTTGGATCCCATAAAATTTCACATGTATTTTAATTATTATTGTTAAAATGTATTCTAATTTTTAAAATAATTTCATCTTTGTTCAGTGGATTATTTACGTGTGTTGCTTCTTTTCCAAATGATTTGGATTTTTTCCTTGCTATCTTATTGTTATTGATTATTAATTTAATTTCATTGTGAATATTGTCATTCCTTTTACATTTATTAAAATTTGTTTCATGACCTGATATAAAGGCCTATCTTGGTGAATATACCGTGTATGCCTGGAAGAATATGTATTCTTCAGTTTTAGGGTGCAGTGCTCTGTGAGTATCAGGTTAATATGTTGTCCAGATCTAAGTTTATATTGATTTCTTTAAATCTAATCATACTCCCACTTGCTGGGGGGGTGGCAATGTTAATATCCTCAATTATTACTGTCGGATTGTGTATTGATTTCTTTAAACCTGAGAAAGAAAAGATGGCAGATTAGAAAATGGCATCCCAGAGATGTTAAGCCACTTGTTAAAGGTTATGTACCTAGCAGGTGGCAAAGTCAGCCTTTAAAGCAGGCAACTTGACTCCTTAGTCCATACTTTTAAGCACTATATTATATTGCCTCTTGTCTGTCTTACCATCCTCACAGGGTGGAAATTCTTTTCAAAATGCTATATTAACATCAGGTAGTAGTCAAAGGGATAATTTCCTTCAAACTTGTCCCTCCTATTTAAAAAACAACAAAAATCTTAGATCAGTTCATATTTAACACAGTTTATTTTCTCCAAATGGATGTCATAAAACCATGCCTTGTATATAGTAGCTGCTTAATAACTATTGTTAAATGAATGGATTTGAGTGGATTCAGTATAGAAATCCTAAGTCAGGATAAACACAGTGGCTCCTTTGGCCTCTAAAGTTTGCCTGAACCACTAAGTTAATATGACAAAGGAGTATGGCTGTCTCCACAGCCCACTTCTCTAATTGGGATGCAACACATTTGTGGCTCGTTTGCAACTCTCAAGATACTTCTGCTAGCCATGAATGTGCTATGGCTTCCAAAGCAGAGGTGTTCAAATCCGGCAATGACTTTGACTGGGTTTATTCCACATGAGCTTCCCTGAAACCCTGGTGCTTAAAAGTTCACTTCACTTCTCTGGCCAGACTCCTTTTTCACTGCTCAACTGAAAAGGGTGGAACTCACTAAGGTCAGTTCTCCTGTAGTCTTGGCCTTTTGGGGACTCTCTGAATAGAATAAACCTGAACCTACCAAGGACCTTTATATAGAAAACAAAAGTCCTCGCTTGCTTTGTTCTCTCTCTGTTTTGTCCTCAATGCCCAGAAAAAAAGTCTTATCGCACAGTTATCTGGGTATTTCTCAGGATCCTGCCTTCACATGCATCAAGTGAGAGTTGAGGGTTTTTTTTCAAATTCCCATGACATCACTAGTCATCTCCTTCAGCTATTTTCTTGTTCATCCTTTATCTTCTGAAGACATATCCTTCTTGGGTGATCAGATGCTCTCATGTCCCTAGTCAGAAGTGTTGTATCATGACTAATAGCTTTGAAGCCTGGTACATTGGATTGCATTTCTGGCTCCAACCCTTACTGGTGTGACATCTTTGCCAAGTCACACATTTGCTCTAATCTTCATTTTCCTAATTTGAAAAATAGGGACAACCATAGTGGCTTCCTTAAAGTGATGTTGAGCAGATTAAATTACATGAAGCATTTAAAGTGCTCTGCACAGGGTCTGGTACACTGCATTCCTCAACAAATACAAGCAAATATCATACAGCTCTGGTTACTACTCCCTCTACTTGTGGAGATGTTCAAGCTCAGAGAGTGCTTTCCCACATATGTGATTATTTAGAGGCTCCCAGATGAATGCCCAGCCTGTGGCTGGGGCTGCTGAAGGCACAGGAGAGTGGAGGGATCAGAGTTTACAGTGAAGCTAACTTCCCTCACCTTTCTCAGGGGCTGTCCTGGTGTGTGGTCCCTGGCACCTCATTTAACTTTTTGGAAATTTGACCAATTCCAGAGTGTATTTCACTGAGGTACAGTCTTGGTACCCTGTCCCCAAAGCCCAGGCCCACGTGGCAAGGTGTCCTTTCATGTAAATAAATCCTCTGATACTTGAAGCTTGAAAGACTCTTAAAAGACTGATTTATATTTTAATCTTTTAAGGTAGAAATGTTTCTAAATCGTATTACTAATTTTCTTTCTCTTTCAAGACACACAATGTATCTGAAAACCAGTGAGAGAGCAGACTCAGTGTCCAAGGCATAGCAAACATGGAACGTGAACCTCAACCCCCTACCAACCCTCGCACAAAGTGGTGAAAGGAATTAGTAATGATGCAAAGCTACTTATGTGCTTTCTGGTTATTTTTAAATTCATCAAATATTGATTATAATTGTCAGAGAAATTAATTTGTTGATGTATTTCTACTTTTCCAGCTTAGAATCACAACACTTAATCCAACCATCATTTTGTACAGAGCACCAAGCAGAGGGAGGGAGATGGTTGAGGTCACTCACTTACCAGTGAGAAAGTTGCCCCTGAAACCAACGTCCTTTGATTTCCAGATTAGTGCCCTTTTCATGGTGTCCTGCTGCCTTCTTTGGGGAAAGACAAGTCCAACGTCAATCCCTCTGACATTTTGCAGTAGTGTGAGATTAGTGAAGGTAGGAGGATGTAGCAAACAAGCACTGCAGAAGGAAGGGGTAGAAAGATACTATTGCAATAAGGGAGACGGGACTATTGCGATAGGGGGAACTCTGACTATAAAATCTGCAAGTGTCTCCCAGATTTGGCTGTAATTCCTGTTATGGCATTTGCTATCAGAGGCCTCAAGTAAGTCACTTGAACACTAAATTTTGGAGCTTCCTTTTCTTCATCTCTAAAGTGAAGATACTGATAGTTATCTTAAAGGGTTGTGATGAGTGCGACCTAGGATAAGGCGTGAAGCTCATGAACTGTGTCTGACTCACAGGAGCTCCCCCTGGTGACAGCAGCATGAGCTACAGGAAGTGGGAAGTTCCTTTTCCCTCTATTCCATCTTGTTCAGGTCCTCACAGACTGTACGGTCCAAGGGTATGTTTATGGCTTAAGGATGGTGTGAGGAATTTGGAGGGTACAATAGAGGTGGGAACTGGGATGGAAATGAGTTCTTGGAGGAGAGGTTGAAGGTGTTGAGATGTTTAGGTGGGAGAATAGTAGTCTGGGGTGGGAGTTAATAATGATCCTTATTTTGTCAATGTCTTCTCTAATTCCTGGAAGAGCAAATGATGTTGTCTTCATACTACATGAGATTCTATCTGAACCCTAGAGAACATTCATGCCCCTCACCTCAGCCTTCTCCCTCTAAGAAACTGATCTTAATGAATATTGTCCAGAGACTTACAGAGGAAGGTCATGTATTATAGTATAAGTAGGAACTAATATGAAGCTCATAAATATATAAATGTCCAAATAAATTATGGGGCTTTTTTTTATAATGCACCATTACAAACCTCTTTTGAAAATTATCAGCTTGGGGAAATGCTTAAATGAAGTGTGATGGGAGAAAAGTTATGTATGCATTTCATATACATTTGTGAGAAGTGTTTGCATAATTAAAGGAAACAACAGAAAGAAATACACCATAATATGAATGATTCCTAATTTCTCATTGTATTTTTCCACTTTCAAAATTATCTCTAATGATTATGTATGAACTTGGACAAATAACTTAATCTCTCTGAGCCTCATTTCCCTTATGTGTAAAATGGGGATAAGAACAGTAAATACATAAAAGGAATGTTTTGAGGATTAAATAATATAAGGTGTGTATTATTTTATAATAAATAGCATAACAGTAAAATACAAGTGATGATGATGGTTGTGAATTTATCTGGAATGTCTGGGTTGGAATAGAATCTCATGAATGGAAGTGAAGGGAGAATAAATCTTGACTTGGACCACTGCACCGTGTTGTTCCCTCTTTATCCTTAGAGAGATTGACTTTATGCGCAGGTGACTGACCATCTTTCCCATTAGGTATTCCAAGATTTATGGTTCTTTGTACTTGAGATTTGATAAAAACGTTTTTAAATGAATAGAAATAAAAAATAACTTTGGAAATAAATCCTATGGCATTGCCCTTATAAACCAATCTCCCGTCTGAGTCCAATATGCAACCATTGAAATCTAATTATCCTTGCTATTTATTGGGCACCTTTTAAGTGCCAGGCACTCTGCTACATACTTTGACATTATCTCACAATGGCAATCCTAGGTGATTGAATTATTAGCTCCCTCTGAATATGAGGAAACTGAGTTTCTGAGAGGTCAAGTAAGTTGCCCACAATGGCAATCCTAGGTGATTGACTTATTAGCTCCCTCTGAATATGAGGAAACTGAGTTTCTGAGAGGTCAAGTAAGTTGCCCAACATCATTCAGCTGGAGAGTGCCACAAAACCTGAGTCCAGCACCTGGGCTCTTGCTGACTGTGATGCTGCCTCCTAGAGCAGTTTTCACATGACAGCCCAGACACCAACCGTGCAATCTTAGGCAGGCCTTTGATCTTACATCAGAAAGCCCTTATTGATTATTTTTGGAGTGTTACAACTAGATAGAAACAATGTGCATGTGTTACATTTACTATAATTCTGAACAAAAACAAAATATGGTAGAATTTCTTTGCCATGAAAAAAATGCTTAGGTTATTTATCTGCTGCCAAAGTCTCCTATTGGGTGTACTCAATGATCATATTATTTTTGGTTGTAGCATTCTCCTCCAATGGTGGAAACTAGCTGGCTATTTCCAAAGCTCTTTCTCCTCTCTATCCTGTGGGTAGACGTAACCATCTGATCAAACCATCCTCAGAATTTTAGAAGAGAGTAGAAGAATAATTTTTCTGTAAAATACGTATATTCCCTACTAGGGAATTTCTGGGAAATGGAGAAACTTCATATGCCCTGGCAGAATGTCCCAAGAAATGGCAATTATTTTTTTGGTCCTGCCTCAGACATTGCCATTGCTTATTGATCTCCAAACTTTCAACCACACCTTAATTTGTCTCCTCTGAGTGAAAACCCTTTGTGCCAACCTCAGTGAGTCTATTCTCCAGGCATTTCTATTTTTCTTGTTAGTCTTCTGTGAACCCTTTACTAGGTTCCTAAGTCTCCTGGAGATGCAGAGACTGGAGCTTGTCTAAGTCCTTATATTATATGATAGAAAATCCTCTTTACTGTTCTGTCGTTATCCAATGTCATTTGCCTTGATTTTTTTCAACCACAATAACAAAAGGGTTGTGATAAAAACAATGCTCACACACAGTCCTGCAGGATTTTACTTTCTTTGTCCCCACTCTCTAGCAACCTCCCCTTGACAATGAATCATTAATAACCATCAACCATCCTCCAGTTTTTGCTGATATACTCACAGTAGAGCTTACCGTAGTTTTCCAAGTTTATTGATTGATGTACCAGAAACGAAGTGGTGAAGCCCAGCTTCCTAAAGTCAACCTAACTTTACCCTCTTTTCAAAGAAAAATCTTAATTTATTCTTAAAACAGCCATATTGGAAAAGGCATTTTATATGGTCCTATGCACTTACGAGTCAGTGACAGTCTTTGTTGGCACTTAGGGGGCTCAACAACCTTTGCTGAATTTAATACTAATTTTAATCTTACAATAATTTATTCACAAATTACTTAGAATCTGAGACATTCACTTATTCATTCATTTATTCATTCATTCAGCATGTTTTCATGATTTCTGCAGGTGAGTCTCTAGTCTCTGTTCTGACATTATACATGTTCCAGGGTAGACATTTGCATGGAATCTCACAGTTTCTAGATAACAAAATGCTTTCTGCATACTATATTTATCTGTGACGTAAAAAAGGAGCTATGGTTATAAGTTATGACACAGTAAGACCTTGAGGAAAAAACTCTGCCTATGTAAAATGAAAGAATAAATAAAATACATTTCCAAGGGTGGTTGTATTGATTTGAGATAATATAAGCAGGGATCTTAGCCTGTGTCTGGCACATGTTGGTGTCAGTAAATATTAGCTCAGTGAAATAAGATTATGAGCAACTGTAAAGCCCTTTATATGTATGTTGTCGTTATTTTTGACCTCTATAACTACCATTTATTCATTTAATCAAGAAATATTTAGTACCTACAATGTGCTAGTCAATGTTCTAGGAACTTGATATATTAGAGAACTAAACAATGAACTCTGCCTCAAGGAGCTCATTTTCTAGTGGGGGAGGGGTGCAGACTCTAAAATACAAATGTAATAATTAAATTATGTAATATATTTGAAAGAATATGTGCTATGGAAAGAAGAAAAAGCAGCACAGGGTAAGGGGACTTGGAGTGCTGAGAGGTTGTGATTTTAATACGGGATCAAGTAGCCTCCTTGAGAAAGTGTTATTTGTACAAAGTCTTCAGGGAGGTAAGGCAGTTAGCCAATAGATATCCAGGGGAAGATTGTTCTGGGTAGAAAGAACAACCAGTGCCAAGATCTCAAGGTGGCAGCGTGTGTGATGTATTTGCTAAATATTGAGGATACAGGTGTACTTGGAAAGGAGGAAACAGTGGGAGAATGTGAGGAGAGGAGGCTAGAGAGTCAATGGGCACCAGATCATGTAGGGCCCTGTGTGTCATGGCAAAGGTCTGTATTTTAATCTGAATGGAATGGGTACCCACTGCTGGGCTTCAAGGGAACACTCAGGCTATTGTGATGAGGTTAGACTGGAGGTAGGGTATGTGGTAGGAGGAGAATTAGGACCACTGGATAGGAAGAAAAGGAGAAATGATTGAGGCTCAGAACAGGGTGGAAGCTGTGGAGTTGGTGGGAGTAGATTCTTCTTACATCGTGAAGGTAAACACAAAGGGAATTTTTTTTCAAGGAAGTTCAGCCCTGAGCTAACATCTGCCACCAATCCTCTTCATTTTGCTGAGGAAGACTGGCCCTGAGCTAACATCTGTGCCCATCTTCCTCTACTTTATATGTGGGATGCCTGCCACAGCATGGCTTGATGAGTGGTACCATGTCTGCACCCAGAATCTAATCTTAACTGATTAGATTTGAGATATGAGAAAAGAGCATGGACTTACAAAAACAAAAACCAGATTAAGAGTCAAAGAATTTATTTAGGATCAAGGAATTGCCATTTGGGCAGCATGGACTCTGGTAGAAACCTAAATAGGGTCCCACTAGGGTATAAAAGTCATGAGCTTTTAAAGGCAAAGAAAGGAGGTTGTAATACAAAGAATTTTCAGTTAGAATTGGAAGCAGAAGCTATTCTTGGCTAAACATTGATTGGCTATTGAATCTGTCTTCAGAAAGTCCACAGTCCTCAGTCTTTGTGATCAGTCTCTGTTCTCCCCCTGACTTCTCAAAAAATTTCATATAAAACAATTACTTTTTTGGTACAGTCCAAAGGTTTGGCCCAATCCAAGGTTCAAGACAGCAAGACAGTTTCTGTGGAAAGGCAGATCTGACTCCATTTAAAAATGCCTCCACTAAAGTCAAATGAGAAGAGAAATCAAGGATTGCTCAAAGATTTTCAGGCTGAGCATTCAGGAAGTTGTATTTACACTTAACTGAGATAGAAGCCTGCCAGAAGAATATATTTTAGGGGAAAGTTCAGGAATTTAATTTTGGAAATGTTTATTAGTTCCTTTATTCCACAAACATTTACTGAATGCATACTATGTGCTAGATATTTAACATTAGCTAAACGCAAGTGGTCAGGAGCCTTGCTATCAAGCAACTCACAGCCTAGTGGGAAGAGTGGGCATGTAAAGAAACAATTACAGAACATCATGATGATGGTGTGTACCAGGAACAATGGAGCACAGAGGAACTGACAGATATCTTTATCTTCTTAAACTTTGAAACTGAGGTCTTGAAAAGTTAATTGATTTGCCAAAGTTCATAGTTATTATATAACACAGCTGGGACCTTATGTTATTGTGATTTATAGTAAGAAATATGTATTTGGTCTTTGTCCCATTTCTGGCACAAATCTTCTAAAACCCTTGGAATTTCCTGATGGGGGAGAGATAAAGTTGTCTTTTGTTATGTTAATGAGGTAAGTTTTCGGTTGTTTAGAAACTCTTTTAATATTTTATTGGGGTCACATTAGTTTATAATGTTCTTTATATTTCAGGTGTACATCATTATATTTTGACTTCTGTATAGATTGCATCATGTTCTCCTCCAAATGTCTAGTTTCCATTCTTCACCATACATATGTGTCCCTCTCTCTCTTTTGCCCTCCCCCTACCCTCTTTTCTTCTGATAACCACTAATCTGTTCTCCTTGTCTATGTGTTTGTTTATCTCCCACATATGAGTGAAACCATATAGTATTTGTTTTCCTTTGTCTAACATTTCTCTGAGCATAATACCCGCAAGGTTCATCCATGTTGTCACAAATAGCATGATGTTGTCTTTTTTAGAGAAGAGTAGTATTCCATTGTGTATATAAATATAAGTACATATAAAAATATATCTATAAATAAATATATATGTGTATATACCTGTTCCTGAGTTATATCCTTTTATAATAAACCAGTAATCCAATAAGTAAATTCCTTCTCTGAGTTCTGTGAGTTGTTATAGAAAATTAATGAACCCAATGAGGGAGTTGTTGGAAACTCCAAACATTAGCCACTAGGTCAGAAGCATAGCTGATAAATCCTGGGCTTGCAACTGACATCAGAAGTGAGGGAGAAATCTTGTAGGACTGAACCCTTAACCTGTAGTATCTGATGCTATCTCCACATAGACAGTGTCAGAATTCAGTTGAACTGTAGGACATTCAACTGGTCTCTGAGAATCGCCTGTAGATGTGGGGAACCTCTCTCCACTAATTGAAACTGAGTATTAGAATCATTACTAGACCTGAATAGAGCTTTCTGACTCCCTAGTTTTGGGAAACTTTCTTACATCATGTAATTTGTTTCCTTGTAGAACTAACCTCTTTGTCAGTGCTTGGGGCAGAGAATCCATGGACACCAAGAACAATGTGACTGAATTTGTGTTATCTGGCCTTTTCCAGAGGAGGGAGATGCAGCATGTGTGCTTTGTGGTCTTCTCCCTATTCCATGTCCTCACCGTTCTGGGGAACCTTCTGGTCATCATCACCATCAATGCTAGTAAGACCCTGAAAGCTCCCATGTATTTCTTCCTTAGCCACCTGTGTTTTGCTGATATGTGTTATCCTTCCGCTACCACATCCAAGATGATTGCTGACACTTTCACGGAGCACAAGACAATCTCCTTCAATGGCTGCATGACCCAGCTATTTTCTGTCCACTTCTTGGGTTGTTCTTTTGGCCTGCTGGGGTGCTGGCTTCCTGCATTCCATCCTGCAGACTCTCCTTACAGTCCAGCTGCCCTTTTGTGGGCCCAATGAGATTGAAGCTTCTTCTGTGATGTTCATCCCCTTCTGAAGCGGGCTTGTGCAGACACCAATGTGGTGGGGCCCATTGTGGTGGCCAAAAGTGGCAAGATCTCTTTAGTGTCCTTCATGATCCTTATCATTTCCTACATGATCATCTTACTGAACCTGAGAAGCCGGTCATCTGAGGGCTGGAGCAAGGCTTTGTCCACATGTGGCTCACAGACTGCAACTGTCCTTTTGGTCTTTGTGCCCCCCATGTTCGTATACATTCACCCCTCTACCACCCTGCCTGCTGACAAACTTGTGATCCTCATTAACATTGTCATGCCACCTTTGCTGAACCCTCTGATCTACACGTTCAGGTGAAAAATGCCATGAGGAGACTGTTGCCAAGTGGAAAATGCCACGAAGCCCCCCCAAGGGGGCCTCAGGGAAGAAGTGACACTACAGGGAACCTCATCCAGCCGGGAACTTGGGAGGCTCTGATATTGTAGAATCTTACATAGGATTTGGAGCTCGAGTTGGAAGCTTGTAATGACAACTCTCCTCCTAGCTCTTTTCATAACAATCATCCCACATGCTCCTTCAATCCTTCATTCATTAAATATTATTGACTGTCTCCAATGAGTGAGACACTGCGAATCAAAACGAAGGATGTAATGTCTACCCTCAAGGGGGTCACAGTCCAGGAGGGTCTTAGTGTGATGTTCAAGGGTTCATTCAGGAAATCTGTGAGAGACTGTGAATGTGAGAGCCTCTTGGAAGTTTAGATATGTCATCTATACAATGGAGAATAGCGCTAGATAATTCCTTTATGGTGGCATATGCAGTGCTTGATGGAATTCATTTTCTTCTCTGTTATGATATTCAAGTCATTTTACTTTTCCTGCTTCATTTCATGTTTTCAACAGACAGATAAATAAATAAATGTGGGGAGGTTAAAAGATTTACCCAACGTTACACAGTCAGTTCAAAGCAAGGTGGGGACTAGAATCCAGGTTTCCTAAGCCTACTTTTAGGACTCTTCTCCCCTCAAGACTCCTTGAGAAAATTTGAGTGAATGGACCCAGCAGTACAAATGAGGAAGTGTTGAAGGACCGAGGACTGATGGTGGGTTGGGATGATGGGGAGCAGACCCTGAGAGAACAATTTCTCAGTATTTGTCCAGCAGTGCTGACTCCTCTTCAGCTGATTCCTCTTCAGCCGAGCAGGGACTGCTGCCCCCATGCATCCCTGTTTTTTCACTCTATTTTGGTGCTAAAGGGAGACACTTTGTGCAAGATGAAATTAGAAGAGCCGGATTCGTCATCTTGCTTAATTGACCATTTCTGGGTCATTTAACCTATTTGGATCTCAATTTTCCACATTTACAAATAGAGATAGTAACAATACCAGCTTCAGAAGGTTGTTAGAGGACAGAATGAACTTTGGAAAGTCCTATATCAAAGTTTATTGTGCAGAGGTGGCTCCTGCCTCTGTTTCTTAATAATGTCTTCTGTTCCCTTTTCTCATCCTATTCCCCACTATGTCCCTGCCCTTTCTCTGGAAGCCCTTGTAACTACCAGATTGATTATTCACTTTGCAAATGTGTATTGATCACTCAACATGTGGTTAAGTCTGTTATTTCTTTTTTTCTGTCTGTGTTTGTCTTTATTCAGTACAGCTCCAGTACCTAACACTTCCCTAGCTTTGGGTTGGGGGAGAAAAGCAAATAAAGGCCACCAATGCATGAATGTGGATTGGGGTGGAGCCTGATGCAATGTGAGGGTATACTTGAGACATTGACCCCAACATCAACTGTCCATCACTGATCTCTAACTCCCCACAGGTTCCAGGTGGGATCAGCGAAATTGTCCATGAGGAACAGGTCTTGGACCTTCTGCCATCCCCAACTCCTCTTCCTGTCTGCCCTCTCTCCTTCCTAAAACAGGTCCAGAGACCAAACTGTCCAACTGGCTGGGAAGATGGGAGAAGGTAGGTTGGACAAGGCCTGTGTCCAGGTCTCAGGCCATGCCATGGTACCTTTCCTGAGTAGGAACTGGAGGTACAACAGAAAAGAAGCAGACAAAAATTCTTGTACTCATGGAGCTTATATTTAAGTGTATGATAAATACTGACTCTTCTTGAAGTCTTCCAATATGCCAGATACTCTTTTAAGTGTTTTCAGTGAGCCTAAGCCTCTTAAGTGAACTTCACAAGAGTTTCTCAGTTTTGTTTTCTCCACTCTTAGGTTGGAACAGCATGGTTAGAGCTAATAGGAGTTGGGTGTTTTTTTCCCCTCAGGTCAGTTAGGCTCTGTTGATACCCCAGCAGGTTAGGTTCTGCTTAACTAGTTTCCCCCAAGGGCAAGCCATGTTAAGAACAGCTGCAGGGCCAGCTGGGTTGTGTGATGATTAAGTTCCAGGAGACAGAAAAGGAGAAATGGGGGAGGGTAAACTGATCATTTTCCCTTTTAGGAGAGTTTTGAATAGTACCACAAAGCACTTTTACTTTCATTTTATTCGATAGAAACTAGTCACGTGCTCACCCTTAATTGCGAGGGAAACTGGAAAGTCTAATTTTTTATTATGAGTGGAATTTTGTTCTGAAAAAAAATAAGGGTTCTATTGTGTTCCTAAAAAGGAAGGGGAGAATGCATGTAAGGATTGGTATATTGTCTGACATAGTCAATTACATACATAATTTCCCATGAAATTAGATACTTTTCCTAAACACGATTTGTGATGGCTTGCTAATATAATACAGTCTAATTGGGGCCTAATTTACTTAATAATTCACCCATTTTAGAGCTTTTTGGTTCATTTATTATTTTTTGACAAGATTTAATGAGCGTGTACTATTAGCCAGGCCTTGATGGAGAAACTGAGGCACAGAGACACTACGTGAATTATACACGAATCCATGAGTGTTAGATACATGGTATGATGGCAATAGTCTAGCCCAACTCTGTCATTTATATAAAAGTAGGAACAGGAGGGTCAGGAGTAGAGAGGTGAAATGACATGTCTTAAGTTACATGGTTAACCAATTACTGAACCAAAGTTAGTGCCCAGAGTCCTGACTCCCTGTCCAGTCCTCATTTTAATGTCTATTCACTCTCCTTTTCATTCTCAGTAGTCCAGTCTGGAAAAAAAGGTTCCTCTGATGTCTTTCCTTCAACTTTCTTCTCTACTACCTTATTATTGGGTGCAAAAACTTTATAGAAATCTCACTAAACTAATTGAAACAGATTTTGAACCTTTTCCCAAGTCATAGTTTAATTGGCAAAGTTTCACTGAAGGGAAAAGAAATTCCATGGGGAAGTTCTTCCCTTGATTATAGTGTATAGCTGATTTATTTTAAATGGTTAGAGGATCTAAGCATTTAATCAAAAGCCTTGGACTTTCAGTGGGTGGACTGGTTTTCTCCATCAAAATCAGGATCTTAAAATCTCTGCGTTTGATGCTTTCTTTGGCTTTTTAAATATTTCTTAGGCATTATAAATGCAAATATCAACGCAATCCAGATCTCATGAATTTTCCTGTTCTTGTAGTTCATCTTAGCCCTCAGCTACTTTGCTTTCTAAAGCCCCCAGGAATACTGGTGATTTGTTCTTGGGGGCCTGCTTTTTGAATTGCAATAGCAACCACCGCTCAGTACCATCAGAAGGCAGCTTAGTGCTGTTGAAAGAGCACTGGTTTCTAGGTCAGTACCCTGGGAAATATCTATCCTGTGGTCTGGGAATCTAATTTACTTCTCTGCCTCTGTTGCCTCATCTGAAAACAGAGCAGGTCAGAGTAAAAGGTCTCTATGTCTTTTCAGCACCACTCTGAGCTGAGTGTGATCTGGACTTTGCTCATTGGGAGCCTTCAGTGAAAGATCAGCTGGGAGGGTAATATTAGGCAAGGGATCTTGCTTGTCCAGGAACCAAGATTCCCAGAGAGGAATCCAATGCTGCATCTCACCCTTGTTTTCCCAAACCAGATTATCTCCTTGAGTAATTGTTTATTCCAGCAGGGTGGCTAAGTTCACCCTGATTGGAGGCATTTGAATGCTTTTGAGATCCGTATAATCCAATTCCCTGTTCTAATGAAGAACAAAATCACACCAGATTTTATGACCTAAAGGTAGGTGTTATGACTGAAAGTAAGGTGCAGAGACTTTAAGCAGCCACCGATGTTAGGCAGGTCAGTTCCTGTCTTTGAGCCATGTGTGTTCATTTGTAGACAAGGTGCTTTGCTCTGAAGTCTTTTAGGGGGGTGAGCAATGAATTTATTTATTTTCATTGTAAAATACATGTAACATTAAATTTGGTGATTTTTAAAGTCCTTTACAATTTTGGGATCCTGTGAGGCACCATTTGGGATTGCCAAATGAGAGGATGTGGTTGGCATGGAGGTTCCATTACTTCACTCTGAATTCAGTCACATGGGCACATGAAGCTCTCTCATATTTTTCCTGGCCATTGTTTGCTTTCTGTCAATATGCTCTGGTCCAGTCCAGCAGGATGCCTGATGGAGAGTCTATATGCTCAAATACAGATTTAGATTTTTACATGCTGTCACCTTTTCTTTGCCTGCTTCTAGATGAGGCAGCATTGTGGGGAGAGAGGGGGTATTTCTTATCAGGTCAGTGGGAGAGACGGTGGGAATTACTGATGGCAGATGGTAGAGAGAGGCATAAATACAGAAAAGGCAGAGATGCCCAAAAAGGAAAAGGTGGTTTTCAAAAAGGAAGGCTATCAGGTATTCCATTCTTAGTGTAAAGCCTAGAAAAACTGGACCTATGTGATTCTTCTCTCTGAATGATCTCTCAGATTGGCCCTATTATATTTTCCTTAATTTCACAAATGGATAAAAAAATAGATTGAATTCATGCTCATATAAGAAGTTTGTGCAGGCAAATAAATATATCTTGGATTTCTAATGAAAGGGCATATTTAATTTCATCTCTTCACTTATGTATTATGTACCTAGAAATTGTATAGGGAAGTGGTGAAGAGCACAGGATCTGTGATTAGGCTCCTTTTATTAAAATCCTGGCTGCACTGCTGTGTAACCTTAGGCTAGTTAATTCACCTATCAGGGTTTCTGTTTCATCATTTATATAAAAAGGGGTGATAATAATAGTACTCATACCAGAAGTTTATTCTGAGAATTGAATAAATTAATGTATATAGAACACATAAAGTGTATGGCACAAGGTACTACTGACACACTAACTATAGTTATCAACAAAAATACAATTAATAATAAAGGTTTAAGAAGAATATTGGATAGGTAATTTTGGATATTATTATAACACATTTCTTATTTGGAGATACAGATAGAGAAGCTACAGTTATGAAAAAATCTCTTAATTGCTTTAAAAGAAGTATGATAAAGTACTCTAGGAACACAAAGGAGAGAATATTGTTCCTACAATATTGAGGATCCTCATGCAATCTAGAAAGAAGGAATATTAAACATAGAGAAGGGAGAAAGGGCACTTTGGGTTATGAAATAGCTGTATTACATTCATTTAGGGAGTGACAGTAAGGGTCCAAGATAAGCAATGCCCAGTTCAACAAGGACCTGGAATTCAGGCTAAGAATATTGGAATTTATGCTGTGGGTAATGGGGAGATGTTGATAGACTTTAGGTAGGGTAGTAACACGATTTAGTAGCATTTAAGGAAAATCACCAAAGTATTTACAATGCTCAGAGAAGAGAAGATTCGTGTGGGTTGGAGTATTAAAGACAAGCTTCAGTGAACACACCACACTGGAATTGGGCTTTGAAGGTGGGCAGGGTTTAAGGGACATGGAGAGGGCATTTCTGGTGAAGGGAGGCCCAGTGATGGGATTCAGCAGGATGGCCTTGTGGGACAGGGAGAGGACCCTGAGTTGAACAGAGATGAGGTGAAGTTATTGGGTAAGGGGGTGATTGTTGAGGTGACTCAGTCTGCAAATTTCCTTAAAAGTGAGTCAGAGGAGTTCAGGTTTTTCTCTGGTTATTCCCACAGAGTGGAGGGTCTGAGGGAAGAAGGGTCAGGAAATAATTTTCTGGCTGCAGTGTGTTGGATGGATGAGGTGGGAGCATCTGGAGGATAAGGTGCTTTGGTAATTTAGGCATCAGCTGACCACATGTGAGAAGGTAGTAGCAGCAAGAATGGAGAGAAAGGACCCACAGGACAGAGGGTTTAAAGGTAAAATTAATGGAACTTGGTGATGACTGGGTATGGGAATGAAAGATGACATGGGTCACACATGACACCCAAGGTACAGCATGGGCAACTTGGAGAGCAATGGTGTCATCAAAATATCTTCCAGCTCACATTTGTCTGTGGTCTCCTGCTACTCCATACCTTTGTCTCATCAACTGAAACCCTATTCTCTGTCCAAACCCTTTCCTTGGGCTCATGAGTAAGAATGTGGTAGAAGGTGATACTTGAGGAATCTCACAATCTTATCTTCTAACCATTCAACTGCTTGATTTTCCAAGGTTCTGAGATGGTGCTAGATATTTCTAATGATTCTTGGTGCCTGGTGCCCACAGCACTTCTCCTATAGGAAAAGGCACCACACTATGACGAATTTAGTACTATTGCCTGTGCTGTGTCGTGGATATCAATGTAATTTCTCTGCTGCATCTACCTTCTTGGAAAGTTTAGTTCTTGGATAGGCAATTGCTTTCTGTTTCCATGAATGGCTGATCCTTTTTTCTTCTGTAAAGTGCTGTTCCTCTTCTTTTGATTGTCTTCCCAAGGAATTATTGCTGTGACCTCTATTTGTTGGACAAACTATCCTACCACAGCTTTGATAGATATTTAGTTTGCTGTAGTTTTGTTCTATTATAAATCCATTGTGGGAGACACTCCTTGGGGGTTTAAGGAAAGCAAATATGTCTTTTCCCTATTTGAATGCTGACCAAAGTGAAAGAACAAGGCATTTAGGTGGAGAAAAAATATTACTTTTGTTACAGAATAATTTGATCACTGAGATTATGGTTTATAATCTGGCCTTCCTTAAACTGAGCCACAGACTTAGGCAAAGGCGCATACTCACTCATGGCAGCATTGGACCTACCCCACAGAGCACTCTGTCTCTACCCCACAGAGACAAATGTTGCCCCTGGGGCAGTGTAGAAGGTGTGTTCCCTGCAGCATCTCACACTAAGAATTGAGGAGAGAGGAAGGGCCTGTCTATGAATTCCTCATCTCTCCTTCCAAAATCACTCCACCTCCCCTGTGGCGGGGGGCTAGGAGTGTTACATTGCTTTAGCTTCCTCCTTGTGGAAGGAAACATCAGGAGTGAAGAAGTAATGCTCTTCACCTAGCCTCTAACCAGTGATGTGCTAATAAATGTTTAACAACTGGCTCTCCTAAATAAACAGCCCTTACATATAGCATTTGCTGATTTCCAATGTGCTCCCACCAAGGCTGATTTCAAACTACCAACTGATGGTGGATTTGGGAAAAGATGCCTGTAACAAATTCTCATAAGCCATTCTGAGCTGGCTGCAACACAGCATTACCTCCAACATTTGTATACTATATTTATTGGAGGTACAATTGTGTATATATTCGATATACACTTATGTTTGCTCTTCAGAATGATTGTACCAATCTCCACTTCTACAACTGAATGTAGACTATTGATTTTCTCAGTATTGCTAACTCTCCAAGTACCAGTCTTTTACCTATTTCAAAAATAGTATTTCTTATGTTTATGAATATTTGTTTTATTATTAGTAAATTGTAAAGTCATTTCATGTATATGCTGATATTTTTACATATTCTTTGTGAATGCCTGTTTATATACACTGTCCATTTTCTATTGGGATACTGTATGTTTCTTATAGATTTAGAAGATCATTTTTAATTGGGGTTAAGATTTTTCATATACATATTAAATATCTTTTTTTTTTGATGAGGAAGATTAGCCCTGAGCTGACATCTGTGTCCATCTTCCTCTCTTTTATAAGTGGGATGCCACCACAGCATGGCTTGATGAGCGATGTGTAGGTCTGTGCACAGGATCCGAACCAACAAACACCAGCCACCGAAGTGGAACATGCGAACTTAACCACTAGGTGAAGTGACCAGCCCCTGGATATCTTTCTCATTGCATCATTTGTGTAACAACTTTGTTGATGCTTTCTTTTTTATTGTTTATGTTCAGAAGATTTAGGTTCTTTGTGTACTCAAATTTCTAGCATTGATGCCAGGCGTTTAAAGGCCTGTCTCGAAAATATGATCATATTAATTGATTCTTCTTCTAATTATTTAATGATTTAAATGTCTACTCCTAAATCTTTAATTATAAATTAATTTCGATGTAAGTATCAAGTTGGGCATCAAGTTTAATTTTCTTTTTCAAATGGCTTTTGATTGTCTCAATATCTTCCTTTGTTTGATTTTTTGTTTTTTTGTTGTTGTTGTTTGAGGAAGATTAGCCCTGAGCTAACATCTGCCGCCAATTCTCCTATTTTTGCTGAGGAGACTGACTCTGAACTAACATCCGTGACCATCTTCTTCTACTTTATATGTTGGACACCTACCGCAGCATGGCTTGACAAGTGATGCATAGGTCTACACCCAGGATCCAAACCGGTGAACCCCAGGCTGAAGCAGAATGTGTGAACTTAAATGCTGTGCTACCGGGCTGGCCCCTCAATATCCTCTTTAGAATAATTTACCTTATTTCCACTTTCATATCATAAATTTCTATATATAATTATGTTAATTTCTGAGATCTATATAATTACACATGATGAAATACTATCAAAATGCTTTAGCTATAGTCAGTAAAAAATCATTATCTGAAGGACAAATAGACATCATTAACCTTTTCTAGTATGTTTCTAGATGTTTTAGGATATGTTTCTTGCAGAGGAATATTTACATAATTTTGTAAAATTATAAAGAAAAATTCTGTTGGATTTTGATTGAGGATGCATAAAATTGTAGGTAAAATTTGGGAAAGGTGAAATATTTATGCTGCATTGTACTATTTAAAACATTATTTTGTAAGAATTTTTTTGTGGTGGGTATGTGTCTTTCCATTTACACATGCATCCCCCCCCCAGTTTTATTGAGACAAGATTTATATAGAAGATTGTATTAATTTAAGTAGTACAACATAGTATTTGATATATGTACATATTGCAAAATGATTAGCACATTTTAGTTAACACCCATCGTCTCACATAGATACTTTTATTTTTTCTTGGGATAAGAACTTTTTTTAATTTTTTTATTTTTATTAAGATTATGATAGTTTATAACCTTGTGAGATTTCAGTTGTACATTATTGTTCGTCATGTTGTGGGTACACCACTTCACCCTTTGTGCCCTCCCCCCACCCCCCTTTTCCCTGGTAACTACCGATCAGTTCTCCTTGTGTATATGTTAACTTCCACCTATGAGTGGAGTCGTATAGAGTTTGTCTTTCTCTGTCTGGCTTACTTCACTTAACATAATACCCTCAAGGTCCATCCATGTTGATGCGAATGGGATGATTTTGTCCTTTTTTATAGCTGAGTAGTATTCCATTGCATATATATACCATATCTTCTTTATCCAATCATCAGTTGCTGGGCACTTAGGTTGGTTCCATGTCTTGGCTATTGTAAATAATGCTGTGATGAACATAGGGGTGCATGGGACTCTTGGAATTGCTGATTTCAGGTTCTTAGGATAGATACCCAGTAGTGGGATGGCTGGGTCATAAGGTATTTCTATTTTTAACTTTTTGAGAAATCTCCATACTGTTTTCCATAGTGGCTGCACAAGTTTGCATTCCCACCAACAGTGTATGAGGGGTCCTTTTTCTCCACAACCTCTCCAACATTTGTCACTCTTAGTTTTGGATATTTTTGCCAATCTAACAGGTGTAAGGTGGTATCTCAGTGTATTTTTGATTTGCATTTCCCTGATGATTAGTGATGATGAGCACCTTTTCAGGTGTCTATTGGCCATCTTTATATCTTCTTTGGAGAAATGTCTGTTAATGTCCTCTGCCCATTTGTTGTTGAGCTGTGTGAGTTCTTTATATATTATGGGGATTAACCCTATGTTGGATAAGTAGCTGGTAAATATTTTTTCCCAATTAGTGGGCTGTTTTTTTGTTTCAATCCTGTTTTCCCTTGCCTTGAAGAAGCTCTTTAGTCTGATGAAGTCCCATTTGTTTATTCTTTCTATCGTTTCCCTCATCTGAGGAGTTATGGTGTCTGAAAAGATTCTTTTGAAACTGATGTCAAAGAGTGTACTGCCTATACTCTCTTCTAGAAGACTTATTGTTTCAGGCCTAATCTTTAGTTCTTTGATCCACTTTGAGTTTATTTTTGTGAATGGTGAAAAAGAATGGTCAATTTTCAATCTTTTGCATGTGGCTGTCCAGTTTTCCCAGCACCATTTGTTGAAGAGACTTTCTTTTCTCCATTGTAGGCCCTCAGCTCCTTTGTCGAAGATTAGCTGTCCATAGTTGTGTGGTTTTATCTCTGGGCTTTCAATTCTGTTCCATTGATCTGTGCACCTGTTTTTTTTACCAGTACCATGCTGTTTTGATTACTGTAGCTTTGTAGTATGTTTTGAAATCAGGGATTGTGATGCCTCCAGCTTTGTTTTTCTTACTCAGGATTGCTTTAGCAATTCGTGGTCTTTTGTTGCCCCATATGAATTTTAGCATTCTTTGTTCAATTTCTGTAAAGAATGTCATTGGGATTCTGATTGGGATAGCATTGAATCTGTAGATTGCTTTAGGTAGTATGGACATTTTAACTACATTTATTCTTCCAATCCATGTGCATGGAATGTCTTTCCATCTCTTTATGTCGTCATCAATTTCTTTCAAGAAAGTCTTGTAGTTTTCATTGCATAAATCTTTCACTTCGTTGGTTAAACTTATCCCAAGGTATTTTATTCTTTTTGTTGCAATTGTGAGTAGGATTGAGTTCTTGAGTTCTTTTTCGGTTAGTTTATTGTTAGTGTATAGAAATGCTACTGATTTATGTATGTTGATTTTATACCCTGCAACTTTGCTGTAGCTGTTGATTGTTTCTAATAGTTTTCCTATGGATTCTTTGGGGTTTTCTATATATAAGATCATGTAGTCTGCAAACAACGAGGGTTTTAATTCTTCATTGCCTATTTGGATTCCTTTTATTTCTTTTACCTGCTGAACTACTCTGGCCAACACCTCCAGTACTATGCTGAATAGGAGTGGTGAAAGTGGGCAACCTTGTCTTGTTCCTGTTCTCAGGAACAAGGGATGGCTTTCAGTTTTTGTCCATTGAGTATGATGTTGGTTGTGGGTTTGTCATATATGCCCTTTGTTATGTTGAGGTACTTTCCTTCTATACCCATTTTATTGAGGGTTTTTATCATAAATGGATGTTGGATCTTGTTGAATGTTTTCTCTCCATATATTGAGATGATCATGTGGTTTTTCTTTCTCATTTTGTTAATGTAGTGTATCACGTTGATTGACTTGTGGATGTTGAACTATCCCTGTGTCCCTGGTGTAAATCCCACTTGATCATGGTGTATAATCTTTTTGATGTATGACTGTATTCGGTTTGCCAGAATTCTGTTGAGGATTTTTGCATCTATGTTCATCAATGATATTGGCCTGTAGTTTTCCTTCTTTGTGTTGTCCTTCTCAGATTTGGGCATCAGAGTGATGGTGGCTTCATAGACTGTGTTAGGGAGTGCTCCATCTTCCTCAATTTTCTGGAATAGTTTGAGAAGGATAGGCATTAAATCTTCTTTGAATGTTTGGTAGAATTCTCCAGATAAGTCGTCTGGTCCTGGACTCTTATTTTGGGGGAGGTTTTTATTACTGTTTCCATTTATTTACTTGTGATTTGTCTATTCAGATTCTCTATTTCTTCCTGATTCAGTTTGGGGAGGTTGTAAGAGTCTAGGAATTTGTCCATTTCTTCTAGGTTGTTCGGTTTGTTGGCGTATAGTTTTTCATAGTATTCTCTTATGATCCCTTGTATTTCTTTGGTATCCATTGTGATTTCTCCTCTCTCATTCCTAATTTTATTTATTTGAGATTTCTCTCTTCTTTTCTTAGTGAGTCTGGCTAAGGGTTTGTCTATTTTGTTAATTTTCTCAAAGAACTAACTCTTTGTTTCTTTGATCCTTTCTACTCTCTTTTTTTGTTTCAATATCGTTTATTTCTGCTCTAATTTTTACTATTTCCCTCTTTCTACTGAATTTGGGCTTTGTTTGTTCTTCTTTCTCTAATTCTGTTAGGTGTTGTTTGAGGTTGCTTATGTGAGATTTTTCTTGTTTAGTGAGGTGAGCCTGTATTGCAATGAATTTCCCTCTTAGGACTGTTTTTGCTGCATCCCATATGAGTTGGTATGGCATGTTTTCATTTTCATTTGTCTCCAGATAATATTTGATTTCTTTTTTAATTTCTTCAATAATCCATTGTTTGTTCAGTAGCGTGTTGTTTAGTCTCCGCAGTTTTGCATCTTTCCCTGCTTTATTCTTGTAGTTGATTTCTAGTTTCATAGCATTATGATCAGATAAGATGCTTGATGTTATTTCAACTCTCTTGTATTTATTGATGCTTGCTTTGTTTCCCAAGATATAGTCTATCCTTGAGAATGTTCCATGCACACTTGAGAAGAATGTGTAACCTTCTGTTTTTGGATGAAGTGTTCTATATATATCTATTAAGTCAATCTGGTCTAATTTTTCATTTAATTCTATAATTTGCTTGTTGATTTTCTGTCTGGATGATCTATCCATTGGTGTTAATTGGGTGTTGAGGTCCCCTACTATTATTGTATTGTTCTTGATGTCTCCTTTTAGTTCTGTTAAGAGTTGCTTTACAAATTTTGGAGCTCCTGTGTTGGGTGCGTATATATTTATAAGTGTTATGTCATCTTGGTGGAGTGTCCCTTTAATCATTATATACTGTTCCTCTTTGTCTCTCTTTATCTGTTTCGCTTTGAAGTCTACTTTGTCTGATATTAGTATAGCGACACCTGCTTTCTTTTGTTCATTATTAGTTTGGAGTATTGTCTTCCATCCCTTCCCTCCAAGTCTGTGTTTGTCTTTGGGGCTGAGGTGTGTTTCCTGGAGACAGCATATTGTTGGGTCTTGTTCTTTGATCCATCCTGCCACTCTGTGTCTTTTAATTGGAGAGTTCAATCCATTTACATTTAGAGTGATTATTGAAATGTGGGGGCCTACAGCTGCCATTTTATCTCTTGTTTTCCAGTTATCTTGCATTTCCTTTGTTTCTCGTCCCATAATTTTTGGATTACTAATTCAGGTATGTAAATTTCTGTATTGGGTGTCTTCTTATTTATAATTTGTGTCTTTATTCTTATTTGTTTAGTGGTTACCAGATGGTTAGTATAAAACATCTCATAAATGAGACAGTCCATTTTCTGATAGCCTCTTATTTCCTTAAATTAAAACCTTCTATCTCTTTTCTCTTCCCCTTCTAGGTTGTTATTGTCAGATTTTTTCCCCCTTCTTTCTTGTGTTGTGAGTTTGTGGTTAAAATGACAGGATTATATTTATTCTTGGTGTTTCCCTTCCTTTTATCTTTAATGTTTTATTTAACTTTTGCTAACCTGTACTGATGGAGAGCTGCTGCTGTTATTGTCCTTCTACTTATCTCCTTTGCTCTTGGTTTTGTAGCCCCTTTCCTTTTTTGATTTTTCAGGTGTTAAGGTTTTCTTGAGCATTTCTTGAAGAGGAGGTTTTGTGGCAATGAACTCCCTTAATTTTTGTTTACCTGGGAAAGTTTTTATTTCTCCATCATATTTGAAGGATATTTTTGCTGGTTAGAGTATTCTTGGCTGCAGGTTTTTGTCCTTCAGAGTTTTGAATATATCATTCCACTCTCTTCTAGCCTGTGAAGTTTCTGCTGAGAAATCTGCTGATAGACTTATGGGGGCTCTTTTGTAGGTTATTTTCTTCTGCCTGGCTGCCCTTAGTATTTTCTCCTTGTCATTGACTTTTGCTAGCTTCACTACCATAAGCCTTGGGGTTGGTCTTCTTGCATTGATAAAGTTTGGAGATCTATTGTGTTCTGTCACATGAAATTCCATCTCTCTCCCCAGGTTTGGGAAGTTCTCAGCCATTATTTCTTTGAACAGATTTTCTGCCCCCTTCTCCTTCTCTTCTCCCTCTGGTATACCTATAATCCTTACATTGCATCTCCTAATTGAGTCAGATAATTCTCCGTGAGTTTCTTCATTTCTTTTTAGTCTTAGTTCTCTCTCTTCCTCTTCCTGCAGCATTTCTATATTCCTATCTTCCAAATTGCTAATTCTGTCCTCCATATTATCGGCCCTACTGTTCAGTGCATCCAGATTTTTCTTAATCTCCTCTATCGTGTTCTGCATTTCCAGTATTTCTGTTTGGTTCTTCTTTATAGTTTCAAACTCTTTTGTGACATAATCCAGAACTCGTTGAGTTGTTTATCTGAATTCTCTTTTAACTCATTGAGTTTTTAATGATGGCTGTTTTGAAGTCATCATCATTTAGGTTATATATTTCATTGTCTTTGGGATTGTTTTCTGGGTATTTGTCATTTTCCTTTTGTTCTGGAGATTTAATATATTTTTTCATATTGCTTGATGGTGTAGATTTGTGCCTCCACATAGAGATAGAGTTTAGTTACTGCTTCCACTTGTTTCTACTGGTGTGGTGGGGGAACAGCTGTTTACACTGCACTGACCAGGAACCCTATCAGCTGTCGTTAACTGGGCCTGGGCCCCTCTTTGTAGTCACAGTGGTCCTGTGTGGTCCCTCTTCAGCTGTGGGGGCAGTCACAATGGGGCTTCAGGCTGCTGGTGCCTACTGTTGCAGACCACCTAGACGTGCTCCCTCCTTAGTGTCTGCAGTGGTGTTACGGGCTTTCCCAGCAGCCAGGGGGCAGGATCACCTATATTTACAGCTCTGTCACTGTTGGAGCCCACAAAATCTCACTTGTCCACTATAGGTCACAGCAGAGCTATGGGCATCTTCTGCAGTCTGTGGTTAGCTCACCTAGCTATGCTAGTTTTGTCCCACGGTCTTCCAGCCTTGTGGTTGCTGGGTGGCGCCTCTCTACTAGTGCTGTGCAGAGGCTTTCACTGAGGCTGATGTGAGACTGTAGAGTTTCCTGCTGGGCTGCGAAGCCAGGCTGCTGGAACTCCACCCAGCCCCAGTCCTCTCACCCAGGATCTCGGGGAGCCCCTTGCCCTGTCTGGGGAACAGCCGGAGACTGTGAGTTCAGTGGTGGCTGGCCGGCTGCTGCCCTGCCTGGGATTCTCTTCAGGACCCTCCTGGTATTCTGAAGTGAGATAAGAACTTTCAAGGTCTCTCTTAGCATCTCTCACATATACAATACAGTATTGTTAACTATAGTCTCGATACTGTAAATTACAACCCAGAACTTATTTATCTTATAGCTGGAATTTTGTACCTTTTGACCTCCTTCACAAATTTCCCTCAAACCCACCACCCCATGCCTCTGGCAACCACTAATCTATTCTCTGTTTCTATGAGTTCATTTTATTCAGATTACACATTTAAGTAAAATCATACAATATTTGTCTTTCATTGCCTGACTTACTTCACTTAGTATGATGTTCTCATGGTTCATATATATTGTGACAGATGACAGGATTTCCTTATTTTTCAGGGCTGAAAAATATTCCTCTGCATATATATACCACATCTTCTTTATCTATTCATCCACCAATGGAAACTTAGGTTGTTTCCATGTCCAGGCTACTGTAAATGATACTGCAATGAACATGGGGGTGCAGATATCTCTTTGAGGCAATGATTTCATTTCCTTCGGATATATACCCAGAAATGGAATTGGTTGATCATATGGTAGTTTCTATTCTTAAGTTTATGAAGAATCTTAATACTGTTTTCTATATCAGCTGAGCCAATACATTCTCACCAACAGTGCACAAGAATTCTCTTTTCTCCACATGCTTGCCAACACTTGTTGTCTCTTGCACTTTTGATGATAGTCATTCCAACAGGTGCAAGGTGATAGCTTATTGTGGTTTTGACTTGATTATCCTAATGAGTAGTGATGTCAAGCACGTTTTTGTGTAATTGTTGGTCATTTGCAGGTCTTCTTTGGAAAAGTGTCTATTCAGTTCCTCTTCCCATTTTTAAATCAATTTTTTCTTGCTATTGAGTTGAATGGGTTCTTTATATATTTTGGATATTAACCACTTATCAGGTATATGATTTGGAAATATTTTCTCCCACTCTGTAGGTTAATTTTTCACTTTGTCAATGGTTTCCTTTGCTGTGCAGAAGATTTTACTTTGATGTAGTTATGTTTATTTTTGTTTATGTTGTCTTTGTTTTTGGTGTCAAATCCAAAAAATCATTGTCAAGACTGATGTAAAAAACATTGCCCTAAGTTTTCTTCTAGGAGTTTCATAGTTCCAAGTCTTATGTTTAACTCTTTAATCTATTTGAGAAGATTTTTGTGTATAATATAAGGGTCAATTTTCATTCTTTTGTATGTGGCTGTCCAGTTTCCAAACCATTTATTGAAGAGACTATCCTATCCTCTTTGGATGGTCTTAGCTACTTTGTCCTAAATTAAGTACCATATATGCATGGGTTTATTCTGGGTTCTCTATTCTGTTCCATTGATCCATGTGTCTGTTTTTATGCCAATATCATATTGTTCCAATAATTGTAGCTTTGTAATACAATTTGAAACCAAGAATTGCAATGCTTCCAGCTTCATTCGTCTTTCTCAAGATTGCTTTCCCTACTCAGGGTTTTATTTATTTCCATACAAATTTTAGGGCTGCTTTTTATATTTATGTGAAGAAATGTCATTGGAATTATGATAAGAACGCATTGAATCTGTATATTGCTTTGGGTAGTACAGACATTTTAACAATATCAATTCTTCCAATCCTTGAGAACAGAATATCTCCTTAATTATTTGTCTCTTCTTCAATGTCTTTCATCAGAGTCTTATAATTTTCAGTGCACAGATCTTTCACAAATTTTGTTAAAATTATCATTATTAGTGTATAGAAATGCAACTGGTTTTTGTATGTTAATTTTGTATCCTGCAACTCTACTGAATTCATTTATTAGTTTTTGGTAGTGTCTTTAAAATTTTCTATATATAATATCATGTCACCTGCAAATAGAGAAGTTTTACTTAAATGTTTCTGATTTAGATGTCTTTTATTTATTTATTTTTTCTTCCCTAATTACTCTAAAACTTTCAGTGCTGTATTGAATAAAAGTGGTGACAGTGGGCGTCCTTGTGTTGTTCCTGATCTTGGAAAAGCTTTTTAGCTTTTCTCCATTGAATATGATGTTAACTGGGGGCTTGCAACATATGGCATCGATTGTGTTGATGTACATTCTCTCTATATCCAGGTTTTTAATATCTTAATCACAAATGGATGTTGAATTTTCACAAATGATTTTCTGCATCTAGTGAGATTATCCTATGATTTTATGCTTCATTTTGTGTTATATATCACATTGACTGATTTGCAGATGCTGAACCATCTTTGTAACTGTAAAATGTCCCACTTGAACATGATATATGGTACTCTTAATGTATTGCTACACTCAGTTTGCTAATATTTTGTTGAGGATGTTGTCTCTATGTTCATCAGGGATATTGGTCTGTAATTTTCTTTTCTTGTAATATCCTTGTCTGGTTTTGGTATCAGGATAATGCTGGTTTGGACAAGTGACTTAGGAAGTGTTTGACCTTCTTCTGTTTTTTGGAAGAGTTTGAGAGGGACTGGTATAAATTCTTGTTTAAATGTTTGGTAGAACTTACCAGTGAGCCATCTGGTCCTGGACTTTTGTTTGTAAGGAAGTTTTTAATTACTGATTTGATCTACTTACTAATTATTGGTCTGTTGAAATTTTCTATTTCTTCATACTTCAGTCATGATAGGTTGTATGTTTCTAGGAATTTATCCGTTTCCTCTAGGTTGTCCAATTTGTTAGCATATAATTGTTCACAGTAGTCTCTTACAATCCTTTATATATCTGTAGTATCAGTGTAATGTCTCCTCTTTGCATTGTCATTTTACTTGAGTCCTCTCTTTTTCCTGATAAGTTAAGCTAAAAGTTTGCCTATTTTGTTTATCTTTTCAAAAACTCTGATCTTAATTTGATTGATCCTTTCTGTTGTATTTTTAGTCTGTTTTTCTTTCTATTCTGCCAAGTGATCTTTTTTTCCTTCCTTCTATTCAATATTGTCTTAGTTTGTTCATCTTTTTGTAATTTCTTGAAGTGTAAAGTTAGGTCATATATTTGAGCTCTTTTTTAAAAATTCTTAATGTATATATTTATCACTATTAGCTTCCCTCTTAGAATTGTTTTTGCTGCATCTCATAAAGTTTTCTATGTTGTATTTCTATTTTCATTTGTCTCAAGATATTTTTTGATTTATTCTTTGACCCAGTGTTTGTTCAGTGGCAAGTCATTTAATTATACCTGCATTCCTTCATGTCCTCCAGTAGAATTATATGATTTTCTCTGCATAAGTATTCACATTTTTAAGTGCTCTTTATTTAAAAAAAATCTTGGCGACTAAATATGAAATCGTTTTCAGTTGTGTTTTTAACTGGTAATTGCATCTAGAACTTTTATTCTTACTAGTATTCTTCAGCTTTATTTTTGTTTTTATTTTCCTTAAATTAACATTTTAGAGTGTTTTTCTTATGTGAAACTGAAACTCATTCAAATGACGTTGGCAAGAAGGAGTATTTATTTGAGGAATAAGGGGCTTTCTCTGAAGCCAAAGTACATGTTGGACCAAATCAGGGATTAAAAAGGCAAGCATCAAGGATACTCTGAATCTCTGAGATCTCATGGACTCTTTCTCTAGTACTTTTCTTGCTCCAGAACACTATTTTTAAAATTATTTTGAAGGTTCAATAACTTCATTTACTTTTAAACTCCAGCATGGGTCCTTCCCTGAGGGATTCTGACACACACTACTTTGTTTCCAACTGCCCACATCACTATCTTTTGATATCATTGTGATTATAGTCCTTATTGTTTTGGTGTGTTTTTAGCTTTCAAAAGTACATTTCTTAAAAATTTCATCATGAAATCAGAAATAGGGGTAAAAACAGTGAGGATAAAATTTATAGCGGAGATTCAAGAAGTTCACATTTTTTCATCATTGTTTCTCATGGATCAGATTAGTTAAAAAGAACTCCTAATGTGGCACCTTAATCTAGAAAATACTGCTTTATCACATGATATTGTTAACTTGAGTAGGCATTGTGATCTGTGTTTATTTTGTATAGTCTGTGGGGTGTATAGATGTATAAGAGATGCCCAGTATGTATCTGTTCTAAAAGAGTAACTTAAAGAGAAATTTTCACTCTTGTTAGCATATATTTTGCTGCTGGCTACCAGCCTGGAACCAGAACAAGCAGTCTGGCCAGCTATAACAATATTCTAAGGGACAAACTGTGAATTCAGGGTCTCTCGGTAGTTTGAGCTGTGGGACAAGAAGTATAAATGTAATAGTGAAATGATGGAGAGAAGCTAGTAAGTTGAATTGTCCCCAGAGAATTTGAGCATTTATCATATAAATATACTTATTGAAGCTGCATGATTAATGAAAGAATCTCACATGAGTTGAGGACTAGTATAGATGAGTGAATAATACAGAGGACCTTTTGGAAAAGGAAGAATTATCAATGGGAAGACGATACCCTGAGGTAGTGATGAAGGAAAGAAGAAATTTAGGAGCAGAAGTATGTCATGGGGATTCCTCAATAGGAGAGAGCTATCAAAATGCAAGAAAGATAATAAAAATGTAGGCTATGAACTTGAATGGACCACAAATTCAGAATATCTTGTAGTGAATTAGAAAGAATCCTGCCTGAAAGCAGAAAGCTTGGTTCTAAGTCTAAACATCTACCACTTTTAGTGGGATTCTGGGTAAATAACCATTTCTCTGAGCCTTCATTTTCTAAAGTGTAAACTTTTGTTAGATTGCTAATATTTAATGCTGAGTGAGTATTGGCTCAATATTGGCTAAATGAATGATATCATGAGAAGAGTATGGTAAAATGGGTGACACCGTCTAATGTGTTATAAACAAGGCAAATTGGTTATAATCAGTGTTTGTTTTATTGCAGGTTTCTCAGTGGTTCACATCCAGTACATCTGAATGAATTTCATGGCGAGTACAAATAATGTGACTAAGTTAATTATAACTGGTCTTTTCCAGGATCCAGAGATACAGAGAGTGTGCTTTGTAATGTTTCTTCCTATGTACTTGGCCACCGTGGTGGGCAATGGCCTCATCGTTGTGACTGTCAGCATCAGTAAGAGTCTGAATTCCCCAATGTACTTCTTCCTTAGTTACTTGTCCGTGGTGGAGGTCAGTTACTCCTCTACTGTTGCCCCTAAATTCATCTCAGACTTACTTGTCAGGGTTAAAACCATCTCCCTGGAGGGCTGTGTAGTTCAGATATTCTTTTTTCACATTTTTGGAGTAACTGAGATCCTACTTCTCACAGTAATGGCCTATGACCGCTATGTGGCCATCTGCAAACCCCTTCATTACACAACAATCATGAGCCGACTGATGTGTCACCTTCTGGTGGCTGGTTCCTGGCTTGGGGGCATAATTCACTCTGTGGCCCAGATCCTGGTCACTGTCAAATTGCCCTTCTGTGGTCCCAATGTGATTGACCACTACTTCTGTGACCTCCATCCCTTATTCAAGATTGCCTGCACTGACACTTCTGTGGAGGGGGTTATTGTGTTGACCAACAGTGGTTTAATCTCTGTCTTCTCCTTCCTCATCTTGGTGTCCTCATATATTGTCATCCTGTTCAACTTGAGAAACCATTCTGCAGAGGGGAGGCACAAAGCCCTCTCCACCTGTGCCTCTCACATCACAGTGGCCATCTTGTTCTTTGGACCTGCCATTTTCCTTTACATGAGACCCTCCTCCACCTTCACTGTGGACAAACTGGTGGCTGTGTTCTATACAGTCATCACCCCCATGCTGAACCCCATCATCTACACACTCAGAAATGCAGAGGTGAAAAATATCATGAAGAGATTGTGGGGCAAGAAAGTGAACTCAGGGATGCAGTGAAAATGAAAATTTGAAAAAAAAAAATAGTAAGACCAGGCTAACCAAATATGCGTTCTGATTTTGGTCACTTATAAGGAATAGAGCAAAAGTTAACTTATTTATATATTTTTTTATTGTTCGTTTCAGATGAGCCCCTGTTATCCATGATATCAATCGTAACCCCTTCATAGCTGTGTGTATTTTGGAAAATGTTTAAAATTAAGGTACTTTCCTTCTTTTCTTCAGTAGTCTGTACTGCAAAGGCATAGACTTCAGAGAGTTTAGTCCACTTGGACTGGAATTTCCAGCCTATTATCTTCTACCTGTGAAACTTTGAATCACTCGCTTTATCTCTCTGTGTTACGACTCTGTGGTAAGTGGAAAGATCATGGCATCAGGAGACAGAATATTATGCTTTTCTTTGTCCTTCCCCATCAAAGTGTTCTTGTGGAAATCCTGGAAAATCTTTTTTACTTCATTTGGTTCCCCCATCCCATTATGCTCATTCCAATGCCTGAAATTCTGCAGTAGGAGCTTTATTTCATGGGAGAAGGGTATTGTTAGAATGGAAAGGTCTCTGGCAGGTGAAATACAATAAAGCTATTATTAACTGTTAGTATATTAATTTGAATAATTTGTAAGACCCCTTCCTTTCTAGATAGTTGTCATCTATGCATTGAGAAATGATTTAGCTAAATTTAGTCTGTTGTCTGTCTATATATGGCTTGTAAGCTAAGAATGGTTTTTACATTTTCAAATGGTTAAAAGAAGAAGAATAGCAATTTGAGACACATGAAAGTTACATGAAATTCAAATTTTAGTATTCATAAATAAAGTTTTATTGGACTCCATGTCCATTATTTTATATGTTATCTATGGCTACTTTTGTGCCACAGTGGCATAGTTGAATAGTTGTGACAGACTGTGTGGTCTACAAAACTTAAGTATTTATTACGTAACTCTTTACAGAAAAAGTTGGGCAGCCTCTGGCTTAAGCCATAATAACATGTATTGCTTACTCAATAAGAAGATTAGAGGTCAGTTGTTCCAGGTTTGTTTTGTTAATCGTGTGATGCCAGAGCACCTGGTTGGTGCTTCTTCAATTCCCTTGGCTGTTGCCCCAAGGCTGCAAGATGACTACAACACCTCCAGGTATAATATGCTCACACGAGTGGAGGGAGGGGTTCTCATTTTATTTTGTGAAGTACTTCCCAGAAACTCTGTGAAAAATTCTTATTTTTATTCTTACTGACCAGAACTAGATCATATGTCTATGCCTTGATGCAAAGGAGGCTGGGATGGTGAGTAGTGGGAAGGATAAATGCGATTATGTTATTGGCTTAGTTCAGGCATTGTGTTTCCCCTGGGCTGGACATATTGGTGCTTTAACAACATCATGCTTTTGTCATTAAGGAAGGAATTTCTGCCATAGGGAGTTTTGGTAAAGGCAATATCTTGGAGGGTAGTATACCTGGGCACAGTGAGGTCTTTAAAGGATTTTACTCTGGTGACAGCCTGAGTGCAGGAAACCAAGCTCAACCACTTAGTGACTACACAACCTCAGGCAAGCAACTGAAACTCTGTGAATCAGTTTCCTTGGCATGAGTGTTTGGGCTAAGTGGAAGAATCATTTTCCTTAATGTCACAGTTTTCCTGAATGTGTACCCTGCTTTAATTTCCCTCTGCAGGATAAAGGAGGGGGTTCTTGGGATGTGATCACCTGTGAATTGTGCATAGGAACCAAACCATCCTTGCAGTCCTTCAAGGCAGAGATTGAGTCTTATTTTCAGACGTATCCCTAAACCCAGAGTTCTGGGCCAATTCACTGAAAATAACAGAGGTAGAAAATCTAGCACTGCTCTGGAAGTCCAACAATATTATCCATCTTCCATAATCTACCATCATCAGCTTCAATCTCATGAACTCAAAGGCCTACTAGCTCTATACCATGCCATCCAGTAGAAGATAATCCTGTTCTGGAGGTGTTCTCTATCTGTGCTGTCCAATATGGTAGTGGTCATAGAAAATTTCAACTATGTCTAGTGAGACCAAGAACAGAATAGTTAATTTTAATAAGTTTAAATTTAACAAGATACTTTTGGCTATTGGATGCCTTATTGAGGAGCACAGCTTTAGTGTTTCATTTATATTGCAGGAGACAGGAAAGGAGAAAGGAAGAAGGATAACCTTGCCTCTTTCCCTTTTAGGAGATTTTCCCAAAGTTCCATACAGCACTTTTGCTTTCATCTTATTTGATAGAAATTAGCCACTTGGCCACCCTTAACTACAAGGAAGACTGGAAAGTATAATCTTTTATTCTGTGTGGAGTTGTGTTTAGCTAAAAATAAGGGATCATTTTTGTTCCTAAAGAAGAAGGGGAGAATGGACATCAGAGTTGGCATATATTCTCAGGACTCAATTACATACACAATTACTCATGTAATTAATACTTTTTCATAAATGTGATTTGGTATGGCTTGGTAACATCACAGAGTCTAATTTAGCATCATTTACTTAATCATTCACCCCTTCCGGGCTTTTAGATTCATTTAAAAATTTATTCAACAAGACTTAATGAGCATGTTCTATGCACCAAGCATCATTTTAAGTGCTGGGGATATGCAGTGGTACTTGGGACAGAGAAGGTCCCTGACTCCACGAAGCTTACATTCTAGATAAACATTCTGTTTTCTGAAGCTGCTGTGGTCTAGATCAGTGTTGCCAGTAGAACTTTCTGTGACAATAGAAATGTTCTTTATGTGCGCTTGTGCATAGTAGTCACTAGCCATGTGGCTAATTAGCACTTGAAATATGCCTAGGACACTGAAGAATTGAATTCTTACCTTTAATTTTAATTAAATTTAAATAGCCACATTTGGCTCATGCCTACCACATTGGCTATCACTGGTCTATAGCACTTCAGTGTTTGTCCTACACAATTGTAGTTATTGGGGCCAGCCCAGTGGAGCAGCAGTTAAGTGCGCACCTTCCATGTTGGCAGCCTGGGGTTCACCGGTTCAGATCCAGGTGCAGATCTATGCACTGCTTACCAAACCATGCTGTGGTAGGCATCCCACAAATAAAGTAAAAGAAGATGGGCATGGATGTTAGCTCAGGGCCAATCTTTCTCAGCATAAAGAGGAGGATTGGTGGCAGATGTTAGCTCAGGACAAATCTTCCTCAAAAACAAAAAAAATGAAAAAAGAAAAATTGTAGTTATTACTCCAGATCTGGTGGAAGATTGCCCCTTTGCCCCAGTACCCTGATAGTTCTGGGGCTAATTGCTTTAATCTCAACTCTCATTATCCGGCTCTTCTACCTCACCCTCACTTGGTCATCTGTTCACCACCCCATGGCCCCAGTGAAGTGCTAGGGTGACTGGAGAGAAGGCACCCCTCAGCAGCTACATGCATCAAGAATGAGCTGTGCCCATGCCATTTCAAGCCCCATGATTAACACTTTCAAGAATGGCCTTTTGCAGCATTAGACACAGCTTACCATTCTCTCCTTGAAATATGTACCTTCATTTCCATGACACAGTTCTCTCTTGCCTACCACTTTAACCACTCCTTCTCAGTTTCCTTTGCTGGTTTATTTTTTTCCTCTAATTTCTAAGCATCAGCTGTCCCAGGGTTCAGTTCTCAAACTAATTATTAGTCTCTAGGGAGATTTCATTGCAAATCATGGCTTTAATAACATTCAAGTGTTTATAACTCTCAAAATAGAGCTCCAGCCTGAACCTTTTCTCTGAACTTTGATTCATATACTCAGCCATCTAGTCAACATCTCTACTGAGAATTTTGAAAGGTAATTTTATTTAACACGTCCCAAATGAACTCCTAACTTTCCCTGATCTCTGCTTCTCTTTCAGCCATTCCATTCTCCATAAATGGCAACTATGTTCTGACACTCAAGTCTATTTGGAGGTCCCTTAACTCTTTCTCTCACTCCTCTCAATGAAAATAACAGCAAATCTTGGTAGCTTTACCTTCAAAATATCCAGAATCTGACCACTTCCTAAAACTTTCACTGCTACCATCCTGGCTCACAATAGTCTCTTGACTGAATTATAGAGATGGTCTCTTAACCGTTCTCCTTGTATCTCCTACCCCTATATTTCCCACTCCCCTTTCTTTGTTCTTAAGACAACACACAGATCTGGGGGAAGGTATGGCCTTTCTTTGCTACCTTTTTTTGAAATAATACCCAGCAGCATTCCCTATCATCCTTAATCTATTTTATTTTTCTTCATGGGACTTATTACTGTCTAACGTACTTAGCAAGTTCATTTGCTCATTGTTTGTCTCCACCTCCATTGTGTCCTTGTGGGAATATGAAGGATGTAACCTCCATGAGTCTGGATAGTTGGCCAAATCTCCAGCAAAATCTCCAACACCTAGAATAGGGCTTGGCATATAAAGGACCCAATATTACTTGTTGAATAAATATGTGAATG
Organism: Equus przewalskii; assembly: GCF_037783145.1. Classification (NCBI taxonomy): domain Eukaryota; kingdom Metazoa; phylum Chordata; class Mammalia; order Perissodactyla; family Equidae; genus Equus; species Equus przewalskii. The sequence goes on from NC_091841.1 coordinate 17,024,709, forward strand.
AATGGATGGATGAATGAGATCTGTTTTTGCGGAAATTCTCACTATGTTAAATTATTTTTACTGCTATCATTGTTGATGGAGAGGCTGAGGCACAGGGAGACTAAGTGACCTACACACGAATCTTTAAGTGTTAGATGGAAGATACAATGGAGATAGTCTAGCCCAACTCTGTCATTTTATACAGAAGTAGGAATGGGGGAGGGTGAGGAGTGGAGAGGTGAAATGACATGGCTTTAAGTTAGATGGTTAATCAATTATGGAACCAGAGCTAGTGCCCAGTATCCTGGCTCCCTGTCCAGTTCTCATTTTTCTTTTCTATTAATTCTGCTTTTCATTCTCAGTAGTCCAGTCTGGAAAAAAGTTCCCTTTATGTCTTTCCTTCAAATTTCTTCTCTTCCTACCTCATTATTGGCTGCAAAAACTTTATATAAATCTCACTAAACTCATTGAAACAGACTTTGAATGTTTCCTAAGTCATAATTTAATTGACAATATTCCATCCAAGACAGAGGAAATTTCATGGAGAAGCTGTCCCTTGATTATAGTGTGCAGCTTAAATTATTTTAAATGCTTCAATGATCTAAGCATGTAACTATAACCCTTAGACTTTCAGTGTGTTAGTAGGTTTTCCACATCTAAATCAGGATCTTAAAATCTCTGATTTTGCCACTTTCTGTGGTGTTTGCTTATTTCTTAGATATTATAAATCCAAATATCAACCCAGATCCAGATCCCCTGAATTTTCCCATTTTTTGTGATTCATCTTAGCCATCATCTACCTTGTTTTCTAAGAGCTTCAATGATGATTGGTGCTTTGTTCTTAGGGACAGAGTCTTATCCTTGAATCAAGTAGAACTGCCACTCAGTACCATCAGAAGGAAGCCTAGTGTTATTGAAAGAGTACTGATTTCTGGGTTAGCAACCTGGCACATAACTAGAGCATGACTTTGGGAAGCTAATTGACCTTTCTCAGCCTCTTTCATGACATCTATAATTGAGGGGGTTAGAATAAAATGTCTCTCAATCATTTTCACTACCCTTATCATAGTGGCTTAGCTTATTTTGACCTGGACTTTGCTCATTGGAGGCCTTTACTGAAAAATCAGCTGGTGGACGTTTTTAGCCAATGTGGCTGATTGGCCCAGGATTCCCACAGAAGAATTCAAGGCTCCATCCAATGCCAGTTTTCCCAGGTCAGATCATCTCCTTGAGTAATAATATATTCCAGCAGAGTGGCTAACTTCATGCTGAATTGGAGGAACTTGGGTGCATTTCAGATCCATCTAATCTAATTCCTTGTTTCAACATGGAGTGGAACCACATCAGATTTTCTGACCTAAAAGTGAGTGAAAGGACTGAAAGTAAGGTGCAAAGTTTCTAAGCAGATATAGGACATTGGGCAAGTCAGTTCCTGTCTTTGAGCCACAAGTTTTCATTTGTAAATTGAAGTAGTTAGGTTTGATGATTTTTTGGTGGCTGAAATAAATTCTAATTATTTATTTTTATTTTGGTAAAATATACATCATATAAAATTTGATGAATTTTAAAGTCCTTTACAACTCTGGGTTTCTGTGAGGTACCATTTTGGAATTACCAAGTGGAAGCATGTGATTGGGATGGTGATTTCATTACTCTACTCTGAGATCAGTCACATCGGCACAACAAGCTGTCCCTTACATTTTTTCCTGGCCATTGTCTGAAGTCCAACATTATGCTGTGGTCCAGGTTCCAGCAGGTTACCTGATGAAGCTTCTATGTGCTCAATTCTGATTTAGACTTTTACATGCAAGTCACCTTTTCTTTCCATGCTTCTAGGTGAGGCAGCATTATAGGTAGAAAGGAGGTATTTCTTACCAGTTCAGTGGGCTAGATGATGGGAATAGTTGAAGCCTGGGGTAGCAGAGAGAGGAATAAATACAGAAAAGACAGAGATGAAAGAAAAGGAAGAGGTAGTTTTCAAAGAGGAATGCTATTAGTTATCCCTGCTCAGGCATGAAGGCTAGAGAAACTGGACCCTACAGGATTCCTTTCTTATCTCTGAGCCAGCTCTCAGATTGGTCCTAGGATATTTTCTTAAATGTCAAGAACTGATGAAAAAACAGATTTAATTCAGATTAGAGATATGTGTTTGTGTAGACAAATAAATAATCCTTGGATTTCTTATGAAAGGGTATATTTAATTTTAGCTCTTCATTCATGTGTTATGCACCTAGAAATTGCATAGGGCAATGGTTAAAAAGCAGAGGATCTGTGGTTAGGCTGCTTGGATTGAAATCTTGCCTCAGCTGCTGTGCAACCTTAGGCTAGTTAACGCGCTTATCTGTGCTTCTGTTTCCTCATATGGATAAAAAGGGTGATAGTAATAATACTCATATCACACATTTGTTGTGAAATTTGAATGAATTAATGTATATACAGCACTTATAAAGATGTGGTACACCATAAATACTATTGAAATGCTAGCTATTTTTACCAGCCAAAATGAAATGAATGCTTTTTAAGAGAAATATTGAATAGATAATTTTGAATAGTAGGATAAGATATTTATTATTAGAAGATATAGACAGAGCTTCAATTATAAAAGAATCTTTTAATTGCTGTAAAAGTAGCATGATAAAGTACCATAGGAGCACAAGGCAGAGAATAAATTATTCCCATAGTAATGAGGATCTCCATGCAATCTAGAAGGGAGGAATACTAAACACAGAGAAGGGAGAAAGGGCACGTTGGGTTAGGAAATAGCTGTGGACATTCATTTAGGGGATGATAATAAGGGTATAAAGATAGAAAATGGCTAGTTCAAGAAGGACCTGGAAGCCATGCTAAGAATATTGGAATTTATTCTGTGGGTAATGGGGAGGTATTCATTGATTTTACGTAGGATAGTTACATGATTTAATATGCACTTAAGGAACATCACCAAAGTATTTACAATGTTCAGAGAAGAAAAGACACTATGGATTTGAGTATAAAAGACAAGCTTCACTGGACACACAGACTGGAACTGGGCTTGGATGGTGGGTAGGGTTGAAGGGATAATGAGAGAGTATTTTCAGTGAAGGGAATCAGCAGAGTGAGCTTGTGGGATGTGGAAAGGGCCCTGAGTTAAAGAGAGGTGAGGGGAAGTTTAGTGGGTGAGAGTGTGATTGTTGAGGTGGCTCAGACAGGAAAGGTCTTTATAAGCGAGTCTGAGGAGTTCAGGTTTGCCCTGGTTATTCCCATGCAGTGGAGGATCTGAGGAAACAAGAGTCTGTGAAATAACTTTCTGGCTGCAGGTGCAGGATGGATGGGGTGGGAGCATCTGGAGACTGAGTTGCTTTGGTAATTTAGGCACCAGCTGACAGCATGTGAGAAGGTGGTGGCAGGGAGAACGGAGAGAAAGGGCACACAAGAGATGAAGTTTAAAGGTAACATTAATGGTAAGTGGTGACTGACTGGAAATCAGAAACAAAAGGGGACACAGACCAAAACGACATCGAAGCTACAGCCTGGGAATCTTGGATGATGATGGCGTCATCAAAGTATCTTCCAGGTTACACTTGCCTGTAGGTCCCTTGTTACTCCACAGCTTTGTCTCAGCTGCAACCCTAGTCTCTGTCCAAATCCTTTTCTTGGCCTCGTGAGTGAGGATGTGGTAAAAGAAGACTCCTGAGGAGTTTCAAAATCTTATCTTCTAACCATTCAGCTACTTGATTTTCCAAGGTGCTGAGATGATGCCTGACATGCCTAATGATTTTGGGTGCCTGGGCCAATATCACTGCCCCTGTTGGAAAGGCCACCATAATGATGAATTTAGCAATATTGCTTCTATTGCCCGTGGGTATCAACACAATTTCTCTCCTTTTGGGAACTTTAGCTCTTGGGTAGGCAGTTTCTTTCTGCTTCCATGAATGACACAATCCCTTTTCTTCCACAAAGGACCATTCCTCTTCTGATTTTATTCCCAAGAACTTATGTTGCTCTGATTCTTGTTCAGGTAGACAGATAATACAACTGCAGCTTTGATGGTATTTAGGTTGTTACAGCATGTTTTTCCTCCTGTAAACCCATTGTGAGAGTCACCATTTGGGAGTCTGAGGAAACAAAACATCTCTTCCCTATCTGAACGATGAGCTAATTCATAAATAAACTAAAGGAATAAGGCATTTGGGTGGGAGGAAATATTACCTTTGTTACTGAGAAAGATGATAATAGAAATTGTGGTTTAAAAATCTGCTAGAAGTGGCCTTCCTGAAACCGAGTGCCAGATTTAGGCAAAGGTACCCAAGCAGGCATGGCAGAATTGGACCCACCCCACAGAGTAGCCAGTCTACCCCACAGAGCCAGAGGTTGCCCATGGGACAGAGCAGAAAGTGTGCTCCCTGCAACATCTCACTCCAAGAGAAGGAGGAGAGAGGAAGGGCCTGTCTATACATTCCTAGTCTTTCCTTCAGAAATCACTCCACCTCCCCTGTGGCTGGGTGGGGCTAGGAGGGTTATGTTGCTGTAGCTTCTTCCACATGGAAGGAAACATCAAGAGTGGGGAAGAAATGCTCTCCCCTTAGCCTCTACTCAATGATGTGCTGATAAATGTTTAGCCACTCACTCTCCTAAATAAAAAGTCCTTATTTGTAGCATTTGCTGATTTCTAAGGTGCAAATCCTATGATCACAGATGATTTTAAGATACGTGTTATCACTGCAATTGGAGCTGGGAATGATGTATGTGAAAAGAAATAGCCCATCTGAGCTGGCTTCAAAACAGCACTACCTCCAACAGCTATATACTTAACCAGTCTCCTTGGAATATTTATTGGAGGTAGAAGGGTGGGTGTATTTGATATACACTGTCTGTTTGCTCTCCAGTGCAGTTGTACTGATCTCCACTTCTGCAACTGAGTGTAGGACAATTTATTTTCTCACTTTTGCCATCTCTCCAATCACTAATCTTTTACTTATTGTCAAAAGTAGTATTTATGTTTTATGAGCATTTATTTGATGATTAGCGAGACAAAGTCTGTTCATATGTATATTGATTTTTTAACTTATTCTTTTGTGCATCATCTGTTTATATCCTTTGTCCATTTTCTATTTGGATACTTCTACATATCTTATGGAAGGGTATGACAAAACCCCTGCATTAACAGGCGAGAGGAAGAATCCAATGGCATCTGCCAGTGTGCCTGTCAGCACAACTGCATTAGGTCCCAATAATGGCTGCTGTCAGTGTCTCGGTCCCTGGGGAGGTGGGCCCAGCCACCTCCTACCTCTCTGAAATATGCTCAGGGCCTAACGAGTAAGTCATTTTTAACAAAGGTCTATGTATCTTTCTCTATGCTATTTTTGTTTTGGTTTCCTGAACAGGTGAATGTTCATGGGCCCTTTAAGAGCAAACTTTTCTTTCTCTGAAATTTGATAGTTTTTCTGAGGGTATTCCCCATTGGTTTTAAGAGCCAGCAAAGCCAGTTATTACAGGAACTCTTCTTGGACACGCTGAATTCAAAGGTTGGGATGCCTATTATGGCATAGTTCTCCTGCTCAGATCCCCCCACTGCGCTGGGAAAAGCTTCCTACCTTTTAAGATTGCTCTCACCCCATGAAGCACTGTGGCTAAGTTGTGTTTTATTTCTAAGCAGAGGTGTATTTCTGCCTCTTCTACCCTGCCAGTGTTGATCCTTGTTGTGAGGGTTCTTTTTATCCAGTTTCAAGATCTCTGTCAGAGGTAATTGTTCCACAGATGGTTGTAGATTTGTTGTATTCACGGGAGGAGGTGAGTTGAGAGTCCACCCACACTTCCATCCTCCAAGAATCTCTGTATTTTTAATGGAATACTAATTGTCTTAAAATCATCTTTTAAATAAGCTACCTTGCTTCCACTTTCATATGACAAATTCTCATATAGATTTCTATTAGTTTCTGAGATTTAAATAATCATCTATCCCTGAATAAGGATCAGATTTCTTTACAGTCACTTAACAACACAATATCTGAAGGGAAAACCCCCATAGTTAATATACATTTTAAATTTATTTATTTATTTATTTTTATTGAGATATAATTCTCATATAACATTGTGTAAGTTTAAGGTATAAAACATGTTGATTTGGTACATTTACCAATTCAATATATTTACCACCATAGTGTAGCTAATATGTTTGTCATGTCACATAGCCATCACTTCTTTCTTGTGGGGACAACAATTAAGATCTAGTCCATTAGCAGTTTGGAAGTATATAGTACAGCATTTTTTACTATAATCACTATGCTGTGTAGCAGAACTACAGGACTTATTTATCTACATGTTGCAAGTTTGTACCCTTAAGCAACAATTCCCCAAATCCCTCAACTTCCAGCCCCTGTTAACCATGATTCCACTTAGTAACAATCTGCTAAGCACTTGATAACTATCATTCTACTCTCTCTTTTGACAAATTTGTCTTTTATATTCCATGCATAAGTGATGTCATACAGTATTTGTCTTTATCTGACATCTCACTTAGCATAAGGCACTCAAGGTCCATCCATGTTGTCACAAATGGCAGGATTTCCTTCTTTCTCATGGCTGAATAATATTCCATTTCCACATCTTCTTTATCCATTCATCCATTGACAAACAATTACCTTGTTTTTATATCCTGGTTATTGTGAATAATGTTTCAATAACATGAGAGCACAATATCTTTTTGATATTCTGTTTTGTACTTAGACCCTCTGCCCATTTTTAAATTGTATTGTTTGTTATTGAGTTGTATAAGTTCTTTTGAATAATAACCCTTTATGTGATATACTGTTTGCAAATATTTCCCACTATCCCATAGGTTGCCTTTCATTTTATTGATTGTTTCTTAGCTGTGTAGAAGCTTTAAAGTGTGATATAGTCCCACTTGTTGATTTTTGCTTTTGTTGCTTTGCTTTTGGTGTTGCATACAAAAATTCATTGCTGAGACCAGTGTCAATGAGTTGCTTTCTGTTGTTTTCTTGTAAGAGTTTTATAGTATATGGTCTTATGTTTAAGTCTTTAATCCATGTTGAGCTACTTTTTGTGAGTGGTGTAAGATAGGGGTCCAATTTCATTTTTCTGCTGCGGCTAGCCAGTTTTCCAAGCGCATTTGTAGAATCCTTTTCCCATTGAGTATTCTTGGCCTTGTTGTCAAATATTAGTTGACCACATATATGAGGGTTTATTTTTGTGTTCTCTATTGTGTTCCATTGGTCTATGTGTCTATTTTTATGCCAGTACCACACTGTTTTAATTAATATAGGTTTGTAGTATAGTTTGAATTCAGAATGTCTTCTTTCTCAAGATTGCTTTGGTCATTTAGGGTCATTTGTGGTTCCATACAAATTTTAGGACATTTTTTTCTATCTCTGTGAAAACTGCCATTGGAATTTTGATAGGGATTGCATTAAATCTATAGATCTTTGACTTTGGGCAGTATGAAGATTTTGATATTAATTCTTCCAATCCATGAACATGGGATGTCTTTCCATTTGTTTTCATCTTCATCTTCTTTCATCAAAGTCTCATAATTATAATTTTACAAATCTTTCACCTCCATCTGCTACCTTTGGGCTTCAGTTGTTCTTTTCAAGGTGTAAGGTCAGGTTGTTTATTTGAGAGCTTTCTATTTTCTTAATATATACATTTATTGCTGTAAACTTCCCTCTTTAAACTGCTTTTGCAGCATCCCATAGGTTTTGGTATATTCTTTTTCCAATTTCATTTATTTTGAGAATTTTTATTTCCCTTTTGATTTCTCCTTTGACCCACTGGTTATTCAGGAACATGTTGTTTACTTTTCACAGCCTTGTAAATTTTGCATTCCTTCTCTTGTTGATTTCTAGTTATATACCATAGTGATCAGAAAGGATATTTTGTATAATTTTAGTCTTCTTAAATTTGCTAAGACTTGTTTTGTGTCCTGTCATATGATCTATTCTGGAAAATGTTCCATGTGTGCTTGAGAAAACGTGTACTTGTGTGATTTAGATGAAATGTTCTATAAATGTCTGTTAGTTTTATTTGGTCTAATGTACAGTTCAAGTCCAAAATTTTATTGCTGATTTTCTGTCTAGCAGATCTGTCCATTGCTAAAGGTAGGTTATTGAAATTCTCTACTATTATAATTACCAAGAAGGATCTGGCCACATAATTCTGAAAAAACTAGCCATGAAAATTCTATGAATAATAGTGTAGCACTGGAAGGTGAGAGAATGGTGTGAAAAGACCAGGCAGGGTTATACTCTGCTGTACACAGAGTTGCCAGGAGTTGAAAGCAACTCACTGGTACTAAAAACAACAAATATTATAGTATTGTTGCCTATTTCCCCATTCAGATATGTTAGTATTTGATATACTTTGATATTAAAATAGTGGGTGCTTGTATATTTATAATTGTAATACCTCCTTGATGAATTGATCATTTTATCATTATATAATCACCTTCTCTCTTGCTATCGTTTTTGGCTTGAAATCTACTATGTCTGACATAAGCATAGCTATTCATGCTTTCTCTTGGTCTCCACATGCATGAGATTTCTTTTCCACCCCTTCCCTTTGAACCCACATTTGACCTTAAATTTGAAGTGAATCTCCTATAGGCAACATATAATTGAGTCTCGTTTTTTTGATTCAACTATCTACTATGTGCCTTTTTATTGTTGAATTCTATCCATTAACATTTAGAGTAATTATCAATATGTAAGAACTTACTAGTGCCCATCCTATTAATTGCTTCCTATTTGTTTTGTATTCCCGTTGTTTCTTTCTCCTCTGTTTATGCCTGTATTTGTAAATTCATAATTTTTGTAGTTGTATGCTCTGTTTCCCCATTCTTAGTCTGCTCTAGGTTTTTGCTTTGTTTTACCACAAGGCTTACATAAAATATCTTATAGATAAAACCGTTCATTTCAAGCTGATAGCAACTTAATTTTGATTGCATAAAAGAGATCCACTCTTTTGCTCCCCCTTTTATATTTTTGATGTCACAATTTACCTCTTCATATTGCATATCATTAACAAATTATTGTATCTGCCCTTATTTTTCATACTCTTTTCCTTTAACCTTTATAATATAGTTAAGTGGTTATAACATCATACTACTATAGAATTAAAGTTTTATAAATTTACTGCATATTTACCTTTACCAGTGTGTTGTATACTTTTTCATTTTTTGTCACTAATTAGCATCTGTTCATTTCAGCTCCTGGCTTCCTTTGAACATTTCTTGAAAGGTGAATCTAGTAGTAATGAGCTCCCTCAGCTTTTGTCTGTTTGGAAAAGTATTTCACCTTTATTTTTGAAGGATAATTTTTGAAGGATAAGTTATTGGAGAATTATTGTTATCTTTTGGTGATGACATACTTCCTTGATTTTTCATGTTCCTGGTAGTGTTGCCTTGCTACTTTCACTTTTTAAGTATTTGACTCTCTCCAAATCTTTATTAGTTGCCTTCAGATGGGGTAAGCTGTTATGTTATATCTGGGGTTTTCTCTCACATCTGCTCCACACTTCTTGCTCTCTCTTGTGGCAGAATTCTAAATTGTATGTGTCTTCTTGGTTCTTACAATTTACCTGGCTGGCTGATTGGAATCTCTTTTTTTATTTCCAGAAGGTGGTGCTATAGCTTGAGTTTGTGGTTTCTCCCTTGTCCCCAGATCCACATCTGTTTTTCTCATATCACTCCTTTTCCAGGAATTGCTCTTGCTACCTCTCTCAGGGAATGTGAACAAGAAGCAGGCTGTAGATCAGGAGGCGGTGTGGAGTGTCCACAGGCCCAGTGGGGTGACCCTCCAGTGAGGTTCTCCTAGAGGATCCTGAGTGGGCTTTCTCTTAAGTCTGGAGCACAGTCAGCGGGAACCAAGTTTCTCTAATGCCCTTTGATATTCTTATCAGCCTCTTTCCAGATCTCTACCATCCTCCCAGTTATGGAGGTCCTGCCTCAGTACTCTGGATGTGGCTAGAGAGATATGGGTTTCTCCAGCACTAATCTACACAGCTGGGTTAGCCAGGCAGTAGCTCACTAATCTCATTTTCCGTGAGGAATGGGTTGCTACCAGAAATGTTCAGCTCCATGATGTGTCAGGTGGGGATAAGTGGTGCTGGCAAAGTTCTTACCCCCTCGACTCACTGCATACAAACTCATATTTATTATTGTTCCAACATCATGCTGGAATCTCTCCTCAGGAAGGCTGGACTACTACACATCCATTTTATTGTTGAGTATTTTCCCTATTCAGCAATCTCTAGGTTTACCCCAGCATAACCTAATAGGCTTGAGACAGGTTTATTTGCTTTGCTAGTTGGGCAGTCCAGGTCAAGGTCTGTCTGCCTATAACCAGATACAGAAGTGGGTTAGACTCCTCCTTGGTCACTTGGCTCATGGTGCTGGGTCCCATAATTCTCACAGAGGCATTTTTTGTTCATGATTTATGCCTAACTAGTTAAAAAAAAAGGAGCAAAATGGAGGGTCATCTTACACTGGCATGATGCTGATGTCATCTCTAATACTCCTTTTTATTATATTTATAGCTATTCTAGAATATTTATCTTGAAGATTAACTTTTGAGTAATGTAATCAAGTTGTAAGCAAAAATTCATTGAATTTTGATTGAGGTTGCATAAATTTGTAGATAAAATCAGGGAAAGTTGAAATCTTCATTATATTGAATTTTACTATTTAAACATGATTTTCTAAGGACTTCCTTGTGTGGTGGATACAATTATGTTTTCCAGTTTTTAGATGTATTGTCTTGTATTCCCAAGTACTTTTACACTTTTATCTGTATAAGTATTTCAAATTTTTAAGTGCTTTTTATTTTTAAAAAGTTCTTGGCTATTGTAAATGGAATATTTTTCAGCTGTTGTTTTCTAAGTGGTAATTGCATTTGAGCTTTCTTATTGTTGCTATATGTTTAGTTTTGTCTTACATTTATGTCTTAGAATGTCTTGCTTGTGAGAAACAGGAAGCCATCAAACTGCTCAAGTAAAAAGGAGAATTTATTTGAGGAATAATGGGAATTCTCTGGTACCTCAATGTACAATGGACTGAATTAGAGATTCAAAATTTAAGAATCAAGGATACCCTCTGCATCTATGAGAGATCATAGTCTCTTTCTCTACTATTTTCAAGTTCCAGAATACTAGTTTCTCAGTTTTTAAAGAAATGGGGGTAAAATTTATATCAGGGAATCAAGGCATTCATACTTTCTCTTCCTTATTTCTAATGGATCATACTTGGTGAAAATAAAAGTCAATTGTTACCTTAATCCAGAGAATATTGTTTTGAGTTACATTTCGTTGTTAGCTTGACTCTGTATCATGATCTGTGTTACTTCTGTATAGTCTGAAGTGTGTGTAGATGTATAAGAGTTGTTCAGTAAGTATCTGTTCCAGGGAAGTAACTTATAGAGAAATTCTCACTCTTGTTATCATATACTTTGCTGCTGGCTATCAACCTGGAACCTGAACAAGTAGGCTAGGCAACCTTAACAATGCCTTCAGAGGACAAGCTGTTTAAGTCTAGAATCTGTGTTTAAACAGTGGTGCAAGAATTGTGAAAGTAATAGTGAAATGATGAAGATAAACTAGTAAGTTGAATTCTCTCCAAAGTGTTTGGGCATTTGTCATATAATAGTTATTGAAGCTGCAATACTGGTAATGGACTCTGACATATGCATATTGATGACAGGTATAATTGAATAAAGAAATAATGCAGGTGGCTTTCTTGAAAGGGAAGAATTATAGTGGGAAAATGAATCTCTGATACAGAGATAGATGAAACAAAGAATTCAGGAGTAGAAGTGTGTCATGGGGATTCTCCAAGAGGAGAGAGCTATCAAATGCAATGAATTCTTTGCAACTGGAAAACAAAAGAAGGCAGGGTAGGTATACTTATATCAGACAATATAGACTTTAAGCCATAGACTATAATGAGAGACAAAGAAGGTCTTCATGTAATAATACAGGTGTCAATTCAACAAAAGGATATAATGTTTGTAAATGTTTATTTTTTAATTTAATCTTTTTGTTGAGGTAACATTGATTTACAACACCATATAAATTTCAAGTGTCTATCATTATATTTTGCCTTCTGTATAGACTACATTGTGTTCCCCACGAAAAGTCTACTTGCCATTCTTCAAGGCACACATGTGCCTCTTTACCTCTTTAGCCCTTGACTGAGGGCATCTGTTCTCTGTATCTGTGTTTGTTTGTTTATCTACCACATATGAGTGAAGTCATAACGTATTTGTCTTTCTCCATCTGACTTACTTTTCTTAGTATAATACCCTCAAGATCCATTCATGTCATTGCAAATGGTAAGATTTCATACGTTTTATGTCTACACAGTATTTCATTGTATATATATACTTTATCTTCTTTGTCCATCCATCAATTGATGGGCAGTTAGGTTGTTTCTAAGTCTTGGCTATTGTGAATAATGCTGCAATGAATACAACGGTCCCTGTATCTTTTTGAATTAGTGTTTTAGTGTTCTCTGGATAAATACCCAGAAGTGGAATAACTGGATTATTTAGTAGTTCTATTCATAAATTTTTGAAGAATCTTCACACTGTTCTACATAGTGGCTGCACGAATTTACATTCCCACTAGCAGTGTGAAAGGGTTCCTTTTTATCCACAACCTCTCCAACACTTGTTACTTCTTGTCTTTTTTAAATAATAGTCATTCTGACAGGCATGATATTTCATTTTACTTTTGATTTGCATTTTCCTAATAATTAGTGATGTTGAACATCTTTTCCTTTTTTTTCTTTTAGTGGGAAAGATTGGCCTTGAGCTAAGATCTATTGTCACTCTTTCTCTTTTTGCCTGAGGAAGATTGTCACTGGGTTAATATCTGTGCCAATCTTCCTCTATTTTGTATGTGGGATGCTGCCACAGCATGACTTGATGAGGAGAGCGTAGGTCTGCACCCGTGATCTGAACTTGCAAACCACAGGCTGCCAAAGTGAAGCATGTGAACTTAACCACTGCACCACTGGCTGGCCCCAGATGGTGAACATCTTTTGTTGTGCCTGTTGACCATCTGTATATCTTCTTTTGAAAAATGTCTGTTCAAATTCTCTACCCACTTTTAAACTGGGTTTTTGCTTTGTTTGTTGTTGAGTTTTTGAGCTCCTTATATATTTTGGACATTACCCCTTATCGAATTTTTGCAAATATCCTTTCCCAATCGGTAGGCTGCTTTTAATTTTTGTTGACAGTTTCTTTTGCTGTGCAGAAGAGTTTTAATTTGATGTAAGTCCATTTGTTTATTTTTTCTCATTTCCCTTGCTTGAGCAGACATATTCCAAAAGATACTGCTAAGACTGACGTCAAAGAGTGACTGCTTATTTTTAGTTCTAGGAGTTTTATGGTTTCAGACCTTACATTCAAATCTTTAATCCATATTGAGTTAAGTTTTGCATATAGTGTAAGATAGTGGTCTACGTAGGTTGTTTTTTATGTGGCCGCCCAGTTTTCCCAGAATGCTTTATTGAAAAGCCTTTCCTTTCTCCATTTTATGTTCTTGCCCCTTTTGTTGAAAATGTGCTGTCAATAACATTTCTAAATATTTATGTACCCAATGTAGGAACACCTGTCTATATATAAAACAAATACTAATAGTTCTGAAGGGAGAAATAGATAGCAATACAGTAATAGCAGTAGACTTCAATACCCCATTTTCAACAATGGATTGGTCTCCAGAGAGAAAATCAATAAAAATACATTGGATTTAAAGTACACATTACACCAGATGGACTTCACAGAGATTTAAAGATCATTCCAGGCAATAGCATGAGAACACAAATTCTTCTTAAGTGCACATGGAGCATTCTGTAAGACATGACATAGTTAGGCCACAAAACAAGTCTTAACAAATTTAAGAAATTTGAAATCAATCAATGTTTTCTTCTGACCACAGTGGTATGAAACTAGAAATCAGTGACAAGAAGAAAACAGGAAAATTCACAAATATGTGGACATTAAACAATTTGCTCCTGAACAACAAATGGGTCAAGGAAGAATCAGAAGAGAAATCAAAAAATATCTTCAGACAAGTGAAAATGGAAATACATGCTACCAAAAATTGTGGGATGCAGCAAAAACAGTTTTAAGATCATGGAAGATCATGGTGATGAACACCTACATTAAGAAAAAAGAAAGAACGCCAAAATTATTTTATGCCTCAAGGAGCTAGTAAAAAAGAGCAAGCTAAGCCCAAAGTTCATACAAGGAAGGAAATAACAAGGATCATAGGAGAAAGAAATGAAATAGAAACTAAATAGACAATAGCAAAGATAAGCGAAACTCAGAGGTGATTTTTTGAAAAGATAAACAAAATATACAAGCCTTTAGCTAGACTTACCAAGAAAAAATATGGAGGACTCAAATAAATAAAATGAGAAATTAAAGAGGAGACATTACAACTGATACCACACAAATTCAAAGGATAATAAGAGACCATCATGAAAAATATATGTCAACAAACTGGACAACCAAGAAGAAATGGAGAAATTCTTAGAAAAATAAAACCTACCAAGACTGAATCATGAAGAAATAGAAAGTGTGAACAAATCTATTACTAGTAAGAAGATCTAACCAGTCACCAAAAACCTTCCAACAAACAAAAGGCCAGGACCAGATGGCTTCACGGGCGACTTCTACCAAACATTTAAGGAAGAATTAAGATTAATCCTTCTCAAACTCTTCTGTAAAATAGAATATGAAGGCACACTTCCAAACTCACTTTATGAAGCCAATATTATCTTGACATCAAAACCCAACAAGAACACTACAAGAAAAGAAAATTATGGGTAGTATCCCTGTGAACTTCAATACAAAAATCCTCAAGAAAATATAGCAAATGGAACTCAACCATATACTAAAATGTCATACCTTGTAAAGTGGGACTTATTGCAGGGATGCAAGGATGGTTCATCATCCACAAATCAATCAATGTCATACACCACATTACCAAATAAAGGATAAAAATCATATGATCATGTCAAAAGATGCAGAAGAAGAATTTGACAAAAGTCAACGTCCATTCATTATTTTAAAAATCAGAAAAAACTTGGTATGGAGAGAATGTACTTCAACATAATAAAGTCCATATATGACAAGTAAAGTGTCCATAATGCCCAAAGCAATCTACAGATTCAATGAAATCTCTTTCATAATTTCAAGATATTTTTTCACAGAAACATGAAAAGAACAGTCCTAAAATTTGTATGGAAGCAAGTAAGCCCCCGATTAGCCAAAGAAATACTGAGAAAGAAGAGCAAAACTGGAGGCATTACACTTCCTTATTCCAAACTATATCACAAAACTATTGTCATCAAAACAGTATGGTATTTGCATAAAATCAGACAGATAGATTAATGGAAAAAATAGAGATCTCAGAAATCCATTCATAAATGATCAATTAATTTATGACAAAGAAGCCAAGACTATAAAATGTGGAAAGGATAGTCTCCTCAACAAATAGTGTTGTGAAAACTAGAGAGCCACATGGAAAAGAACGATACTGGACCCCTTTCTTACACCAGTCATGAAATTAACTAAAAATAGATTAAAGACTTGAATGTAAGACAAAAGCATAAAACCCCAAGAGGAAACCAAAGGGGATAAGCTCCTTGACATTGGTTTTGACTATGATTTTATTGGATCTGACATCAAATCTCAAGTCAACAAAGCAAAAATGAACAGTTGGACTATATCAAACAAAAATTTTCTGCACAGCAAAGAAAAACATCAAAAACAATGAAAGGAAAATTGTTGAATTGGAGAAAATCTTTGCAAATAATATTCTGACAAGGTGCTAATATCTAAAATATATAAATAAATCATATAACACAATAACGAATAAACAAAAATCCTATTATTTTGGGGGGGAGATTGGCCCCAAGCTAACATCTGTGCCCATTTTCCTCTATTTTTTATATGTGGGCTGCTCGCCACAGCATGGCTTGATAAGCATTGTGTAGTTCTGCTTCTGGTATCCGAACCCACAAATCCAAGACCACCAAAATGGAGTGTTCAAACTTAACCCCTACACCACTGGGCCAGCCCCAACTAAAACCCTATTAAAAAATGGAAAGAGGAACTGAATAGGCACTTTCCCAAAGAAGACATCCAAATAGGCAACAGGTATATGAATAGATGGTCAACGTTACTAATCATCAGGGAATTGTAAATCAAAAGCGCGATGAGATATCAACCTTTTAATTGTTAGACTTTCTATTATATAAAAGATGAGAGAAAGCAAATGTTGGCAAGCAATTGGAGAAAAGGGAACACCTGTGCATTGTTGGTAAGAATGTAAAGTTGTGCAGCCACAATCAAAACAGTATGGAGGTGGAGATGGGGGATCCAAGATGGTGCTGTGAGTAGTCTTCTTTTTCTCTCCCCCTTCGAGTCTACAATTATTTGGACACTTATCACTTAACAAAGGATATCCAGACAGCATCTCAGGTCGTCTGAGAGACCCACGTGACTATACATCGGAAGGCAGACAGACTTTCCTCTGGGAGGATGTGGAAATAGGTGAAAACTCTCCAACCCCGACCGAACAGCCTAGTACCCACAAGCGGCTTTCTTCCAATGGATGCCCCCAGAAGATCAACACACATCTAGGGCAGGAGCGAGCACACAACAGAGGAGCAACGGTGGAAACAGGTGACCAGAACCCTACCTAAACTCCCCGCAATTACTCCTAAATGCAGAGGGAAACTTTGGAGTTGCACACCTGGGCCCACGGGGAGAGTCTCTCCCCGCCATTGGCAGGGAGATCCCGCCTGGTGTTTGCGGAGCACGGAGGGTCCCAGAGAGAGTCGCTGAGGGCACGGAGGTCTCCCGGCTGCCACTGCCGGCACGGTGAGACTAGGGATTGCCGGAGATCTCCAAGCGGACTGGGGCTGGGTGAAGCTCCAGGGGCCAGCTCTGCGCCCCGGAGGGGAAGCTCCAGAGTTCTGCCCGGGCAGCAGATAGAACTCTCTGTCTGCCATTAGCAGAGGGGCCATACCCAGCATTCAACTCCGGGAAAGTCCCAGAGAGAATCCTAGAGGGCAGGGTGACCTCCAGCTGCCATTGCCCACCCCGTGGGGCTAGGGATTGCCAGAGATCTCGGAGAGGACTGGGGCTGGGTGAAGCTCCAGAGGCAGGCTCCACGGCCCAGAAGGGAAGCTCCAGAGTTCTGCCCAGGCGGCAGACAAAACTCTCTGTCTGCTATTAGCAGAGGGGCCATGCCCAGCATCCACAATACCGGGAGGGTCCCGGAGAGGAGAATATCAGGCAGGGCAGCAGCTGACCAGCTACCACTGAAATCAGGATCTCTGGCTATCCCCCCAAGACAGGGCAAAGGGCTCCCCGAGTTCCTGGGGGAACAGGACTGGGGCTGGGGGGAGTTCCAGCGACCCAGCTCCGTAGCCTAGGGGGAAACCCTACAGGCTCACAGCAGCCTTAGGGAAAGCCTCTGCACAGCACTAGTAGAAAGCACCCATCCAGCAGCCACAAGGCTAGAAGAACCTGGGACAAAAGTAGCATAGCTAGGTGAACTAACTACAGACTGTAGAAGATGCCAATAGCTCTCCTGCGACCCATAGTGGACAAGTGAGATTTTGTGGGTGCCGACAGCGACGGAGTGACAAATATAAGTGATCCCACCCCTGGCCGCTGGAAAAGCCCATAACACCGTTGCATACCCCAAGGAGGGAGCACGTCTAGGTGGGCTGCAACAGTAGGCACCAGCAGCCTGAAGCCCCCCTGTGATGGCCCCCACGGCAGAGGAGGGAATCCAAAGGACCACTGTGACTATGAGGAGGGGCCCAGGCCCAGTTAGCAACTGCGGACAGGGTTCCTGGTTGGTGCAGTATAAACAGCTGCTCCCCCACCGCAGCAGCTGAAACAAGTGAAAGGAGCAACTAAACTCTATCTCTATGCGGAGGCACAAATCAACAACATCAAGCAATATGAAAAAATACATTAAATCTCCAGAACAGAAAGAAAATAACAAATACACAGAAAACAATCTCAAAGAAAATGAGATATATAACCTAAATGATGATGACTTCAAAACAGCCATCATTAAAATACTCAATGAGTTAAGAGAGAATTCTGACCGACAACACAACGAGTTCAGGAGCTATGTCACAAAAGAGTTTGATACGATAAAGAAGAACCAAACAGAAATATTGGAAATGAAGAACACAATAGAGGAGATTAAGAAAAATCTAGATGCTCTGAACAGTAGGGCTGATAATATGGAGGAAAGAATTAGCAATTTGGAAGATGGCAATATAGAATTTCTGCAGGCAGAGGAGGAGAGAGAAGCAAGACTAAAAAGAAATGAAGAAACTCTCCGAGAATTATCAGACACAATTAGGAGATGCAACGTAAGGATTATAGGTATACCAGAGGGAGAAGAGAAGGAGAAAGGGGCAGAAAGCCTATTCAAAGAAATAATGGCTGAGAACTTCCCAAATCTGGTGAGGGAGATGGATCTTCAGGTGACAGAAGCCAATAGATCTCCAAACTTTATCAATGCAAGAAGACCAACTCCACGGCATATAGTAGTGAAGCTAGCAAAAGTCAACGACAAGGAGAAAATACTAAGGACAGCCAGGCAAAAGAAACTAACCTACAAAGGAACCCCCATCAGGCTATCAGCAGATTTCTCAGCAGAAACTTTACAGGCTAGAAGAGAGTGGAATGATATATTCAAAAATCTGAAGGACAAAAATCTACAGCCGAGAATTGTCTATCCAGAGAAAATATCCTTCAAATACGATGGAGAAATAAAAACTTTCCCAGATAAACAAAATTTAAGGGAGTTCATTGCCACAAAACCTCCTCTTCAGGAAATCCTCAGGAAAAACCTCATTCCTGAAAAATCAAAAAAGGAAAGGGGCTACAAAACCAAGAGCAGAGGAGATAAGTAGAAGGACAACAACAGAGAGTAGCAGCTCTTCATCAGAACAGATTAAACCATGGGACGAGAAACAAAGGAAATTGAAGAAAACCGGAAAACAAGACACAAAATGGTAGTGGTAGGCCCCCACATCTCAATAATCACTCTAAATGTAAATGGATGGAACTCCTCAATCAAAAGACACAGAGTGGCAGGATGGATCAAAGAACAAGATCCAACAATATGCTGCCTCCAGGAAACACACCTCAGCCCCAAAGACAAACACAGACTCAGAGTGAAGGGATGGAGAAAAATACTCCAAGCTAATAATGAACAAAAGAAAGCAGATGTCCCTATACTAATATCAGACAAGGTAGATTTCAAAGCAAAACAGATAAAGAAAGACAAAGAGGGACAGTATATAATGATAAAAGGGAATCTCCACCAAGAAGACATAACACTTATAAATATATACGCACCCAACACAGGAGCACCAAAATTTGTAAAGCAACTCTTAATAGAACTAAAAGAACACATCAACAACAATACAATAATAGTAGGGGACCTCAACACACCATTAACACCAATGGACACAACATCCAGACAGAAAATCAACAAGGAAATAATAGAATTAAATGAAAAATTAGACCAGATGGACTTAATAGATATATATAGAACACTTCATCCAAAAACAGCAGGTTATACATTCTTCTCAAGTGCACATGGAACATTCTCAAGGATTGACCATATTTTGGGAAACAAAGCAAACATCAATAAATACAAGAGAGTTGAAATAATATCAAGCACCTTTCCTGATCATAATGCTATGAAACTAGAAATCAACTACAAGAAAAAAGCAGAGAAAGGTGCAAAAATGTGGAGACTAAACAACACGCTTCTGAACAAACAATGGATCATTGAAGAAATTAAAGAAGAAATCAAATATTATCTGGAGACAAATGAAAATGAGAACACAACATACCAAATCATTTGGGATGCAGCAAAAGCAGTCCTAAGAGGGAAATTCACCGCAATACAGGCTCACCTCACTAAACAAGAAAAAGCTCACATAAGCAACCTCAAACGACACCTAACAGAACTAGAAAAAGGAGAACAAACAAAGCCCAGAGTCAGTAGAAGGAGGGAAATAATAAAAATAAGAGCAGAAATAAATGATATTGAAACAAAAAAGACAATAGAAAGGATCAATGAAACAAAGAGTTGGTTCTTCGAAAGAATTAAGAAAATTGACAAACCTTTAGCCAGACTCACCAAGAAAAGAAGAGAGAAATTGCAAATAAATAAAATTAGGAATGAGACAGGAGAAATCACAACAGATACCAATGAAATACAAGAGATCATAATAGAATACTATGAAAAACTATATGCCAACAAATTGAACAACCTGGAAGAAATGGACAAATTTCTAGACTCCTACAGTCTCCCCAAACTGAATCAGGAAGAAATGGAGAATCTGAATAGGCCAATCACAAGTAAGGAAATAGAAACGGTAATCAAAAACCTCCCCAAAAATAAGAGTCCAGGACCAGACGACTTATCTGGAGAATTCTACCAAACATTCAAAGAAGACTTAATACCTATTCTTCTCAAACTGTTCCAGAAAATTGAGAAAGATGGAGTACTCCCTAACACATTCTATGAAGCCAACATCACTCTGATCCCCAAACCTGACAAGGACAACACAAAGAAGGAGAACTACAGGCTGATATCACTGATGAACATAGATGCAAAAATCCTCAACAAAATTTTGGCAAACCAAATACAGCAATACATCAAAAAGATTATACACCATGATCAAGTGGGATTTATACCAGGGACACAGGGATGGTTCAACATCTGCAAGTCAATCAACGTGATACACTACATCAACAAAATGAAAAACAAAAACCACATGATCATCTCAATAGATGCAGAGAAAGCATTCAACAAGATCCAACACCCATTTATGATAAAAACCCTCAATAAAATGGGTATAGAAGGAAAGTACCTCAACATAATAAAGGCCATATATGACAGACCCACAGCCAACATCATACTCAATGGACAAAAACTGAAAGCCATCCCTCTGAGGACAGGAACAAGACAAGGGTGCCCACTTTCACCACCCCTATTCAACATAGTACTGGAGGTGCTGGCCAGAGCAATTCGGCAGGAAAAAGAAATAAAAGGAATCCAAATAGGTAACGAAGAAGTAAAACTCTCGCTGTTTGCAGATGACATGATCTTATATATAGAAAACCCCAAAGAATCCATAGAAAAACTATTAGAAATTATCAACAACTACAGCAAAGTAGCAGGGTATAAAATTAACGTGCATAAATCAGTAGCATTTCTATACACTAACAGTAAACTAACAGAAAAAGAACTCAAGAACTCAATCCCACTCACAATCGCAACAAAAAGAATAAAATACCTTGGGATAAACTTAACCAAGGAAGTGAAGGATCTATACAATGAAAACTACAAGACTTTCTTGAAAGAAATTGACGATGACATAAAGAGATGGAAAGACATTCCATGCACATGGATTGGAAGAATAAACATAGTTAAAATGTCCATACTACCTAAAGCAATCTACAGATTCAATGCTATCCCAATCAGAATCCCAATGACATTCTTTACAGAAATTGAACAAAGAATCCTAAAATTCATATGGGGCAACAAAAGACCACGAATTGCTAAAGCAATCCTGAGTAAGAAAAACAAAGCCGGAGGCATCACAATCCCTGATTTCAAAACATACTACAAAGCTACAGTAATCAAAACAGCATGGTACTGGTACAAAAACAGGTGCACAGATCAATGGAACAGAATTGAAAGCCCAGAGATAAAACCACACATCTATGGAGAGCTAATCTTCGACAAAGGAGCAGAGGGCCTACAATGGAGGAAAGAATGTCTCTTCAACAAATGGTGCTGGGAAAACTGGACAGCCACATGCAAAAGATTGGAAATTGACCATTCCTTTTCACCACACACCAAAATAAACTCAAAATGGATCAAAGACCTAAAGATTAGGCCTGAGACAATAAGTCTTTTGGAAGAGAATATAGGCAGTACACTCTTTGACATCAGTTTCAAAAGAATCTTTTCGGACACTATAACTCCTCAGTTGAGGGAAACAATAGAAAGAATAAACAAATGGGACTTCATCAGACTAAAGAGCTTCTTCAAGGCAAGGGAAAACAGGATTGAAACAAAAAAACAGCTCACTAATTCGGAAAAAATATTTACAAGCCACTTATCCGACAAAGGGTTAATCTCCATAATATACAAAGAACTCACACTGCTTAACAACAAAAAAACAAACAACCCGATCAAAAAATGGGCAGAGGACATGAACAGACATTTCCAAAGAAGATATGAATATGGCCAATAGACACATGAAAAGATGTTCATCATTGCTAATCATCAGGGAAATGCAAATCAAAACTACACTAAGATATGACCTTACACCCGTTAGATTGGCAAAAACATCCAAAACCAAGAGCGACAAATGTTGGAGAGGTTGTGGAGAAAAAGGAACCCTCATACACTGTTTGTGGGAATGCAAACTGATACAGCCACTATGGAAAACAGTATGGAGATTTCTCAAAAAGTTAAAAATAGAAATACCCTATGACCCAGCCATCCCATTACTGGGTATCTATCCTAAGAACCTGAAATCAGAAATCTCAAGAGTCCGTTGCACCCCTATGTTCATCGCAGCATTATTTACAATAGCCAAGACGTGGAACGAACCTACATGCCCAGCAACTGATGATTGGATAAAGAAGATGTGGTATATATACACAATGGAATACTACTCAGCCATAAAAAAGGACAAAATTGGCCCATTCACAACAACGTGGATGGACCTCGAGGGTATTATGTTAAGCTAAATAAGCCAGTCAGAGAAAGACGAACTCTATATGACTCCACTCATATGTGGAATTTAGTATATTGAGAAGGAGATCTGATCGGTGGTTACCAGGGAAAAGGAGGGGGAGGGGGAGGGCACAAAGGGGGAAGTGGTGTACCCACAACATGACTAACAGAAATGTACAACTGAAATCTCACAAGGTTGTAATCTATCATAACATTAATAAAAAAAAACCAGTTTGGAGGTTCTTCAAAAAATTGAAAATAGAACTATCATATGATCCAGCAATCCCACTTCTAGTATATACCAAAGGAAATGAAAACAGGATATGGAAGAGATATATGCACCCTTATGTTCATTGCAGCATTATTCAAAAAGTCCAATATATGGAAACAACCTAAGTTCCATCAATGGATAAATGGATTAAGATGTGGTATATATGTTCATGGAATATTATTCAGCCATGTGAAAGAGCAGAATCTTTCCATTTGTGACAACATGGATGGACCCAGAGGGCATGATGCTAAGTGAAATAAGCCAGATAAAGAAAGTCAAGCATTTCATGGTATTAGTTATATGTGGAATCTTAAGAGAAAATAAAATAAAAAGCCCAAACTGATAGGAACAGAAAGTAGAAAAGTGGTTGCTAGGGTCTTGTGCAGGAGGATAGGTAGAAATTGGTCAAAGGATACATACTTTCAGCTATAATATGAGTAAAATTGAAGGATCTAATGTAAGATATGGTGACTATAGTTGATAACACTGTATTATGTAATTGAAAGTTAGTAAGACAGTAGAACTTAAGTGTTCTTGCCAAAAAAAGGGGAGATATATATGTGAGGTCATGGATGTGTTAATTAACTCGATGGTGGGAATCCTTTCATGATGTATATGTATATCAAATTACCGCCATGTGCACTTGAAATATTGTTCAATTTTATTTGTCAATTATTCCTCCATAAAGCTGAAAATATGGAAAACACAATAGAGAAGAAGAAAGTGATAATATGAGAAAAGTGCAAGGATGATAAGAAAAATGTAAGCTATGACCTTGAGTGGATCCCAAATAAGAATATCTTGTGGTGAATTAGAAAGAACCTTGGATTGAAGTCAGAAAGCCTGGTTGTTGAGTCTGAGCATCCACCATATTCTGGATGATCCTAAGTAAATAACCATTTCTCTGAGCCCTCATTTTTTATTACATGAACATTTATTAGATTTCTAATATTTATTGCTGAATGAGTACCTGTTTGCTAAATAAAGAGTTTGTGAAAAGTGTATATTGCAAAATGGTTCACACTGTCTGAAGTGCTATAAATGAGGTGATTATTACAATCAATGTTTGTTTTATTGCAAGGCCCTCAGTAGTTCTCGTCCAGCACAACTGAATGGGTTCCATGGCAAGTGCAAATAACGTGACTGAGTTAATTATCTCTGGTCTTTTCCAGGGTCCAGAGGGGCAGACAGTGTACTTTGTGGCATTTCTTCCCATGTGCCGAGCCATGCTGGCTGGCGCTGGCCTCATTGTTGTAACCGTCAGCATCAGTCAGCATCAGTAAGAGTCTGCATTCCCCCATGTATTTCTTCCTTAGCCACCTGTCCCAGGTGTAGATCAGTGATTCTTCTACTCTTGTTCCTAAATTCATCAAAGACTTACTTGTCAAAATTAAAATCATCTAAATAGAAGGCTGCATGGCTCAGATATTCTTCTTCCACTTTGACGTTACTGAGACTTTCCTATTCACAGTAATGGCCTATGGTCACTACGTGGCCATTTCTAAACCCCTTCACAACACAACCATTATGAGCCAACCTGTGTATCACCTTCTGGTGGCTGCTTCCTCTCTAGTGGTGTGATTCACTTCATGATTCCAATTGTTGTTACTGTCCAATTGCCCTTCTGTGGGTCCCAATGTGATTGGCCACTACTTCTGTTAACTCCATCCCTTATTCAAGATTGACTGTGCCAATACTACGGCGGAGGGTGTTATTGTGTTGGCTAACATTAGACCAGTTTTTGTCTTTTCCCTCCTCCTCTTGATTTCCTCTTGTATTTTCATCTTGGTCAACTTGATGAACATTCTGCAGAGGAGAGGGCAAAGCCCTCTCTACCTGTGCTTCTTACATCATCGTGGTCATATTTTTCTTTGGACCTGCCATCGTCCTCTACATCTGACCCTCCTCCACCCTCACTGAGGACAAACACAGTCATCACCCCCATGCAGAATCCCATCATCTAGACCTCAGAAACGCAGAGGTGAAAATCACCATGAAGAGGTTGTGGGGCAAGATAGTGAATTTATAGGTGGAATAAAAGTGAAAACATAGAAAATTAGCTTGTATAGGGTAACTAAATATGCATTCTGATTCTTGTCAACTATAAGGAAGAGAGCAAATGTTAACCTATTCATATTTTTGTTATACTTTAGATGAGCCCTTCATATTACATAATATAAATCAGAACTTTTATAGCGGTCTGTGTTTGGGGAATGTTAAAAATTCACTGTGTGCCTTGTCTTCTTCAGTGATTTACAATGCAAAGTGTATAGACTTCAGAGAGGGATCACCTAGACTGGAAACCTATTCTATCATCCTGCACCTGTGCAACCTTGCATTCACTCACTTTATCTCTTGGTGTTAGAAAGCTGTGGTATGTAGAATGATTGTGGTATTTCGAGACAGAAATCTATGTTTTTAATTTTTGTTTTCCTTTTTCCCTCTCTGTCTGTGTGATCTTGTAGAAGTGCCAGGAAGTCTTTTGTACTTCATATGATGCCCCCGCCCCCATTAATATGCTTATAATATCTAGAATTCTCAGTAAGAGCTTTATTTCATGGGAGTAGGACATTGTTAGTATGGAAATATCACTGGGACATGAAATACAATAAAGCTATTATTAACCATTAATATCTTAATGTGAATAGTTTCACAAGACCCTTCCCCTTCTAGACAGTCATAACTGGGCACTGAGGTGTGGCTTAAGTCAAATCCAGTTCATTACTTGTTTTTGTATGGCCTGTCAGCTAATAATGGTTTTATATTTTTAGACAGTTGAACAAAATCAAAGAATAGTATTTTGTGATATGTGAAAGTTACATTACGTTCAAATTTTAGTGTCCATAAATAAGGTTTTGTTGGACTACAGTCATGCCCATTATTTTACTTTTTATATGTCTGGCAGCTTTTATGGTACAATGGCAGAGCTGAGTAGTTGGGGCAGAGATTGTGTGGTCTGCAAAGTCCAAAATATTTACTATTTAACCCTTTACAGAAAAAGTTTACCAACCCCTGGCTTCAGTTGTAATATTATTTATTTCTTACTCAATAAGCAGTTGGAGATCAGTGGTTCTAGATTTGTTTTGTTAATTCTGTAATGTCAGAGCATCTGCTTGGTGCCCCCAATTCTTTTGGCTGTCCCCTCGTGGCTGCAAGATGGCCACAACAGCTCTAGGTATTAAATGCTCACAAGAAGGAAGTGAGCGGCTCTCATTTTATCTTGGGGAATATTTATAAGAAACTCCTCAGAAACATTACTATTTTCTTCTTACTGATCAGAACTACTTCATATGTCTATGCCTAGATGCAAAGGAGGATGGAACAGTGAGAAGTGGCAAAGGGGAATGGGATTATAATATTGACTTTGACCAGGTACTGTGTTTGTTCCCCCGGGACCTGGGCACATTGGTGCTTGAACAGACTCATGGTTCTGTGATTAAGGAAGGAATGTCTGCCACAGTGTGTTTTAGTAAAGGTTATATCTTTGTGGGTAAAGTACCTGGCTACAGAGAAGTTGTTAAGCCATTTGAATCTGGTGCCAGACTGAATGAAACCCAGCTTAAACATGTAGTGTCTATATGAGCTCAGGCAACTGACTGAAACTTTGCAACTCAGTTTCCTTGGCATGGAAGTTTGGGCCAAGTGGAAGAACCGTTTTCCTTATTGTCACTGTTTTCCTGAGTGTGCACCCTTTTTTAATTTCCCTCTGAAATATATAGGACGGGGCCCTGGAATGTGACTGCCTGGGAGTTGCAAATAGGAACCAAAACATCCTTGGATTCCTTGAAGACAGGGAATGAGTCTTGTGTGCATACGTATCCCTACACCCAGAGTTGTTGGCCAATTCACTGCAAATAAATTCCCCAAGCAGTGATTTGCTAATAATGAAATTTAGATTCATCAAAAACATATTTCTGTTAACTCTATGCAAGAAGAGATATAGGAAAGTTAGTTGACTAGATTGAAATCTAATTGGATTTACTTTGTCAAGAAAGACATGCAGATACAGATAGCAGATGAGGTTGTGCTTGGCCACGTTTTCACCTGTATTCACCAAGTCTTCAAGTTTCAGGTTGAATTATCAGCCCCAGTTATCTACTCCTTCTTGTGTCTGTGTCTTTTTCCAAGTAACTTTCTAGTTCTTCCCACAAAACATGGAATATACTTTTCCATTCTTTGTTTTTGGCCTCAACCATGTCATTTGCTTCAGCTAATGGAATGTATCTGGAAATGACAATGTAGCCATTAGAGCCTAGATCTTAAGAAGCCTTGTGTATTTCTGCTTGCTTCTTATATCTCTGTCACCATCACCAGATGACAGGCAGCAGCTGCACCACAGCCTGGGCTGCAGAATGACACAGATGGAGCAGTACTTCTCCATCTGACCTACCAAATTGCAGCCTGAGGCACAGCTGTCTCAGCCAACCTGTCTACCCAGGAATGTGAGAATAAATGCTTGTTGTGGCATGCTACTGAGGATTTGTGGTTATTTGTTATGCATCACAATCTCACTAGAGTTGAACTGACAAATATTTGTCAAAGGAAAACAGAAATGTCAGCAGTTTTGGTAAAAATAGTTAATATTTTTTAGCCTTGGTATGCTTACCTCACATTTTCTATAATAATTTTGCTGAGCATGGGCATTGATGTGTCCTTCCTGCTGCCTGAGGGTTTTGCTCTTAATTTGAACTAACTGGAAATAGTGTGTGCAAATTTCTGACAGGTTGGTGTAATTCAACTGCTTTTTTACTCTTTATGGATTGGTTTATCTATATTCATTGAATGTTGATTTTCTCTGTTTTACAGTTGGAATATTTCAAGGCTTCTTAATTAAGTGTGAAAGCAGTACAGTAGATTGGAAGTGGAAGCGTGTCTTTGGTGAATTAATACTTCAGTGGATTTGTTATTTGCCTAACAGCTAAATTGTTGAATTGGTTAATTCCATGGATGAGCTGTGGGCAATTCAGTTCTCTGGCAGACTCATAGCTGGTGAATTGATTGTAGGTGAATTGCTCTGCTTTATTACATAGTGTAAGGAGTGACATATGGTAGCACTCAATAACTAATGAATGTGTAAAAGATACAATGTGGTGTTAACATTGCTTATCATTTGGGAAAGGCTTGAGCTAGATGTGAGATAATTTGCACTCAGAGAATAACTTTGTTTGAATCACTTTTAGTGGAAATAAAGAAGTGATGTTAATACATTATCTTCCAATGAAAAATTTCCAAACTGCATTGAAATGCCCAAAAACTATATTTGGATTTATTAGTAGAGCAATTTATATAGTTTATATTTGCGTAACACCTTGTGTATATTTCAAAGCCATTTTACATCCTTTATTTCACCAGAGTCTCATAAAAATCCTGTGATGTCAATAAAAATTGAATTAATCATTCTCAATGTACATTTTTGGAGGTTGAAACATCATTTAGATTAGGCTTTATGTGCAAGGAACATAGTATAAAAGAAGATAGAAGTCAAGAGTTAGACAGTTGGGAGGCCAGCCCCAGTGGCCAAGTGGTTAAGTTCAGTCTGTTCTGCTTTGGTTGCCTGGGTTTGGTTCCCACACAGGGACCTACACCACTCATCTGTCAGTGACCATACTGTGGCAGTGGATCACATACAAAAAAAGAAATATTGGCAACAGATGTTAGCCCAGGGTGAATCTTCCTCAGAAAAAAATAAATTAGACAGTTGGTTATAGAAAGGATCTCTATCTATCTTGTTTCTCCATCTTTTATAGCTCTCATTCTAAGTTTATCTCATGGCCCAAGATGGCTGCTAGAGCTCCAGTAAAAATGGCAGTATTCCTGTGATGAGAAAAGAGGAAGCGATGGAATAAATGCATATCAAAAGAGGCTGGGTAGTACAACATTTATTCCAGGTATGTAGTCCCCAGAAGAAAATTTGGAAGTCCTAATACTACAGAAAGAAGAAGGAGAAAACACGTCTTGGAGGAAACCAGCAATCCTTGCTCCTGAATAAATCAAACACAAAGCCTGGGTACTAACGCCCAGACCAGATATTTCCTCCATTGTCATCTCCCATTGCAGGCAGGTTTTATTGTTTTCATTTTTAAAATTTATTTTTCTTTCTCTCTCTCTCTCTCTTTTTTTGCTGAGGAAGATTTTCCCTAAGCTAACATCTGTTGCCAATCTTTCTCTTTTTTTTTTCTTCAGGAAGACTAGCCCTGCACTAATATCTATGCCAATCTTCTTCTATTTTGCATGTGGGTCACCTCCACAGCATGGCTGATGAGTGGTGTAGGTCTGTGCCCAGGATCTGAGCCTGCAAACCTGGGCTACCAAAAGAGAGGGCACCAAACTTAACCAGTATGTCATGGGGCTGGACCCTTATTTATTAAATTGAAGAAAAACTTATATTCCATGAAATGCACAGACCTGAAGTGTACAATCCAATGAGTTTTGATAAATTTATATATCTGTGTAACCAACAGCCCAATCAAGAGGTAGAATATTTCTATTACCCCACAAGCGTCTCTCATCACCCCTTCCATGCAATCCCCACTCCCCACTGGCAACCACTATGCCAATTTCTATAACCATAGATTATAGAAATTTGTCTTCCTTAGATTTATTAAACCAAACCTTTCAATATAAAAAAATTTTTTGACTGACAGACTTTCACAGAAACTCAACTTCATGATGACAAGTTACAGAATAAATATTGGATTTAGTAAAATATTTGGAGCTTTCAGGCAATTATTTGCTAATTTTCTCCATTGTGTTTCTTTCAATATAAATAATAATGATCAATTCAGTGTTTGTATTCTCAAAAACAATAATATTAAATCCTTTTTTATCTTAAAATGACATAATTTTTAAATTAATCATTAGTTGAAACTTGGCATCTTATTTCAAATCTAATTTTAGTCAAGGCTTAAATAGTGACATTTTTGAGTAGCACTGGTGTAGAGCACATTTATCTTATAAAGTGCCATTATGGCACTTCTAATACATTTTTTATAGAAAATTTACTATATATACAGATGAGGTCAAAACAGGGTAATGTACTCACATACACCCAACACTCAGTTTCAATAATTACTAAATCAGGGCAAATTTAGTTTCATCTTACCAAGGATCTCAAGAATAGCACTATTGACATGTTGGGTCACACAATTTTTTGCTGTGGGGGGCAGTCCCGTGTATTTTAGGATGTGTGGTAGCATTCTTGGCCTCTATTCATTAGATGCTAGTAGCACTTCTTCTCCACCAGGTTGTGAGAATGAAAAATTCCTCCAGATATTGCCAAATGTCCTGTGGGGGAGAAAATCACTTTCATTTGAGAATAGGATGTATAGCTTCATCCATACCAACGCAAGGTGAAGTACTATTAGAGTTTTCTGACACTTGCAGGCCATATTCCTTGGACCCACACTTTGAATAGTGTCATTTCATGTAGAGTCACATGATTGAGTTCATGATAAGCAGGAGCTACATTGAATTGACCTCTGAACAGCATAGAGCCTCATACAGAATAAGTGCCCTGTGAACATTGGATGAATTTAAATTTTTCACGTTTCCTATTTATTGCTGAAGTTATGTTACCTACAAGGAAGTTTAAGATTTTAGTACCCAGGTCCTGCTTCCCTTGAGGTAGTCTACCTAATTAGGAAGGGAAAAGGTATGGCTGTCTGGGGACCAATCTTCTCTCATTTGATCATCACAACTTCCCCCCGAGTGTCTCTCAAGTAGAGTGAACTCAAGGCTGAGCTGCCAGAATTCTTACTTCCCTGTGGAATACTTGTCCAGCAAGTCTACTTTGCTCTTTTTAAAAATCAGGTAGAATAGACCCAGAGGCTTAGTCTCAGCATTCCCAATCCTGAGGCTGCATGGGGAGCAGATCCTCCATCTGGTGACTCCTGAGAGGTAAGAGCTCTGGTGGGTAGCTGGGCCTTAATGCTTTCTAATTGGGTAACTTGGAAACCTGCATGAGCCAAGCATTGTTCTCAGGGCATAATTTGCATCTCTGTGGTCAGAGCAGAAAAGAGAACTGTGGTGAGAACAGCAAAGCCACAGAAACACTGGGGTGAGTTTTGTTTTGTGAGCAAGTACTTTTTTTGCATGATGATTACAATTCCACATTGAAAGCAAAGGGAATGTTGCCATGAAGCACACACAAGGCCTTTTAAAAAGTTCTCTCATATTGGTCTGGTCTTTGCCTGATGCAATCACAGTGTACATATGGGATTCAGGAGTGGAGAAGGTGTAGTCTCAGTCCTTGGGGATCTTTCTTCATTCAATATTTATTGAACATGTACAGTATACTAAATAGTGTGTTAAGAAGGCTAGGGTGGATCTATATCCACTTTTTATTCATTTAATTTCCAATCACTGAATGCTATTTTGTGGAGGCACTTCAGTAAGCACTGGAGACAGAGTAGTAGCGAGATATAATTTATGTCCTGAGAAATTTTAGTAGGGTAGATGGTCACATACAACAGTTACAATTCAGTATGAAATGTACTGTGATTCCAAAATGTAGTGAGAGAAGAGTGCCATGGACCATAAAGGCCTATGGATTGTGCAGATGTATTCTCTATCTCTGAGAAGACTCCAATGTTGCACAGAGGATGGGAATTTACGTTCTTCTGGGGTGGTCTGAGAGAGGGATGCATGGCATCTTCCTGTGATATAGGTATTATCTCCATGTTACAGTTTGGATCTTGAGACTCCGAGAGGTTAAAGAACTTTCTAGGGGCTGGCCCCGTGGCCAAGTGGTTGAGTTCACGCGCTCTGCTGCAGGCGGCCCAGTGTTTTGTTGATTCGAATCCTGGGCGCGGACACGGCTCTGCTCATCAAGCCATGCTGAGGCAGCATCCCACATATCACAAATAGAAGGACCACAAAGAGGAATATGCAACTATGCACTGGGGGGCTTTGGGGAGAAAAAGGAAAAAAATAAAATCTCTCTAAAAAAAAGAGCTTTCTAAATTTCACATAAATACTACCTAAAGAAACTTGGATATAACCCAGGAGTCATAAGGATGGCAGTGTTTTCTTACATGAACAGCTTCTTGGTAAAATTCCCCAGGTGATCTGAGAGTTTTGGGCTTGTCTCTGCCCTCCATTTGCCTCTCTAATTGTAAATTTTATCAGCAATTTCCTTGTGGCTCATGGTTGTCCTTAATTACTCAAACCTGTCCCTGGTCCCTGAGGGAAAGAAGCATTGTGACATGATTAGATGGCATGTGACTCTTAGTCTCAAGTTCCCTGGAGTCTCGCTGTACAAGGGACTGTGTTGATACACATAGACCTCAGTCATCTTGGACAAAGTCCAGCATGGACAAGGACAGTCTGCAAATCAGTCAGTGCACATTCTTCATAATGCCCTGAAGTGTTGGAAGACTGGACTGCAGAGAGTATGTGTCACAGCATGAGGGGGCACTCTGGGTGGAGGGGAACTTTGTATCTCTGTAGCTACTGGGTGCATATGATTGGAGCAGAGGAAGGTACCAGTAAGGAGAAGAATTGTACATGAATTCACTGGGTCCTTGGAAATGGACAAGATCACCAAGTGACCAGGTATAGAAGAAGAGAATTATGAGGAGAAAGTAGAAATAGGGATGCTGACTGTCAAGATGCTGACGTCTGAAGACTCTCATTGGAAGTGGAGTTGTGAGGAAGCTATTCTATAAACAAAGAATGAAAAGGGAGTAAAAGGAAGTGTGATGAAGGAAAGCTGTAGGCAAAAGACAATTAAAGGCATACAAAGGGCGTCAGAGAGACATGTAACATGGAGACAGCAACACTATCCTTGCTGCCCAACATTAGCCAATGAGGTATTGGTCTCCTAATCATCCTCTCCCCTGGTCTGCTTTCGTTATTCCAATCTGTATATACAAAGTGGTCATACTTTCCAATTGACTAACATTCTCAATGATTCCCCATTGTCTGTGGATAAACCCTGAAGTTCACCACAGCCCTTCATGATCTGATACTAGACTCTATCTCCAGCTCTATCTTTGTGATTCTCTGGTTTGCTTCAGCCACACATGGATGAATTTTTATAACTTTGTATGCTCTTGGGCCTCTTGGGAACACTCTTCTCTTCTTGGAAACATAATTAACCCCTACTCAGCTTTCAATATCCAGCTCAAACCTTCTCAGATGTGCAAGGGATTATTATATAATTCAACCACTTGATGAAGGAATCTTTTATTTTGTATCATTTCGGATCACTTCACCCAAGTTACTGCCTCCTGGTGGTGACCACATGGCTAACATGCACAATGAGACTGAATTCATTTTTCTGGGACTTTCTCCAATCAGGATGTACAGAAAGTTTGCTTTGTGCTGTTTCTGTTCTTGGACACAGCAATTGTGCTTGGGAATCTCCTCATTGTGCTCACTGTCATGACCAGCAGAAGTCTTGGTTCCCCCTTGTACTTCTTCCTCAGCTACCTGTCCTACATGGAGATCTGCTCCTCGTCTACCACAGCCCAGAAACTCATCTTAGATTTGCTGGCTGAAAAAAAAGCCATATCTCCGTGGGGCTGCATGACACAGCTTTTTGTCATCCATTTCTTTGGTGGCACTGAGGTGTTCCTGCTCACTGTGATGGCCTATGACTGCTATGTGGCCATCTGCAGGCCCCTCAACTACACCACCATCATGAACCGGCAGGTGTGTGCTGTCCTAGTAGGAGCAGCATGGGTGGGGGCTTTGTACATTCCTTTGCCCAAATCCTTCTCATCTTCCACTTGCCGTTCTGTGGCTCCAATGTGATCAACCACTATTTCTGTGACTTGCTTCCCCTGCTCAAACTTGCCTGCTCTAACACCTTCCTCATTGGTCTACTGATTGTTGCCAATGGGGGGACCATGGCTGTGATCAGCTTCATGGTCCTCTTAGCCTCCTATGTGGTCATCTTGCTCCACCTGAGGACTCAAAGTTCTGAGGGAAGGCACAAGGCCCTCTCCACCTGTGGGTCCCATATCACCGTGATCATCTTGTTCTTTGGGCCCTGCATCTTCATCTGTCTGAGGCCTTCAACCACCCTGTCTGTGGACAAAATGGTGGCCATATTCTATACAGTGATCACCCCACTCCTCAACCCTGTCATCTACTCCCTGAGAAATTCAGAAATGAGGAAGGCCATGAAGAAGCTGTGGATCAGGACAATGAAACTAGATGAGAAATAGAGACAGAGTCTTCGTATTGATCCTTGGGTTTAGAATGATGCTGAGTCCAAACTGAAGGGTAGAGTGAGATAAAGAATAGTTCACAGGACTTGTTAGATCTAGAGTTACTCTAACTGGCTCCCGTCTTAAACAACTTCGTTGTAATCACTGTAAAATATTTCCTACTATGGATAAACTATTACTTTAGCTATATTTTTGTTGGATGGTTAGGTTGTTTCTAATTTTTTACTACTATAAATAACACTGTGGTAAGGATTTGCGAATAGAAATTTTTAACTATACTTCTGATGTTTTTAAAAGCTCACTTGTTATGGTAAATTTACTGCAATAAAAACTATAACAAATTTTGAAGCAAATGCTAAATTCATTCTCAGAATGGTTGTAACAATTCTGCTTCCTAGTGAAAGTGCTCTTGACACAATAAACATTGACAATAGCATTTTATTGGAGAGAAGAGGAATTTACATAGTCTCAAAGCATCTCTCTACAACACACTAATTAATTGCAAAAGGAAAAATGTAACTTTATTTTGGAGAAATATGAAAGGGACTCCATTAAACAATTATTCAAAGTCAATATCATCAGTGTTGAACCCAGAGAGGAACACAATATCATTACTGTGGGATTCCTACCAGAAACACATAAACTTTGTCTAATCATTGAAAAACAGCAGGCAACCCCAACTGAAGAAATTCTGCATAATCACTAGCCTGCATCTTCAAAAGTATCAGGACAAAAAATGATTGAAGACTTGTTCCAGATTAAAGTTAGATGATAACTAAATGTAACAGATGATCACTGGTTGGATCCCATACCAGGTGAAGGCCATTAGTGAGCAAAAGCTCTGTAAATGATATAATAGAATTGTACCAAAGATAATTTCCTGTATTTGATACTTGTGCTGTGTTTACATCAGAGAGTATCCTTGAATTTAGGAATTTCTCACTGAGGTATCTAGAGGTAAAAGGACATTATGTAGGCAACTTTCAAATGTTTCACAAAAAATTCTGTTTGTCTATCTGTTTATTTATGGAGAGAATAAATGAAGAAAATGTGGAAAAATACTAATATTAGGGGGATTTGGATTAAATGTGTATGGGAATTCTCTGTACTATTACTGCAACTTTTTTGTAAATTATTTTAAAATATTTTAAAAATGTGATAGATGTCTTATTGTTGTTTAACTCGCAATTTTTTTGAGGAGGAATGTTTTAACATTTAATTACCTTTGGTCTTATACACAAAGTTTTCAATGTTTAAAAGCTTTTTATTTTTTCTCTAGTTTTATTGAGATATAATTTACATAACTACTGTATAAATTTAAGGTGTGCAGCATAGTTTTGACTTACATATATTGTGAAATAATTACCACAGTAAATTTAGTTTACATCTATCATCTCATACAGTTACAACAAAAGAGAAAAAGAAAAAAATTCTGTGTCATGAGAACTCTTAGGATCTACTCTCTTAGCAACTTTGAAATATATCACACAGCAATGTTAACTCTAATCTTCATGTTGTACATTACATCCTTAGTCCTTCTTTATCTTATAACTGGAAGTTTGCACCTTTCTACTACCTTCATCCAATTACATCCCCTGCCTCCAGTCTACCCACATTTGGTAACCACAAATCTGATCTCTTTTTCTATGAGCCTTGTTTTTAGATCACATATATAAGTGAGATTACACAGAGTATTTGTCTTTCCCTATCTGACTTAGTATAATGTCCTCAAGTTCTATTCATGTTGTTGCAAATGGCAAGATTTCATTTTTTATGGCTGAATAATAACCCATTGTGTGCGTGTGTGTGATATATACACACACACAACTTCTTTATCCATTCGTCGTTGATGGATACTTACATTGTTTCCATGTCTTAGCTATTGTAAATAATGCTGCTACAAACACAAGGGTGCAGATAAAAGGTTTATTCAGGTCTTTTGTTCATTTTTAAATTGGATTGCTTGTTTTTTTTTTTTTTTTGCTATTGAATTATATGAGTTCTTTATAGATTTTTCACATTAACCCCTTATCAGGTACATGGTTTGCAAATATTTTTTCCCATGCCATAAGTTGTTTTTTCATTTTGTCAATCATTTCTTTTGCCTTGCATAAGCTTTTTAGTTTTATGTTGTCCTGTTTGTTTATTTTTGATTTGGTTCTTTTTGCTTTAGGTTTCAGATCCAAACAATCATTGTCAAGACCCATGTCAAAGGAACTTTTTTCTTGTGTTTTCTTCTAGGAGTTTTATTGACCCCAGTTGTACATTTACGTCTTTAATTCATTTTGAGTTAATTTTTGTGAATCACTTTAAGATAGGGGTCTAGTTTCACTCTTTTAATTTTTTTATATACAGAAGCCTTTTTCATGTAGTTAATTACAATTATATTCTTTTATGGCTTCTACAGTAGCTAGCACCACACTGTTTCCTATTATGGAAGCTTTATGAATGTTTTAATATCTGGAGGGCTAGTTTTTTCCTGGTGCTTTTCTTTTCCAAAGTTCTCCATATGAACTCTAAAATTATATTTACTTCTCTTCCAGCTTCATAGCCCCCAAAATAAACTGTTATTATTTTGATCGTGTTGTATTACATTTACAAATGTATTTACATAGAGTCAACATCTTAATGATGTGAATCTTCCCATCCAAAAGCATGGTTTGCCTTTCCATTTGCTGACATCTTCTTTTGTGTTTACCCTAGAGTTTTAAAGTTTTCAAACTATCATTTCAAAATGTGTTCTTTTATTTCCCAACTTTATTGGGATATAATTGACAGATAACACTGTGTACGTCTAAGATATACAACATGATGGTATGATAGAAGAATGTATTGCAAAATGATTACCACAGTAGGGTTAGGTAACAACTCCAACTCCTTATATAATTACCTTTTTTTTTGTGAGAACATTTGAGATCTCCTCTCTTATCAAGTTTCAAGTATATAATACGGTATTACTATGTCACCATGCTATACATTAGATCCACAGAACTTATTCATTCTATAACTGAAGTTTGTATGCTTTAACCAACATTTCCGTATTTCTCTCTTTGCCTATCTCTTAACAATCACCAATTTGCTCTCCATTTCTATGTGTTCCAATAATTCACAGATTATTCTCTTGATGGCATCCCATGGTTTATATAGGTTTTTTTTTTTTTTACTCTTTTTCATTCTTTTTTCTTTGTTTTCCCCTGATTGGATCATTTTAAAGGTTCTGTCTTCTATTTCTTTGGCTTCTTTGTTGTGTTTGATTCATTCTGCTGTTGATGATCTCTATTGAGTTTTGCATTTCATTCATTGTATTCTTTAGTTCCACAATTTCTTTGGTTCTTTTCCATAATATTTCTCTCTTTGTTAAAGTAATCACTTTGTGTGTATATTATCTTCCTGGTTTGGTTTGTCTCTGTGTTGTTCTTTTATAGTAACTTACTGAGATTCCTTCAAATAGCTATTTTGAATTCTTTATTAGATAAAACACAAATCTCTGTGTCTTTGGGTTTGTTTCTAGAAAATTATTGTGCTCTTTTGGTATGGTCATGTCTTCTTGATTTTTCATGTTTCCTGAAGTCTTGTGTTGCTGTCTTAAAATTTGACATAACATTCATTTCCTTGTGGCTTTACTGACTGAATTTGCAAGAGAAAACCTTCCATCAGCTCCACTAAGAATTTGAAGGCTTTCTCAGACATTTTCTATGGGGATCCCTGCCCCACACTTCTTGCTCCACTTATTTTTTTTCACTAGAATATTGTTTAATCATTATCCCCAGAGGTAGAATCATTTGATCTACTATCTGAATCAGATGCCTCCAGTTCTTGTTATTGCAGGAGCCTCTGATAGCAGACCTTGCCCCCTCCCACATTCAGTACTCTCTACTACTTGTAAAGGGACCACAAGGTGAATGGACAGCTAATTGTGCACATGTCACCCACAGCCAAGGCCCCATGCTCACCCTTTGCTGTGTGTACAGCTTCCCCATTTACATACAAGTACACATTACATGGTGGTCAGAGGTACATTTACAGTGGGTAGATGAGGCCTGGCCTGAGCTGCATCTTCAGGCAGGGTCTGTGCCTTGGTCCCAGTGTCCCAGGATCTGGGGCTCGTGAGACCACTCCACAGCCAACCCCCTTGTCTCAGTGTTTGATCTTTTGGATGGAGGGGTTGTGGTCTAAGATTGCAAGGATAAGCTTGTGTATGTACTTGGCCAGAAGTTGATCTCCTCCTGCTCCTTTAGGGCTTTCATGAGTTTTCATGCAAGATTTTGTCTATTTCTGCTGCCAGAGACTGGGCTTTGGTCTGTGTGGGTAAGAGATTCTTTGTTTCATAGAGGCTGAGGCTCAAGATCTGTCCATTCAAGTCATCATTCTTACTCACTGCTTAAGAATTCTTAAGCTTCTATGCTTTCTCTCAATTCTGCACAGCCAGACTGCATATTGACTGTCTCCCTTTTGCTTTGTGTAGCCTGTGCTGAACGTCCAACTTTGTGATTTCTTCTAGTCAGGCCTGCAGATTTGCGGAAATGTTCTGCATGTGCTTACTAGCTGTCTGGAAAAGTTTGCTCTCACCACCATCAGGAGTATGCAAGAGTTGGCCACGAGGCAGGGATGTGTGTCAGTGAGGCACTTGGAGTTCTTACGGTGTCTTTGGTCACTATGTCATCATTTAGGGCCATCCACCAGTGAGATGTTCCCTAGTGACTTGTGGGTGGAGATCCCACTGGAATCTGTGGTGTGGTTTGGGGGATCCATATTGTTTTGATATATTCCCTTATGAGCCCTGGCTGCTCTTCTTCTAGTCGCTTATGCCCCCTCAGTCCTGCTGCTCTGGACTCAGGGCTCTTCGTAGGGTGAGAGAGAAAATGGCCTCTTTGGCAGCTTCCTGCCCAGATAGAGAGGCTAGGTGCTCTTACTTTCCCCTTTTGGGCCAAGAAGGG
Organism: Equus przewalskii; assembly: GCF_037783145.1. Lineage (NCBI taxonomy): Eukaryota > Metazoa > Chordata > Mammalia > Perissodactyla > Equidae > Equus > Equus przewalskii. The sequence goes on from NC_091841.1 coordinate 17,063,873, forward strand.
CTCTCTTGGCACCGAGCTCTGCCATCTGGGGAAGGGGTTATGTACGTAACATCAAACTATTCCTCTTACCTCCCCCAGTGTGTCCCATCTTGGATTTTTTTGCTCCAACCTTGTGCTGTAACTTCTGCACTGGACTCCTGGACTTCCAAAAAAAAGCTCTCTCATCCATGAGTGATGGTTTAAATCAGAATTAAGTCAGATGTGGGAAATAATGAAGGCATGTTGAACAAATGAACATATTAATGAATTAGTGAATACATAAGCAAATGTCTCATACTGTTAGATATGATAATGCTCTTGTGGCTAAATTTATAAAGAGCCGTTATCTTTTACAGATTACTCTGAAACACTGATAAAATAAATTACGTAGTGTAAGAGATTGTCTTCAAATTGATATGGGAGGCAAGGGAGGGTGTGAATAGGGGTATAAATGAAACAAGCTTGGCTATGAGTTGATAACTATTGAAGCAGAGTGATGAGTAAAAATAATTCATTATACGATGATATCTACTTTTACATATGTTTAAATTCTCTATAATAAGATCACAAAAAGTATCTAGCAAGCATTATACCTGGAATCTTTTCAAATAAGGCTCCATTTGGTCCATGCGCCCAATTGGGAATGATGTTACCTGGTCCAAATAGAGGATTGGCCAATCCTGAAGACTGTCATTGCATCTGGTTTGGAATGACTTTTTTAATGCAAAGTGTTCATCACAATGCCAGAGGACAGAGACTTAACAGGATTTACTGTAGGAAAATTGTGCGCCTATTTGCATGGAAATGTATATATGTGCAGCAAAAAACAAAAAGTAAAATCAGTCAGTTTCATATTTACATACTCCTTTCATTGAGCTAATATTTACATATGTGCCAGACACAGGCTATTCAGTTCCCCTGGAGTTTTTAACTCTCAGACTTGCCCAAGCTAAACCTTCAGCAATTCATTAATTATAGTTGAGATTTTCCTACCTTGGAAGTGATTCCTGTGGCAGTTTTCACACGTGAGTCTCTCTCCGGTAAGCTGCAATTCCCTGTATTCACCTATCTTCTCTCCAATCTTAGGGACAGTGGTTTTCCCTGTGTCCTCCACTCTCTTACAGATCCAAGAGGAGTTGCTGACTTTTCAATCTGTTCAGGTTTGAACTTGATGTTAGGGATAAAATGGCAACTTCCGAGCTCCTTACATATGAGAGGAACTGGAAACCCTGTGCTAAGTGTTTTGAGGGAATTAATCCCTTTAGTTCTTACAACAACAATCATGAAGTAGGCATAATCATCAGGAGAAGTGTGGTAAGGGCTGGGTGAGGATGGTTGTGTTAAAAAAAACCTCTTTAGTTCCATTTGATGGATAACAAACACAAATGTGAATGTTGATCTTGACTATGAGAATAATAGCAATGAAATAGCAATTGATGTCTTGAAAACACAATATTCTCAGAAGGGACTATGAACTCCTTCTTGGAGGGTGAAAGTGTCTTCAGTGAAGGCAGAAAAGGAAGATAGGCTAGAGGTCCTATGGCTCCCAAGAGCAGTTTGCTTTCATGAAAGCATTTTTTTCCTTATCAGCTCTTGAAAAATACTTGATACAAAAAATATATTATATATTTTACATGTGTTATTTATAGTTATTTAGTGGCCATCCATGAACTTTATATCCAACCCAAGAACTAAAACATTCCCAATAATATTTATCTATGCACTTCTCTATTCCATTCCTCTGCTTCCCACAAGTGATAATTAACGTATGGAAGTTTGATTTAAAATTTCCTTACTTTATGAAAATGTTTTAACATATGTATATACGTGCCTAAACAAAATTTGGTGTTATACTTCTTCCTGATTTTACGAAAATGGTATCATAGATATATAATCTTCTGGGCTTACTTTTCACTCAACATATTTGAAAGATTCATCCATGTTGTTGCATGTTTCACTATTTTTACTATTATGCACTATTCCATTGGGTGACTATACCATTATTTATTTTATTATTCTCCTGTTAATGTCCCTTGGTTTTTTCCGTATTTTTCCCATATATAAGAGTGCTGTTGTGAGCATTCATATATATGTGGAAAAGTATTCCTGGGAAAGACAGCTAGGCATGGAATTACTGTGTCAAAGTGTATGCAAATGTTCTTTACAAAAAAAACAAGCCAACTGACTTTTGAAAGCAGTTGTACTAACATTCACCCCAATTAGCAATGTATAAGAGATTCTGTTGATGTACGTCCTTGCCAACATGTGGTAGTACCAACACTTCTTAATGTTTTTGCTAGTCTAGAGGGTATATAGTATGCAATTCTCTGATTACTAACGAAGTTGAGCATGTTTTCATTTGTTTCTTCTCATACGTGCTTCCTTTTCTGTGAATTGCCCATTATATCTTTTGAGAATTGCCCATTATTCTATCAAGTTGTTTGAATTAAAAAAATAGATTTCTGAAAGTTTTGTGTATATTAGGACTAAACCATTGTCAGATATATTCACTTACAAGATGAGCATGCAGCTTGTCTTTTCACTTTATGCTGTGTTAAACACTTTTTAGCAGTTAATATTTTAAAATTTTTCTGTTATTCTTAGTGTTTTTGTGACTTGTTTAAGAAACAATTTCTTGAGTCAAGATCAGGAAGATGCTAATTGATATTTCATTCCATATTGTTGCTTTTTTGTTTAAGTTCTTATTCCACTTAAAATTGCTTGTTGGGCATTGAGTGAGGGAAAGATTCAATTTTATTTTTTTTTTATATGGACTACCAAATGTTCCATCATTGTTTATTGAGTAATCCTTTTCTCAACTAATACACAGTGCCACTGATGTCACATATCAAATTTCTATACTTGCATGAGTCTGTTTCTGGGCCAATCCTACACTGTATTAATTACTATGATTTGTAATTTCTTGATATCTGGTAGGTCAAGTTTCTCGAATTTGTTCATTTTTTTGTGCATATCTTTTCTGTTTTTAGTTCTTTCTTCTTTTAGACCATATTAAAAGTAAATTTTCAAATATCACAAAATAACTTATTGGGATTTTGTTTAGAATCGTATTGTATCTATAGACCAACTTTGGAAAAACTTACATCTTATGAGATTGAGTCATCATATTCACAAGTATGGGATAACTCTGAACTGGTTAGATGTTACTGGATGACAAAGTGCTTTGAAAAATCTGGAGGCATAGATTTCTGTGACTAATAAGTGATTTATTAAAGAAGTATTCCAGGGGAAACTGATAAGAGAGTGGAGGAAGTAGGACTGGGAGGGAGAGGAAGCTAAACAAGGGTGCAATTTCAGGTAAATTCCAGCAGAGAGTCACTTCAGATTGATTTAGCAGAACTCTGGAGTTTAAATTATGCCTGGAGTTTTGATTCAAAAGAAGAGAGTAGAGCTTTCATACTCCCACACCATTTAGACATTAGCTAAGGCCTTCTCTGGAGTTAGGTTGGGGCATAAATTCTCAGCCACTTTTGTCTGTCCTTTAACACAGGGAAAATTTACTCCAGCAGCCCAAGGGCAGCATGTGCTAGCTGTTGGCAGTGAAAGCACATAGAAGTCATGGGGTGGGAAAAAAGGACTAGAAAGAGATATGGACAGGGATACAGACAGACCTCAATATTCCTTTCCATGCTCTTCCTTTTTTTGGTGTACTTTGATGTTTTAAGTCAAATTGATAAATTTCTGCTACCAACTCCTTTGATTAAATTTATTCTTAGGAATCTTATGGGGTTTTTCTGTTTGTTTTGGTAAATAGTCTCCTTAAAAATTGCATCTTTTAGGGTCCGGCCCTGTGGCCAAGTGCTTAAGTTCACGTGCTCTGCTTTGGTGGCCTGGGGTTTCGCTGGTTCGGATCCTGGGCATGGACATGGCACTGCTCATTAGGTCACATTGAGGTGGCTTCCCACATGCCAAAACTAGAAGGACTCACAGCTAAAATATACAACTATGTATCTTGGGGAGAAAAAGCAGGAAAAAAATGCATCTTTTAAGTTGTGTCATATAGAAATGAAATGATTTTTTATTATTAACTGTCTAGCAGCCTATATCATAAACTCTTGTTGCTAATAATTTTTCTGTAAACACTTTTGGGTTTCCTCATAGACAATGATATCATCTGTGAATATTGTCAGTGAATATTAGTTAGTTGTATCTTCCTCTATCTCTCTCTTTTTTTCTTTTTACATTTGTGGGTAGAAATTCTAGCACAATGTCAAATATGAGCAGTGAAGATAGGATTCTTGTGTTGTTCCTGGTTTTAAAGAGAATGTTTCTAAATTTCCCCATTAAGAATAATGTTTGATGTCAGTTTTGGGTAGATATACATTCTCAAGGTAAGAAAGTTCCTTCTATTCTTTTTTTTTTTTTCCTGAGGAAGATCAGCCCTGAGCTAACATCTGCCAATCCTCCTCTTTTTTCTGAAGGCTGGCCCGGAGCCAACATCTTTGCCCATCTTCCTTCAGTCCATATGTGGGATGCCTGCCACACCATGCCTTGCCACATGGTGCCATGTCCACACCCGGGATCCGGCGAACCCAAGGCTGCCAAAGCTGACCATGTGCACTTAACCGCTGCGCCACTGGGCTGGCCCAAGTTCCTTCTATTCTTAAAAGTTGAGGTTATCATTATTTTCCCATGGAAAAAAAAATGCCCAAACTAATAATTTTATGAGCTTTGTAAACTCATGACTAATGAAAAGTTGCGTGTAAAAAAGTAATGATTTTTGTTATCTCCAAGCAGCTAGAGGCATACATTTGGGGCTCTGGATTGGGAAAGAGTAGATCTGGCAGGTGGGATGAGACCTGAGGGGAAGCAGGACCATGAGAGATGGAGCTAAGCTGGTCTAGAGTCTCCCTGGCATGTGATCTGGTTGGTGGCCACTGGGACAACTGGTGCTTGATATTAAAATTTAAGATTTCCTTTTTAATACTATACTTCCTTTATGATATCCTCAGGTCATAAAATTCAACCAAGTGTCCATATGCTGAAAGGATGGAAGGGAGGTGCTGGAGGGGCACAGAGATGGTGATGAGGTGGTTAGATGAATATGCTTAGAGAAGAGTAACACTGATGATAGTTACTAATAATGGTACTGATAGCAAATTCTTTCATAGCAATTACAACATGCCAGGCCTTGTTCTAAGCATTTCATATAAATTATCTTATTTATCTTCATAATGACCTGATGAGGTAGGCACTATTTATTTTCCAGCTTCATTGAGATATTATTGATACATAACATACATAAGTTTAAGGTGTACAAAGTGATGATTTGATATAAATATATATTGTGAAGTGATTACCACAATAAGGTTAGTAAACACCTCTATGCTCTCAGATAATTGTCATTTGTGTGTGTGTGGTGATAACATTTAAGATCTACTCTCTCAACAACTTTTAAGGAGATGAGGAAACTGAGGCACAGGGAGTTAAAGATTAAATAATTTACCCAAAGAAAAAGACTTGGAGCAGAAATTTGGAGGAGAGTGATTTCCTGCAGGCACCTAAGATAGAATGTTAAGCTATTTTATTGGGAGTATAACATAAAATGTGAGCCTGGAAGACTGGAAAACCTGGGGCCACAGGTTCAGTATTTGTGACAAGTTTGTCCACTTCTGTATATTTCCACACTCTGGCACTTGACCACACTCTCTAGACTTGGTAGCCTCTGAGACAGGATCTCAAAGGACTACAATGTATAAATTCCTGGTCTGGTGCCAACATCTTCCAGCATTGAAAGGAGGGAGTTTATCTCAGTCTTTGCTGTGGCTCCGGATTCATGGATAGTTCACAAAACATCACGGAATTTTTCATGCTGGGACTCTCACAAAACCATGAGGTACAGAGAGTTTTATTTTTATCCTTTTGGTTGTTTACCTGGTCTCTGTTGGTGGAAACTTACTTATCATTATCACCATCATCTTTAGCCCCACGTTGGGCTTGCCTATGTACTTCTTCCTCTCATATTTGTCCTTTATTGATACTTGCTATTCCTCCTGTAAGGACCCTGAAACTCATTGGTTATTCCTTGTATGAAGGGGGAGCCATCTCTTTTGAATGTGCCTGGCTCAATTCTTTGTTGCACATTTATTGGGAGAAACTGAGATCATTCTGCCCACAGTGATGGCCTATGACCACTATGTGGCCATCTGCAAGCCCCTGCACTACACAAACATCATGACTAGGCATCTCTGTGCCCTGTTAATGGCTGTAGCTTGGCTGGGAGCCTTCCTGCATTCATTGGTTCAGCTCCTCTTGGTCTTTCAGTTGCCCTTCTGTGGGCCCAATGTGATCAATCACTTTGTCTCTGACTTGTACCCCTTGCTGGAAAATTCCTGTACCAACACATATGTCATTGGTCTCCTGGTGGTTGGCAATAGTGGTGTGATCTGCCTGTTGAACTCTCTCATGCTGGCTGCCTCCTAACTTGTTATCCTTAAGTTCTTGAGGTCTCACAGTGCAGAGAGGAGACATAAAGCCCTCTCCACCTGTGGAGCCCACTTCACTGTTGTTTTCCTGTTCTTTGTGCTCTGTGTATTTATTTACACATGGCCATCATGTACTTTGTCAATAGACAAAATAGTGGCTGTGTTTTATTGTATTTTTGCATCCATGTTAAACTCTTTGATTTATACCCTGAGAAATGCAGAAGTAAACAACACCATGAGGAATCTTTGGAAAAAATAAGCAATTGTGGATGGAAGATACAGGCTCAGCAGAGAAAGAAATAACCAATCATTCTTAATAAGAATTCATATTGTCATAATAGCTGAGAGATCATCAAAAATTTTCAGAGTAAAATTGATTTGAATGTTTGAGATTATGTCTAATCTATCCTCTGTCCTATCTTACTCACCAGACAAGTGATTGTACACCAGTTTAATTTCTTCTTAACAGTTTACACTAAATTGCAGAACATGGAAACATCACCTCTCTCTCTGTCACCTTCGTCTGAGATGGAGTCTTCATCAGTGTTGGGTACTGAGAGCCTATGATAAGCAGAATCCCCTTATTGAAATGTTACTAACCTAGTCTTCCAATTCGGCATGCCAAAGTATTGATCAGAGTAGTTATTGATGGTTCACCTATATCTGATTTCTATGTACAATAATAATATCAGAAAGAATCTGTAGCTTGGGACTTTGAGAATAAAGAAAATACAATTAGGAATGACTGAACTAAAATCTTGGAAGTTTCATTAAAGCACTTGCCTAACAGTGATTTAATATCTACTGAGTTTCCTCTGCATGTTTTATTTTGTTTGTGTTTCCTGCCTGTAAGCTTCCTATTATCAATGTCCTTATTGTCAATTTCTGATATGCACTTATCCAGATTTATTTAACCTCCAGAGTCATTATCAAGTATGTCATCAAAGAGGATTTGATTCTCTCTAATCCACTCGATAAAATGCTGGCTTTTGGTTACTTGTTACCATGAGATGGTTTGCTTTCCATTTGTTTGTCTCATTATAACTGGGACCTTTTGAGTTCTCTGGTCAGCTGTACCAGGTATTCTGATTCAGGACTGCATTTTGTTGATAATTTTCTTGTGAAAGGAAATTTTTAAAATGTTTCTTTGGAAGGAAGAATAATATGGACACAGACGAAAAATCTCATTAGATGTAATAACATTTCTGTGTAATACCATTAAATGTTTTTCCTGGTTTCAGTAGCTCATACATTTACTGATTCACATCTAAGGCGAGTAAGTTATGCGTTGCTCCATGATTTTATGTTCCATGGTATACAGATTCTATTCATCCATTTAAAAAAGATAACATTTATCTGTATTTTTTGCCATAGAAAGTGTTTACAACACAAGATGGAATTTAAAAATCAGATAATGAAACCACATGTGGCCGAGTGCTGTAAGTTTTTGTTCCTTATTTCTGCTTGTGTAGGTATGGATAGTTATGTGTTTGCAAGTAGATTTATCAAAATGACCACAGTACTTGACTTTGTGGTTGGATTCTATTTTACTTTGAAGCTTTATTTATACTTTTAAGTGTTTGTTTTTCATTTACAATAATCACACATGGTTTTTCCAAAGGGCATGTTAAAAACAGAATATACTAGAACTCATAAATAAGCTGATTTCTTGATGAAAAACAAACAACCAGACACTGTCCTAGATTCTGGAGGCACAGCACTGCACAGAATCATACTAAATCCTGTCCTCAAGGAATAAATTAGTTTCTGGAAATTCTTCTGGATGAGAGATGTCTTGAGAGGAATTTTTGTCTGAGTACCCAAAGTTTATATTTTATTGTGCTCTCTTTTTATATCAGGTAAAAACCAAAGGGTTATCATAAAGTTAATTTTATGAAAATAGTGGGATAGAGTAGAGAGAAACAAGTAGGTAGGTTTTCTGGTTTTTTTTTTTTTTTTTTTGGAATATGTAAGCATGAGAGATTTTTTAAGGTTTATGGATTTTAATAGTGTTCTCCTCAATGAGAGACAGGAGGTACCACCTCAGCTCCCATTATGTTCTGTAGAATTAGTGAGTTGAGAAGATGTACCTATATGCTTGTTCCTTATCCAGTAGGGATTCTCTACCCTTGTCCTTCTTGTGCTTTTCTTTTGTCTCAGGCCCCCAAATTTTGGAGTCATCATTGAGTCTTCTCCTTCTCTCTCTCTTGTATGATAGCTAATCTCTGAGCAAATCTTCTTAACTCAACTTCAGAGTATACCTTATTTTGAGGAGTTCTAGTTCCAGAAAAGATGGAGTAAGCACTGATCATGCTTTCTGCCCTGCAGACATGAACCTATAAACCCTAGAGGGACCTCATGGAGAGGTTATTTGTTTATGCCCCTGCTTTGTTTTGGAGCAGGCTACTGCCCCTTTTAGAATATAAGCTCCATAGTGCCTCGGAACAAGTCTGCCTCACCACTGTGATATTCCTGCCATTTAGCAAAGTGCTTTCATTTATTAGGTGGGGCCTGAAAAATTATTTACCCAACGGTTGAAATGGTTGAAGTGTATTTCTAATTCAGGTCATTCTGATTCTAGATTTCTTGATCCTTTAGCACACTACACAGTAGAGGTATGGATAAAAGACAGTGGTACTTTTCTCTCAGCTTTATGAGAGAAGATGAAAGGGACAATGTATGTGAAAGGGCCCAGGACCCATGCCTAGAACACAGAAGATGCTTAATACATCTGCTGACTTTTATTGTTGTTCACTCAGTGATTTCCCTCAAGTTGCTGACCTTCCAAGATCAATTCCTGACATATCCTAACTCCCTTTTCTCTGGACAATTTGTGGACTCTGTCTAGACACTAGAAAGACACTGGGCATAGGAGGCAGAATAGAAGTCACTTCCTTGTGAGATTGTGAGATTGAAACTGTATTCAAAGGGACTAATTAAATAATGGCGTCAACATTGTTCTAACCTCACTGTGAATGAGGCAAAAGCTAATTCCAACACTACTTCAGCAAGTGATCCTGTAAGGGGAGAATTAGCCTCCCACAGAAAGGCAGAAAACACATAGCACTGATAATTCCTATGTTGTCCATCCCACCTTATAAATAACCCTTCCCAGAGGAAGAAAAAAGATGTTCTCTGAGACTGTGCTAATGGGTATTCTTAGCAGGAAGCAGAGCTAATAAGCCAGCTACCCCTTCTGTGAGGCCTTCTTCCCTAATATCAGGGGCAGTGCTTTTCTTGTCAAAGGCAGAAAAAATAGATAATGCAAGATAGTGGTTAAATTGGAGAGGGCACAAGCTGGAGTGACAAGCAACCTGAGTTCCAGCCTCACCACTGCCATGAATTACCCGTGTGACTTTGAACCAGCTTCACATAATCTTGATGAGTCTTAAATCCACCATCTTTAAAGTAGATTTGATTGGAAAAGATGATTTTAGGTGTCATAGGCTTCTTCATCAAATAAAAGAGCAATGGATAATGGAAGAAATTTCAGTTGTTTATAAATGAGTGACTCTCTTTTTGAGTTTTCATCTAGTACTTTTCTAAGAAACTTTCAGCTCAGACGAGTTTCTGTAATCAATGGAAATTACCCAGTCTGTGCTTTGTCTCAATTTAACAAACAACTCAAATCTTATCCAGGAGTTTAATCATGTGAAACAGCGAAATTTGTGATGCTATGCTTGGAGCTGGCCTAGATGACACTTTAAGAACCCTTCCAGGTCTACCATTCCATGATGTTAGGATGTAAAAACAAAACGAGACAAAGCACCTATGGCCTGCTGGTGTCTTCAGATCCAGTCAATGTTATGTTTTCTATAATATATTTTTAAAAATTAAATGAAATAAAAATTCAATAGAATAATTTCACTAAAATTCCCATTACTTTCCAGAGAATAAATTCTTATGGATTACTCAAACAGGAGAGTTCTTTTCTTTGCTAATTTTTAAAAATAATTTATATTGCACTCATACAAATTTGAATCACAGAGATGAATCAGCTTTTTGTTTGGGGACATGTAAATTCCTTATTTGAGTAAATTGTGTACTATTCTTACTGATTGTATTTACTCTCATATTCTGCATGGGGATCAGTACTAGGACACTTTTCATATTTATAATAAAATTATACCCATATCAATACCTGCTTAATCTTGGATGCATACAGTTTGATCGTTAGCTCCTTAAGCCACATGAAGAATTTATTGCCCATAGTGTTGATGATAGTGACATCAGAGATATCATTTATTGAATGTTTATCACATTCAAGCTATGTACAAACACTTGACATGCACTGTTTTCCTTTGCTCCTCTCTGCAACCTCAGGGTAGAGCAGTATTATTATTTTTATTGTATAGAAAAGAAGATTGAGGCTTTGAGAAGTTGTCCATGATTACCACCCAATAAATGGCAGAAGAAAGATTCAAAGTCAGTTGAGTTTAAGTGACAGTATAGTACAGCAAAGCTCAGCGACTCTCTAGTGAGACTTCCCGGATGCAAAACCTAGCTCTGCCACTTATTAGCTGAATATGCTTCTGTAAGTTGCTAAATGTATGTCTCATTTTCTTCTTCTGCAAAATGAGGATAAAAACAGTAATCTACCTCATGGGGATGATGTAAGGATTGAATGACCTGTTGTATGTAAAGCAGTTAGGATAATACTTGGCAAAGACTGAGTGCTACATAGGTGTTTGCTGTTATAACTGCTGTCTGTGCTCTTGGCCATAATATTCTACCCTGAAAAGGTCTCTATCAGACTTGTCACTTGCAAAAGCTATACTTGCCTTTTTGCGATAAAGCTTGAAGAGAGAAAAAGGGGGAAGCTTCCTAATCAACACAGGAGTCTTCTCTCCCTTGTTTCTTATATCTGGATGTCTCTTCTTCCTCTGATACCTAATGATTCTCCCTTAATTCTTATACTGAGTGTCAGATCTTCAGCAAGTTGAAGATGTAGCTACTTTAAGAAGGTCTGTGTTTCCAGGAAAATAATAGGTTAATAGTAGGTGGGGTTAGAGACAGTTTTTTGTTTAACCTAAACTAAGATAGACACAGGCATTTCCTTAATATTCTTAAGATAATAAAGGTGAGTAGGAATATTGTACTAGATGAGATTGTAATTTATAGCTGGTTAAGATAGTGCATCTGTTTTCCCTGCCCACGTAGTTTCCTTATGTCGTGAATAGGCAGATCATCGTTTAGTGCAATATTTCACTGATGCTCACCAAACTTAATTTTTTTTCAACTTTGACTTTTCCTTGTACACTGCAGAGGAACTATTAACCTTTACCTGGAAGGTTTTCACCAAGACCAGGTAAAGAAAAACCCAGAAATATGTAAAATTCATAAAGCAAAGAGGAAGAGAATTTTAAATTGGCTTTGTAGACATGATGCTGTCCACAGCATGGGCATGGAGTGGGAGTAAATGAGCAAGGAGGGAAATGGAGAAGTTGGGCAAGTCTCCAGCTGCAACCAAGTCAATTTCTTCCAATCCTGCTTCAGTTTGCTTTACATCAATTTGTGTTACTACTGGAAACACTCATAGAAAGTGTAGCAAACCTCATTGCAAAGTCCAAGAAGAAAGATTTAATTTAAGTATATGGACTACATATGCAGAAATTTCAGGAGATCCTAAATAGTCATGGTTTTCTCAAGTGTCGCTGTATCTATATGGAACCATGCTGAAAACTGTCAGAGACGTACTCCAGTTGAATTAGAAAATCAATGCCTAATGTTCAATTTCAGTAGTAACAAAAGAAATTAAAATGTAGATTATTAGATTATTATTTTCTTGTAATAACTTACATGTCTATTGTCCAGTGATGCTACAGTTAACAGGCAGACATTTGCTCACATTTTGTGGTTAATAGAATGAATTGGTATGAGATTTTTGGAACAGAAAGGGTTAAGACGAACAAAGAGAAGTGGGTGTAACTAAAGGAAACTTTGCAACATTTTTTCACCCTGGAGTTAATTTTGTCACAATTATGTTTCTCTTTTGACTTTATAGGCAATACTGTACCTGCAATCTCAGTGTTCTTGAAATCTCTGGAAATATCACACAATATCACAGAATTTTTCATGCTGGGACTCTCACAGAACCCAGAGGTACAGAAAGCTAATATCAGTACCCATCTTCCTCCATTTTATATGTGGGACGCCTGCCACAGATAGCTTGATAAGCGGTGCATAGGTCTGCACCCGGGCAAACCCAGGGCCACCAAAGCAGAATGTGCAAACTTAACCACTGTGCCACTTGGCTGGGCACTGGTATGTTTGATCATCTATGTGGTTATAGTTTGTGGCAACAGGCTCATTGTTGTCACCGTCACCTCCAGTCCCACTCTGGTTTCTCCCATGTATTTTTTTCCTAGCCATCATGTCCTTTGTTGACAACTGTTATTCTTCTTCTATGGCCCCTAAACTCATTGTTGATCTGGTTCTAGTGACAGATCAACCTGAGTTTCAGTCTTATTTTCCATGTTTGTTTATGGCATGAATTTGAGTATGTGATAAAAACTCTATAAGCCTCTGATTCTTGTCTTCAAAATAAAGATGAAGATAATACACGTCTAAAGTGTTATTGTGAGCTTTAAATTACATAATCTATGTAAGGTTCTTAATCCAGTTTCTGGTACATACATGCGCAAAAGGTTTTACTTGCTATTGTTATATATATATATATATATATATATATATATATATATATATATATATACCTCAACCTTTTCCTAACCTTCCACAAAGAGCTTGTTTTCTTTTGCTTTTCTATGTCCATTAAGTTTCAAATATACACTGTGCTTAGAGCAGAATGACATTTTTTGGCCAGTGATGCAAAGTGATATCTCTTTGTATTTTTCTTAGCTCTGTTTCAAATTCCAAAAGATACTAGTGTTCTGGAATCTGAAATTACATCCGCGTTCATTCCATTTGTTTACCGGTGTTACAAACTCTAACCATGTCCCTGCCGAGGCTTCACCCTTTAACCATGTAGCTGCCAGAATTTATAATGAACTTATCCTTTGTTTGAGAAATAAACTGTAATTCATCATGTTGCAACATATCTACATTTTACACTAAGGAGAAAATATAGAAATTAATATGAAAATCAATTTATCTATTATAACTCTTCAAAAATTAGTCTCCAAAAACCAATACATTCAGAAGATCATCCAGATATAATTAATATTTTACCTCCAAACTTCTATGTCTAACAAAAACAAGTTACAGAGTTCTTGCTCAAAATAAATGTCTTCTTTCACTTTGTCACATTTTGATAGTCTAATTAATAATAGCTGGATATAACTGAGACCTTGAATTCTACACCTATTTATTTCTGCTGTTAGATATAAAAGTGAGCCATTTCTCCAATCAACTAAAAAATATGAAATCATGGTGAGGCTCACTAAAGAATAGCCTATCTTTTGCCAGCTTGCCATAATTTTATCATGAGACATTCTAGAAAAGCATACTTACTTTAGTTGAAATTTGAAAAGCACCTTTATTTTTAGTACAATTAAAATATCAAATAGCATAAAGATCTGATCCTAGTGTGGCCTTATTTCTTGTTGTCCAAATCTTGATTAACAATGGCGCAAACAACATGTGATTGCTACTTATTTTTGAAAAATTTCAACCTGGTAGAATAAACACATGAGTAAATATCATCAATTTCCTATATGATTTAAAAATTATTACTAATCTTGTTTACAAAGGTAATGGTGTCTCCATTTTGGAGACTATGTAAAATATTTTCTCCCCAAATATATATCTATTTTAAAATTTAGAAAATAAGAAGAGAAAGATGGGCAATAAATAAGAAAATAGAAGTGTGTGAGTGTGTATGTGTGAATCCACCTATAATCCCATTGCCTAATCACTATCAACATTTTGGTAGATATCCTATTCCTCATCATCTTTTTCTCTCCTCAACCTTGTTCTTCAACTTCTATAAACTTGGGTCAGCTTCTACCATCTTAAAATTTACTCTCAGGGGCTAAATTATTTATTTGTTCAGCTTACTAGGTGTCTTAGGCAATAAAGTTTTCTGATTCTCAGTTTCCTTGTCAGAAAATGAGATTTTAATCCTTAGTTTATGCCCTCATGAAAGGAAAATCTTTATGAAGAGCATAGTATCAGACAAGTTGACCGGAGCCTAACAAATGATAGCTCCCTTCCCTGCCAGTGAAAAAAGGGAAACAGAAGAATAAAGGCTAGAAATAAAGTAAGTCTCTGAATTTTAAGTACTGCTGAAAATATACTTGTGGTGTAAAAAGAGAAGACCTGTATTTGAGATTTTTATTTTGCAGGCCATTGTTATGTGGCTACTGGTGGAATTTAAAAAAATAGTGTTTCCCCTCTCTTGAACTCCCCTCTCTCAACTGGATTTTTTTTGGTTTTGTTTTTTCACATTCTTGTCAAACATATTTGCTAAATATTTTTTTATTTATAAAAGTAGTACTGTATAAGCCACAGGCTACTTCTTTATGTACAAACTAGTGCAGATGGAGAAGATAATAATTTCAAAGCATTTCCTGTTATGTGGAACTTGAAACATTCATAGAGTTATAAATCGTCAACTAGTCACCAGCTGGTTCTTTGCAGAGTCATACATTTTCAGCCGGGACTATCTATGAAAGCAAGTCCACTTTCAAATTGGTTTAAACAATGAAGGCCAAAGGGCTTCAAGAAGAGAATTAGAATGATTAGAGAGGAATGTAAGAAATTTACCTTCTTATCTGTTTATATTAAGGGGATGAAAAATGGGTTTTATAAAGCACAAAGAGTTTAGGTCAGATTAGCTCAGATTTGAATTCTGATTCAGCTCAGTTTTAGCTAATTGATCTTAAGCAATGTAATTAACCTCTCCATCCATTGGTTTTTTAATTTATGAAATGTGATTATCCATATTACTGCACTTGAGCTGTGGTGAGAATTACATAACAGAAAGAATATAAAGCACTTTGTGCATAGTAAGCACTCACATAAAAAAAGCTGCTATAATTATGTGTACTATCATTGTTCTAATGCTGCTCACACATCCTATGGGTGGGGTCACCGTTATGTCCAAACAGTGAATTGTGTTATACAGAGGTAAGTTCCATAGTTTGGGGCTTCAAATAAATTAAGGACAGAAAGAAATTAGGGTCAGAAATTAGCTGCCTCCAAAACATATAAAGTGAGTGCTTAGGTCAAGACTTTATTCACAAAAAGTGCTCAATTAACATTAGCTAAGATCTTCTACCTTCTCCTCCTCCGCCGCCTCCTCCTTATTTTCGCATTGTCCTATTTCATTCCATCCTTCTTGGGAACTACAACTAGATCTTTAAAAGATTTAAAAATTTGATCTTTTAAACATACCATTGCCTGCATATATTTACAAGATGGTCACAAATAGGAGTGCCATAAATCAAAACATCTATTTTTTAAAGGCCTTTGTATATTGTGAGATCTAACCTGATATAAGGTTCTGAGAACGTGAGAAATGTCAGGATCACATGATATTCAAATCCCTGGGTGAGAAATCTGAAAACAGGTTTCTGCGCTCTTCTCTAAGAATCACAAGCTCTGTACAGAGATAATTCTTTTAGTCTCAGAACTGGGTTCTCCTTTCTCCTCCTTCTTCCAGAGGACAGGACAGGACAGAATCCATCATTAATGAGAGATTTTTATATTAGTTCTACCTAGTCATCTCGCAGTCGCTCCAACCACCTCTCCTATTTGTGACTGCTGAGATATTTAAGGGCATTTTAATCCCACAATAGATAGCTGGTAATGGGCTAGCTCTTGGTGTCCAGAGACCTGATCATTGGCCCCATTAACTTTCCTTGCTGAGGTAATTACTCACCATTATGCTGTCCCTACTTGTAAGTGGATGACATTTATGACATATTTTGAAGTGAAATGAGGCTGAGTCACATGTTTAGTCCTCCTGTGATCACGGTTGATGAAAGACAGTAGCAGTGTTCTTGGTCTCCACTGTCAGGAACTGCAGTCCCCAGAATACCTTATGCCCTGGAGACATCTCTGAAGGCTATACAGCATCTGAGAAACTTTCACTATTTTTCAGCTGACTCATTTTTTCAAGTTAAATTGTTGAATTCTTACAACTTGAGGAAATATGTAATGTTATTTCCCTTTTACAGATTAAAAAACCAGGTAGAGAGGTGAAGCAATTTGCTTACATTTATAAGGCTAATTAAAGCTGGAGACAAGATGAGAAATCAAGGCCATTTGATCCAAAGCTCTTAATCTCTGACTCCAAAGCTTCTATTTCCAAAGCTCTTAGAATTTCATTATGTTCATGATATGGGTTATTTTCTATAATCCAGATTCATGATCATTGTCCAGCTCCATGACACCAACTTGTTCTTACATCACTGGTAATTTTCTATAAAAGCTGTTTTGTTTTCAGAATTTGCATTGACTTTGTCTATGTCTAAAACAAGACTTTAATGTATAGATATTTTCTGTTTTACTCTACGGACTTTCTTAATTATATTTCTTTTGTACCAGCCAATTCTGATTCTAGTTCTTTTTGTAGACCACTGTATGCTACAGAGAATGGTGGAGATATGATTTTTTTTTAAAGATTTTATTTTTTCTTTTTTCTCCCCAAAGTCCTCATACATAGTTGTGTATTTTTAGCTGTGGGTCCTTCTAGTTGTGGCGTGTGGGACGCTGCCTCAGCGTGGTTTGATGAGCAGTGCCATGTCCGCGCCCAGGATTCGTACCAATGAAACACTGGGCCGCCTGCAGTGGAGTGCATGAACTTAACCACTCGGCCACAGGGCCAGCCCCGAGATATGATTTTTTAAAACTAGCTTAGCATGAAAATGCACTCTTCTTCAGATTATCATTAGTAAAGAAAATATATTGCTGTGGAGGGAGGACATAAACCTCTTAAAATTAGAAAGAGATGAAAAAGTATATTTTGATTAAAAGCACTTTTTGAAGGCTCTTCTCCTGCTGTTCTACACTTTTTCCAGATACAGTTGTTTTCTCCTTTAAAACTTTACTCTAGTTGTAATGCTTGGAATAAAGAGTGTTCAAGAATATTGCTGTTGATCTCTTTCATACCTACAATCAGGGCGTATATTACTACTTTTGTGGGCCTTTGGTACAGTTGTCCTCATGGATTCTTTCCTCCATAATAATATTAAAAATTAGTGCCAGTACCAGGCTGTCTTAGTTACTATAGCTTTGTAAGATAGTTTGAAATCAGGAAGTGGGATGCCTCCAGCATTCTTCTTCTCTCTTAGGATTGATTTGGCTATTAGAGGTCTTTCGTGGTTTCATCTGAATTTTAGGATTATTTTTCTATTTCTGTGAAAATTGGCATTGGAATATTGATGTAGATTGCAATGACTATAGATTACATTGAGTAGTATGGACATCTTGACAATATTGAGTCTTACAATCCATGAATATGGGATAGCTTTCCATTTTTTGGTGTCCTTTTTACTTTCACCTATGCTTTGTAGTTTTCAGTTTACTAGTCTTTCATCTTTTTAGTTAAGTTTATTTCTAAGTATTTTATTCTTTTTGGTGCTATTGTAAATGAGATTTTTTAAATCTCCTTTATGAATAGTTATTTGGTAGAGTATAGAAATGCAACTGACTTTAGTATGTTGATTTTGTATCCTGCTATTTTACTTAGTTTGTTTATTAGTTCTAACAAATAATAGGTAATAGATAATCTGAACAAAAATCTGAGTTTCTTTATTAGTTGAGGGGGTTCCTTAGTGATTTCAACATGTAAGATTATGTCCTCTGAAAATAGTGATAGTTTTACATCTTCCTTCCTGATTGGATGACTTATTTATTTTATTTTATTTTTTTTGCCTAATTGCTCTGGCTAGGACTTTCAATACTATTTTGAATAGAAATGGTGAGAGTGGGAATCCTTCCTTGTTCCAAATCTTAGAGGAAAATCTTCAGTTGTTCACTGGTTGAGTTGTTGAAGAAAGAAGTTCTTCAGTTGTTGACTATGTTGTCTGTGGGCTTGCCATATATGACCTTTATTATGTTGAGGTAATTTCCTTCTAAGCCTAGATTGTTGAGTTTTTATCATGAAAAGGTATTGATTTTTTTCAATTGATTTTTATGCATCTATTGATATGAGCATATGACTGTCATCCTTCACTCTGTTATTGCGGTATATCACATTTATTGATTTTTGTATGTTGAACTACCTTTGCATCCCAGGAATGAATATCACTTGGTTTTGATGTATGAGCCTTTTGATGTGCTGTTGAATTCACTTTGCTAGTACTTTGCTGAATATTTTTGCATTTATGTTCATTAGTGACAAGGCCTGTGGTTTTCTTTTCTTGTGGTGTCTTTATTTGGCTTTAGTAACAGAGTAATGCTGGCCTTGTGAAACAAATTTCGAAGCGTTCTTTCCTCTTTAATTTTTTGTAATAGTTTCAGAAGGATTGACGTTAATTTTTCTTTAAATGTTTGGTACAATTCACCAGTGAAGACATCTGCTCTTAAACTTTGTTGGAAAGTCTTCGATTACTGATTCAATTTCCTTCCTCATTATTGGTCTGTTCAGATTATCTATTTCTTCACGATTCAAATCTGGTAGCTTGTATATTTCTAGGAATTTATCCATTTCTTCTAGGTTACCCAATTTGTTGGCATAAAATTATTCATAGCAATCTCTTATAATCTTTTTATTTTCTTGGCATCAGTTGCTATGTCTCCTTTTACATTTTTGATTTTGACTTCCTCTTTTTTTCTCAGTCTAGCTAAAGTTTGTCAATTTTGATAATCTTTTCAGAAAACCATCTCAGCTTCATTGATTTTTTTTCTATTGTTGTTCTAGTCTCTATTTCATTTATTTCTGTTCTAATCTTATTATTCCTTCCTTTGCTAACTTTGGGCTTAGTTGTTATTTTTCTCACTTTTTGTGGTATAATGTAAGGTTTTCTTGAGATATACTTTTTTAATGTAGGTATTCATTACTATAAATTTCCCTCTTCATATTGCTTTTAACATATACCATAGGTTTCAGTATGTTGTGTTTTAATTTTCCTTTGTTTTGAGATATTTTCTGATTCACTTCTTGATTTTTTCTTTTACCTATTGCTTGTACCTGACTGTGTTGTTTAATTTCCATGTATTTGTTAATTTTCCAGTTTTCCTTCTGCTCTTGATTTCTGGTTCCTATCCATTGTGCTCAGAAAGATACTTTGTATGATTTCAATCTTCTTATTTTTTTTAAGACTAGTTTTGTTGCCTAACATATGATATATCCTGCATAATTATCCACAATACAATTGAGTACAATTGAGAAGAATGTATATTCTGTGCTAATGGATGGAATGGTTTGTATATCTGTGTTAGGTCTGTTTTGTCTATAGTGTCATTCAAGTCAATTTTGTTCTCATTGATTTTCTGTCTGGATGTTCTATTCATCATGAAAATGGAGTATTGAAATTTCTTACTGTTATTTAATTGTTTTCTATTTCTGCCTTCATATCTGATAATATTTGCTTAATATATTAAGGGGTTCCAATGTTGTGTGCATATATATTTCTAATTATTATATCTTCCTTCAGAATTTTTATCATTATGTAAAGTCTTACTTTGTTTCTTGTGACAATTTTGGCTTAAAGTCTATTTTACCTGACATAAGTATGGACATCCCTGCTCTACTTCTGTTACTATTTGCATGAAATGTCATTATTCATCACTTTTGCTTTGAACCTGTGTGTGTCCTGAAACCTTAAGTGAGTATCTTGTAGACAGCATATAACTGGAAGTTTTAAAAAATCTGTGTAGCTATTGTATGCCTTTTTCATGGAGATTATCTTTAGAGCCTAGACTATCTGGCACTGTGATGGATGCTGGGTATATGGCACACTTTTGCTAATTATGTAAATCTGTATACAGTTACATGTACAGATAGTTTTCTTGTTGTTGTCTTCCTGTTTATTTTTAGCCTGTCACTACAAAACTAATTTTAGTAAACATGCTTGGATAAGTTAGGTCTGTTTCAAATTTGAGAAAAACCTGGATTTAATAATCATTGCCCTGTGCCTAGCCCCACCCGCTCAAAGTCATGGACTATTTTTGAGATGGTATTCTGCAGCTAATTGCTCATGGTTCCTTTTCTTTAATTGTTTCTTCACTAATCTAGAGAAATGTTTAAGTAGATTTTGAGTGTAGGGATCTGCTGATGTACTTACTCTTCAAATCCGCAAAGGAGTAGTAAGTAATCCTGTTAGAATCTTTGCAAATAATGGCAGCTGATGACTTTTAGTTATTCTCACTTGGTAGTGATAAATATCATTAGGACAATTTTGAAGACGTAGTTAGGCCTGAGTTCAAAGTATGTCGCTGGCCATGTTTGGAGTTTAGACTTGACTGGAGCAAATCTGAAGTGTTCATCAAAAGGTCTGATTGCGGTTTTCACTATCCTGTCTTTTGATCTTTGGCTGGGTTTAAGCCTTATTGTGTTCAGAAGAAAGAGTTTTCCTCTGAGAACATTACTGGCTTGTGTTGTTTGATTGTCCATAGTATAGACATGCCAGCCTTTAAGACTAAATATCTATACACCCTGGAAGACTGTGACCTTTTCATTTATGATTGACTGAGAAGCTTTAGTGGGTAGGATTCCTAGCTACTCTCAGCTCCCCAAGTTGAATGAATTAAAAGACATGGATATAATTTTTTTTCCGGAGTTCCTAGGAGTCAGGAGGCACAGGAGTAAAGCTTTGCTTCCTACTGTACAATGGAGAGTCATGAGGATGTAAAGTTAAGAATTATGCTTATAGGCAGAAGTGGTTGAAAAAAATCACACTCAGAGAAGCTTCTTTGTAGAAGACACTTATAGGAGATAGAAAAAAAGCACTGTAGGGAGCAGGACTCCACTTCCATTCACTCTCTTTCAGCCTTTAATGTGGAGTTGGTTGCAACCTTGCCAGGGATCATCTGGGTTGGTGTAACTTACTTGGCACTTTGAGTTCAGGCTATACCTTTACCGAAGGAGATGATAAGGGATAGGTATGGGCATACTCCCCACCTACAGAATTGTTCTGAGCAAGAAGTGAGAGTCCTTGGGGATCCATAAAATCACCTATTCATGTATGCAGAGGCTGGATTCCATCAACTTGACTGCTTGGTTGGAGTTCTGTCCCAGGAAAAGGATGTCAGAAAAGACAGGATTACTGATCTATAGTGGAAATTTCCTAGCAATAGCATAAAATAAATATAACTCAAATTTAGCATTGATTTCAAGTAGACATGAAGAAAAGCAGACTTATTAATCTTCTTTATTATGCTTTCTTCTGGAGCCCAAACCCTCAGATTTACCAGGACCCATAGATATTTTGAAGGTGCTCTGGTAGCTAATGGAATGGTGAAATCATTCAAAGAGGTGGTAAATTCAATAGGAAAAGCAGGTCTCCTAATTTATAGAAGGAAGGATGTATTAGAAAGTGAAATAAGCTAATACGGAGAATTTTGTAGGAAAAGGAAGAGTGTGAGTGGGGTTGAGAATAAACTATGAAGGGAACTAACTAAGTGATTAATGAGATTGAGGCTGAAAATACTGTTTCCTTTATTGGCCTTGGAGCACATAAGAGTGGCAGTTCAGTTTGAACATACATATTAATGACCAGAAAAAAAGAAGATGATAATTAACAAGTTAAAATTTCTGAGGAGAAAGGAAGCAGTTGTATGCAGAATACACGTAGATATATTAACATTAAATATGAGGCCTTGCACATATTTTAATAGTTTGGGCAAGTAGGCAAAAATGAATTATAGATATAATTATTGATGAGAAGTTTAAGGTTAGGAGAATGATTCTGTTTTGGCCCCTATCTTCCTGGGAAGCAGGAGGCATAGTATCCTCCTGGGATAAAAGGAAAATTCAAGGGATCAAGGTTATAGGGAATTGGTGAAAAATTTGGACATATGCCCAGAAGAATGTTTAGGAAGAAAGAACTGTCTAGAAGAGCCAGAAAATTTGCTCAAGAAGCTTTGAAGTCCTAGTTCACATTTGATTTCATAATTTTTGTTGGCACTCCCTAGTTTATAATTTTCTTAAGTATTGCCTTACATCTTAGGTAAAGGGAAAAAGAAGATGGTATATAAATTATGGTTTAAATACTTCAGTTAGTGTAGTATGTTACACTTGAAGCAGAACAAGGCTTTATATAGGCGAGATTTTGTAAAGATTACTATTTACCAATTCTACACTATTTGAGAATTAACATACAGTCAAGCCTGTACAATGATATTTTGGTAAATGACAGACCACCTATACAGCAGTGGCCCCATAAGATTAGTACTATATAGCCTACCATCCAGGTTTGTGCAAATACACTCTACAATGTTGGCACAACAATGAAATCCCCTACCAATGGATTCCCCATCCTCAAGTGACCCCTGACTGTAATTGCAAAACTTATGTTAACCTTTTCTCTCCTTAATACTTATAAATCTTTTAAAAGGTAAAATTAGTCAATGTATTACTCAGGATAAGCTACATTTTGCCATGAAAACAAATGAATCCTGAACTCTCAGTGGCTTGACTCATACAATTTTATTTCCTATTCAGGCCTAATCCACTTAAGATTAGGTTATCCTCCAGGGTAGTTCTCTTCCATGTAGTTACTCAGTAATCCAAGTTGTTTCCGCCGGGTGGACCTACCGTCTCGATGAGTGTCATCCAGGCTTGCTGCAGCAGGGAAAAAGAAAGCTGGGGAGTAGCACACTGGCTCCTAAATGTTTCAGCCTGGGTGTGACATACATCCCTTCTGCAAACATGGTCCTACTTAAAAACAAGTGGGCTGGAAAATATGGTATTAGAGAATGGATTCTTAGTGATCAGCAAATACACTGGCTGTGCTTGGAAAAAACTGATCTCACATTTGGAATAGATTGTTTGCTAGATAATTGAATATCAATCTTTATGAAATATATACATAGCATAAAATATAGTCATGACTTTGGAGTCATTGGGTTATTTCACCCCTTATGAAGGGAGAAGTGGAATTGCTAGGATTTGCAGGACTTCTGTCCTAGCCCAGGTCCTGATCCCTTCTTTTATCTGGGTTATCTCTCTAAAAATTGAACTGTTTCTGTATCTCAAATTATTTCCCATCTCAGTGGTCTTCAACTGACCTGAAATTTTCTATTTAAATTGGAATGTGCACACTTTGTCTTGATTACTCAGATATCATCAACTCTTTTGTTCCTGAAACTTTTGTTTCTATTAGCTAAGGCATAAATCCATCCAATAAAAGTTACATTGGAGGTGAAATGGTATATAGGATGTCTTCGACCAAAAAGTGCTCCACAAAATATCTTCTACCTGGGACATCATGTGCAAGATTGCTTAACAATTGTACCTGGAAGAATTTTATATTCCTTCCTGGCTTTAGGCAGAGAAAATAATTTATTCTGAGAAGAGCCCAGATTATGAGGTGATTGGTGCCCCCTGGAATTGTGCAACACAACAGCATTAATTTTGGGATGATTCCTCCCTTAATGACTCTCTCATTCCTCAAAACCCATTCATTTCTTGTTGATCTCTAACTCTCACAGTAATAAATCTACCTTGAATACAGTAGTTGGGATTAAAACTACTCATTCTCAAGAAAATACTTAGCTGTTAGGCATTTTTGTTTAAACAATTTAATTACTTGGCCTATTGCTTATATAATCTATACCTGAAGCTTTACAAAGAATTATTCTACTGAATACATAAACTCAGAGGTTTTCCATACATTGTGACATTTTTATGCTGATTAGCAATGTCCCTTTGACCAACAATTTGTAAATGCAAAGTGGTTTCTAATTGGAGGAGAATTTAGTCATCATTTAATAAAATATTTATATTTTATGAAATAGGGACCATTAAAGAACCCAGAAAAAAGGGAAGCAAAAGATACTTAAAGCATGTATTTGGACTTCAAGACCATTGTCCTTTCTATTAGTCATACTTGTTAAAATATGAATAGATTTTGTTTTTATCTTCTGCAGTCACATGAATTGTTATCCAAGATTACCCTTTGGCTCCAGATGTTCCTCATGGCATTTTTCACCTCTGAGTTTCTGAGGGTGTAGATTAAAGGGTTTAACATGGGTATTACCATAGTATACAAAACAGCCACTGCTTTATCAATGGGGAAGGTAATCACAGGTCGAAGTTATACAAATATACAGGGTACAAAGAATAAGATGACTACAGTAACATGAGAAGCACAGCCAGAGAGAGCCTTCCGCTGTCCTTCAGTGCTGTGAGGTCTTAGGGAGCAAAGGAGGTGATAAGAATAAAAAAAATAAGCATATACATCAGTCCACTGTTGGCAGCCACAAAAAGTCCAAGGACGTGAGTATCAGTGCAGGAGAGTTGTAGCAGAGGGAAAAGGTCACAGATGAAATGGTCAATGACATTGGGGCCACAGAAGGGCAGCCAGACCAAAAAAAGAATTTGAATCAGTGCGTGAAGATATCCCCCAGTCCAGGCCAGGACCACCAGGAGGCCACACACTTGCCTGTTCATTGTGATTGTGTAGTGCAATGGCTTACAGATGGCCACATAGCGGTCATAGGCCATTACTGTGAGCAGGATGATCTCAACTCCCCCAAAGAAATGCCCTGCAAAAAGCTGAGTCAGGCACCCACCGAAGGAGATGGTTTTCTTTTCTGCAAGTAAGTCAAATAGCATTTTGGGAGCCACAGTAAAAGAGCAACAACCATCTATAAAGGACAAGAAAGACAGAAAAAAATACATGGGGGAACCTAGGGCTCTGCTGGTGGTGATTGTCACCACAATGAGTGGGTTTCCTGCCACAGTGAAAAAGTAGATGACTGCAAACACAGGGAACAAGAATTTCTGCGTATCTGGTTCTGCGTCAGGCTGAGCAGGATGAATTCAGTCACATTGTTCATTAGCTCCATGAATTCTTTTTGGTATTTGGATAATTGAGTTATCTGTGAATAGCACAAGCACAGGGGCTGCAATTGTGGCAGATAAATTTTGATCAAGAAAATAATTTCTGTTAGGATTATTATCTGCAAGAAGATAAAACTAAGACTTAAATTTGGGCTATCTTATTAGTTGCATAATGAACACATAGTCCTGTTCTTTCTCTCCCACACACACATTCATGCACACATTTATATACACAAGCATGGTTTTATGACTGTTGACATGCCAGGAATTTTCTTGTAATTGTACGTGGATGGACATTGTCTCATCATTTGCCTAATTATTTCCTCCTTAGAAAAACAGGAATAAAAAGAGGACCAGTAGGGAAGACCAGAGGCTTGAATTCATGAGCCTACACCCCCATGTCTTTCCTCTAGTCACTTGTGCTGATGAGGCTAAGCTGCAGAGTTCATTACTCTTGTTATTTTTAACTTGTTTCAGGGTGTATATAAAACAATAGGTAAACTCAATTTGAAACTAAGGATGATGTAGTCACATTTCAGAAAAACTGAACTGAGTGAATGTTTGAGACTACAGCAAAATAAGCCTGGAGATTAGATTGTGAGCTTACACTGCATTCAAACAGAACTGTCTAGGAATATCATTAAACAGGAAGGCAGAAAGATATCCCGAAGAGGATAAAGCAGAGAACATGATGCAAGGCAATTCCACAGATTTATTTGAAAGTTTAGAATTCACTAGTTAGAGAACTTCTTTCATGATTAGGTTTCAGGGGCATTTTGAAAATCAAAACTCAACTTAAGGAAGACTATGACAAATTCTCTGGATCTATTTAGAAAACAGATACATTTAAGGTGAGGCAATAAAAGCATCATAATTTGTTGGCCAGCGTGTGTTCTTTATAGTCTGGTAGACAATTCTTTACTCTGTTTTCATGGATGAGTAGCCATGTGACGTTGTGTGCAAACCTTAGCCTTACTGTGCCTAAATTTTCTCATATATAAAATAGGAAAAACAAAAAATAGCATAGAGGAATTGAAAAACAGCATTATTACATAGGTCAAAGTTTTAACTTAAAGGTAAAATGCATAACTTTTCACACATTCCAAATTCTTGATAATAGAATAAAAATGAAAAAAATCCACATTTCATTATTCTTATCCTCAAAATATTTGATTGTTATAATATTAGGAAAGAACACAATGAATAGAGAAAATAAATGAATGAAATACTCAATTCAAGAGGTTAGAAAAGCAACCGATTATCTTCAGAGAAAGGTTGAATGCAGAAATCAATACATCAGGTAATAGGGAAATATTAGACTTGATAAACAAATCCAAAGCTTTTTAGTATTTTAAAAGTACAAATAAATCTGATAAGTACATATACATTCAGTAAGAAGCAAATATGGTCAAATTGCAAAAGGACATTATTTTTACAGAATATTTAAAAGAATGTTATGTGTAGTTCATCAAAGATTTTTCAATAACTAGATAGGTGTTTTTCAAAGTAAAGCAAGTCTTCTCTTCATGCTGTCACCAACAAAAAAACAAAAAGGAAAAATAAAGAAAAAGGAAAAAAGAATAGAGTGTATTAAAGCCTTCAAATAAATCATAGATCTGTTCAAAACAAAAAAAGAAATAAAGAAAAATATTTTATCTAATCTCTAGATGGGAAAGGAAGAGCATTCTAAGCAAAATGCAATGGTATAAGATATAGGACAAAACTAACAGACTCAACTACATAAAGATATGAAACACAATGGAAAAATACTTGTAACAAGTGTAATAGATAACCATTATTATAGAAATTGTTTTCACAAAAAGATGGGCTCACACTATTATAAAAATAAAGGGAAAACTAATAAAAAGATAATGTTCACAAAAACATTAGACATCTAAAAAATCCTTTATTTCAGAAGTCATTAAATTCAAAGTTATCAGATACAATTTAAAAACAGAGGAATACTTTTAACTGGCAAATTGGCAAAGATTCATGACATGTTATATTGCCCAGTGTTGGTGACTGCGTGTAGTATAAACAATTCTGGAACAAAGTTTGACTCTATATAATAAGGGCTTTATAACCGGTCATGTCCCTTGGTCCAATACTCCTTATGCTTAAGAATCTATTCTAGATAAAAAAGATGGACAGTGGCCGGCCTAGTGGCGCAGCGGTTAAGTGCGCACGTTCCACTTCAGCAGCCGGGGGTTTGCCGGTTTGGATCCTGGGTGCAGACCTGGCACCGCTTGGCAAGCCATGCTGTGGTAGGCATCCCCCATATAAAGTAGAGGAAGATGGGTGCAATGTTAGGTCAGGGCCAGTCTTCCTCAGCAAAAAGAGGAGAATTGGCAGCAGTTAGCTCAGGGCTAATTTTGCTCAAAAAAAAAAAGGACAAAACTTTTTCATACACGTTCTGTTTCACAATTATTTTATGATAATGAAAAAAGGAAAAAAGTCCAAATGTTTACATAAAGAGGAACAGTTCACTGAATTATACTTATGAAATACCAGGTAGACACTGAAGTTTTGTGCAAGAAGAATTAGTGGTGCAGAAAGATTCTTCTAATATAGAGTGGAAAACTCAAGATATAAAATAGTTTATATATTATGATCTAAATTGTTCAAAATGATATGTATACATTAAAAAGTATTTGAAAAGTACACTAAAGACTAATAGTGGTTATTTGAATTCAAAGTTAAGGTCAATTTTTCTTTGAAAAATTTTCTGGTCTAAGTTTTCTACAAAGAAAAGAGATTACCCTTATAATCAGTAAAATAATTTAATAAAAGAAATTTTATTTTCTTATCTTGGGTCTGGGTTCATAATATACTAAGTGACTGCTTTTCTCAGTAGACTAAATATGCCAGTCACTATTCATATAAATCTGTGACAGTAGAAACATCTGTTTAAATCTAACTTACTTATAAATTGAAAACTCTAGGATCACCTTGAGAAAAAAATACTAACAAAGAAATCACAGATTGTACTTACCTCTCTGAGTGCATTTGGGAAAGAAGTAACAGGTTACTTCTATAATAAGACATCTTACTTGTACACCACCCTTGTAGCAATCACTGGCCCATTACTGACACTGCTTTGCAGGTTCATTTATTTTTATCTTAATTATAATATTTCTTTTCCTCACTTAATGACTTGAAAATAATTACTAAGAGAGACTTCCTAAATAATGCTGAGTTCATGGGCTGGGTTTATTTTTGCTTTACAGAGTCACAGCATCCTATGAGTGTGAGGCACAGCATCTCAGCTCAGATAATGAATTTCGTTAGTCAGACATCTTCCAAAGCATTAGGCTTCAAAAGAAATTGATGGGAAAAAAACCATAAGCATTAGAGAACATCTCTCCAAGCCACCTTACCAAGCATTTGTCAGTCTCTCTCGGTGACCATATGAATTATATGATAAAAGCCACTTTGAGATCTGATCTGATTTAAAGACCTGAAAATAACAAGGTATGTTAAAGCAGAAGAACTAAGGATTGCAAGCACCATAAAATCAGCAATAAATGAAAGTTGCCTTTGGAGAAACAAGTCCCTGAAGCTAGTTCTTTTAAGCTGTTTTCTTAGTAAGATCATGCTCAGCTGGGAGATATCTCCTTTGGCCCTTGGGAATCTGGATCCAAATGGGTTGAAAACTCAAAACCAAACAACTCTTGTGATCCATGGCCCATTATACTTATGTGGTCTTCCCAGGTCTGCCCTTATCAACATTTTCATGTGCAGTTCCAGGAAAATATGTGAATGGGTGTTACTCAAGTGCAAGGAGTTAGGGAGGCTCTGATCTCTCAAATCCTAGAGGAGTAGAATTATCAGCTTCAATCAAGATGGGAGCCAAAGCAGTTTATCCTTTCTCTCCTGTGGCCATGGCATCTGTGACCAACGTATGGAGGAACCAGATGGGCTCAGTTTTCAGCCTCTCTATGACTGTATTTGGGAAGTGATTTTAGAGTCTGGGACCCAAGGCACAGAATGCTCTAGTCATGGGAGTATGGATGTATGAGCCACTCAGAGTCCATGAAACAGCCCTAATAATACTTGTGTCACAGAGTTATGGGGAGGATTGAACAAGATAACATATGAAAATGTCTAAGTCAGTACAAAACTGCTATTCTACTGAGGATAGACACATAGGTTAGAGAAACTGATCTTTAAGGATAAAAATCTGAAGCTTGCTTCAGAGTAAGAGTTTTGTTGGCCGTTCTATTTGCTAACTATGTGATCTTGAGCAAGTTTTTCAGCATCTTTATAACTGACTTCCTACATCTGTAAAAGGGGAGAGATAATTGTATCTATCACAGGACCGTTCTGGGGTTTGTATGAGATAATACACGTAAAGTGCTTAGAATGGTGCCTGGCACGAAGTAAAAGCTCACTGTTGCCTGTTGTCATTTTCTGTATAGAAACTCAGAGCTCAGGGTGTGACTAACAGTTTCTGGCAAGAATTGTCTCAACTCATATATACATGTTTTATCTTCTTTACAATTGTGGTTGATAGAATCTTGGTAAATAAAGACATTAGGACAGAAGAAAGGCCAACTTTTAAAGTATTGAATACTAATTCATAAATCATAATAATTTAGAAATCTTTCTATGAGTATTTGACCTTCTCTTCACTAAAAACATCTGACAGTGAAGTTGAGAGTCCTTGAAAAGTTTGTAGGAGATAAAGGAAAGTGGATACAATGAGAAATAACAAGTAATGAGTCCTTTGTATTTATGTCACTCTGTTAGATGTTGTGTTTCGTGTAAGTCTCACATAATCCCTTTGAAGGAGGTATGAATAATTCTATTTTATGTGTAAAGAAATTGTTGTTCACTGTGAGCATCATTTGGTCAAGATCAAAAAAGCTTATATTTGGTAAAGCTTGGATTTAAATACACACTGATCTCATTTCTAAGCCTGAGCTCTAACAATTACATTATTGTAATGCATTAGACGCTGGTTCTATGATGTGTCTCTTTCACTGGGAGCGATGGGAGGGGAGGTGCTGATTCAGACCAGCTGTGCATTACTAGAGTCTTTGGTTCTACCACCAGTGGCAGGCAGGACACATTCCTCAGATGGATCCCACACACAGCCATGACCATAAAGGAGTATCATAGAGAAAAAAGAACATCTCTTATTTTCCTCTCCTATGTTTGGCCCCCATCTAGGAGATCTGCCTAAGCACTATCTCGGGAGTTTTGATCTTGGAAATTTCCTAATGCCTGCAGAGTAGAAGGGAAGATGAATGGAATTTCAGACTTAGGACCAGGGACATCCTCTACATGGATGAGACATGGTAGAGCCCTAGACAAATAATACATCAAAGACATGAATCTGGGTATGACTCCCAGTTCTATTTGCTTTAAGATTCTATGCATGACATTTAACTTACCAGAACTTGTAAAATAGCCTTGAATACATTGGGGTTACTGAGAGGAACACCAAAAGGTAGCATATAAAATCACCCAGCTAGTGCATTATACATAGAAAATACTTGGAAAATATTTTCTGAATCTATGTGAAAGAAATATTTGCATTTTCCACTACTGTAATACTGTTGATTATCATTTGTTGAATCCTGGATAAACTGTGTGATCTTGGGTAAGTTATTCAACTTCTCTCTGCCTCAGTTTCCTCTTCTGCAAAATAGAGATAATAAGATTACCTCAAAGGGTTGTTATTAGAACCAAATTAGTTGCTAAAGTGGGACAAAGGATTGAGGGTAGATATTTTTTCAAGATGGGAGAGACTTAATCATATTTAATGGCCAATAGGAAGACCTAAGAGAGAGATAAAGGAGGTGAGAGGAATTTTGGTTTCAAATTCACCATAACATTTTCTTTCCCTTTGACTTAAATTTCCAAGACGTTGGAGCTTTGAAATGCTTGCCAAATCTATTTGAATAAATTTGTGCCATCTTCACGTTCTCTGCTTCCTGTAACATTGTCCAGTCAGTGGAGACTTGGGAAATATGCATTACATAATATGATGTTTGAACAGCTACATATAACATTTGTTTCTTATTCCTGAATACATTGGCCATTCTCCTTAACTACAGAGGTCACCATGGTAAGTTAACTAGAATTTTTATTTTTAATTCAGTTTCTTACATTTGCATCTTCTCCCAAGGTGTTTGCAATTAAAATCATTGAAGCATTACTTTCTGAAATTTGATGGAGGATCACTTTTTAAAAGTTTTGCAGAAATGTGTATCCTCCTCCCTGTTTATCAGAACTATGTTTACATTTTATGGATTCCTGAGTCAATTTCTAGGCTTTTGAGTGTGCAGAGAGTGCAGTAGTGCAGCAATTTGTAGCTAAATGAGTTCTTGGGGATTTCTTCCAGAGATAGGACATATTGTGTCATAGTTTTGATAGTCAGAGATTGGCTTCTGTATAGTCACTCATTTCCTTGAAACAATCTCTGACTTTGATAATTTCCAGGGATGAAAGATGGAAAAAAATCTTAACTTGTACTGATAAGAGGAGATATGAGAGGCAAACGAGAATAAAAAAGGCAAATTTGAGGAGGAGCTGAGACAGGATGTGTAACTTGCATTGTGGTAAAAGCAGGTCATTATGGGAGAGAGAATGACAACTTATGGATTCGGTGGGCCTTTTTAGCTTTTTTTTTTTTTTTTACTGAGGAAGATTCACCCTGAGCTAACATCTGTACCAGTCTTCCTCTATTTTGTATATGGGTTGCCACCACTGGCTGGCTGATGTGTGATATAGGTCCACACCCAAGATCCAAACCCAAGAACCCAGGCTGCTGAAGTGCAGTGTGCCAAAATTTAATCACCACAGCACTGGCACAGTCCCTGGATTCTGTTTTGTTTTTTTTTTTTAAAGATTTTATTTTTTTTTCCTTTTTCTCCCCAAAGCCCCCCGGTACATAGTTGTATATTCTTCGTTGTGGGTCCTCCTTCTAGTTGTGGCATATGGGACGCTGCCTCAGCGTGGTTTTATGAGCAGTGCCATGTCCGCGCCCAGGATTCGAACCAACGAAACACTGGGCCGCCTGCAGCGGAGCGCGTTAACTTAACCACTCGGCCATGGGGCCAGCCCCCCTGGATTCTGTTTTTTGATGAAAAGCTTCAGCTCTAAAACTGCCATCCCAAAGGAGAATGCCGTAAAATATAGGATCTGCAAAGAAAGAATGTATGTACTCTTTTCTGTGGTTGTGAATCTCTGTTGAACTCTAAATCAGGGTTTTTATTCTGACTATTCAAACTTTGTTGGATTTTGTTCTAGCCAGGCAAGACCTTATTTCTGCTACAACAAATGTGGTCCCAGCAGTATAACTGAATCTCTGCATCCCTAAAGTCAGACTTAGCCCCCTTGTTGTTCTAGAGAGTCAAGACAGATATTACTAAAGATGAAAGATAAAAGCTAATTCTCTTTGTCACTGTAGGGTGATTTTTCCTTTTATACACCCATCTTAAGACATGTTAGGGAAGATAAGGTGTGGTGGTGGAAAAAAAATCACTGTGGTGACCATTAGAACACCTGGATTCTTATAGTTGTCTACTGCTAATTAATTAAGTGTGTTTCCTTGGACCTTATCTTTCTGGGCCTCCATGTTTTCATATTTAAAGAGCACATATGTTGATAAAATGCAAGGTAGTGGAGGATTTTTAGCTTACAACAATTCTAGGGTCTTGTCCAATGGAACCTCAAACTCATTAACATCTTACTCTACAGTTCACAGCTTGCAAAAAGAACTGCCATGGATTTCATATGGGCACAGTTTGTGGCCACTCATCCAGACTCTGGCATTGCTGATTCCTGGAAGTAAACTGGATCTATACTGAAGAAGCACTCAGTGCTAAAGAGCTAAAGACAGACATCCTAGATTATATATAGGCTCCTCTATTTTTTTACCATTATGAATTTGGACAAGTCTTTTGCCTTCTCCTTTCCACTTTTTCTTTTTCTTTATAACATAGTTAATAGTGTACCAACCTTATAGCAATTTTTGTGAGGATTAAATGAAATAATGCACATAAAGTGTTTATAGTATTCTACCTAGTACATGAGAAAAACTCAGCAATAATTATTATTATAGGAACTACATGGTAGAAAAAGAAATCTCTGCTTGCTATTAACAATGCAGAAAAGCAATATTATAGAAAAAGTTTAGCTTTCAAAATGTTTGAGTGTATGGAACTCAAACAGGTAACTAAGTTTTCTCTGCTTAGAAGAAGTTTGTCTGCTTGGGTTGCTGTCTCTAAGTTGCGGTCTGAGCAAGGATGCAATTATTCTTTTATGGAAGATCAGGGTCATCCTGCTAGATCAACACTTTTCTCCACTTCTAATTTTTCCAAATATATGGGTGTTAGAAGATTTCAGTGATAATAGGCAGACTAGTGGTCTTTGAACTAGAACAGAAAGGGAAACTGACCCTCTGCTTCAGTCTGTCAATTAACACAGGACATTAAAGACATCAATTTTTGCATAAGACCAAGTTGTTTGGTCTCTCTGTTTGTTTCTGTGTGATGTAGGGCAGAAGCAGACAGATGAAAACTGTAAAAGAGAACTGTTCTTTAAATATATTCCGATTTCTTCAAGACTTGCAGGAAACTGAGGTAATTAGTGAAATAATGAAGATGAATGAGTCAACTTTGGGGTTTTTGCCTGATTTTTATCATTAAATCTAACCTTTGTCATAGACCATCAGGAAATTATAAAAACATACTAGTTGGCTGCTGGTTCTCCCAAGGGCCATCTCCTCTAGAGAAAAGCTGGCAATTAGAAGTGCACTCAACTTTCTTCTCAAGGCTTCTTGCCCCTGGAAGAATTCTATAATGCATTGGGCTATCTAGAAGAGAGACCACTATTTTGGGGCTTGGAACTCTAAAACTAGCTTCTCAATGAAGCATTTATGGGATCATCTGGAAGACGTTTTCTTTCCATGCACCTCATTGCATGTGCCCTGCCCACATGTAATGGGGACAATTCATCTTATCCTTCACTGCCTTTGTGCTTTAAGAATACATTAAGATAGGTGATATTAGCAACATGGCTGAGTGAGCTGTTCCCTTTGTCTCTCTGCTTTTTGAACAACTAAATGGACATTCACTCACCAATCTAGGAAGTACTTGCAGCACAGCAGGGAACCTGAGAGACACATGCTTCTATACACCTAAGTGTGGATGGACTGGCTCCCTGGAGAGTGGCAGAGATAGGTGAGCACACCCTGCTCTCCTCTGGTAGCCCTGTGCATGCACACAAATGCTTTCTAGACTGGCATAAACACCTCAAAAGTGGGAACAGGAACCAGGGTGACTGTAGGAGTAGGTAGTGGTAACACTTAGCCCACACTCATGATCACTCTCCCAGCATGGAAGGGGAGCCCACTGTGTCCCTGTGACACCAAGGAGTGGCCCTAGCTTGGTCTTGCAAGGAAGCCCCAGAGACCATAAACAGAGACTGCAGCAGACCTACTTGCTGGAGCAAGCACACCCCAGGCCCAAGCAAGTACTCATAATGCTGTTGAGCCCCAAAAGAGGGAACATGTCCGGGTGGTTGTGGGAATAGGTGTGGCAGCTTTGAGCCCTCTCACATTCACTTTCTTGGCGGGGAGCAGGAGTCCATAGTGCCCATACAGTGCCAGGGAGTGACCCTAGCCTGGGTCCCAGCGAGGAAGCCCTACCCACCAAGTACAGCAGCCCCATGGACTTCAAGCAGAGACTGCAGCAGACCTACACACTGGGGCAAACGTAGCCCAGGCCCACGCACATGAGCACTCAAAGAGCTGCAGAGCGCTCAAGGAAGGAATGTATCCTGGGCAGCCGTGGGCAGAGGCAGTGGCAGCTTTTAGCCCACTGGTGATCACTTTCCTGGCAGGGAGGGGGAGTTCACAGTGCCCCTGAGGAGTGAAAGAGTGGCCCTAACTCTGTCCAGCAAGGAAGCCCTGCCTGCCAAGTACAAGCCACACAAGTGCCTGAATGCACCCCAGGCTGAGGCAAGCAGCCATAATACCCCCACAGCCTCCAGCAGATGAGGTGGGGCCAGAAACTCTGCTCCAGCTTCCTCGTGGCTCTAACAGGTGGAATCTGCATTCTAAGAATACCAGAAATGCCCCAACAAAAGGTTAGTTCTTCAAGCAACACGAGAAACTGCAACAACAATTCAGAGTTGAATGAAAATGACAGTTCTCCAGAAAACAACCCTGAAGACACAGAAATTTACAACATAAATGACAGAGAATTCAAAATATCCATCATAAGGAAACTCAATGACTTACAAGAAAACATGGAAAGATAATTCAAGTGGCTCAGCAATAAAATAAACCGCTTCACCAAAGAGATAGAACCTATAAAAAAATCAAGCAGAAATTCTGTATATGAAAAAGACAATTAGTGAAATAAAAAATAATCTAGAATCATTAATAGAATGGATCTTAGGAAGGAAAGAATTAGTCTTCTAGAGGATAAAAATGTAGAAATTCTATAGGTGGGAGAGGAGACACAACTAAGATTGTAAAAAGATGAAGGAATTCTTGGAGAAATATCTGACTCAATTAGGAAAAGCAACATAAGGATTGCAGGTTTTCCAGAGGGATAATGAGAAGAAGGGTCAGAGAGCTTGCTCAAAGAAGTAATTGCTGAGAACTTCCCAAAACTGGGGATGGTTCTGGATTTACAAATAAATGAAGCTAATAGAATGCCCAATTTCATTAGTACTAAATGACCTTCTCCAAGGCATATAATAGTAAAAATGGCAAAAGTTAATGATAAAGAAAAAATATTAGGAGCAACAAGGCAGAAGAAAATAACCTACAAAGGAAATCCTATCAGGCTCTCAGTGGATTTCTTGGCAGAAACCCCACAGGCTAAGAGAGAGTGGGATGATATATTCAAAATACTGAAAGACAAAAACTTTCATCCAAGGATACTCTGTCTAGTGAAACTTTCCTTCAGATACGGTGGAGAAATATAAATTTTAAAGTTGAGGTCTGAAATGGAAATAAACATCTTTCTGGAAACTGGAGGAAGGTCAATTACTGTTGTGGAGTGGCAGCATTAACAACTAGTACTGTGACCTTTAGTCTATAGACTTCCATTCATAATTTGTACTACT
Organism: Equus przewalskii; assembly: GCF_037783145.1. Classification (NCBI taxonomy): domain Eukaryota; kingdom Metazoa; phylum Chordata; class Mammalia; order Perissodactyla; family Equidae; genus Equus; species Equus przewalskii. The sequence goes on from NC_091841.1 coordinate 17,100,299, forward strand.
GACTTTGAATATGTAAATTATTTTAAATGAGTCCTAATTATTACACTTTTGTGATGTTATCCATGGTGTATCTTTTCATGGATTTAGCTTCCCGTCCTCTCTTGTTCTCTCAATTCTCCCTTAAAACTCAGCTGAAGCATCACTTCCTCTGGGAAGCATTCCCAGAGCCCAGTTTGATTTAGATGTTCCTGAGCACAACATGAATACACTTATAATTGTATGTATTACATTGGTCTTTAACTGTCTGATCCCATGATTATATATCAAATCACTGAGAGTAGGGAATGACTCTTATTCAACATGGTAATACCAATATCCATAGCAGATTTGTTGACACAAATAGATTCTCCAAAGCATTTTTTAATTGAATGAATAAATAAAAGATTAAACAAATACTTTTTCTTTTGAGGAAGATTAGCCATGAGCTAACATGTGCTGCCAATTCTCCTCTTTTTGCTGAGGAAGACTGGCCCTGAGCTAACATCTGTGCCCAACTTCCTCTACTTTATATTTGGGATGCCTACCACAGCATGGCTTGCCAAGCAGTGCCATGTCCGCACCCAGGATCTGAACCAACGAACCCGGGACTGCCAAAGCAGAAGGTGCCAACTTAACCGCTGTGCCACTGGGCTGGCCCCAAACTTAGATACTTTTAAAGATATTTTTTCATGTTTTATAGGTAAACTCACATCTGAAATCAGTACCTATAAAAGAATAGATGGAGCTAAGGAGCAGTGTGACATACTTTGTCCTCGTGGGCCTCAAGCAAAATCCAAAGGAACAGAAAGTCCTTTTTGTTGTTTTTGCTTTTCTTTGTGCTGACCATGGTGGGTACCCGGCTCATTGTTGTGGCTGTGTCTGTCAAGAAAGACACTGGGCTCACCAGTATACTTTTTTCTTGCTAGCTTATCACTTCATAGTTGTCATTTATTCCTCATCTATTTCTTCCAAAGTGATTTCAAAACCTTTTCTCTGGGGAAAATACCATATCCTTCCAAGCTTGTATGACCCTGCTCTTTACACAGAAACTTTTTTGGTGTATTAGAAGTCTTACTTCTTTTGTTGATGGCTTATGACCACTATGTGGCCATCTGTAAGCTCTGGCATTGTTTGGTTATCATGAGGCAATGGGTATGTATTGTGCTGATAGTAGTGTCCAGGGTTGGAGGTTTTCTGCACTCAGTGATTCAACTTAGTAGAATTTATGGACTCCAGTCCTTTGGCCCCAATGTCATTGATCATTTTTTCTGTGACATGTAGCCCTTATTGAAACTCATCTATACTGACACCTATGTGATTGGCCTCTTAGTTTCAGCCAATGGTGGAATGCTCTGTGCTACTATGTTTCTGTTGTTACTCATCTCTTATGATGTCGTCTTGCACTCTTTAAAGAGCGTTAGTCAGGAAGGGAGGTGGAAAGCACTCCAGTTCCATGGTTACCACATCTCTGTGGTTGACTTATTCTTTGTTCCTGTATTTTCATGCACATAAGACCTGAAAAGATCTTCCCCATTGACAAATCATTAAGCATGTTTTATACAGTCCTAAACTCAATGCTAAACTCATTAATCTACACTCAGAAATTCAGAAATGACAAATGCTATGAAGATGCTCTGGAGAAGTAATGTCATATCTTGTGGTAAATAAGTGTGTCATCCACCTTGAAGAGTGTTATTTGACATTATGATTCATTTCTTTGAAATTCAGAAGTCTCAAATCTGATGCTGATTTTCCTTTCTTCAAAGAATTTATGATAATTATAATTAAAGAATAAATTTAGGATTGTACTATTAAGAACAGTTTCCCTCCATGATAGAATGTCAGGTCTATAAAGTTTTGTTTATCACTTTTCCTAGAAACTTGTGATGATTATGGAGCAAGGAACCTATAATATGTAATGGATTAGTGAGAAAACTTTTATATACTTGCATTAATTTTTGATCAATATATGTATTTCTCTTTTTTACTTTTCTCAATATTTTTTCTATTTGGATTTTTTGTCATTTAAGTTAATTGTTCTTACTTTAGTATTTAAAATATTTAATGCTGTATAGCCTGTCTTCTCTATTAAGTTTTAGTGGCATTATATACCAAATTTTTAGAGTGGTGTTTCTACTTTTTAAAGGAAAAATGGAAATGCAATAGATAATATTAAATAGTAAAACTGAAAACCATATCAAATGGGATATAGTGTTGAATAATTTTCCAGTTTATCTCTCAGTATAGTCTCCAGTCGTCTTCCCCAGAGGCAGTCATTTACACTGTTTCTTAAGATTCATCATGTAATAGTCTTTGTAAATGCAAGTGCATTTAAATATATTTATGTTTTCATGTGTGTATGTAAACATTTGTTTTTGCTATGTAACATGCTGAAAATATTTTCATACTAGTTCATACAGGTCTGTTAATTTTTCTCATACTATATAATACTGCCCTATAAGTATATACTAAACTGAATGTATCCATTCCTCTTCCTGTTGTTTTTCATCTTTTTCTGGGCCAAATAATTGTGCAATAAGTATATATTTTTCAATATGTGCAAGAATGAGTTCCTAGAAGTGAAACTGTCATAATGTATTTGAATCAATGGTCAGATGTATGTATAGAAAATGCTGGTACTCACAGTTATTGCCAAACTGCCATCCTTGAGGTTGTACTAACTGCTTCATTCCTGCCCAACATCTATGAGGATACTTTGTCCACATTCTCCACAACCAGTACCTCACAAATATTTATGGCATATGACAATCTGATTAAAGTTATTTTATTTCATTTTTATAATTTAATCAAAACGCTTGTAATATAATTGTTGTAGCATTTTCACATGTTTAATATAATTTGTATTTCTTTTCCTGTGAATTGTCTGTTAATATATTTTATCTATTTATGTAATTCTTGGTCTTTTGCATACTGTTTTTATGAGTTAATTACATCCTAAAAAAGCTATCCCTTTTACTATTGTATATGTAATTATTATTTTCATGGCTTGTATTATGGTTTTAAATTTTTTACTGTGTAGAATGCTTTTGGTATGCATCATTTTCTCTTTACATTTTATATTTAGTGGTTTCTTTTGGCTTTGGTATCTTGCTTAAGAAGACTTTCCCTACTTCACTCTTACCAAAATATTCTTCAGCTATTTTTTAGCATTTAATTTTTAAAGCATTTTTGTGTTCTTATGAATTATTTTAAATCTTTTGATCCATCTGGAGTTTATTTTAATATAAGAGTTAAATAGGGATTGAATGTTAGTTGTTTTTCAAAATATTGGTTGTTTTTTATAGTTGCATCATTATCTTTTCACCATTGACTTGGAATCCAGACTACTGTATTCTAAAGTCCCATCTGTATTTGGATCCAATTCGGGGGTCTATTCTCCTTCATTGATCTCTTTATTCAGGTACCATGGGGCTGGCCCCAGGCTGCTTCTTTTGAGTGGCATGAGCCAGAGGCTTTGTTCTTGCAAGAATTCATATCCTCTTCACAGTCTGTCTGCCTGTCTTTGGCTCCAATGTCATAGACCATTCATAGATGACAAACACTTTGTTGAAACATGTCTACTTGGACACTTATACCCTTTGTTTCTTTGTTGCTGCCAACAGTGGTTTCATCTGCCTGTTATTTTTTTTTTCTCTTGATACTCTCCTATGCAATCATCTTGTGCTACCCTAAGGACCTGTAGCTTGGAGGGGAGATGCAATGCCTTCTTGACCTGTGTCTCTTACATTACTATCATCATCTTAATTTTTGTTCCCTGCAAACTTATATGTTTGTATCCAATCATAATCTTCTCCATTAATAAAGCTGTGGCTATATTTCATACCATGATAAGTCCCTTGTTAAAATTCTTAAACCTGTGCACTCAGGAAATTATAGGTGAAAAATACTGAGGTAGTTCTGGAGTAAAAAAGTGACTTTGAAAAATAATCAGAACATTTAAAATGACTTTACCCTTTAAATGGAGAAAAGAAGATAACTTTATTTCAGGGCCAAATTAACGTTGTCAAAAGTATGTTGAGGTCATATAGGCATTATGAGGAAGGTCCAGGTAGAAAAATATTTATGATTACAAAAATATCCTATTTAGATTTGTGTGTTGTCCAATTGGTTTTCAAGCTTGAATGTACTATCAAAATTAGCTAGGATTGTTCTAGGATGCAAATTCTTAGAACACAGCAATAGAAGTTTAAATTTAGTACAATTCTCGTTGGATTGACATATCTACCTTTTAAACAAATTACCCAGGTATATAAGAAGCCGAGGATCTTTACATACACTTTGAGCTATTGTGTTTATGTTCACATGATGAGCCTATTAATGAAGTCACCTTAGTTTTTAAATTCATTTTTTAAATTGTTGTGAAAATTACATAACAAAATTTACAATTTTAAGCATTTTTAAATATTCAGTGCAATGACATTAAGTTAAATCACATTGTTATGCCATCATCACCACTATCCCTCTGCAGAACTTTTGCTCTTCCCAAAGTGAATCTCCAACTAAACAATAACTTCCCATTACCCTCTCTGAGCCCCAGGCAACCAACAATCTACTTTCTGTCTGTGAATTTGACCTCTTTAAGTACCTCATGTAAGTGAAATCATACATTTGTCCTTTTGTGACTGCCTTATGAAACTTAGGATGATGTATTGCATGTTAATATCTATTTTAGCATGTGTCAGAATTTCTTTCCTTTTCAAGGCTGAATAATATTCCATTGTATGCATGTATATTTTATTTTGTTTATACTTTTATCTGTCAATAGACACTTTGGTTGCTTCTACTTTCTGACTATTGTGAATAATACTACCATGAAAATGGGTATAGACTTAGCAGCGTGTTTGAGTCCCTGCTTTCCATTATTTTGGATATATTACCCAAAAATGGAATTACTGAATGATACAAAAATTCTTTGACTGTCTTTTTTCTTTTTTTGTGGAAGATTAGCCCTGAGCTAAAATCTACTGCCAATCCTCCTCGTTTTGCTGAGGAAGACTGACCCTGAGCTAACATCTGTGCCTATCTTCCTCTACTTTATATGTGGGATGCCTACCACAGCATGGTTTGCCACCCACGATCTGAACTGGCAAACCCCAGGCCACCAAAGTGGAATGTGTGCACCTAACCACTGCACCACTGGGTCAGCCTCCTTTGACTGATTTTTTGAGAAGCCACCATAACACTTACCCTAGCAGCTATGTCATTTTACATTCCTATGAGAAATGCAAAATTGTTCCAATTTTTCTGCATTCTCTCCTACAAGTGTTCTTTTTCTTTTTAAATAATAACTATCCTAATGGGTGTGAAGCTGTATTTTACTGTGATTTTTATTTGCATTTCCCCAACAATTAGTGATGTTGCACATCCTTTCATGTTCTTACTTGCCATTTATATATCTTCTTTGGAGAAAAGTCAATTCAAATACTTTGCTCATTTTTAATCAGTTATTTTGCTTTTTGTTCTTGTTGCTGAGATGTAGAAGTTCTTTATATATTCTGAAATTTATACCTTATCAGATATATTGTTTGCAAATATTTTCTCCTCTTCTGTGGCTTACTTTTTCACTCTGTTATAGTGTCATTTGATGAAAAGAAGTTCTTAATTATCTAATTAATTATCTAAAGTACAATTTATCTATTTTTTCTTTTCTTATCTGTGTGCTTGGTGTCATACCCAAGAAATAATTACCAAATCCAACCTTATGAATTTTTTCTTCTATGTTTTCTTCGAAGAGTTTTCTAGTTTTAGCTAGTAGTTTAGATCTTTGATTTATTTTCAGTTAACTACTCTATATGCTGTAAGTTAAAGGTCCAATTTCATTCAGTTGCTTGTGGATATACTGTTTTCACAACACCATTTGTTGAATAGGTTGTCCTTACCCCATTGAATGTTCTTGGCACCCATGTCAAGTGTCATCTGAAAACATATGCAAAGGTTTATTTCTAGGCTTTCTATTTTATCCCTGTAGTCTATATGTCTTTCATTATGCCAATACCACACTATTTTGATTACCAAAGATTTGCAGTAAGTTTTAGAATCAGGAAGTGTGAGATCTCAAACTGTTTCTTTCAAGATTGTTTTGACCATTTGGACTCCCTTGAAATAACATATGAATTTTTAGGTTGGATTTTTTTATTTCTACAAAACACACTTTTAGGATTTAATAGTGATTGCATCAAATAACTTTAGGTAGTTTGACATCTTAATAATATTAAATCTTCCAGTCCATGAAAGTCTTTCCATTTATTTGTGTCTTCTTTAATATCTTTCAGCAACATTTTGTATTTTTCAGTGTACAAGCACTTTGCTTCCTTGATTAAGTTTATTTGTAAATATTTCATTATTTTTGATCCTGTTGTAAATTGAATTGTTTGCTTAATTTCTTCTTTGGGCTCTTCATAGGTCATATGGAAACTCAACATCTTTTCATTATAAAAAGCTCTCAGACAGTTGAGTATAGAAGGGATGCATCTCAATATAACAAAGGTCATACATGACAAAATCACAAATAACGTTTATCCAGCAGTGAAAGGCTGACGGCTTTCCCACTAAAGTCAAGAACAAGATAAGTGTCCACTCACTTCACTCCTTTTCAACAGAGTACTGCAATAAAAATTTCTGTGAAAGTTTTAGTTTCTACATGTAGATCATGTCATCTGTGGGGTGACATAATTTTACTTGCCTATCTAATTAATGTTTACTTAATATCCCTACATGTAACAGTGTTTATAATAGTAGCAACTCCCTCTCTTTTGGATATCAACTTAAATATCATCTTTTAAGAAAGGTCTTCTCTGATAACCTTATCCATAGTAGAATTCCTCCTATTATTTTCTGTCACATACCCTGTTTGCTGTCTTATATGCACTGAATAAGACTATAATTACTTAATTAAATTGTGTCCCCATTTTTCACCTGACCCTATTTTGAGAATATAAAATCAATGAAACCACATTTTACATAATTTTTTTCCTGTTTTATTAATTGCTGTGTCCTCAGTCATAGCAGAGTTTCTGGCATAGGAATTCATTAAAGAAAATTTGACTAAATTTCAGTCCAGAAGCTTCGTAGGAAACTCTCACTCCCTATCATACATCCTCAATTTCATCAAACAGGAAGAGACCTACACTTGCATCTTCAATAGAAGTAAAACTATTTTACTACTAAGATTTCTCTCCCCACCTGGCAACAGCCCAGCTCTTGAGAAAAGCCAAAACTCAGCCAATGAGAAGCCATTGACGCACTGAAATGTTATTTTCTCTCAATGGATATTAGTTTAGAACAGCCCCTACCTACTCCCCCCTTTCTCTTCAAAAACAGTTCCCCTCCTCTGTTTTCGGAATTTTCTTATTGTTTCCCAAATCATGCACATCTCAAATGAAATTCTTTTGGCTATTCAATGTAAAACTCATTTTGAGGGTAAAATAGTAGGTGAATTTCCCTTTAAGTTGACACTGACATAAAATAGGTGCTCTAATTTTTTAATGATTAAAAATTGGATAAATAATTAGTTACTTCATCTAACTTGGTGATAAAATTTTTAGCATATCTAACCACACTTCAAGGTAGAATAAGTTGATTATTAAGTAAAAGGAAAAGAAGCACTTGCTATGGCAAGTTGGAAAATACTTGTTAAATTAATCTTCACTGAAACAAAATGACGGGCCTGATATTTTATTCTTGACTGGAAATAGTCTCACAATGGTTCTAAAGTTATTTTTTTCTCCATATTATATCTTTCTAATCCTACTTATGTGATTTGGCTTAGTAGTATGTTTACATATAGATGTACTTTTACATCTATATGTGAAAATTCCCAGTGAATATAATTAAGCTAGAATTAATCTTGTATATACTCCAATTCTAAGACTCAGTGATAAATGTGGTTAGAAGGGATAAGATATCCAGTGATATTTGCCCCTGTTGGGAAGAAGATGCTGCCCTGCTAAGAACTGATATGAATTTTTCGGGAGGTCTTCTGTTCAGTTTAGAGCATGACATTGTTGACAAAAATAATCCACAATCAATCTGATGTGGATTAAGGCTGCCCCAACTAGAGAAGCCCAAGGTGACCTGGCCTACATGCCAAACTATATGACCCAGTGGACTTTTTTTATGGTATGAATTAGGACTGCCCCAGGGAGAGAAGCCCAGGGCATCCTCACCTACATGCCGATCTATATGGCCAGATTCGTATCTAAAGTTATATGACCACACAATAACCAGACCCCATCTGCACTGAAATCATTTAATGACTTTTTACATCATCTTTTCTTTTCTCCAGTAAAAATAAGTCACGTACCCATGCCTTATAAAATTAGCCCTAACCCTCAACTCAGGGCAGCAGCAGGAGCTCTGACTGCCCGTGGGTCCTGTCCCCATGCCAGCGGGAGCAGCAGCAGCTGCTCTGTCTGCCCATGGGCCCTGTCCCCATGCCAGTGGGGGCAGCAGAAGCGGTGGCAGCAGAAGCTCTGACTGCCCATGGGTCCTGTCCCCATGCTATTCCACACTATTCTCTAAATAAAAGAGCACTACTGCCAGATCTTGAGAGTCTAAGAAATCTTCTTTCGACTCCTCGGCTAACCAATCCCGCATCATTTCTGGTGGCCCATATGGGGAATTGCTTCATTGGCTTGTGAGCTCGAGTTCTGGTAAGTGCCCTTTTCTTCCTTGTGCCTTTCTCTTTTTCAAGGATGGATCTAGATTCACTGCTCCATCGGGAACTTTCTCGGACAGCTGTATGAATCCACGTTTGCTGCCCATGGCTACTCTATGGGGCAAATTGTGGCATTCAGCTTGAAGAGAATCAGTACCTTAAGCCTCAGGGTGATGGAGAATGAATTAATCCATTCCTTTCTGACTCTATCTCTAATAGACAAATTTTATGTGGGCACGGGTTGGCCACTTAAGTCATTAGGACGGCCGCCAATCTCCAAGACTCCCGTGGAAGGTTTCTTTTCCTAAGGCTGGATTGGGATCCCTCCCTCTGGCACCTGAGCATGCTCTGAACTGTGAGGAAAGTCCCACTTGGGACTCCAGTTCAAGGAAAGTACCAAACTCTAACCTTTGGTGGAGTATGGGAACCCCTTCTTGGGAGAATGGCTCCAGGATGCAGTTGGGTAGAATGTCCCCCAGACTGGCGGAAAATTCCTCACTGTCTTTCTCTTTCTCACTGTCTTTGTCCTTTTATCCTGGGGACCATTCGCCTGGCACCTATTACTGCCAGGCAGAATAGGGAAGATGTTCAAGGGATGCCCCCATCATCCCTTGCTACAGGAACCCCAATGGGGGGATTGTCGAGGTAATGGCTCCTTTTCTTTCTCCTTTTCTCTCGGGGACCATTCACCAGGCACCTGTTACTGCCAGGTATAACAGGGAAGGTATACAAGGGATGCAATGCTGGGGGACGCCCCCATCACCCCTTGCTATAGGAACCCCACAGTACGAACAATGGGTAGGACGCTGCCCTAGGTTCAGGGGGGATTTTTCAAGGTAATGGACCCGTTTCTTTTGTCTCTCTTGGAGTTACAATGGCCATTTTCATCTCCTTTTGAGCTTTGCGACTGGGAAACAAAGAAATCTTTAAAGAGTAAAAGGCTCCACCCCTGGGAGCCCCAACTTTGGGTTTCTGGGTCTGATCACCCCAGCAACCCTAAGTGGGGGTGCCCTCTCTTGACAGTTGACTCATTGAGTATTTTAGTCACCTACTGAGTCGGTTATGAGGGTAGGAGACCTGTGATTTATTCTGTGAACTGTCGTGCTAGCGTAGTGTGCCCCAGTATGGGAACTGTTGTGTGACTCTTATCTTGATAACCCTCTGGAAGAGGTCATGAGGGTGAGGTCTGATCTCTTCTTTTCCTTTCTTTGTCTGTTTTGCTCATCATCTCTTCTGTTGTCACCAAGTCGAGGTTAAGTTCAGGCTAGACCTGAGCAGAACCTTGACCTTCTGTAAAATTGGAAAAATAAGCCTTTTGCCAGGGATTTAACTCTCCAACCTGGCTCTGGGAGCCCCAGCCTCCAGCCAGTTCCAGGCCTTTGCCTCCTGCTTCCCTACCTCAACTTTGCTGGCTCAGAGACAAAGTGCCCAGGCTGAGCGGGACTTGACTAAATCTTATAACTATGTCAACACCCGCAATCGGCCTCTGCACACCCGCAATTGGCCTCTGCACCCTTTCTCCAGCTGCTGTCAGTCAGCCACTGGCTTTACCACCACGGGGAAGGCTCCTAAGCATCCCCAGAGACCCACCCTGTGGATGCGTTCTAACTCCATCTGGGAGAAAATTTGAGGGGTTTCTCTGTGCCTTTGTGATGCAGTTGGACAGGTAGATCAACCTGGAATGTAATTTGAGTTACAATCCAGTTTCTGGGAAATCAAGAGCAACTGTCCTTAGAAAATCCTTGCAAGACTGGAAATACAGCTCTAGAGGCAGTTCAGATTCCACCTAGTTCCTTTATCACGGAAAGGATTTTCATCTCCCCTCTCCAGGAACTACTATCTAGCCCATCACTAATTCCTAAGACTGATGGAAAAAAAAGAAAGAAAGAAAGAAAGAAAGAAAGAGTAGGGGAGAGGGAAAACAGCCATAAGCGTGCCCTTGCCAAAAATCTAGCATCTTGAGTGGCTCCTCCACAAATATTGGTAAAAAAAAACAATAGCTGTGCAGTCTCTGTGTATGTATGTCTTATGTATGTTATATGTGTGACATTTTTACCTCCGGATGGTATGGCCAAAATTAAGAGCTCGGTTTAATTGGCTTAAAGTAAGCGCTTACATAAATTCTAAATGCAGTAGAAATTAACCCAATGTCTTTCAAGTTAACTTGATGTGAATTAACCTTTGGTAAATGAAAGCTTGTTTAAGTTTGTTGGTTTGATTGAAAATAGTCTTCTTGTCAGAGTTGTCAGTGTTTGCCTATGATGCAGGCATGCAGCCTGGGTTTACTAGTCAAATAAGTTCACATTGTCTGTTAAATTCGTCAGCAAAATAATAGCTTTAAACGATGACCAGTTTTGTCTAATGTCTCATGAAGTTTTTGTGGGTACAATAACTGTTTTATGGTCTGTATACTTGAAAAAAATAAACAGCTTCCAAATTGTTTTGATAACAATCTTGAGTTTTGCCAAGTTAAGTTAAATGATAAAAATCTGAGCATCTGGGTCATTTTTGGATTGGATAGCACACAAGCATTACAGCTAAACTTATCTAAGTTATCTACTTTTGGCTTCTTATTGCAGAGAGGCTAAAAGTCTTTGGGTCTGTTATTGTAAAGCAGCGTGTTTCTAGAAATTATGAAGTGTTTAGAATGCTGGTATAAAAGACAATTCGTAATTGCTTACCTTTTTAGTGTTTACTATGGTCTGTTAAGGGTTAAAAGTTCTTATTAACCTATATAATTAAAGCTACTGGAAATTAATAAGGAAAACAGCTCTGTATTGAAGGAAAGTTAAAATGTGTGTTTTCAGTAAAGAGGGTATAAAGAATGGAAGTATTTTTGTTTGATGGGTTAAGAAAGATAAGTTTGTCCTAAAGTACTAGAAAGGAAAAAAGACATACTTTGGGACAAATTCTGAAGGCAAAAAGAAAGTTGTAGAAGGTTTGTGAAGGAGAAATTCTGAAAGGAGTTTTATGCCTGGTCAAGTAGACTAAGATTAGAGTAAATCCAATTAAGTGAATGAGTTTTAATGTTAAAAATAAGCTGGTACAGAAATTAAAATTTGGTTTTCTCTCAAAGCATAGTTTTCTTGAACTTTTGGCCTGCTCTAACTCTACCTAAAAGACAGAAAATCTATGTTTTGTTAAAATAATTTCCTATATTCAGAAAGAAAGAGGTCTCTTCTAAAATTTTTTGACGGTGTTGTTTGCTCTTGACTGTCTCTGTTGTCACTTTGAATGGATGCCTGAGCATTGTTTAACAGTGAGCGTTGTTTCCTATTTGAACAAGCATTTTAAAAACTTTTGATATTTTTGACAAGCTTCTCCCTCAAAAATATTCAAATCCTGAATGAAGACTTTCTTTTGACCTGGTAGATGGAAGAAGAATTTCTCTGAGGATTTTCAGAGGGCCCCTGAGACTTCTCAAAGAAATTTGCTCTCTTCCTATAAGGAGGAAAATACTAAATTAATTAGGTTTATTTGGTTTATTAAATTACATGGGAAGCATTGTCAAATAAGCGATGATAAACTTTCTTATGTGGTATTACGTGGGTGAATGTTATTAATATACGTGTCTTAACATTATATAGCATTCCTAAAATTCTAATCTGTTCTGGTTATCAGTCATAATTCCAGTTATTATCTTAAAGTGTTATATGTCACAGAAATAGCCAAGTTTCTTTGTCAATTGCCCTTTTATTTTTTTTTAAAGATTTTATTTTTTCCTTTTTCTCCCCAAAGCCCCCCGGTACATAGTTGTGTATTCTTCGTTGTGGCTTCCTCTAGTTGTGGCATGTGGGACGCTGCCTCAGCGTGGTCTGACGAGCAGTGCCATGTCCGTGCCCAGGATTCGAACCGACGAAACACTGGGCCGCCTGCAGCGGAGCGCGCGAACTTAATCACTCGGCCACGGGGCCAGCCCCTGTCAATTGCCCTTTTGAGTCTTTTGTCCATTTGCAGATAGTTGCTGTTTTACTGTGATGCTTTTTGCTTTTGCAAATATGTTTCATCTCCAGAGAAATTCCTGGAAAGGATTCTGACACAAGGGTTCTAAACTACAGGTTTCTGATAAACTTTCAGATTGTAAAACTGAACTGGGTAAGAAATTACAGAATTCTAACAGAAGTTAAGCTCATAGATCTGCTAACAGAAGATTAAGCTCAAGAACTGATTATACAGGACTGTGTGAACTGATGAGGATGATTATAATTTTTTATGACTTCTGTTTGAAATATTGCTGAGTTTTGATGTTTTGTTTTGTTTTCTCATGTTTAAGGAAATCTTTCTTTCTTTTCTCTTATGCTAACTATGGCTTACAGCAATTTAGTGAAATACATCTTTATGAGCAAAACTGAAACATTTGTCTTTTTCTCCCGACCTGATCCCTCCAGAATTTGGAAACTCTTTGTGAGTACGGTTATTTTGTGGCAATATAGTTATTTGCATAAGTTCAATAAGAATTTGGTCTCCTTATAACAGGACACATTGGTTATCTTACCAAGGCTTTGACTGGAATGTCATATTTGAGAGAAATATACAGGCTCAGATATGACAACACAGCTTTTCAAGAACAAAGATTGGACTTTCTGGAACTGAAGCCACTTGGAAATATGGGCCTGGTACCTTGTTTACAGAGATTCTGGCAATCTTACCCGGTAAGTAGGAAGCTTGCTTATCTGGCAGGTGCAAGGAACCTCAGAATATTTTGGAGGACCTTGAGAAGAGAGAAGTCCACCCAAATCTGGAGGTACTGCAGGCAAAATCTGATGGCAAGTCCTTGGCTTGGCTTTTGTGGCCTCAAGAGGCCTTACAGTTCAATCTGAGATTCCTCATAAAAAAAAAAAAATTCCAGCAAAGCAGATTTTAAAAAGCCTGTATAATCAATTGGTATTCTTGCTGCACTTATGTAAATAATTGGCAGACCAGTTAATCTTAATTTGGCTATCTTTTATAAAAATGAGGGTGACTTTAGAGAGAAAAAATTATGTTTCAGTAGAAGGTATAGTACACATTCATGGATATTAGATTCTAGCTCTTCTCGTCTGCAAGATTCTTCTGTTACTAATCATAACGTTTCCTTGTAGCCATCCATCTCTGATACCTGGGAGTTCCCTGGCCACAAGCAAACCTTTTCCTTCAACACTACTGCCCAAATACTAACTAGATTTGCCTTGTCACAGGTGGATCATAAACGACAAGTTCCAAAGGTAAAGTGCCCAACTTATTGATACACACAGGATGGACTATATCAAATTTGGGACGAATATATTTTGCTCACTCCTGCTAGTGATCAACTCAGTAGAACTCCACTCTATGTTGGGAACAAACCAATAACATCTGTGATACATGGCCTAATAGCACCCGACCTATGGGAAAATTCCCTGTCATATGTGTTCTCATATCATAACCTTAAAAAATACTGATTGGTTTGAGACTGACTGGGATAGATGGCCCAGCACGTGTTGGTTAGCCCCTAATGGCACTCAGTGGCTATGTGGCTCCAACTTATGGCCTTGGCTGCCACCTGGATGGATTGGACGATGCACTCTAGGCTTTGTCTGGATGCAAGGTAGAACTACATTTACTATATCTCCTCCTGCTAACCTACCCAACCTGCAACAGCGCTGGACCTGCTCTGTCTTCCACTGGTATGACCACGTTGCCTCAATTTTCCTTCCCCAGTTAGGAATTGAAAGTGTCATCTGGCCCATGGAAACTCTAAACAACTTTACTATGAAAGCATTAAAATGATACACAGCATAGCCTTTTGCTGCTTGATTTAGAAGTATCCCAAATGCGTAAGGCAGTCCTCCAAAACTGAATGGCACTGGATGTCTTGACAGCAGCACAGGGGGGCACCTGTGCCATTATAAAAACTGAATGTTGTGTCTATATTCCTGACTACCATCAAAATATCTCCGGCTTCCTATCTGATATGAGCCACCAAATTAAGTCCATGTCTGACCCTCCCCTATCTCTAAATGACTGGTTGAACTCCTGGTCAGGACCAGGTTTCTAGACTACTACCAAAATCTTATTCATTGGGTTAATCATATTGCCAGTATTTCCTATTATAATTTGTTGTCTGTTTCATTGTTTGTCTTCCGCATGTCAACAAAGTTTCACCTCCTGGGCCACCTCTCATCAAATGATTCTCTCGTCTCCAGAGGATCTGTACACCTTGTCAGGCTTGGACTCCACGGGTGCAGCCTTCCGGTCCACTGAACTTCCTACCTATACCTATGGCCCCATTTAGGGACAGCTCTACGACCTTGTACAGCCGGAAGTAGTTACAGAAGACTGACCGTCGTCCATATCCCCAAAAGATTTCGGGGCCAAATGGGTTCAGGGGGGGTTTATGATGTGGATTAAGGCTGACCCAGCTAGAGAAGCCCAAGGTGACCTGGCCTACAGGCCAAACTATATGACCCAGTGGACTTTTTTTATGGTATGAATTAGGACTGCCCCAGGGAGAGAAGCCCAGGGCATCCTCACCTACATGCCAATCTATATGGCCAGATTCGTATCTAAAGTTATATGACCACACAATAACCAGACCCCATCTGCACTGAAATCATTTAATGACTTTTTACATCATCTTTTCTTTTCTCCAGTAAAAATAAGTCACGTACCCATGCCTTATAAAATTAGCCCTAACCCTCAACTCAGGGCAGCAGCAGGAGCTCTGACTGCCCGTGGGTCCTCTCCCCACGCACCAGCTCTGCCTGCCCATGGGTCCTGTCCCCATGCCAGTGGGAGCAGCAGCAGCTGCTCTGTCTGCCCATGGGCCCTGTCCCCATGCCAGTGGGGGCAGCAGAAGCAGCGGCAGCAGAAGCTCTGACTGCCCATGGGTCCTGTCCCCATGCTATTCCACACTATTCTCTAAATAAAAGAGCACTACTGCCAGATCTTGAGAGTCTAAGAAATCTTCTTTCGACTCCTCGGCTCACCGATCCCGCATCATTTCTTTAAATGAAAATTTGGGTGAGTTTATTCTGAGCTTAAATTTTAGGATTATAACCCGGGAGAGTCTTTCCACAAAGGAACAGAGCACTCCAAAGAAGTCGGGGTACATAGGGCAGTTATATACCCTCAAAGAGGGTGTTTCACATATGATTGAAATGTCCCTCCCACAATAATCACAAGATTGCCCTGTCTGCACAGCACTTGATGGACACAGCAGGTAGTGGGTCTGCTATCTTCATGGGTGTAGCAGGAGGCAAGTCTATTGTCTCGAGCTGGGTGGTCACAGGTGAGCACAGCAATCAGTTTCTAGCCTAAGAAAAGATGCTTAATCCTTAAGGAGACGCCAATGTTGGGAGGGGGAGGGAAGTTGCACCTTTACCTGAAGGGCCTGTGTTCTTGCCATAGGGAAAATCTAAAGCAGATATACAATGCATGCTCAATGGCTCCAGTCAGACCCTTTTGGAAAGACGAGGTCAGGCCAAATTAGATTTATATCAAATGGCTTCCTCATATATTCCAATATATCCTATTACTTGCCATTTTTATTTGACGACATAAATAAAAGCTCAAGCGCGTGTCTCCAGATCGCAAGTCAAAGAGTCTGGCTATACCAAAATGACAGACAGAGAAGGGCTAAACAATTGAATGGAATTTTTCTATTTCGAAGCAACTCCAGAACAATTTCCTGAGAAATGGCTATTTGTTACCCTTCTATGTAAACATAGTATTTGCTTTCCTTTTTGATAAATTGTCCTAATATTGACAAATAAAAATGGCAAGCAATATAACATGACTGACAAACGTTAATGTACAACTGAAATTTCACAAGATTGTAACCTATCATTAACTCAATTAAAAAAACATGGCAAGCAATAGCATATATTGGAGTATATGAGGAAGCCATTTGGTATAAACCTAATTCAGCCTCACTTTGTTTTTTCCAAAAGGGCCTGACTGTGGCTATTGAGCATGCACTGTATATCTGCTTAGACATTTCCCATGGCCAGCACAAAGGCCCTTGAGATAAAGGTGCAACTTCCCCCCACATTAGCATTTCCTTAGGGATAAGCATTTTTCCTTAGGCTAGGAACTGATTGCTGCACTCACCTTTGAGCACCCAGCTCACCTGTGACCACTCAGCTGGAGACAACAGACTGCCACCCAGCTGTGTTCACTGAGACAGCAGACCTACCTGCTGGGTCCATCAATCGGCTGTGCCGACAGAGCAGTCTCGCGACTGTTGTAAAAGGGACATTTCAATCCTACGTGAAACATCCTCTCTGGGGTTATATAAACACTCTGTGCACCCCACTTCTTTGGTGCCCTTTCTTCCTTTGGGAAGAAAGGCCCCGGGTTATAATCCTCAGATTTAAGATCAGAATAAACTCACCCAAATTTTCATTTATAGATTGGTTATGGATTATTTTCGTTGACATGATAAGTTTTTGTTTTTTTGTGTGTGCACCATGGAAATCCTGTTAAATAATCTACAGTGCAAATGAAAATGAACTTCAGAATAATCAGGTGACTCCATGGATAAAATGGACAGATAGCCAAATGAAACAAAATATATCCTAAGGTAATAATGCAACTTTTTGTCCTCTGTTTTCATACTGGATGAAAGAATCCTAGGTCCCTATGAGTGAGTTAAAAAGTTTTCCTTGAGATTGTGAACAAGTCTTCACATGGTAAGAGTAACAGTAAATAGTGGCAACTAGTCTTCACAAATGTGTGAATTTCCTCATTATGTGATAAATTAAATCACTTTGAAATAAATCAAACATATTCCAAATCTAGTTTTATCATTTAAATATGTGGGGAAATTAATTAGATGCTCTGAGCCTCAATTTCTTCAACTATGAAATGGGTATTACAGTTCTTATTGCTACAAGTATTTTATGTGATACATTAAATTGTGAATTTGTGATGAGAATCCACTCTAGAAATTTTGAGCAGTGGAGTGATATAATCAGAATAAGATTTTTTTTTTTGAGGAAGATTAGCCCTGAGCTAACTACTGCCTGTCCTCCTCTTTTTGCTGAGGAAGCCTGGCCCTGAGCTAAGATCTGTGCCCATCTTCCTCTGCTTTATATGTGGAATGCCTACCACAGCATGGTGTGCCAAGCAGTGCCATGTCCACACCCGGGATCCAAACTGATGAACCCTGGGCCGCTGAGAAGTGGAACGTGAGAACTTAACCACTGTGCCACCCGGCCGGCCCTGGAGAATAAGATTTTGAAGAAGGACCATTTGGGCTCCCTTAGGGGATGAAATTGTTGGAGGGCAGAATAAAAGTGGAGAGACTTGACAGAATGCTATTACAGTGGCCAGAAAGGAAATGGGTATTGGGAAATGATCAAATTTGTGATATGTTAGCAACTACAGTCAATAAGATTTGTTAAAAGTATCACTAAGTAATGTGAGATTAATAAAGGAGTGAAGGATACTATGATTTTTATTGTCTGAAAAATTGCTTAGAAGGTGGTACTATTTAATGAGATAAAGAACACCTATGTTTACTGTATTAAATTAAAAAAATTAGTTTTATAAATCCTAAACTGAAAGCCAATTGGAGGTGCCCAAAATTGGAGAGGTTGCATATACAAGTTTGCAAATTAAGGCAGAGATAAGAGTTGGAGACTCAAAATTGGAGTATTTCTGCATTTAAGGTCATGAAAAGGAGGAATATCCATCTAAAGTCCCTAACAAAGAGATCTCAATGAGGTCTGAGACAATCCAGGATACTGATCTTCCATTCACAATCTGATCTACTCCCTTTGAATATTAAAATTACCTTCAATGGTTCTCAAATCTTATGCTTTTCTGGCTTTATGAATGATGTACCTTTTCATGAATTCCCTTCCTAACTTCTCTTGTTCTTTCAATTTTCCTTTAAAACTCAGCCAATTCATTCTTTCCACTGGAAAGCTTTCTCTGATTCCAGATTGATTCATGTATTCCTACACTGTGATCTTTAGCAATGTGTGTATATTCTTATAATGACACTTATTACATTGGCTTGGAATTGACTCATTCCCATTATGTATCATATCTCTGAGACTGGGGAAATATGTCTTATACAACTTGGTGATGACAATCTCTGTGATACATTTGACATAAATAGATACTCCATACACAGGTTTTTAAATGACTGTATTAATTTAAAAAATAGGAAAAAACTTCTAATATATTTAAAACATTTCCTCCTTGTTTTACAGGTAAACTGCTTCTAATACCTGAAGTGAGAACCAATAAAAACTAGATGGACCCAAGGAACAATGTGACTTACTTTATCCTCTTGAGCCTGATACAGAATCCAAAGAAGCAGAAAGTCCTGTTTGTTACATTTTTGCTCTTTTACATTTTGACCATGGTGGGCAACATTTTCGTAATCCTTACTATGACTGTCAGTAAGACCCAAGACTCCCCTATGTACTTCTTTCTTGCTAGTCTATCATTTATAGATGTCCTTTATTCCTCTTCCATTTCCCCTAGATTGATTTCAGACTTGTTCTTTGGGGAAAATATCATATCCTTCCAATCTTGTATGACTCAGCTTTTTACAGAGCACTTTTTTGGTGGATCAGATGTCTTTCTTCTGTTGGTGATGGCCTATGACCAGTATGTGGCCATCCATAAGCCCTTGCATTATTTGGTTATCATGAGGCAATGGGTGTGTATTTTGCTGCTAGCAGTCTGTTGGGTTGTAGGTTTTTTGCACTAATTCAACTTAGCACTATTTATGTGCTCCCATTCTGTGGCCCTAATGTCATTGATCATTTTTTGTGTGACATGCACCCCTTATTGAAACTTGTCTGTACTGACCCCTATGTCCTTGGCCTCTTAGTGGTGGCCAGTGGAGGACTGATCTACACTATTTTGTTTCCGCTCTTACTCATCTCTTATGGTGTCATCTTGCATTCTCTAAAGAACCCTAGTGAGGAAGGGAGATGGACAGCCCTCCAGACTTGTGGTTCCCACATCACTGTGGTTGTCTTCTTTGTTCCCTGTATTTTCATGTATGCAAGACCTGCTAAGACCTTCCCTATTGACAAATCATTGAGTGTGTTTTATACAGTAATAACTCCCATGCTGAACCCATTCATCTACACTCTGAGAAATTCAGAAATGACAAATACTATGAAGAAGCTCTGGAGAAGAAAAGTCATATCTAGTAGTAAAGAAGTTTGGCATGCACCATGAAGAATCATTTGGCATTATGGCCAATCTCCTTGGGTGTAGAAGTCTTCTTAAATCTGATGAAAACTTCTCTTTTCTCCAAAGGATTTATGATAATTATAAGTAACTAATGAACTATGTGTTTTTGCTATTAGTAGCAGTTTTCCCTGACACAACGTAATCTCTATGATGTCTTGTTTGTTACTGTAGCTAGAACGGTAAAATGTATGTATGGTAGGGATTCAATGGATAATATGTAATGAGTCAGTCCATGAAATATCTATGGAGTTATGCTAATTTTTTATTAATTTCTGCATTTACTTCTGTTATTTCTTTCTCATTCTTGGTTTTATTTTCAGTCAGATTCTTGTCCTTTATCTTCATTCTTTTTATTGTATTAGTTAAAATATTTAATGCCATATAGACTATGTTTTTAATTCAATTTAATATATAATGCAAATTTCACACTTGTACTTTTATATATAAAAAGTGAAATGTAATAGAGAATGTTAAATATTAAAAATAGAATCCACACAAAATGGTATAAGTGTAGAGTAAACCTCCCACCCATCCCTCAGCTGAGTCTCCCAGTTCTTCTTTAGATGCAGTCTCCATACTCTGTTTCCAGGATTCTTCAAGTAATAATCTTTTCCATAAATCATGCCATAAAATCATACTGTTTTGAATGCAGCTTTTTATTGTTTGGACATTTATTTGGTTGCTGTATATCTTTGACTAGTTTCTCAAGCTCTCATAAAGTTATTTTAGTTTATTTGTTTTCCTCATGTTTGTGGGGAACCTACGGCCTGGACCATCCTCATCTGCCATCTTTCTCTGGAGGTAATTTATTCAGGCATTTCTGGGAAGTATCCTTCATAGCTAAAGTTACGAGAATTATGAAATGCTGAAATTTTGATAAATCATGCAAAGCAAGCTAACTGTCTTTGCAAGTACAAGTTGAAATATCTGGGTACATAGGAAGGTTTTAGGTCTACATTCTCCTTATTCTTTTTCATACTTCCTAATCTTCTGCTACATCTGAGCTGATTATTTCTGTCTCCTTCTTCTTCTGGAAAGGTTTATCCTTTATTCTTGCCTCGTTATTTTGACTAAAACTCAATGTTATTGTTATCTTAACTATTTATTCACATTGAAAGACTTTTTTTATGGTTTTCTGTGTGAAAGAGATTTTCTGTATCATTTTTGAAAGCATATTTTGGGGAAATTGATGATAGGATATAGTATATTAGGATAGTTTCAAGCATATTGTCTGATGTCTGAGTAAGACAATCCTGAGATAAAACTTAGTGTTTATACTTATAGTGTGAATTTTGGCAAAACACAACAGCTTAAGGATTCAGTGAAAGAGTAATGATAGAGATATTATCAGGATCAAATAAATAATCCTTGTAAAGCTCTTATTTCCACTGTATGCTTAATAGATGTTAGTTATTATGATTGTTTTTTATTACTAGAGTCTGAAAGTTTAACAAAAATTTTCTTTAATCTAATCTTTTCATGAACTTTTGAAGGAATGATACTCTGTATCTTTCTGTTGTGAAGAATATTCTGAAAGCATACTGTTATAAGCTCTTGAGTACCAGAATGATTTCCAACCTCCTTAGCCTTTACTCTACCTCTGTCTCTTGGTTTTCTAATCTACATTTGTCCAGAGCCTCCATGTTCTTGGCCCTGATCCATTGTGGATATGATTTTCTCTTAACAAATCCTTTTTGAGTGGTAAAAGGGTCATTTTACTATGAATGTGAGGTCAACAGAGCAGGCAACTAGAATATGAACTGAGAAATTAAAGGAGTTTTTTTTTTTTTAAAGAAGATAGTATGGTGCAGTGGTTAAGAGAAGGCTCTGCAGTCAGATTTCCTGGGTTTGAACATGGCCTGGGGAATTTTTTTAAAACTCTCTATTGCACATTTTCTTCATCTATAGAAAAACAGTAATGATAGCACCTCTCCCATAGAGTCATTGAGCCACGTAAATGAGTTAATATTTGGTAAGTGCTTATAACAGTGCCTGACACATAGAAAACATTATAAAAATGTTTTTCAAAATCAAAACTAAAAAAATTGTTGACTTGTGTTGACTCAATTTCCAGATGGCATTGGATCTTGCCCTGTCATTGTCTTCTTAGGTGAAAAAAAGGTACCCTCTTGCATGACCACTCACCCCAAATTGTGACCAACATATTTTTTTTCCCTTGAAGTTCAAGCAGTTGTGTATGGACTCAGAGTCTTTATTAAGCCACAGGAAGTCCTATAAGCAACAGAGTTACAGATAATGTGGAAGCGTTTTGTACTCTAAAGTCAACTGAATTAAGATTGTATTCCATCTCACTAGTTAATGCATAGATGTCCCACTCTCAGAGTCTCATTTTAATCTCAGTCATTAAATATAACAAAATGGTAGTACATAATTCATAGGGTTAATTTAAGCATTAGCTGAGATAATATATTCAAGGCATCCAGGACAGTGTCTGCTGCTCACTAGGTGCTTAATTACTGTCACTGTACTTGTTGCCCCCTTCACTTCTACATCAGTGTCTAATTTGTAGGACTTTTTTGAACACTATGATTTTCTTTTTTTGGCATTAAGTGTCTTTTATTTTGGCAACTGATAATGATAATAAATTGCAGCAGTAGTTGTCATTTTCATGCCTTTGTTGGCAAAGTAAAAGGTTGGCCAATGACAAACATCTGTGAGTTTTTCAAGACTTGGGTTGTTGGACGAATAAGGGAGATAGAAGATGAAATTATTTGCCTGGCTCTTTGCACTGGGGGCTGTTTCTATCCAGACCACCCTCCTCACTGTGACAGTGGCTTTATTACATTTTCTGGAGGCCCAGCAAACTCAAAACTTCCCTTGCAGTTAAATGCAGATGTGTGACTAGCTGCTACGGTGTGGATCTCTGATTCAGACATCGGCAACTTGCAGAAGAAGGTGTAGGGGAAGAAGACATTTCCTCTTCCCAAATGGGGGTTCGTCTGGCCGGAGAACGAATTAAATTCACATGAGACAGAATAGCAAGAGAAAATTAAACAAAGCTTTATGAGGAGCCATGGCCCGGGGCCTTTCTTCCCGAAGGAAGAAAGGGCACCGAAGAAGTGGGGTGCACACAGTGGTTATATGCCCCCAAACGGGGTGTTTCACATATGATTGAAATGTCCCTTTTACAGTAGTCACGAGGCCGCTCTGTCAGCACAGCGCTTGATGGAAATGACAGATAGGTCTGCTGTCCCAGTGAACGCCGCAGGGTGGCAGGTGTGTTGCCTTAGGCTGAGGGGGGTCACAGATGAGCGTCACAATTGGTTCCCAGCCCAAAGAAAGATGCTTGATCTTTAAGGAGACGCCAACGTTGGGAGGGGGAGGGAAGTCACTTACAGGAGGTTACCAGAGAAGCACAATAAAATGCAGATTTAAGTCCTTGCCTTTGGTATTGATTAAGAGTTTGTGGAGAGAAGGTCATCTCCTTTCTTCTTTCTGCTACAGAGAGGGAGGCACATTTTACAGATAGAGATTTACCTTACAAATGTAAATATGTCCTAACACAGGGCAAGTTCCATTCTCAGAGCCTCCTTCCCTGTCCCAGTTTATCAAAAGCAATCAGCCTCAGATAATCCTGATGCCAAAGACACATATCTTGGGGTGGCCAATTCCAAGTCCCCACAAAGGTGAGAATGGTGGCAGAAGCAGCCAGCACTCAGGGCAGCAGTGGTCACAGGGCAAGCTGTGGCATCAGTGGGGCACACAGGGCCGTGGCAGTTTTCCCAGTGGACTTATAATGGTGGGCCCAATGCCATGGCACATCCCTCATCAGGCCACTTCTGGACACTCAGTACTGGGCGTGGTTCCTCTTCTCCCAGCCCTCTGATGAATTACTCAGTTATTCTTTAATGAGTCCCTTTTCAGGAGAATCAGCCATTGCCGATTTCTGTTGCATGCAAATAAGTGCCTTGACTTCTGACTAGTTTTATTCTTTCAGGATTCTGCTCTAATAATCAGACTTCCCTGGGAAGCCTTCTTGGATGTGCCACCTGGGCTGAAGGCTCTTCCTTTGTTTTTTTCAGCTCTCTGCCCTTACCACAAGTATAATCTGAATCTTTCTATTAAAAGTTTGCATTTGCTTGTGCCCCACAGACTGTAAACTGATCAAGGAGGATGTCACAGTGCTCGACTCACACTCAGTAAATGCAAACTCACTCAATAAATTCTCTGATGAATAGATGGTTGAATGAACGACTTCCCAATGACCACTGCAGACCAATTCATTTAGGGGAATGGAGGCGAGGTACAAGGGCCTGAAAGCTTTGTGTGTAATTGCAGTCTTTTTTTTCAATCAAACAAATATAAGTTTCGTAGGGAGTCCATCCGGGATTTTTTCCTAGAAAGTTCTATCTCCACTCATTTTATTTCACTTGTCTTCCCATTATAACAATACATATGTTTAGCTTAGCTGAAGCTCACACTTTGGAATAACAAGTGTTTGCTTTACTTTCACACATCCACATATTTTTCTACACTCCGAATGCAAAATCAGTTCACACCCAGGGTGTGGGTGATGGCACCTGGGTGAGAATAGCAGACGTGGGTACACTTGGCGAACATCTGTAGCCTCAGGTGAGCTGTCTTGGTGTCACAGGCCTCCCTGGACCGTCGCCCTGACGCGTGAGGAAAGCAGGAGGCAGGAGGACCAGCAGGCATGGCGGTTGCCTGGCGACTCCGGAGTCGCAGGGCCATCCTTCTTGTCTAGAAGAGAAAGGATCTCGAGAGTTAAGTCACTTTCATTTTTGACTCTGAGCCTGGTTAGAATCAGCAGAATGGAGAATTTATAGGAAAATCCACACTGACGAGTCAGCTTAACCAGTTGTAACGTTGAAATATACAAACACAACCGTGTGTGTGTATGTATGTACGGAAGTGCTGTGTGAATGTGTGTTCTCTGTGCAACTGGTGAATTCAAAGGAACACAATCACGTGTTAAAAATCTCATTGGGAAATCAGATTCCAGTCCTCCAAGGCATTTTGCAAAACACCTTTTTGAGAACACTATGATTTACTTTTACAACTTAATTCTATATATATTATGTTAGAGGCCATGAGGAACTTTCAGATATCTGAAAGTGTACCAAATAAAATTAATGTAAGATAGATGGGATTAATTCTGAATAATTTACTTTAAAAATGTCATTGTCACTTCAATTAAAATTAGGTTAAGGAAAGTCTCATAATTGAATGAACATTTTAAACAGCAAATAAGAAAGATGTGGCATGATTACAATTGTATTAAATACTATTATTTATGTACTATAAGGTGGCTCATGCTATGAAAGCATTGCTTTTTTAAATCCTCATCAGAGAGTAGCTACAATTACTTCTGTTTTCTAGTAATAATTTACTAAAGTTTGGAAAACTTTCATAACTTACCCAAGGTGTCAGAGCTGGCAAATACCTAAGGTAGGTTCTGAACCCAGTAGTTTTGTTTCAGAACTTGCATTCTTAAACACTATAGTAAATTGCTAATAAATGACACATATCTGAAAAAAGAAATAGTTCCTAGTGCTGAGAGACAAACAAATAATAAAACATCTATAAAAAGATAAAGATTGTAAAAAAAATCTTAAAAAAGAAAGAAGTAATGTGATAGAGAGTGACTCAGAAAGCAAGGGTCCACTTTAGGTTGGGTGTTCAAAGAAGACCTAAGAGGAAGAACTTAGAGCATATATCTAACTATGTCAAGGAATGAGGTAGGATGAGCTGAAGTTTTTGAGTAAAACTGCTAGAGAGGAATTTCTGTATGTAAGAAGGGAAATTTTATCTGACTTGGGTGACTATCTTAATCTACTTTTGTCTCTTCTGACTCAAAGATCACTGAATAACCTTAAACTTATAATGAATTCAATACTAAAGTCCGGATGAAGCTAAATAAAACATTACACACACACATATATACATATATATCAAATATTTTCAAGTGAATATTATTTCAAGATGCTGAGCTAAGCTGATTGGTAGGAAGAAAGCTATCTGTTTAACCCAATTTACACTAAAATATAACTGGCCTTTTTATAGGCTATAAGACTATGCACAATTGCTCCCCATTGAAAAACGTCTCCTTAAATTTATTCAGTACCACTGTCTCCCATGTTGCCCATATTTCAGTCCTGATGGTTTCATTCTTACCCTGGGGCCATTGTTCTAGCTCTTGTTTATTCCCAAAATGCTTGTCACTGGAGGTCCATGAGACTGGCTCATTGTCATCACTCAGGCTTCAGTCCAATTGCCACCTTCTAAGAGAGCTCTTTCTTAACCATCCATGTAAAGCCGCCCTCTTTCTCCTTGAGTTACTATCAAACAACTCTGTTAATTTTCTCTACAGCATTTTCACCATTTTATTTATCTTTTTATTGTCTGCCTTCCAACTAGAATGTAGACTCCATAAAACTAACGACATTACTTGTTTTGTTCACTAGAAAATATTCAAGCATCTAAAACAGAGATTAGCACAGAGTAAATGCTTCATAAGTATTTACTCAATAAATTGCTATCATTTCAATGTAACACATTTTAGAATAAATAAATTTTTAAAAAGAACCTTTGTTAACTGGAATACTTCTGAAATTGATGACATTCCACCTTGGTGATAAATTGAAGTGAATTTTAGATTAGTTTGGCATATGTCAGGGTTTTTCTCTGAAGAGACAGAATTATATCTAGAAAGCTTAATTAGAAGAGATTTACTATATTAAATGGCATCATAAAGGATCTTTGGAAGGGCTAGAGTCACAGACTCTAGGCTGTGACAAGAAACAATATGCAGAAGTACATGACGGGACTGGCACGCTAAAGGAGATGCTGCCTCTACTGACATGCCATGATGATGCCGGTACTGGCAAACTGCAAAAGGCCACCGCTGCCCTGACCTAGGAATCAATCTAACTCTGTTGACTCCATACTAAAACCTAGCCTCAGATAACTAATTCTAGTTTAAGACTTGCACAGATGATCCTGATTGGCAGAACTCAAGCTGTGTGTCAAGGAGATCTGGAAAATGTAGTCTTTTGGATTTTATGTCAAGAAAGTGGATACTACATATCCGGGAAACTAACAAAAGGTCTGGGCTCATTCAATGGTTGTGGGCAACCACGCACCTTCAGTTTTCACTACAGTTTGGGATGGAACCTTGTGCAAAGTGTTTTATTTTATCAGATAGATAGTTGTCCCTGTTTCTGTTTGCTCTACACATAAGAAAGAAGGGAGACATAAACGAGCACAAGTAAGTCAGTGAGCAGAAAAAATATTGATACTATAGAGAACTACTGATATATTCATTTAATTTTTACCGAACACCTACTCTGTAAGCATCATGCTTAGTGTTCAAGCAGAAACACAAATAACTGACGCTTCTTAACTTTCCCAGTACAGTATAGCATGCGATTTGGCGGTAATTTTAAAACAAGATCTTCTATCTTAATTTTGAAAGATTTTAGGTGGAAGATTTCCTAAATATATATATATGTGTGTGTGTGTGTGTATGTATATAGTCTTAAGTAATTTAATCTCATTTTAAAAGGTTTTAAATAAAATCTAAATTCCTTACTAAGGTCTGTACTCCTCTGAAGAGTATGGTTCCAATTCATCTCTTCAATTTCAGTATCTTTTCCTCCCTCCCCTTCCTATTATGCTCCACGTTCACTAACCTTTCAGTGTCCTTTTAAAAAATTATTTTATTGAGGTCATATTGACTTACAATTGTGTAAGTTTCAGATGTGTATCACTATATTTTATTTTCTGTATAGACTGCATGTTGTTCACCACCAACAGTCCAGTTTTTATCTATTACTATAGATATGTGCCATTTTGCCCTCCTCCCACTCCCTTCTCCTCTGGTAGCTTCTAGTCTGTTTTCCTTATCCATATGTTTGCTTGTTCATCTTCCACATATGGGTGAAATCATGTGGTATTTGTCTTTCTCTGTCTGACATATTTCACACAACATGATACCCTCAAGGTTAATCTGTATCATTGCAAATGGCACAATTATGTCTTCTTTATGGCTGAGCAGTAGTCTATTATATATATATATATAAATATGTTTTCATTACCCATTCACCCATTAATGAGCTTTTGGGTTGCTTCCATATCTTGAATATTTCGAATAATGTTGCAGTGAACATAGGGGTGTATATATCTTTTGAATTATTGATTTCATGTTCTTTGGATAAAAAAATAGTGGAATAGCTGGATGATATGATATTTGTATTTTTATTTTTTTGAGAAATCTCCATACTGTTTTCTATAGTGGCTGCATCAGTTTGCATTTCCCCCAGCAGTGTATTGCAGTCCCCTTCCTCCACATCCAATCCAACATTTGTTATTTCTTTTTTTGCTAATTATAGCCATTCTGACAGTTGTGAGGTGATATTGCAGTTTTGATTTGCATTTCCATAGTAATTACTGATGTCGAACATCTATTCACGTGCCTGTTGGCCATCTATCGTATTTGAAAAAAATGTTTGTTCATATCCTCTGCCCACTTTTTGATCAGGTGTTTGTTGACGTGTATGAGTTCTTTATATATTTTGGCAATTAACTCCTTGTCAGATATAAGATTTTCAAATATTTTCTCCCAGTTGGTGGGTTGTCTTTTCATTTTGTTCATGGTTTCCTTTGCTTTGCACAAGTTTTTTAGTCCGATGTCATCTCACTTGTTAATTTTTTCTTTTGTTTCCCTTGCCTGAGTAGACATGGCATTTGAAAAGATGCTGCTAAGACCGATGTCAAAGAGTGTACTGCCTATGTTTTCTTCTAGGAGTTTTATGGTTTCTGGTCTTAATTCAAGTCTTTAATACATTTTGAGTTATTTTTTCTGTATCGTGCAAGATAATGGTCTACTTTCATTCTTTTACCTGTAGCTGTCCAGTTTCCCCAACACCATTTATTGAAGAGACATTACTTTCTCTGTTGTATGGTCCTGGCTCCTTTGTTGACAATTAACTGTCCATAGATGTGTGGTATTATTTCTGGGCTTTCAATTCTGTTCCACTAATCTGTGTGTCTCTTTTTGTGCCAGTACCATGCTGTTTTGATTACTATAGCTTTGTAGTATATTTTGAAATCAGAGTGTGTGATACCTCCAGCTTTATTCTTTTTTCTCAGAATTGCTTTGGTTATTCAGGGTCTTTTGTTGTTCCGTATAAATTTTAGGATTCTTTGTTCTACTTTTGTGAAGAGCCGCATTGGGATTCTGAGTGGGATTGCATTGAATGTGTAGATTGTTTTACATAGTGTGGACATTTTAATGATGTTTATTCTTCTAACCCATGAACATGGAATGTCTTTCCATTGCTTTGTGTTTTCTTCAATTTCCTTTGAAAATGCCTTATAGTTTTCAGTGTACAGGTCTTTCACCTCTTTGGTTACATTTATTCCTTGATATTTTATTCTTTTTCTTGCAATTACAAATGGGATTGCATTCTTGACTTCTCTTTCTGCTAGTTTGTAATTAGTGTATAGACATGGAACTGATTTTTGTAACTTGATTTTTACCCTGCAAATTTGCTTTAGTTGTTGATTATTTCTTATAGTTTTTTGATAGAGTCTTTAGGGGTTTCAAAAGTACAATCACATCATTGCAAACAGTGAGAGTTTCTTTTCTTCCTTTCCAATTTTGATTCCTTTTGTTTCCTTTTCTTACATAATTGCTCCAGTCAAAACATCCAATATTATGGTGAACAGGAGTGTGGAGGGTGGTCACAATGGTCTTGTTCTTGTTCTCAGTGGGATGGCTTATAACTTTTCAATGTTACATACGATGTTGGCTGTGGGTTTGTCATATATGG
This sequence comes from Equus przewalskii, assembly GCF_037783145.1. Classification (NCBI taxonomy): domain Eukaryota; kingdom Metazoa; phylum Chordata; class Mammalia; order Perissodactyla; family Equidae; genus Equus; species Equus przewalskii. The sequence continues at coordinate 17,129,951 of NC_091841.1, forward strand.
CATTTATTATGTTGAAGTATTTTCCTTTTATACACATTTGGTGGAAAGTTTTTATCATAAAAGGATGTTGGATCTTGCCAAATGCTTCCTCTGCATCTATAGAGATGATGATGTGGTTTTTATTCCTCATTTTGTTAATGTGGTGTATCACATTGTTTGATTTGTATGTTGAACCATGCCTGCATCCCTAGTATAAATCCAAGTTGATTGTAGTGTCTGATCCTATTAATATCTGCTGTATTGGGTTTGCCAGTATTTTGTTGAGTGTTATTGTATGTATGTTCATCAGTGATATTGGCCTATAATTTTCCTTTTCTGTGCTGCCCTTGCCTGCTTTTTGTATCAGGGTAATGTTGGCCTTATAGAATGAGTTAGGAAGCATTCTGTCTTCTTCAATTTTTTGGAATAGTTTCAGAAGGTTAGATATTAAATCTTCTTTGAATGTTTCATGGAATTGTCCAGAAAAGCCTTCTGGTCCTGGACTTTTGTGTTTTTAGGAGGTTTTTGATTACTGTTTTGATCTCTTTACTTGCAATTGGTCTAGTAAGATTCTCTATTTCTTCTTGGCTCAGTTTTGAGAGAGTGTATGAGTCTAAGAATTTATCCATTTCTTCTAGGTCGTTCAATTTGTGGGCATATAGTTTTTCATAGTATTCTTTATAATCCTCTGTATTTCTGCAATATTCATTTAATTTCCTCTCCTTCATTTTTGATTTTATTTATTTGAGCAGTTTCTCTTTTTTCTTAGTCTGGCTAAGGGTTTGTCAATTTTGTTTATGTTCTCAAAGAACCAGCTCCTAATTTCATTGATGCCCTCTACTGTTTTTTAGTCTCCATTTCATTTATTTCTTCTCTGATCTTTTATTAATTCCCACCTCCTGCTGACATTGGGATTTGCTTGTTCTTATTTTTCTAGTTCTATTATGTGTAGTTTAAGATTACTTATTTGATATTTTTCCTGTCTGTTGAAGTCGGCCTGTATTGTTATGAATTTCTCTCTTACAACCACTTTTGCTGCATTCCATAAGACTTGGTATGTTGTCTTCCATTTTCAGTAGTGTCCAGGTATATTTGAATTTCCCTTAAATTTTGCCACTGATCCAATGTCTATTTTAGTAACATGTTGTTTGGTCTCCACATATTTCTGACTTTCCCAGCTTTTTTCTTGTAGTTGATTTCCAGTTTTATAACATTGTGGTCAGAAAAGTTGCTTGATATGATTTTCATCTTCTTAAATTTATTGAGGCTTCTTTTGTTTCCCAACGTATGGCCTATCTTTCAGAATGTTTCATGTGCACTTGAGAAGAATGTGTATTCTGCTGTTTTGGGATGGAATGCTGTCTACATATCTATTAAGTCCATCTGATCAAGTGTTTCATTTAATTCTACTATTTCCTTGTTGACTTTCTGTCTAGATGATGTATCTTTTGATGTAAGTGGAGTGTTGAGGTTCCCTATTATTATGCGCTGCTGTTAATTTCTCCCTTTATGTCTGTTAAGAGTTACTATATATACTTTGGTGCTCCCATTTTAGGTGCATATATATTCATAAGTGTTATATCTTCTTGAGGGAAAGTCCCTTTTACAATTGTATACTACCCTTCTGTGTCTCTCATTGTTGTTTTTATCTCGAAGTCTCCTTTGCCTTCCATCCATTCACTCTGAGTCTATTTGAAGTCCCATGAGATTCCATGTGAATTTTAGGATGGATATTTCTATTTCTGCAAAACATACTTTTGTAATTTAATAGCGGTTGCATTGTATCTGTAGATCATCTTAGGTATTTTGACATCTTAATAATATTAAATCTTCCAGTTCATTAATGTCTTTCCATTCATTTGTGTCTTCTATAATATCGTTCAACAACATTGTGAAGAGTATAAGCCTTTTTCCTCCTTGGTTAAGTTTATTCTTAGTATTTTCTTCTTTTCGATGCTGTTGTAAATGGAATAGTTTTCTTAATTTCCTCTTTGAGCCATTTTTATAGTATAGAAATTTAACATCCTATTATAATGCAAACCTCTCAAGAAACTGGGTACAGAAGGAATATATCTCAACACAATAAATACCATATAGGTTAAATCCATAGTTAACAGTTTGTTTAATAGAGAAAGTTTTAAATCTTTCCCTCTAAAATAGACCGTTCTCACCACTATTTTTCAAGATGGTACTGCAGTAAAAAATCTTGTGAAATTTTTAGTTTTCTACATATAGATCATGTCATCAGTGAGGTGAGATAATTTTACTTAATTAGTTAATTTTTCTTAAAATTATTACATGTAGCAGTGCTTCCAGTGGTAGCAACTTCCCATCCTTTAGATCTCAGCTTAAACAGTAGCTTTTAAGAAAGGCCTTCTCGGATAAGTTTATCTACAGTAGAACTCTTCCTCTTATTTTCTGTCACAGTACCCTATTTGCTGTCTCAGAAGCTCTGAATAACACAATAATTACTTTATTAAACTCTCCTCTTATTCATTGTTGGACTCTCTTATAAGTATGTAAGACCCATGCCGGAAGGACCATTTACGTGACTTTATTTTGATTTTATTTATTGCTGTGTTCCCACTCATAGCACAGTTCCTGTTGTGGAAATTAATAAAAGAAACTTTAACTAAATTTGAGTCCGGAAGCCAGTAGGGGAAATTCACTTGCCATATCGTACATTCTAAAATACACCAAAGAGGAAGAGACCTGTTGTTGCATCTTCAACAGGAAGTAAACCTATTTTACTACTGGGGGAAGATTTCCCTCCGCATGTGGAAAGAACCCAGCCAATGAAAAATGCCATAGATCAGTCCATGAGAAGCCATTGCCTCTCTAAACTGTTACTTTACCCAGGTATTTTCTTTTAGAAGAGCTTGTCCCTACCCCCATTTTTCTTCTATAAAAGCAAACTTCCCTCTCTTTTCTTCCAGATTTCCCTATGGTTCACCATAGCATGTACATCCCAAATTGGAATTCCTTTGGCGATTCCCAAATAAACTCATCTTCAGGGAAAAATAACAGGCAAATTTGCTTTTTAAGTTGACACTAGCATAAAATTGGTGGTCTTAATTTTTACAAAGCAATTGTTAATTGGATAAAGAATTAGTTTTTAAATCTAAATTTGTGACAAAAAATTTTAACATATGTTACCACACTTCAAGACAGAATAAATTGAATACTAAATAAAAGGAAAGAAAAATTTGCTATGGCAAGTGAGGGATTACTCGATAAATTAATCTTAACTGGAATAAAATGACGGGGCTGATATTTTATTCTTGACTGGCAACAGTCTTATAATGGTTCTAAAGCTTTTTTTTCCCTCCATGTTACATCTTTCTGATGTGAATTTTGTGATTTGGGCTAATATTATCTTTACATACAAATGTTCTTTTAAATTTTGTGCCAAATGCCAGTGAATTTAATTAAGCAAGAATTAGTCTTGGATATATGCCAATTCCAGGACTCAGTTATAAGTGTGGTCAAGAGAGATGAAATGTCCAGTGATCCTTTCTGCTGTTGGGAACAAGATACTATCCTCTTAAGAACTGTTATGAACTTTCAGGAGGTTCTTAGTTCTGCTTAAAGCATGCGATTAAAAAAACGCACAAGAATGTCTCTCAAAATCTCAAGTCCAACAGTCAGACTATATCAACATGCTAGAATGAGAAGTACTAAACAAGTGAATGATTCTTTTCTATTTTGAAGTTTTCAGGAAAGAAGTTAGTCCAGAAAAATTTCCCTGGCTGGCAGCTATTCTTATGTAAAATTAGGGTTTATTGCCTTTTTGATAAATTATCCTAGCATGATATATTTTTGTTTTTCTGTATGCATCATGGAAATCCTAGTAACTAATCTTCTGTGCAAATAAAAACAATCTTCTAAATAATCAGGAAACTCCATGTAGAAAATGGACAGCCAAATGAAACAAAATCTATCCTCAGTCATAATGCAGCCTTTTGTCCTCTGTTGTAGTAGTGGATGAAAGAATTCCAGATCCCTATGAATGAGTTAAAAAATCTTCCTTCAGATTATGGGCAAGCTACTACAAGGTAAGGTTAACAGTAAGTAGTGGGAACTAGCTTCACAACTGTGTGAATTTCTTCATTATGTAAGAAACTAAATCACTTTGGGATAAATCATACTTAGAGTCCAATTATACTTTTGCTATTTAAAAATGTGAGATCTTGGGAAAATTAATTAGATGCTCTGAGCCTCAGTTTCCTCAAATATGAAATGGGGATTACAGTTCTTGTTACTATAAGTATTAAATATATTATATTTTGAGTATGTGATTGGAATTCAATATAAAAGTTTTGAGCAGTAGTTGAAATAATCACAATAAGATTTAGAAGGGTATTTTGAGCTCCTTCAGGAGAAGAAATTGTTGGAGGGCAAAATGAAAGTGGAGAGACTTAACAGGAGGCTATTGCAGTGGGCCAGGAAGAAACAGGGTTTGGGAAATGATCAAATTTGTGACATATTAGAAAGTACAGTCAACAAGACTTATTAAGTGTATCAATAAGTAATACAAAAACAATAAAAGAGTGAGGGACACTGTGATATTAATTGTCTGAACAATTTAATGGAAGGTGATACCATTTAATGAGATCAGGAACATCTATGTCTATTGTGGAAAATTAAGTTCTGTAACTACTAAATTGACATCCAATTAGTGACATCTAAAATTGGAGATGTTGCATTTACACATTTGTCAAATAGGGGCTAGAGACACAAAACTGAAGTTTTTCAGAATTTATTGGTCATACAAAAGTGAAATATCCAACTAAAGATCCTAAAAATGTGATCTCAATGAGACCTGAGGTGATCCATGGTAGAGACCTAAAATAAATAATTTGACCTGCTCATTTTGAATATGTAAATAACCTTATATGGGTCTCAAGTGTTACACTTTTGTGACTATGAATGGTGCACCTTTTCATGGAATTCTCTTCCCATCGTCCCTTGTTCTTTCACTTTTCATGTAAAACTCAGCTAAAACATTGCTTCCTCTGGGAAACCTACTCTGATTTCAGTTTGATCACTATCTTCCTACACTGTGACCTTTAGTATTGTGTGAATAATGGATAGAATTGTGTGAATTTGTATAATGGTATTTACTACATTAGCCTAAAATTGACTGATCCCTCCTTATGTATCAAATCACTGAGCATAGGCAACTGTGTCTTGATCAATTTGGTAATCACAGTGTCTACAACACTTTTGACACAAATAGATACCCTTTGCACATTCTATAATGTGAATCAACAAATAAAATAGTAAATGTATAGTATGCATTTAAAAGTTTTCCAACTTGCTTTGTAGGTAAACTGCTTCTAAGACCTGAAGTCAGCACCTAAAAAGACTGGATGGAACCGAGGAGCATTGTGACATACTTTGTCCTCTTGGGCCTCACACAGGATCCAAAAGGGCAGAAAGTCCTTTTTGTTATTTTCTTGTTTGTCTGCATATTGACCACGGTAGGCAACATGCTTATAGTTGTGACTGTAACTTTCAGTAAGACCCTGGACTCTCCTATGTACTTTTTTCTTGCTAGCCTATCAATTATGGATGTTATTTATTCATCTTTCATTACCCCAAGATTGATGTCAGACTTGTTCTTTCAGAAAAATACCATATCATCCCAATATTGTATGATTCAGCTCTTTATAGAGCATTTTTCTTCTGGATCAGGGGTGTTTCTTCTGTTGGTGATGGCCTATGACCGGTATGTGGCCATCTGTAAGCCCTTGCATTATTTGGTTATCATGAGGTGATGGGTGTGTATTGTGTTGCTGGCAGTGTGTTGGATTGGAGGTTTTCTGCACTCAGTAATTCAACTTAGCACTATTTATGGGCTCCCATTCTGTGGCCCCAATATCATTGATCACTTTATGTGTGACATGTATCCTTTATTGAAACTCATCTGTGCTGACACCTACATCATTGGCCTCTTACTGGTGGCCAATGGAGGACTAATCTACACTATCGTGTTCCTACTCTTACTTATCTCCTATGGTGTCATCTTGCACTCTCGAAAGAACTTTAGTCATGAAGAGAGATGGAAAGCCCTCCAGACCTGTGGTTCCCACATCACTGTGGTTATCTTTTTCTTCATTCTTTGTATTTTCATGTATGTAAGACCTGCAAAGACGTTTCTCATTGACAACCCCCATGCTGAACCCATTAATCTATACTCTGAGAAATTCAGAAATGACAAATGCTATGAAGAAGCTCTGGAGAATAAATGTCATATCTTCTAGTAAGTAAGTGCATCATCTACCATGAAGAGAGATATTTGAAATTAGGGTCCATTTCTTTGGAATGCAGAAGTCTCCTTAAATCTGATGCTGACATTCTTTTCTTCGAAGAATATACGATAATTATAATTAAGGAAAGAACAATGTGATGGTGCTACTAATCACTGTTTCTCTCCCTGATAGAATATAAGGTCTATAAGGTCTTTATCACTTCACCTGGAAGGTGGTAATGCTTATATATCAAGGAGTCAATAATATGTAATGAATTAGTGAGGATATTTTTATATAGTTACCTTAACTTTTAATCAATTTATACATTTCTCTTTTTTACTAATTTCTGAGACTTAGTATTATTCCTATTTATATTCTTCCGTTTTAAATTAATTCTTATTATTATAGTATTTAAAATAGTTAATGCTGTAAACTCTGTCTTCCCTATGAAGTTTCAGTTCCATTATATACAAAATTTTTAGTATAATCCTTCTAGTTTTTTTAAGGAAAAATTGAAGTGTAATAATAATAAGTGGTAAAAGCAAAAACCATACAAAATGAGATAAAGTGTAGAATAAATTTTCTATTTATCTCCAATATAATTTCCAGTCCTCTTCCCTGAGGCAGTCACTTAACCTGTTTCTTAAGATTCGTTAGGTAATCATCTTTGCAAATGCAAATGTATCCAAATATGTTTGTGGGTTTTTTCTGTGTAGTGAATGTGTGATTTTACTGTGCAACATCTTGAAGACATTTCCATACCAATCCATATAGATCTAATTATTAGTTTTTCTCATACTGTATAATACTGCCGTATAAATGAATACTAAAATTAATGCATGCCTCCCTCTTCATATTGTACCTCACGTTTTGTTATGACAAATAATTTTGCAATAAGTATGTTTCTGGTTATGTGCAAGTATGAGTTCCTAGAATGAAACTGCTGTGTATGTATTTGAATCAATGGTCAGATGTATGTATAGAAAATGCTGGTACTCACAGTTATTGCCAAACTGCCATCCCAGAGGTTGTACTAACAGCTGCATTCCTGCCCACTATCTATGAGAATACTTTTATCCACGTTCCCCACAACTAGTACCTGATAAATATTTATGGCATACGATATATGATTAAACTTATTTCATTTTTTATGATTTAATCATAATAATTTTGATATAATTGAGTTTGAGCATCTTTTCACATTTAATATAGTTTGTATTTCTTTTTCTATTAATTGTCTATTAACACCCTTTGTCTATTTTATTTAATTGTTGATCTTTTGCACACTGATTTTCATGAGTTGTTTATATACTAAAAATGAGTCTTTTTATTATTGTTTATGTCATTATTATTTTTCTGGCTTGTGTTATGGTTTTGAATTTTTTATACTATGTAGAATGCTTTTGATATGTAAAATCTTTTCCTTTACATATTGTATTTAACTTTTTTTAGCTTTTTGTATCTTGCTGGGAAAGACTTTCCCTACTTCATTCTTACCAAAATATCCTTCAACTATATTTAGCATTTATTTTTTAAGCATTTTTGTGGTTTTGATTTTGTTTTAAAATGTTTGCTACATCAGAAATTTATTTTGATATAGGAGTTGCATAGGGATTGCATTTTAGTTGTTTTTCTAAAGTTTAGGTTTTTTTCACAGTTTCGTAATTATCTTTTTGCCATTGAATTGGAATTTTGACTGCTATTTTATAAAGTCCCATATGTAATTGGATCCAGTCCAGGACTCTGTACTATTTTGTTGATGTCTTTATTCAAATACCAATTGGTACAAAATATTATTGCTTTGATATATAACACATTTTGGTATATGATAGGACAAGCAATCTTTCATTACTATTCTTTTTCAGAATTATGTCTAGCCTCACATATAAATGTTTCAAAATTAAGTTTAAAATAAACTAATAAGTTTAAATTTAATAAGAAAATAATAATTTAAAATTAAGGTAAGTTTACAATTACATTAAATGATGTTAAAATAGGTTAGTGACAAAACAAAGTTCAGTTATTATTTTAAATGATTCAATTTAAGAAGATTAATTTAGGAGGAGTTTATATCTTTAAAATATTGAAAAAATATATCTTTTTCATTCATCAGGTCATCTTTTATACTCTTGGGTAGTGCTTCCATTTCCTGCCTGTGTTACTTATCCCCTATAGACAGGTGCTGTTCTTTACTCATGGCACTTAAAATGCTAGGTGACACTTTAGCTCTAAGGAAAACCATCTCTTCCAGGAAGTGCATGACTCAAGACTTTGCTGAGCATCTTTTTATGATGCTGGGATCATCCTGCCCATGGTGGACGCTGATGACCACTATGTGGCCATCTGCAAACCTCTGTACAATGAAATCATCATGATTGACAAGGAAGTGCCTTCCTCTTTCGAGTGGTATGAGCCAGACGCTATCGTCTTTTAACCATTCAGATCATCTTCACAGTCTGGCTGCCTATCTGTGGCTCCAGTGTCATAGACCATTCATGTGTGATTTAAACCTTCTGTCAAAATTCGCCTGCATGGACATCATACCTTTGGTCTCTTTGCTGCTGCCAACAGTGGATTCATCTGCTTGTTAATTTTTTTCCTCTTGATCATCTATGTGGTCAACTTGTACTTTCTAAGGACCTATAGCTTGGAAGGGAGATGCAATGCCCTCTCCACCTTTGTTTCTCACATCGCTGAGGTCATCCTAGTCTTTGTGACCTGCAAATTTATATGTTTGCACCTAATCACCACCTTCTCCATTGAAAAAGCAGTGGTTGTGTTTTATAGCATGATGACTCCCTTGTTAAACTTCTTAAACATACTCAGAAATTTAGAGATGAAAAATACTATGACACAGTTCTGAAGTAAAAAAGTGACTGAGGGGGCCTGGCCCTGTGGCAGAGCGGTTAAGTTTGTTCGCTCCGCTGCAGGCGGCCCAGTGTTTCGTTGGTTCGAATCCTGGGCATGGACATGACACTGCTCATCAAACCACGCTGAGGCAGCGTCCCACATGCCACAACTAGAAGGACCCACAACAAAGAATATACAACTATGTACCAGGGGGCTTTGGGGAGAAAAAGGAAAATAAAAAAAAAAGTGACTGAGAAATAATTATAACAATATAAAATGACTTTATCCTTTAAATGAAGAAGAGAAAAGAATATACTTTCTATGGTTCAGGGCCAAATGAAAAATATTTGTCAAAAGTATGTTGGTGTCATCTTATAGGCACTTCCAGGAAAGGTCTAAGAAGGAAATTATAAATCATTATAAAAATATCCTAATTTGGATTAGTGTATTTCTCAATTTGTTAGCGAACTTTAATGTAGTTTCAACATTAGTTAGGGTTCTTGTAAAATGCAGATTATCAGGACATAGAAATAGAGATTTAAATTTGGTAATTCTGTGGTTGGATTGACATATCTACCTTTTAAATAAATTACTCAAGTATATCTGAAGCCAGTGATCTTTGCATACACATTGAGCTATTTTGCTATAGTTTATATTCTCATCATGAGGCTATTAATGCAGTCACCTTTGTTCTTAAATTTATTTTTTAAATTGTGGTAAAACATATATAACAATATTTACAATTTTAACCATTTTTAAGTGTTCAGTTCAGTGGCATTAAGTTAATTCACTTTGCTATACAAACATCATGACCATACATCTCCAGAACTTTTTCATCTTCTCCAAATTGAAACTCCACATCCATTAAACAATAATTCCCTATTGCCCCTCTCTGAGCTCCAGGCAACCAACATTTGACTAAGTGTTTATGAATATGACAACTTTAAGTACCTTATGTAAGTTACATCATACAATCTTTGTCCTCTTGTGACTGCCTTATTTCACTGAGGAGGATGTGTCATATATTGCTCTATTTTTTAGCATGTGTCAGAATTTCCTTCCTTTTCAAGGTTAATATTGCATTATATGCATATACCTCATTTTGTCTATACATTTATCTGTCAGTAGGCACTTGGTTTGCTTCTATTTTCTGGTTACTGTGAATAATACTGCCATGAAAATGGGTGTAGAAATAGCAGGATTTTTGAGTCCTTGCTTTCCATGTTTTTGGATATGTATCCAAAGGTAGAAATGTTGAATCGTTTGATAATTCGCTTAATTTTCTGAGGAAATATCATGACATTTTCCATAGTAGCTAAACAATTTTACATTCCCACCAGCAATGCACAATTGTACCAGTTTCTCCATATTCTCTCTTACATATGCTTTCTGTTTGCTTTTTTTTCTTTAAATAATATCGATCCTAATGAGTGTGAAGCTGTGTTTTATTTTGTTTTTTATTTGCATTTCCCTAATGATTAGTGATGTTGAGCATCCTTTCATGTGCTTACTGGTCACTTATCTATCTTCTTTGGAGAAACCTCAGTTCAAATCCTTTGTTCACTTTTAATGGAGTTGTTTGTTTTCTTTTTGTTGTTGAGATGTAGAGGTTATTTATATAGTCTGCACATTAATATCATATCAGATATACTATTTGAAAATATTTTCTCCTATTCCATGGGTTACCGTTTTACACTGTTAGAGTGTCATTTGATTCATAGAAGTTCTTAATTTTGATAAAGTACAATTAATCTATATTTTCTCTGCTTGCCTGTGCTTTTGGTGTCATATGCAAGAAATTATTGCCAAATCCAACGTTCTGAAGCTTTTCTTCTCTGTTTCCTTCTAAGAGTTTTATAGTTTTAGCTAGTATTTTATGTCTGTACGGTATAAGTTCAGAATTCACTTTCATTCCTTGAATTTTAGATATCTAGTTTTCACAACATCGTTTGTTCTACAGGTTGTCCTTTCCCCACTCATGTTGAAAATCATTTTGAAAACATATGCCAAGTTCTCTTTCTAGCCTCTCTATTTTATTCCATTAGTCTCTGTGTATATCTTTATGCCAGTACCACGCTGTTTTGGTATCCATAGGCTTGTAGTAAATTTTAGAATCAGGAAATGGGAAATCTCCAACTAGGTTTTTCTTTTTCAAGATTGTTTTGATTATTTAACATCCTTTGAGATTCCATGTGAAAGTTTGGATGGATTTTTTAATGTTTGCAAAAGACACTTGGGATTTAAAAGGGATTGCATTGAATCTGTAGGTCACTTTAGGTAGTTTGACATCTTAACAATATTAAATCTTCCAGTATATGAGTTTCTTTCCATTTATTTGTGTCTTCTATAATATATTTCAGTAACATTTTGCAGTTTTTGGTGTAGAAGCCTTTCACATCCTTGGTTAAGTTTATTGTTAAGTATGATATTCTTTTTGATGGTGTTGTAAATGGTATTGTATTCTTAGTTTTCTCTTTCAGTCGTTCCTATTTAGTATAGAAATTCAACACACTTTTCGATAAATAGCTCTCAAGAAATTGAGTATAGAAGGAATGTTCCTCAACATAATGAAGACCATATATGACAATTCCACAGCTAACATCATTTTCAACACTGAAATGTTGAAAACTTTCCCACTAAAATCAGGAACAAGACAAGTCTGCCCACTCTAACCAATCCTTTTTAACATGGTACTGCAATGAAAATTCCTGTGAAATTTTTAGTTTTCTACATATAGATCATGTCATCTGTGAGGCAAGAAAGTTTTACTTAATTAATTTTTACTTAATTTTACTACATGTAGCAGTGCTTCAAATGGTTGTAACTTTCTATGTCTTGGATCTCAGCTTAAACATCACCTTTTTAGAAAGGCCTTCTCAGATAACTTTATCCATATTAGAATCCCTCCTCTTATTTTCTGTCATAGTACCCTGTTTGCTGTCTTAGAAGAACTAAATAAGAATTACTTTATTAAACTGTCCCATTATTTATTGTCTGACTCTCTTATAAGAATGTAAGGCCCATAAGGAAAGATCTTTTACATAATTTTTTTCTGTTTTATTAATTGCTGTGTCCTCACTCATAGCACTGCTGTGTTGTGGAAATTAATAAAAGAATAATTAAAATAAGTTCATAAGCCTCTAGAGGAAACTCTCACACTCTATCATACATCCTAAAATACACCAAACAGGAAAAGACCTGTGCTTCCATCTTCAACAGGAAGTAAAACTACTTTACTACTGAGGGAAGATTTCTCTCCGCATTTGGCAACAACCCAGCCAATAAGAAATGCTGCAGCTCGGACAATGAGAAGCCATTGCCTCCCCATTACTTTCCCCCAGGGACTTTCTTTTAGAACAGCCTCTCCTAACTCCCCCTTTTCTTCTATAAAAGCTAACTCCCCTCCCTTGTTTTCTGGCTTTCCTATGGTTCACCATAGCATGCACATCCTGAATTGAAATTCCTTTGGCTATTTCCAAATAAACTCATTTTGAGGGTGAAATAATAGGTGAATTTGCTTTTTAGGTTGACATTTGCTTCAAATAGATGCTCTTATTTTTTAAAAATAATTAATAATTTGATAATCAGTTGTTGAATCTGTTTATTTACTCAATAAAGTACCATCATCTCCATGTAACATTCTTTAGAATAAATGTGTTTGTAATAAGATGGCTTGTTAACAGGAATGCTTCTGAAATTGATGAAATTCCACCTGAGTGATAAATTTAAATGGAGAATTTCAGATTAGTTTGGTATATGTCAGGGTTCTTATCTGAAGAGACAGAATCATATCTGGAAAGATTAATTAGAAGGGACTTATTATATGAAATTATGGCATAAAGAATCTTTGGAAGGACTAGAGTCACAGACTCCATTCTGAATGATAAGGCACAATTTGCAGAAGCACATCTTACAGGACTGGCTTGCTAAAGGACATGCTGCCTTTGCTGACACTATGACCATGTTGGCAGTGGCTAACTGCAAAGGTGCAACCACTGCCCTGACCTAGGAACGACTCTGACTCTGTTGACTCCCTATGAGAACCCAGCCTCAGATAACTAATTTCCAATTTAAAGACTTGCACATATGATCCTGGTTGGCAGAATCCAAGTCACATGTCTGCACCCAATTGTCGTGGAGATCTGGAAAATGTAGTCATTTGGATTTTATGTCAGGAAAGTGGAGACTACATCCTCTGGGTCATCAACAACATGGCTGTGTTCCAAAGATTTTGGGCAGCCATACACCTTTGGTTTTCAGTATAGTCGGAGATGGAGTCTTGTGTAAAGTGTTTTATTTTATCAGATAGATAGCTGTCCCTGTTTCTCTTTGCCTTACACATAAGCAAGAAGAGAGACAAAAAGGACTACAAGTAAGTTAGTGCACAGAAAAATTATTGATACTATAGAGAGCTATGGATATTTTCATTTAATTCTTACTGAACACCTACTCTGTAAACATTGTGCTTGGTGCTCAAGCAGACACACAAATAACTGATATTTTTTAACCTTCCCAGTATAGTATAGCATGTGATTGGGGAGCAGTTTTACAAAAGGTTTTCTATCTTAATTTTTAAATGTTTTAAATGGAAGATTTCCTGAATTACAAAAAAGATTACTGAGGTTAGGGACCAGTTTTAAAGCAGCCTTGTACTCTTATAATCTCTAAATGTACTGGAACATGATAAATCATAGTGCTTATCTGTTAAGTGAATAAACAAGTTATCTCAAGATTTTAGGAAGTCACTACTAATAATCATATTTACAGGTAGTTTTGCCTTAAATCTGAAATAGACATACAGAAGAACCTATGGAACAAACCAACAATGTGACTGAATTTGTCCTCTTGGAGCTCACTCAGAGCCTCCAGGGTCAGTAAACATTATTTGTAGTATTCTTCCTCGTCTACATTGGGACAATGTTGGGCAACAAGCACATTGTCATGACTGTGGTGCTCAGCCCAACTCTGGATACCCCTATATACTTCTTTCATGGCTACTTAGTGCTTATGGATACTATTTACTCTACTACAGTCACCTCAAATATGATGACAGACTTACTTCATGAGAAGAAAACCATTTCCTTCTAAGCTTGCATGAACCAGCTTTTTATATGGCACTTATCTGGTGGTGCTGACATGTTTCTTCTGGTGGTAGTGGCCTTTGACCTCTACATGGCCATCTGTAAACGCTTGCATTGTTTGACAGTCATGAATCAACAGATGAGTGTTCTGCTGCTTCTGTTGGCTTGGGTTGGAGGTTTTTTGCATGCTACAGTTATACTTCACTTGGGTTATAATCTGCCTTTCTGTGGCCCCAATGTCATTGATCACTTCTTCTGTGACATGTACCCCTTATTAAAACTTGCCTGCACTGACACGTACATTATTGATGTCACTGTGATTGCCAATGATGAGGCAATCTGTGTGTTCATCCTTATGCTCTTCCTCATATCTTATGGGGTCATTCTCCACTCCCTGAAGAATCTTAGGGAGGGAGGCACAAAGCCTTATCCACTTGTGACTCCCACATCATTGTCTTTTATACCATTACCACCCCTATGTTGAACCCCTTGATCTATACTGTGAGAAATGGAGAGATGAAAAATGTCATGAGAAATCTCTGGACCAGAAGAAAACAATGAGGCAGCAGAGAAATGTATCATCTGTTTTCAGTGAAGAATTGTTCCTTCCAGGAAAGCCATGGCTGATTCTTTAACTGTAGTAAATTTCTCCCCATGTTTAATAACTTGTGTGTGATGAAAAACATTTATTATGTGAATACATCCCATGACCAAAATATATTTTTAAGATTTTCAAGATATATATTTTGTTTAAAATATATTTTTAAGATTTTCATAATTTCTTAGGAAAATATATGTTCAGTTTTTGCATATAAAATGTCTCTGTTGAGACTGTAGATTTATGTCTATGTTATGAGTTATACTATAATTAACTGTAAATTTATTTTAGTTAATGGATGGTTTTCTCATGGTTCTTTCTTAAATAATGCAACCATTTTCAAAATTAATTGTGCTCATTACAAATTTTATAAAAAGTAAAATAAAAAATAATACAAAAACCTTGTTTCACTTCTTTCCACACAGACAACACTTGTTAATATTTGAAGTATATATCTTGTCTGTATCTGCAAGATACTTTAAATGTTTAGGTTTTTTCATATTGCTTCACACATTAAGATTGAAGAGAATTGATGCTTCAGCATTCTAATATTAATCATAAGGAGGCTAAGTATAAAAAAGGATTCAAACGAGCAAGGCAGACATGCAGAAAAATAACTAAATCTTGTGTATTGTTCTGAAATCATAGTAGTAGAAATCATAGCGTCTCCTCAAGTGGAACAACTTTATCTGGTGTTACATAGTCATAAAGATTATCCATTAATCTTCCCAGATCATTTAGAATATCTGCAAATACTCTGCTACTTTTCAATATCCCCATCTTCTTTTTGTGCTCATATTGTTTCATAGCCTTCTATGGTGACCCAAGCCCCACTTTTCACATGTAAAATTAGCATAATCTATAATCCATGAGCTTCAAAATATGCAATTCAGAACTCCACACCAGATATTTTTGGTGATATTGCTAAGAAAGATGCTGACAATATATGCTATTCTTCCCTCTCTTATTAATGGAATATAGTTAACTAGATAACAAAGAGGCCAGAATATATGGTTTCATTTGACAAAGAACTCAATCATAAAATCATCGCTCTCTGAATCAGGCTGGAAACAAAATATTAACCACCTCTATGATGGTAGAAGCATGTGGTCAAATAAACTCATGATTAGGCCTCACTTATTTAGCCTGGATTGCTAAAGAGCTAATGCTATGGTGAAATAAGTCCTTTTCATTGGTAAGTCACACAGTCTGAGGAAACTTATATCCTGATTTTTATTTATTTTATTGAGATCATAATAGTTTATAACATTGTGACATTTCAGTTGTACATTATTATTTGTCACTCACCATATATATGTGCTCCTTTACCACTTACGCCCAACTCAGAAAACCCTCCCCCTCTGGTAACCACTAATCTGTTCTCTTTGTCCATGTATTTGCTTATCTTCCATGTATGTATGAAATCATACGACATTTGCCTTGGTCTGGCTTATTTCACTTAACATAATACCTTCAAGGTCCCTCCATGTTGTTGCAAATGGGAAGATTGTGTCTGGTTTTATGGCTGAATAGTATTGAATTGTATATAAATACCACATCTTCTTCATCCATTCATAAGTGGATGGGCACTTGGGTTGCTTTCACATCATAGCTATGGTGAACAAGGCTGCAATGAACATAGGGGTGCATAAGTCTCTTTGAATTTTTTTTAAAATTGCAGTAGCATTGGATTATAACATTATACAGCTTTCAGATGAAGATCATAATATAGTTCGAATTCTGTGTAGATTACATCATGTTTACCACCCACAAACTAATTATAGTCCATCCCCTCACAAGTGAGCCTAATCAAACCTGTTGCCCTCCCACCTCCCCACTTCCCCTATGGTAACCACCAATCCAATCTCCATTGCTATGTGTTTGTTTGTCATTGTTTTTATCTTCTACTTATGAGTGAGATAATACAGTATTTGACTTTCTCCCTCTGACTTATTTCACTCAGCATAATACCCTCAAGGACCATCCATGTTGTCACAAATGGCTGGATTTCATCATTTCTTATGGCTGAGTAGTAGTACATCATGTATAAATACCACATCTTCTTTATCCATTCCTCCTTTGATGGGCACCTAGGTTGCTTCCAAGTCTTGGCTATTGTGTATAATGTTGCAATGAATATACGGGTGCAGGTATGTTTATGCCTTTGCGTTTTCAAGTTCTTTGGATAAATACCCAGCAGTGGGATAGCTGGATCATATGGTAGATCTATTCTTAATTTTCTGAGGATACTCCATACTGCTTTCCATAGTGGCTGCACCAGTTGCACTCCCACCAGCAGTGTACAAGGGTGTCCATCTCTCCACATCCTCTCCAACATTTGTTGTTTCCTGTCTTATTAATTATAGCCATTCTGACTGGGGTGAGGTGATACCTCATTGTAGTTTTGATTTGAATTTCCCTGATAGCTAATGATGTTGAGCATCTTTTCATATGCCTGTTGTCCATCCATATATCTTCTTTGGATAAATCTCTGTTCAGATCTTTTGCCCATTTTTTAATAGGGTTTTGGTTTTCTTGTTGTTGAGCTGTACTTGAAAAACACATGGACACATGGGGATCTGAGGGTCACAATTATTTATTCAGGGATTATTAAGGACATTTAACACATTATTTAAATGTGTTGCACATAACTGCACTGAGGACAACAAACTATTTTATGTAAATAAATAAAAATATGAGTAACAACACTTGTCGGCCTTGGTCATACTAAAGCAGGAGTTAGGAGTCAATATGTTGTCATTCTGCTCTGTGTCAATGGCTCTGAGGGCTTCTTCTCACCATTGTGATTTTCTCATTTGCTTCTAAACACATAAATGTTTTTATGTTATTGCCTTATCTTATTCTCACAAGAACCCTATCAATAGACATTCTTCTTATACTCATTACAAAAGTCGAACTTGAGTCTCAGAATTTAAGTAACTTGTTTCATGACATAATACAACTAAATAGAAGAGTCTGGATATGAACCTGGGTCTGTATGAATCTGGAGCTGATGTTCTCACCCACTTCATTTTGCTCTCTCTCTTGCTTTGACAACAAGATAAGCTGACCACAGCTGGATCGTATATTGATAATCTTTACTTTTTAATAAACACTTGTTGACTAAGTCAGTGACTTATAGAGTTAGTTTTATGCTCTAGTTTTCTTGATGACAGCTTGTAGCTGGATATTGAGTTCATAGTGCATAGAACCCTGGGAAAATAGTGGAAATGGTTATTTTAGAGTAAACAAAAAGGCAGATAGGGGCTGGCCCCGTGGATGAGTTGTTAAGTTTGCACGCTCTGCTGCAGGCGGCCCAGTGTTCCGTTGGTTCGAATCCTGGGTGCGGACATGGCACTGCTCATCAAACCACGCTGAGGCAGCATCCCACATGCCACAACAAGAAGGACCCACAACGAAGAATATACAACTATGTACTGGGAGGCTTTGGGGAGAAAAAGGAGAAAAAATAAAATCTTTAAACAAAAAGAAAGGCAGATATTAACATACAGAGTGATAAATTTTTTGGTTTATTAATATTGTTTTTCTTAATTAAGTGGCATTCATAAAAATCAGCTTAGTTTTAATAGTCAGAGTAAGGCCCATTATTCTTTTATTCAGCTATTTAACAAACATAGATATATGTTTATGTACACATACGTATGCTATTTGATTGATAAATTTCTGTTGTATATACAGTTGAGGACACAATCATTCTTTGAAGCTATCTACCTATGTAAAATGAAGTCAAAAGTTGGAATAATTATCTAGATGACTTACAGAAAGCTTTCTGTGAGTAAGGTGGCTGGCTTTTTAAGTGAGGGAATAGTAACTACAATTGGTAAGGGCATTTTATCATAAGAAACATTTTCACATTTTCCACTTTGAGCCTCATCTTAATTGTGTGAGATGAGCAGGCAGGCTATCTATGAACGTACCTACTTTACTATAAAGTCATAAACTTGCAACATATATACTTTGTAGAATTGTACTTGATCAGGTTGGACCACATTGTATAAATGATTAGCAAGTAATTAATAAAACCTCAAAACTCTGGCTATATTTGACATGATGTTTCTATTCCTTACCTATGTGGTTGTTGACAATTTGTAAGTAATTGAGATGTTACCTTCTGATTCTGCATAGGGTGTGCTATGGGTTGAATTGTACCCCTCCAAAGATCTTGAATTTCTAATCACCAGTAGCTGTGAATGTGAATTTATTTGGAAATAGGGTCTTTGCAGATGATCAGGTTAAGGTGAGATCATTAGGATGAGCCCTATTCCAATATGACAGGTTTTCTTATCAAAAACAGAAAATTCAGATGCAGAGACAGACATGCACACAGAGAGAATACCATGTGAAGCTGAAGACGGATTGGGGTGATGCATCTATAAGCCATGGAACACAAAGATTGCCAGGAAACCACCAGAAGCTAAGGCAGAGGCATGGAACAGATTCTCCTTCATATCCTCAGAAGGAACCATATAATAAAACCAAATAATAAAGAACAGAAGGCAAAGAAATAGAATATAAATATGAAGAGAATACAGCTAGAACCTAATTCTGGTCTTTGAATAGAAGACTAAAACTGATAAACTCCTACCACGTGGTGGTAGTTATATGGGTGTATACATTCGTCAAAAGTCATCTATTTTACGTTTAAAAAGGGTGCATCTTATTGTATGTAAATTATATCTAAGTTGATTTAAAAATAAAAATATGTAAAAACATTTTTCTTTCCATTCCCTCTTTCTCTTCTTCCTTCCTTTACCTACTGGCTTCAAAATGTTTTAGAAATGATAGAAATTTTAATTAGTTTTCATTGTAATCATTTATATCATAATGCATTTTATTAGTTATTAGGATTTATAATAATTCTATTTAACAGTAACATTTTCTAAAAGAGAAAACTAGGAGAAGAAACTTGCCTAAAGTCACAGAAACATAAATAATGAGGCTAGAATTCAATTATATCACATCTATTTAACTTTTACCTGGTCTCTGAGTTTTCTCTGCCATTAGAAAAGATTTTGTTTAAATTAAGAGATTTGGTGACATTTCGTTGTCTCCCTTTGTGACAGTGAAAATGTGCTTTTTCCTTAAAGCATGGTGTATGGGTGGAAAACTTGGTAACTGAAATGGAAGGGGTCCCTTAGGACTGCCAAGGAGAGGAGGAGGGCTCTGAAGAGAGAATCTGCCTGTTGACAACCTTTTCTGGGATTAATTGGCCCCATGGTTTGATGTGATCTTGAATTAACTGAGCTAAGTAGCTCACTGTGCAAATCCTTCAGAGTTGGATGGGAAGAGTGAAGTCCTCATCCATCCAGAGGCTGGACTTCATGAACTTTTATGAAATCTCTACAAATATCTGATAGAGAAAGGAGAAATGTTTAACTCCGGTGTTCTGCCAAGGAATGTTTTGGGGTAATAGAGCTGGCTTTAAAGATGTTGCCATTACAGAATAGTTGGGCTATTTCTCTTTTATTCCAGAATGTTCTAAGAGTAGAAATAAAGAACTTTCTGCCAGTATTACAGACTCTTTTGAGATTCTAATTCAGGCTTTTTAAGAAGAGTTGGCTATCCGTGGAATATCTTCCCGCCCCATAGATCCTGCAATAGGAAGCACTTAGGACTGGGTTCTAGGCAGTTGTTATCATCCGCTTCTGTCTCCTGAGAAACCTTAAGTTCCAGGAACATACTTCCCACAGTGATGAGATGGTTCTGATGTTTCAGGGTTCCCCAGCTTTTACTGGCCTCTGCTTAATGCAGCACTGTCTCAGGCCCAATTCTTATTGAAAAGGGAGGTCCATTGAAACGAGCAGAGGTATAACATCCTATACCTGCAGATTCTTATTTGCAAAGCTTAAGGTCAGGAGAAGGAGAAGGATGCATACTGATAATATCATGAATCTATGATACTGATTGTCCTGATACTAATGATGCTAATGTTGGCTGCCCAGGACCCACTCTCACCCCTACTAATAGCCAGAAGTTACATTCTCTTTTGGGGGTTGGAATAAGGGATAATATGGGGAGTGGAGGAGAGAGAAGCAAAACTCCCCAGTGAAATCTTCAGACAAATTATTCTTTATCCCTAACGTCGCTCTTTGCTTACCCTCACACTGTTGATTTTTCTTGTCTCATCCCTTGATTCTTTTCCTTCCCTGGCTTTTCCCACAATAACATTTTTCCCTTGGGCTCTGATACATGCCACCATTCTCTGACATCTCTGTCCCCTCCTCCTCACTATTATTTTTCAATTGCACGTATAAAATGCTGATCTCTTTGTTTGACTCATCCTGAAGTGTGCACCCATTTGATAGTCAAGACGTGTACTGAACATATCAGTGGTTTTCTTCTTTGCCTGTTTATGGCTTCTTGGCTTTATGCTGTCTCTGCTCAGATGGTTGGAAACTGACAGTTTGCATGGCAGTGTGGGATAGAGTGGAGAGAGAGAGATCACCATGGGCCATGAAGGCTTGGGTTCTGGTTCTGTTTCTTCTCTGACTACTTTCTGCTAAACTCTGCCTCCCAGTTTAATCGGAAGTGCGCAAAATAGAACAGCATGAACTTGCCTTATGAGATATTGTATAATCAAGTGAACAAAAGATATTAAGCAAAAATGAGATAAGGCTATAATTTGGGATTGCATTATTCAGTAAACACATATACACGCTTTGATACTGGAAGGCTTTTAGCAAGAAAGTTATTTGGGAAAACATGGAAGGCTTTGCTGGATACTCTGTGCACAGGTAGAAATGGATATCAGAGAAAGGTCATTTACCACTAAAAAATATGGACATTCAGGGAATGAGATAGTCTATGGGCATTTCTAAGGGGCAGCAGTGTCAGGCATGGTTGGAGTATCTGTAAGCAGAAGCACTGGGATGAAAATGTGGAAAGCAGATGATGGCACAGAGTGCTTCAGAAGCCCCAGTGAGTATACCAGCCATTGCATTCGAAAACCATCATAACCGTTTTGTTATAGTTATGACTCATCATATATTTAAAATGCCCACTTTTCCTTTTCAAGGTAGATAAAGGAGTTAAAAAGAGGGAGAGGACAGAAAGAGTTAGGAGAGGAGGAAATGTCTGAAATTGTGTCCTTTCTTTCTGTTTAGAAACATAGAATAGGCCCATGAGAATTCACTTAAATAATTCCTGGACTGGCCATCTGGAATAATGATGTTTATGAAATATCAGCCTGATTTTCTGGTATGTATGAGCTAATAATTCTCACAATGAACACTCACATAGGTATCTCATTCAAAGTGTTATTTTTCTTCCACTATATTGTGGGAGACATTTTATTTAGAGTTTAATGAGTATTAAATACTGTGTGAAAGGAATTATTATGTTCTATGTTTTGGGTATATAAAAATGATCCTGTTTTTAGAGCAGTGAAAATACTTTTCATGATACATGATAGATACATGTCATTCCACATTTATCCAAACTGTAGAATGTATACCAGCAAGAGTGAACCCTAAGGTAAACTATGGACTTTGGGTGATTATGATGTGTCAGTGTAGGTTCATCCATTATAACAAATGCACCCCTCTGGTGGGGGATGCTGATAATGGGGAGGCTTATGAATGGGTGAGGAAGGGACAATATGGGAAATCTCTGTACTTTTCTCTTAATTTTTCTGTGAAACTAAAACTGCTCTAAAAAGCAAAGTCTTAAAAACAGCAGCAAAAAATGATCCTGTTAAAGCTGAGGAGAGATATTTAATTTTACTACTCCCCACAGAGGCTGAGTGTGAACACTTATGGTCTTCTCTAAGAAAGGAAGTGATAAGTCTGAAGCCTGTGATGAATCATATTTAGGATGCCTGTACGCCCCATCTTTATTTTGTTGGGGCCATAGTGAATCCAGGTGTATGGTTTTCACTGAGTTTCTAAGTGTAGGGGATAGAAAGATAGACGTCTGTACTGGAACTCTGATATCTTGAAGGAGGTAGGCACTTCATTACAGATGATCTCAAAGTCTAATTATTCTAAATTTAATTTAAAAAATGACTAGGGGGGAGGGCAAAAGGGGTGATTAGGCTCACATGGGAGGGGATGCACTATAATTAGTGTTCAGGTGGTGTACATGATGTAATGTACACAGAATTTGAAATATGATGTACATCCGAAAAAAATAAAAATTAAAAAAAAGAGTAAATTTCATTAAAGAGCTTTGAATGATTTTTTTTAAGTACTGGATAAATCTTTTTGGTGTGGAAGATTGGCCCTGAGCTAACCTCTGATGCCAATATTCCCCTTTGTTTTTTCCTATCCCAAACCCCAGGAAATGCTTGTATGTCCTAGTTGTAAGTCTTTCTAGTTCTTCCATGTGAGCCACCACAAAATGGCTTGATGAGCAGTCTGTAGATCTGTGCCCAGGATCAGACCTGGCAAACCCTGGGCTGTCAGAGTGAAATGTGTAAACCTAACCACTACACCACCAGGCTGGCCCCACTGAATAAATCTTGATAAAAGCTATTTTCTTGTTTTTTGTGCTTCCAAATTTTGTATTTCACCAATAAAAATATATTCAAACTTCATAACCTAGCTTTCATGGCCTTCAGCCAGGAAGACAACATTCTTTCCCAAGCTTTTCTGCTACAAGTTTTGAGTCTGGCTAAACTGGAGTTTTCATGTTGACCTTCTTTCTATTTGCCTGATAAAGTCTGCCCTATCAACCATTAAAACTTTGATTTCATTTCCCTCATCCCAAATATCCTCACTCTGATTTTATTATATCTGTGTCCCATAACTTTTCACAGTCAAGGACTTATTTTAGTTTTACTTTCCTCTCATCTTGGGCCCCATGTATTGAAGCTGATATGGACTTTTTATTTATTTTTCAATATTTATTAAAGATATTTGGAATTGTCATTCCTAGCTTCTGATCACCGTAAGAAAACTAGTATGATCCACAGTGCTGATAAGATTTCAGCCACTCAGTAAAGGAACTTAATGATTGAAAATAACTGTGCCAAAGATAAATGAACAATTTGAATTAATAGTTTTGGAAAAATGGAATGTACTTCTTGAAAAACCAGTACTAACAATCATAATGAAAGTAGCCACTCCAAATGCAGGTGCTCTATACTTGCATCGTCTATATGCTTTGTCCATGTGGAATTATATAACCATAGCACTCTAAAAGTATATTATTTTATTATTTATGTTTACAAGTGAAGAAAATGAAGTACAGAGACATCAAGGATCTTGTTAAATATCACACCATGATAGGCAGTTTCGTGGTATGTGAATCAAGGCAGCGTGGCTTCAGATTTTAAGCACTGATTTCTGTGCTAACACACTTCCTATCTCTGCTTTTGAGATTTTGCATTGAAGAAAACCTGGTTTGGAACCTAACTATTTTCAGTTAACATTATAGTTCATCCTTTAATAATTATGAACTTTTCACTACTAATTTATCTACCTTTAGGAATTTGTACTCTTCTCTCTGCAGAGGGCTTATACTCTTCTAATAGCAATTACATAATGACATATATAATTAATGATCTTATCTCCATTTATCTTAAAACTCATATTAAATTGTTAAGAACAGGGGCGTATTTTCCCCATTCCTCACGATATCTCCAGATAATTTTGATTCAATATTTGAAATGGTAGATAATTGTGGAATTACGGAAGACAAGTGAATAAATATTATAATTTTAAAATATTTTGAAACAATAGATTAAATTACACTGGGGAAATTGACAGCTTGGCTTTATGAAAAGGAAAAAAATTCTCAAAAAAAGAGAAAAAGCAAAATCATAATAGTGGAGATAGAATAGGTTGATTCGCATAGTTTTTAACTTATTGAGCCAGATCTTTTCTCATTTTATCTGCATAGTAACCATGATTATGTCTAAAGTGTCTTTATCAAGATCATGCAAAGAGTAACATGGATTTGAACTCATGCCATCTGACTCCAGCAACCGTATTCTTAACCAAGAAATGTAATTATTTTGCTAGACTAATAGCCATTCTAGATAAAATATTGATTGCAAAATATGAGCTGACAAAAGATAAAGGATTCTTGGAAGGATAATATTTACATTAAAAATGCAGTAAAATATAAAATTTGGTTAGTGATAAAAATTTGCATGCCTGGGGGCTGGCTCCGTGGCTGAGTGGTTAAGTTCGCGCGCTCCGCTGCAGGCAGCCCAGTGTTTCGTTGGTTTGAATCCTGGGCGCGGACATGGCACTGCTCATCAGACCACGCTGAGGCAGCGTCCTACATGCCACAACTAGAAGAACCCACAACGAAGAATACACAACTATGTACCGGGGGACTTTGGGGAGAAAAAGGAAAAAATAAAAATCTCTAAAAAAAAAAAAAATTTGCATGCCTGTTATAAAAATAGATTTTTTTTCCTACTGACCAAGTGAGATAATAAGATAGGTAACATCACAAGATAACCTTTATTTTTTGTCTGCATATTCATCAGCTTTTCTGCAAAATCATCAACCTTGAAATATTGGCCATATTTGTATATAAAAAAAGGATACAGTGATAGACACATAGGCAAGTATATTTATACAATGTTTCTGGAAGGACATAGAAGAAACTGAAGGTACTTATTTCCAGGGAGTAGAAGAATAGATTTAAATATTTAGAGATAGATTTAACTTTTCTTCTCACGTTCTTCTGTTTACTTTGAGTATTTTGTGATGACCATGAATTACTCTATAATAAAAATACAGTTAATAAGAAGGTACGAAACTCTTTAATACTTAATAACAATGATAATCTCTAGTATTTGGGGGAGCAATATTGTACTTTGGAAATTATTATAAAATTGTTTGTAGAATTATTATTTATGAGAGTGAGAATTGGAAGCAATATAAGTCTCTCAAAGGACATGATTAAATAAATGCTTCTTATAAAAATGTACGCATTATCACAGTATTAAATTGATAAACTTTGGAAAGCATGACAACATGGGAAGAACTTTCATAAAAATTCTAGTTAAAATCAGAACACAAAATATTATATGATGATTTCTATCACATAAGCTATATATGCCAAGAATAAGGACTTGAAATAGAAAAATCATAAAATTTTATATTGGGATTATGGGATTTTTTAAAATAATGTTTTTATAAGAAGTATCCTGGGGAAGTCAGGGTAAAGACAAATATATGAGAGTAAAAAACACTACTTACATTATAGGCATATTAGAAAATTTATATCAGATCAAATTCATAGGCAGAGAGGCTCAGTATTCTAATGGGCTAAGTTCAAGAGTATAGTAAAGAGATAAAGAGTAGTTTCCCAAATTATGAGAACCTTGAAGTGTTATCCAGACGCCTGTTATTCCATGACCATCAGTGAAGCTGATGTCTTGAACACAAAAGGCATAGGTAAAGGGTTGTCAAAGGAAAGCGTATTTCATCCACAACCCTGAAGGGGTCAGGGATAATGGGACTAAAAATGAGTGAACCAAAGTGAGGATATTTTCTTCAGGAGGGATTCTCTAACAATATTAGTGCTTACTTATATTGTAACAGTGTTATTCAGATTTCAAAGCACACAGATAAGATGAATAATATGTGAAATATATGTGTGTGTACATGTATGAGTATAAAGTCTTTTTTTCAGTTCTTAGGAAAACTCAGAATAAGGTAGGGCAAGTATCTGTATTCTACTTTTTATATGAAGGCTAAATTTCAAAGCAATTAAATCACTTGCTCAAAAAAGTACAAGTTGTGCAGTTCTTAATCTTGGTAGGAATCAGAAATTTTAAGAACATTTATTTTTCATTTGTACAAAAGCTTTGGTCCAATGCAATGAGTGTCTGAATTAACAGAGAGATTTGAGAGAGGCTTGACTTCTGTACATTTACAAAGATTCATAGGGGATTAAAGGAAGTTGGAGGTTACAGGATGGTGTAGAAAAAAGAAATTCAGACTTCAGCCCACTGATCTCCCTAAGATGTCATTTCATTTTTTCTCTCTGCAGATTAAACTTTTGCCAACTGCATCTTACCTACAACCACTAGCATGATGATGAATAACAGTGTGACTGAATTCATTTTAGCTGGGTTGACACAGGATTCAGGAAAGCAGAAAGCAATATTTGGAGTCTTCTTGATTCTTTACCTCGTGACACTGTTGGGGAACTTTCTCATAGTAGTGACTATTAAAACATGCAGAACCCTTGGGAGCCCCATGTACCTCTTCCTTTTCTATCTGTCCTTTGCTGATGCTTGCTTCTCTACAACCACAGCTCCCAGATTGATTATGGATGCCCTTTCTCAGAAGAAGACCATTTCCTTCAAAGAGTGCATGACTCAGGTCTTTGCAGTCCACTTCTTTGGCTGTACAGAGGTTTTTGTGCTCATCCTCATGGCCTTTGATCGTTATGTAGCCATTTGTAAGCCCTTGAGATACACAGCCATCATGAGCCGGCAAATCTGTGTCGTGTTGGTGATTCTGGCCTGGGTGGGAGCTTGTATCCACTCTTCAGCACAGATTTTCCTGATTTTGAGATTGCCCTTCTGTGGTCCTAATGTGATTGACCACTATTTCTGTGACTTGCAGCCCTTATTGAAACTTGCCTGCATGGACACTTACGTGATAAATGTGTTAGTTGTTTCTAATAGTGGGGCCTTATGCATGATGAGTTTTGTAATTCTTCTTATGTCCTATGTTGTCATCTTGTACTCTCTGAGAAACCATAGTGCAGAAGGAAGGCAGAAAGCCCTTTCCACATGCACTTCTCACCTTATTGTGGTTGTCATATTTTTTGGTCCGTGTATATTTATATACACACGCCCACCAACCACATTTTCAATAGACAAGATGGTGGCTTTGTTTTATACAATTGGGACACCCTTGCTAAACCCACTGATCTATACACTTAGGAATGCAGAAGTGAAAAATGCCATGAAAAAGTTATGGTGTAGCAAAGTATGACTTCAGGTAATAAATGGTATACAGGGGTTCTAATAGATACTTCTCCAACAGCTTAGTTTAGTTTCGTTTTTTTCTTTTGGTTTCTGATATTTATTTCAAGTGATATTGCTTTAACAATGTACCTCCAATCCAAATACAATTTATGGGAAAAATGTTGCATTTATCCTGCATGTGCAAGTTAGTTTTACCCCCCTCCCCCCATTCTCTATAGTAGAAACTTCGCAAACTGTTCAGGAAAGACATATTCAAAGAATTTGCCTAATTGTTTCATGGACAGGAAACATAAAATATTCCTGTTGGGACACAAATGATTAAAAAAATCTGTGGATAGGTATATAACGTAAGTACATATTCTTTTATTATATATTCAGTATGCTTATTCTAAGATGATTGCATTAGAATAACATTACTTGAAGACCATAACCATTTAGAACAAACTATGATGACCCTTACTTTCACTCTATTGGCATCTGACCATATTGACACACTGACTAATGACAAAATGACTGTGTGGGTGTGTGTCCACGAATGAATACTTTTTTAAGATTTTATTCTAGTCCTTATGAATATGGCCGTTAAGAGCTAATCCATATGGGACTGGAAACTTACAGAATAAAGGTTGCTTTCTTGATGGCCTGATGATTAGAGAAGATGCTCTGAGAAAATGCTACTCTGGAAATCTGTGCTGATCCTGACTCATTGGGAGTATCTACACTGGTGGACCCTCGAACTCTGATAAAAGCTGGGAATATCTGTGAAGACCTAGAGTATCACTAGAAAACCTCTCAAAATACTGTGAATGGTGATGGAGGGACGAATCTTATGGTCGGATGTGATGGCAATATTACCATACAGTTGTGTTTTCGGGGTCTTTCACATTGCCCTTCACAAAGGAGAGGGAAGAGGCTGTAAGAGAGTTTGGCAGCAGGTCTATGCAGAACGGAGGGTAAAGAGAAGAAAGGAGAATAGATAACAATGCATGATGAAGACAGAGAAAAGATGAAAGGAAAGAGGAAATTTTATCCATGTGGGAAAGAAGGAAATTTATCTTCCTTATATTTTGAGAATCACTGTTGTGTATACGAACATTTCCAGGAAAAATGATGTTTCGGGATATTTCTGTATCATTGACCTATGTAGCTTAGCTTCCTTGGCTATTATGTTTATTTTGTTATTAGAAAAGAAGGATATAATTTTTGTTCCTCCTAATAGTGTCTCAAAATTCAAAATTCAGATTTCCTGGGAGAACCTGAGATTGAAAAGTCAGCTCTAGTGCTTTTCTTTTTTTTATTTTTTTAAAGATTTTTATTTTTTTCTTTTTCTCCCCAAAGCCCTCCGGTACATAGTTGTGTATTCTTCGTTGTGGGTTCCTCTAGTTGTGGCATGTGGGACGCTGCCTCAGCGTGGTCTGATGAGCAGTGCCATGTCCGCGCCCAGGATTCGAACCAGCGAAACACTGGGCCGCCTGCAGCGGAGCGCGCGAACTTAACCACTCGGCCACGGGGCCAGCCCCTCTAGTGCTTTTCAACTTTGATCTTTTAGTTTTATTACGAGAATGCTTTAATATGTGTATTTTCATTTTGAAGATAATCAAATCGGTATGTGTAATACACACCCACCACCACCAGCACCACTTCATAATATCATAACAAGTACTGTTGTGCTATTTCAGTACCCATGTTTATAATTCCTATAAAATTGGCACCAAGAAGTATTACTTTAAGTGATATAGGCTAGTGAGAAAAGAACACAATGAACGTCATAAGTCTGTGGAGCATTTCCATGTACTGAAGACAAAGGTTACCATGTCACACCAAAGATTTCCAATAGTTCCAATATAGACAATGGTGGCAGCATACATACTTAAGTCCCAAAGAGGATATTTCTCAGAGCTCTCAGTACCATATTCACGAAGTGGCAATTTTGTTTCACACTTCCTCCAGATAAACACTCAATTTTCCTAATTCTACATCTTACACTTCCATTTTCAAAGCATTTGAAGCCAGTGCTATGAAGGTTATATTTAATTGTAATTGGGTTTTAAGACACTGTGACATAAACAAAATAAAACTTTAAATCTTATCTCTTGTTTCTCCTTCAAATTCAATATAGTGGGAGAAAAATTTTATCTGTGCCTAAATGGAAACTCAGAAAGTTTCAGGAATTTTCTTCTCATTATTAGATAATACAGAGCCCAGATTCCCTTATATTTTAGACATGGGCTAAATTTGAGAGGGTGGGATAAGCTGCCAGGGGACAGAAATGTCTTACTTGATCTGGTATCTTAACAAGCTGGCAGATGTTGAAAGCTTTTGATTTCCCTTCCTTTGGGTGCCTTTGTAGGCCTTCTAATTATAGTGTCTTTGATATAGTAGGATATGTGTATCCATTATGATCACTGATGACTCCTTGCTTAGTCCCTAGAAAGCCAGTGGTTACCTTAAAAAATTCTGTACTCTCCCAAATGACCATATGAGACTGGTGTCTAAGAAAATCACCTTATGACTCCTCTATGGCTGCCCATGGGGAAATATCTATGCATCTCTGCCCCTCCGGAGTACTATTAATGTGTAAACATGGTTAAAGTGGGCTGAGGTCAACCAGCCACCCTCACCTAAATCCATCAGTGAGTCAACCAGTCTCTCTTCCTGCCTAGACTTTTATGATCTCAGTCTCTTGGGCCAAACAATATGGAGAGTTGCATGCTAGGTTCTCAGAATAGCACTCTGAAATCCCCCTCCATCATGCACACACACAGACATACATGTGCCAAGTTTGGGGTGAGGGGGAGGCATAGCTCTACAGTAATTTCCCCAATGATGTTCTCACAAACCACTCTCCCACTTTAAACTCTGACCAGGTTTGCAAGCTGTATCTAGTTGTAGGATACTTATCTTTATCATTTCCTTTGGTTTAGAAATAGGCATAGGTGATTTAGACACACTTTGTAATTTCCCATCTATTGTCTCTAGTCAAAATTTCAGTTATAACACCTTCTTACATAAGAAGTGTTAATTTGTATTAGCACTGGACTTAAAGAGAACTTATTTTCCTTTAGAATGGGATGGTACATTACTTTAATTTGAGAAACATTTGTTTGCAATCACATAAAAGATGTGTTTTATGGAGAAAAGCCTGACAATTAAACATTATCTGCTAACAGGGAAAACTTCAAAGAGAATTGGGCAGAGACTGACTATAGGAATGATTAATGACAAAAGGGGAAGAGGAGTCCCTCCAAGCATGGAAATGGAAGGAAGGAAAGGAAGTCTGGAAATCAACATTTGGATCAGGGGAATAAAAGAAATTATAAAGTCAATTCAGTTCCCCCATCTCTGTATTCAAGTGTGAGGCTTCTTGTACAGAAAAAGAACCTATAGGATCCTAAAGAGAATCATCACTAGGTGTCAACAGACAATAGGAAGAGTTAGTGTTGAAGTAATTTTGGCACAAGTCACTTCAAATAGCTGGAAAACTAAGGGGCTGTATGGGACTCTGGCAAATAAAACTAGTCATAGAGTTCTCTGTGGAATTCTGCAGAGATATCTCACCCTCCTTTCTCCATCCCGTGAGACAGAAGGAGAGGATCAGATCAAAAGCTAGAAAGTGTTTGAATAAGTACAATCTGGTTAAGGAATAATAACAGTATCTTGTGTCCTAAGTGTGCCATGGGCCTCTAGGCTGGCCCGCAGTAAAAAAAATACCTAGCTAGTGACTCCATCAGGAAAGAAAGGATGTTTTTACCCTGAAATTCCAGCAAAAGTACATATTGAGATTGCATTTTATATGGGTCAAGTACCCCTCCCTGCAACCACCATTGTTGTAAAAAAGTAAGATTCTCTGATTTCCCAAGCCTTGGCCATATGCTTACCCTTGGAGCTTGGGTGGAGACACAAATTAAGCTTTGTGGTTGAGAATGGGAGAAAAGTGGGTCTTTTACCAAAAAAGCAAATGACTGCACAACAGACAAAACACAAAGTGTCTACACCAGATTTTGATTACTCTTCTTTACCCATTTTCACAACAGGCTTCTGAGGTACCCATGGAGGTAGATGTTCCCATGGCTGCCTCCTGTCTATACAGTGACTGTAGAAACTAGAAAAGTGTGCTTTATCCTCAAGACACTTTACTTCCATATAACAGAATTGTCATAATACATTTACTCATTTACAAGATCCTTCATTGTCATCTGTCAAAACCCTATTGTGATAAATATATAAATCTAGGATACCTTGATGTAAATGGTGCTTCCTTACACATGAGGCCTACGTGCACACAAGTCTGTGGCAGCTTTGGGTGTCCCCTTTAGGCAGAATCAATTCTTACTGATACAATTCTAAACCATGTCATGGGAAATTCACTCTCGATGAGGAGCATTTTGCTACCAGTAACATTCAGTTGGATGCCACCTCTCAGAGCTACTGTTACCAATACTTCCACTGTTAACAAGGCTACAGCAGGGAAAGGGATTCCTTCTGGAGTGTTTCATGACGTGATCACCTTCATTTTTGTCATACCTCCAAATTAGAGGCATTAGTGCCACTCAGACAGGTAGCTTCTGTTGATTTCTTGCAATATTAAAATACTTTCTCAGCAAGGTCATTAGTTAATGTGACTCAGAATCATTTCCAGTCTGATTTAATTTGTGGTTCCATTCCTTCCTTCTTCTTTTTATTTCTTTCAATAAGTTGTTTATTAATTACCAACTATGTTACATGATTGGTCAATACGAAGTTGAATGAAAAAGTCGTGACCCCAATCCTCATGGAACCTAAGTCTAAAGACATTCCTTAAAGTTTGTCAAATATGTGGATGTTCTTTCCTTAGTTCTAGCCTGAATGAAATATTTTACTATTTCAAATTTCTCTTATAATTTCAAGTTGGAATGGAAGGACACAGGATTTAAAGGCCTTTTCTCAAATCCTCTTTTTCTAGAGAAATCTCACTTTCTTTTTCCTGATATTTCTGCTCTTCTGACTTCCATCATGTCATGATTTATTGATTATCTTGGTACTTCCCTGATCTGATCTTCTTAGTCCACTTTATAATCTCTTCTGTTATAACTTTCTGTCTTTTAAAAGTGAATGTAAAGCTGGAGTCTATTCTTATTTCCCTCTTCTAATCTTGTCACATGCTTTACTTGAGTAATTTCATCTGTCCTCTTGGTTTCAGCTAACACTTATACACTTATGTTCAGCAAATCTAGATCTCCAACTTGACTTGTCTCCTGATTTTCATTTTGTCTATTCAGCCTATTGGATATTTCTACTTATACATCTTATGGGGACTTCAGTTGCTTGCTTGAGGCATTAAATCTGAACCTTTTAACTTGACACATCATAAATGTTAGTATGCATCTCTCTATCATCATTTTCTTTAGCTTTCTGACTTACAATATATGTTCTATAAATCCTAAATTTATTGAGACCAATGATAAAGATAGCTATCATTATTAAATCTTGTATCTGCTAGCTATTGCTGTGTAGCAAACAACTACATAACCTCAATGGCATGAAACAATATTTATTTTTGTTCTTTAGCCTATGGATCAGCTGGGCTGTACTTCTACTTTCAGCTGAGCTCATTTATGCATCTGTAGTCAGCTAAAGACTGGGTAGGTGGCTCTTGGCTGTGATCTTTGGTGTATTTTGTGCTCAGCTGTCTGTAATCTGATCTAATATGACCTTGATTGTGACAACGTTGCTCTCTTCCTGGTGGTCTGTCATCCAGCCTGTTAATCTGGGCTTGTTCTCATGGCAGAGGTTTCTAGCAGAGCAAATGGAAGTCAATGTGGCTTCTTGAGGCACAAGGTTAGAACTGGCACTCTGTTCATGTCTACCATATTCCATCAGCCAAAGTGAGTCACAAGGACTGCTTAGAGTCAGAATGGGAAGGGAAAATGATGTAAATATAGAGAAGCTAATAATTGTGTCCACAATGTAATAAATCTATTCCAAGTGCTTACTATGTGCCAGGTACTTCTCAGTGTTTTGTATGATTTGATTTATTTAATCTTTGGCAATGCACATAACATTCTGCTTCATGCTCTATGTCTTCGTTCATACTAGTGCCATTAGAACAGCAGGACTTAAAATGTCCTAGAATTTGGTTAAGTTGGAAACATTTTAGTCATGTTTTCAGACTCAACTTCAATGTCCTCTCTTCTGGGAAGCTTTTCATTGCTGCAAATGGCTCAGCCAAAGGCTCTTTATTTATATTTCCTTAGCACTAGTAAATTTCTTTATCACCATATGTTTCACAGTATATTGAATTTAATTAATGTGTCTACCTCGTCCACTGATTTTACATTTCTTATCCCCAGGAAATTAATATAAATGAATTTACAAGCCTAGAGTAAGATGGCATATGGAACTGGATTTAGCAATTTATCTTTAGCAAGTTGCTTAATCTCTCTGTATCACTCATCTATATTTGCATCAGCAGAATACACATCATCAATAATGTTTAAATAAACTAAAACAATAGTTCTAAATTTTAGTTTTAAATGAACTCTTTGAGGACCTTTAAAAATGTTAAAATGTAGGGATCATCTTTACAAAACAATCAAAGTGATGTTCTAAAGTTATATTGCTTAGAAAAATTTGAAAGATTTGAAACATTGGAATGAGAAGGATACATATTTGTCACTTCACTGACTAGTTATAGAGGCAGTAATTCACAGGAATGTTTCATTTTCCCCACTACATTTCCCAGCTTCCTTTCAGTTAAGTGGAACTGTCTTAGAATTCATCTGCCTGGCCTCTGTATATGTTTGAGGTGTATCTTAAAATTTGAAGCCCAAGAAATGTGGGTGGAGCAAATGAAACAAAACACATGTGTGCTGCTTCGCAGCTGAGGCATTAGAAAGAAAATGCTCAAATCTCCAGCCTCTCTCATGTTTTGCAGTGGCAACTGAAGTGACCATGTATTCAGTTACAGGATGACAGAGTTTTGCCAGACTGTCCTCTGAGTTACTGTGTGAAACAGAGGCCCAAATTCCAAGGAATATGTAAAGTGAATGAGAAATAATTTTTTTTCTGTTCTTTGCGCTATCTTGTGGTTTCACCTCTACACATACACAGCTTAGTATTCCCAGTATTGAGCGACTGGCTTGGATTGACAGGACTCATGGAAGACTTCTGTTTTTTTCTCTGCATAGCTCCTTCTGCTCCAGTGCTCTGCTCCACAGATTATGGCCTCTTTAGTCACCCTGAACTCTGATCTCTGTATCTTCATCTCAGAGAGAACTGGGGTGCCTTGCTGGGGTTCTGTTTTCCTACAGCATTGTCCAGAATGTTCTCCAGCAGAAGCCTGCAATTATCTTAGAGCTCATTGGATTTGGTTCCTTTTCCTACAGGATCCCAGTACTATATTGCCTATTGTTCAATACTGAAAACCATTGGTTCACATATTTTGTCAGATTTTATTTAATTACAGCAACAGGAAGTCCAGTTACTCGATAATGTTCAAAATTTTAAGCACTATGTTTTCTTAAAAAACATATATCAAGTGTGTTTTTATATTATTTAAAATGTTAATTAATTACAGAAATGAAAACTAATGCGCTTCTCTTAGTTAAAAAACAAAGCAAGCATTACAAGTGAGTACATAATCAACTTTAAATATCACTTCTACTTGTGTCACCATTTCCCATGTCATTGTAACTAGATTTTAAAAATAATTTTAGCCTATTCTACATCCTTTCTCTCTTTGTTTTTAATGTATCACATACATATAAAAATTCTATCAGAAATATTTTTCTATTGACTTTGTGAGATAGGTTCTAACACTTTTTTTCAAATTGATATTCATTTATCTTAATATAATTTATTTGCATATTGATAAAAACTTCCAGCTTCCTCTTACATTAAATTACCGTATAGAATTTCTAAGCTCAAAACTCTGTTCCATTAATATATTTGCCTATTCTGTGGGTTTACTCTATTTTTTAAAATTACTGTAGCTCTATGATACATTTGCTCTTGGTTCTTTTTCTTCCCCCTCCAAAAAATATCTTTGGTTATTCTCATATATATTTATATTCAACCATGTGGAGTTTAGAATCATTTTCTCAGTTCCCACGAAAAAGAATCTTCTTGAGATTTTGATTGAGATTTCACTAAATTTGTTAATTAATTGGGAAAATTAAGAACTTTAAAATATGACATTTCCTCTTATGAATTTATGACTCTTTATTAACTTGTCTTTTGTGAAGCTGTTTAGTGCTCTTCGTAAAAACTGTACTCATTTTTGTTATGTTCTCTACAGTCTTTTTGTTACTATGAAGCAGACTTTTTTGTTTTATAATTGTTTATTGTAATTATGTTTGAAAGTATTGTTATGCTGATTTTTGACTAAATTCTTTTAATAAACATTAAAACTTCAGTAGATTGTCTCGACTTTTGTGAGTAGATAAACATGTCAGCCAATGATGAATTGTGTTAATTTTCCTTTTTTTCTTTTCAGTGAGGAAGACTGGCCCTGAGGTAAGTTGACATCTGTTGCCAGTCTTCCTCTTTTTGTTTGAGGAAGATTGTCCCTGAGCTGACATCTCTGCCAGTCTTCCTCTATTTCATATGTGGGATGCCACCACAGCATGGCTTGATGAGTGGTGTATATGTCCACACCTGGGATCCGAACCTGTGAACCCTGGGCTGCCGAAGCAGAGTATGTGAAATTAACCACTATGCCACTGGCTTGGCCCCTTGATTACTTTATTTCTTTTTACTGTTATTTGCTTGATTGGCACAAAGTTTCCAATTTGACAGCCCATGGACCAAATTCACTTAAAATGTGCAGGTTTGTTCAATTCAAAATTACTATTTAACATAAAGTTTTAAAAATTAATTAGTTATCAACATATTCAAATCCTTAAAGTTAATATAAAATATGGATGCCTGATTTCTCTTGAAACTTGAGTGTGTGGCAAATTTGGGAAAACATTTCCCATAAAGCAACAGCAGACCAGATCTGAGTCATGGCAGACCCTTATGGAGGCAGGATCTGCTCCCTCTCCAGAGCTAGCAAATGTCTTAAAAGTCTTTTCAGAATTTGCCTTTACTAATTTGATTTATCTTTCTGGCCACTGTACATAAGTGAGATTGAGAACTCTGCATCAGGACCTTCAATAACATTTATAAAAACATCATTATAAAAGGTGGTCTTGTCTTATTCCTGAGTTTAATTTCCATTAAATTCAGGAATTTCCAATTCAGTTAATTTAATTCTGTTAATTTACAATTAACTATGATATTTTCTTTAGATTTCTGGAACATACCATTTCATCAAGTTAAAGAATTTCATTTTAATTTTAGTTTGCTGTGTTTTAATTATAATTCAGACTATTTATCAAATCCTATTTTGGCATCTTGGAAATTATCTTTTTATAAAACAATATAATTTTATTAACAGAAAATCATAGTAACAGAAATCAGTGAACCAAAATTTGTATCAGAAAGCAGAGTATATAAAAATTTCCAGGCCTTACTTGATAAAATGGATTTAATAAGAAATAGAGGCTCTCTATTTTACGAGAACTAATTCTAGTCATCTATAAAAAAAGATGTAAACAAATGCATAGGTGACTATAAGATAACAAAGTCACAAAACATTCTCATCAATACAAAACATAAAACTTAAGCTAGCAATATCCTGTTTCTTTGATTGATCTGTAACAAGTTATTGGATCTCACATATTATACAAATGTAAAGTCAAGAATCTCACTCCAGGGTCCTTCCCAGTATTTACATGATACAACTATAATTAAATAAAGGTCAAACTAAGGTTTTTCCAAAGACTCAAAAAATCACACTATTATGGATTTTTTAATCCGTATTGATACATGAAAAAAATAAAGAAATGTAGAGTTAAGAGGAGTATTTCACTCTGAAATATTTAAGAAGGTTATTGTGAAGTTTCTTCTACAATTGGAAGTTAAAGGACACATAGAAGCAGGCTACAAAAGCCTTTCACACCCTGTTGCCTGAGTGCTCTATAACACACAAGCTAGACTCCATCTGCATTCTGAAAGAATTTTGCCTTTGGTTCATTCTGAGGAGATAATAACAACATTTGTCCTCTTTGGGTGTTCAGGAAGGGCTAGATATATGAGCACTGCATGATCTGACCACTGTGTACATTTCTGATTCTGTTTCTTGCAGCTCTCTACCTGGACTCTCATAGTCCAGTCACTCTGATCTTTTATGGTTCCTTGAAAATACCATGGTGGTTCTGGCATTATAGTTTTCTTTTTCCAGAATCTTCATCCACTAATTCTCTTATGGCTGTTTCTTTCTGATCATTCTTGTCAATTATTGGTGCTCATTATTATTAAACTTATTAATTTGTTTTATCACGTTTCCTAAGGCTGTCTCAACAGAATTCAAAATAAGCTGAAATGTTACCTGCTATTAGAATACTTCTCTGACTACTCAATATAAGGTACCTCCATGGAATAATCATAGCCCTCCATTTCCATTAACTCTGTTGTAATGATCACTCTGCCTTGCTTTGTTTTGTTTTGTTTTGTTTATGTTTAACTACTTATAGATTATCTCTTTTTTCCCCTAACCATCTGAATTTGGCTATTTGGAAAGCAAGGCTGTTATATTCTATAGTCATTTTACAGATATTTGTTGAAAACATAATAGGTGCTGAGTATAAATAAAACAAAATCCTTCCCTCACTGGTGTCTAGCCTAGAGAGAGATGGAAAGCAACAAAAATCCAGTAATAACTACACAACATAATTGTACATTTGACCATTGCTGTTAAGAAACTAAAGATGTTGACGTCTATAGAGAATAATGGCAGGAGTGGAAGAATCTTTGTGTAGAGCCGTGGGGGAAGGCTCTCTGATGTAATGACACTTAGTCTCTTAATCTAGGACCAGCACTTAGAAGGAAACAGCCAACTGAAGAGGATGAGGGCTTGTTTTCAGAGAGAGAGAGAGAAGCCAAAGCAGTGAGGTAAGAAAGGCCTTGTGTAGCTCTGAGGACAGATGAAAAAGCCCAACATGCTTGATGCACAGTGAGGGAGGAGGTGAGGCCCTCAAGATGTGGTTGGAGAGATGGAGGCAGTAAAAAGATTAATAAGGAAATTTGAGGATAAGACAAGGAGTTCCCAAAGGCAATGGGTAGCCAAGGAAGGATATAAAGCAGTGGAGTATCAAAATCCTTAAATTGTAAATATCCTAAATCATAAATCAGATTTAGATTTTTATGAGATCCCTCTGGTTGCTAGTGGAGAATGGAGAGTTTTATTTCTCACACATTTATTTCTCTTCTATTTTTTTTGAAAATTTTATATCACTTTATTTTTTAATTGAGGTATAATTGCTTTACAAAATAGCTTTTTGTATCTATGTATGGTGATAGATGTTAACAAGACTTATTGTGGTGATCATTTTGCAATATATACAAATGTTTAGTCACTATCTTTTACACCTGAAGATAATATAATGTTATATGTCAATTATATCTCACACATTTCTAAGAGAATGACTTCTTCTTATGGGTAACACAAGATGTTCTCAGTAAAGACAGTCACTTGCCAACCAAAGTCCCTTGTTTCATCCACAGTTTCCTCATGGCATTTTTTACCTCTGTGTTCCTCAGGGTGTAGATCAAGGGATTTAACATGGGTGTGATGATGGAATCAGACACAGCCATTGCCTTGTCTATGGGGTAAGTGCCCACAGGCCTCATGTACAAGAAAATGCATGGCACAAAGAACATGATGATCACTGTGAGGTGGGAGCCACAGGTAGAGAGAGCTTTCCGTCGTCCTTCAGAGCTGTGAGACTTCAGGGAGCAGAGGATGACCACATAGGAGGTGATGAGGATAAGGAAGATGGTCACACACATCACTCCACTGTTGAGGATGACTAAGAGTCCCAGGATGTGGGTGTCCATGCAGACCAGTTCCAATAATGGAAACAAATCACATATAAAGTGATCTATGACATTGGGACCACAGAAGGGTATTTGATACATGAAAAGAAGCTGTATTACTGCATGGATAAATCCCCCCACCCAGGCCCCTCCCAGCAACAGGTGGCACATCCAAGGTCTCATGATGGTCATGTAGTGTAGAGGCTTACAAATGGCCACGTAGCGGTCATAGGCCATGACAATGAGAAGGATGATCCCCACACCACCAAAGAAATGCTCTGAAAGAGCTGGGCCATGCAGCCTTCGAGGGAGATGGTGGTGCTCTCAGAGAGGGAGTCTACAATCATCTTGGGGGCAATGACGGAAGAGAAGGTGACATCCAACAGGGACAAAGAGGTAAGGAAAAAATACATAGGTGATCTCAGACTCTGACTTGTGATCATGGTTACCACAATGAGTAGGTTTCCCAAAACAGTAGACACATACATGATTAGAAACACAACAGAGAATATTTTCCGCAGCTCCAGGTTCTCTGTAAGACCCAAAAGTATGAATTCTGTCACATTGTTTTGATTTCCCATTTATTGAGTGTTGATATGAGCTTCAGCTGAGAGTTGTAAAACCTGTAAAAGCAACATATGATTTGTAATAACTGATTATTTGGCATCACATATTTCCAGGACCTCAGGGAACTTATTGTTTGTTTTTTTTCCTTTCTTCACCATCCAAGCATTTGACTTTTAAGAGTGTTCTTAATAAAGAGCTTAAAGGATAAATACTTCGCTAGTGCAAGGTTTCTTCCAAGCTTTTTCTCCTCTCTTTTCAGTGGTTGTTCCGTGTGAAATATGTTTTTCCTCCTCCTCTTCCCTTTCACTGTTGTTATTAATACCCAACTTTTTTGAGCACCTACTTTATCCAGGCACTAGAATAACCCTATGACTGACTGTTTCACAGATGAAGGAGTTGATTCTCACAGATTTTAGGAAGTTTAACCAAGGTTTCACAGCTGGTGAATAGTGAAGCCAGAACATGGACCACATTTTCTGACACCAGAATCAGTCTCCTCAAGCATCACTATTGCTTCTCTAGTGATTATGCTGTGAGTTTGTCACTTACCAGTCGCTGGGCTAAGTAATATTATATTTACTACCCTGTTTTATCTTCCAAACAATCTGAGGTGGATTTTTCTGCCTGTGCTCTTTTCTAAACAATATGGCAATCTTTGCAATTTTATGCTTTACTTCTAAACATTAAATGATCAAAATACATCTAAAACTATTGCTTCTGCAATCCCTGACTAATACACTATTCAATGATGAAGATTACACCAAAATGCTTTACAAAGATACAAATCCCCAATATAACCAACTCAAACCTGAGTTGACCCAAGTCATTTCTTTGAGTTTCCTCTCTTATCTAAACAGAGCAAAAGATCCCAGAACATAATAATAACAATAATTAAACAATTAGCTTTGTGCCAGCCCAGTGGGCAAGTGGTTAAGTTCGCGTGCTCCACTTCTGTGGCCCAGGGTTTCGCTATTGGGATCCTGGGTGTGGACATGGCACCACTCATAAAGACATGCTGAGGCAGCATCCCACATAGCACAACCAGGAGTACCTACAACTAGAATATACAACTATATACTGAGTTGCTTTGGGGAGAGGAAGAAGAAGGAGAAGGGAAAAAAAACGAAGATTGGCAACAGATGTTAGTTCAGGTGCCAATCTTTAAGAAAAAAAAATTAGCTTTTAGGTTCATGATGCTGCTGGGCACTGTGCCAAGCATGATGCATGTATTACCTCATTTAAACCTCATGATACCATATGAAGTAGGTACCATTACAACTTACATTGTAAAAATCAGGAACTGAGGTCTTGGGAAGTTAATCTCTTGCATAAGATTCTATAATTGGTGTGCTGTGGAGTCGGCATTTTCATCACACAGCTCAAATTCTTAACTCCTGTGTCCCACTGCAGAAGGGAAGAACAGATTATTTGATGTTTCAGGAAAGTTACAATTGAAACCTAGAAGAAAAGCTACAATGAAAACATACCTCATATTACTGGAGAATTTTAAGCGGAGGTTGGCTGACACATCTTAGTAATTTTGCAAAGAGCATAACTTCCAATTGATGTTTGGATTATAAAACACTGTGAATGCTGAGAGGTCACTCTTGCTATTCAACAACCCACCTCCACCCCCACCCCTTACACAAAATGCAGAGCATCCACAGGAGACTATGGAAGTGTGATTTTATTCACTTTATTTTATACCATCCTCTCCTTCAAAGCCCACAAACTGAGATATTTCTTTCAGGAGCCCTTGTGAATTATAAGGAGCACTGGCTCAGGGGTCAGGAAATGAGAAGCGGGTTTCATTCCAGGTTGTGTCACTCACTTAGTCTGTGGTTTAGGCATGTTTCTGGCATCCCTGAGACTCAGTTTCCTCATTTGCAGTATAAGGATGGTTCATTAGATGAGTAACAAGAGAAAAGGCTCTGTCCTTTTCACACACAATACTCAGATTAATTGCATTAATTGTTATACTTGTGGGTAAGATTTCCTTAAAAAGATAATTCATTTCATGTTAAAAAAAAATTGGAAGTCACTGCTCTAAGTAATATCTAATGCCCCTCTGTCCTTGACTTGGAACTTAGAGTGACTCCCTATCAAATACAGTACAGAATTTAATTTTTTGACCTAACATTCAACTCCTATCACCAGCACCTCCTTACTTACTCAACTTCACTTCTCTGTTCTTACTTTATTTATTCCACTGTCATTCTACCTGCTTCTGCCAGACTCACAGCATTTCTTTTCATATCTGCCTTTTCCTTTGCAAGGGACGTCACTGGATTCAAACCTGCCTCTTACTGTCTTTATAATCTCAGCCTCCTCAAGCTTCAATTTCTGCAGCAGCACAGTTAGTAAAAGAGAAACCACAGATACCAAGTATGCGTTCCTGACTATTTAAGTGGAATGCACACAGGGTTTTTTCTCATTTAATCATGACAAACAGCCATACAATGAAAGTGTTATGATTGTGTGGATTTTCTGAAGCAGCAACTGAGGCTTAGAAAAGTTGTATTACTTCCTCACAATTTTTTTGCTGGTACCTGACTAACTCCA